>NC_090933.1:1259248605-1259873605 GCF_040938575.1 Ambystoma mexicanum | reverse complement strand
ACTGCCTACCCTGGTGGCCCGCCCCATAAGGTGCCTGGAGTGAGTGACAGGGGGTCTGCCCTGACCCGAGCTGGAGGACCCCTCTCAGCAGACTCAAGTACATCAGAAGGGAGGAGCTGATGGCCCCTTCTTGAGACGCTTTGATGTAACCGTGGCTTTCACATTCCAGCTGAACATGACAGGAGGACTGCACCTGTATGCTGTGTCCACCCAGAGTACACGTGACTGTGTGTTTGTTGTGCAGCGAGCATAAGAAAATGTGTGTGGATTAGTCCCACACATTTTCAGGAGGTTGATCTCTCAACATTCCATTTCATTGCACATTTGTTTTTAAAAAGCCCAGGGGAGCGCACACTCCCGTGCGGATGATCGAATTCCTCACAAGCGGCATGGATGAATGCAGGGGGACAGGCGCTAATATGCCCATTTCCTATTTACTGTTGGGAGTATCTTTACTCTCTATTTTTATTAGTTTGAGAGATTAGGTGTCGCTTGAGATCCCTATAAGCCGAAACAATTGCATTGGAATACAGATAGGGAGGAATAACATATGAGGAAGGACACACAGTCCCTAGGTGGCTTGCTTATGTGCCCACCCATTGCCTGCCCATGGCCATGCTAATCCCTATAGCCATTCCCACCCATTCCTGCCTCTGCCCGCTCAGAACAACCTCCTCATGGGAACTCTTTGAGCTTGCTTCAATCAAGCCTTACCATCAGGCTTTGCATTCAAAGTGCCTGCCAGTGTTTGTTCAAAGCAGTCTTCTGAGAGGTAATGACTTGTAAACACACTACTGGTATAATACAAATGTCTTAACCGGGTCTGCCTTCAGCCACTCGATTAACAGGCGCACTCGGTGTCCTTCATTGAAGACCTGTTAAAAACAGGCTTTGGCAAAGCCTACACTTTACACTTGTGCATACATTTTAAGCTTTTTCCAGGCACTGCTATTAGATGCCCAGGTACTCGCACCATTTTGCACCTGCTACCATCAATGGGTAGTTAATACCACTATGGCTGTGCCCGGCACTTGCCTTTCCCATGCCTACGCAAAATCCCAAACTGTTGGCATTGCCAATGCTTGTCTTTGCGGAGTATTGGCCTATTTTTAGGGAGTAAAAGTGGCTGATACACCCCTTATCTGCAGGACTGATGGAGATGGCTTGCAAACCTCAGCAAGTCTCTCATTCTATGCATGCATCAAACATATCAAGGGAAGTCGCTGGGTCACATGTACGCATCAATAGAAGTCGCCGGTGTGTGGTATAAAGGATTGCAAATACCAATCCTTGCCAGTCTGATGAGTATTATTTACTAGAGGCCTTCAGAGTGCAATCTTACCACACCAATCTTTATTTGCAATAATCAAACAACTCCATTTTTCATTGTAACGTACAGGGCACAATCTTTGTGTCTCAAGATTTGAATGTGCCCACTATCTGAGGGACATGATAACTGTTAGCGTTTCCTTGTAGTAGGGCATTTTTCTGGGATTGGGTCAGACCAGGTGGGAGGCATGCAATGTGTGGGGCTTCTGTGAGCTCCCCTTACTCCAGCACTAAATCCATCCTCTAATATGTGGTTTCGTAGAAGCCCTTTTACAAGTGGTAATTTAGTTCAATCTATTTGTGGTAGTGTAAACAAAATAATACACGCAATATATTACTTACCTGTATGTGTATGATAGTGATATAGTGTGGCAGGAATAGCCCTGTCAATGCCCTATTTTACGACTTCAAAAAAACAAGTGTTGTACTCTGAGCCAACCACTAGATGACGGACGACACAAAGCATGTGATTCTAAGCAGATTCACAAGCCCCAGCAATGTGTGTATATATAGTTATATATATACACACACATACATGGGGAGCATGGAGGGCAGAGCGGAAGGAGGAGGGTCTATGGGGGCACGGGACTTCCTATTAAAAGAAAAACAAAGCGACCAAAACCAGGCAAAACTAATTTGTCCCAAACAAAAATGTTTCTATGAAACCACGTAGAAGCGCTTAGAGGTGGTTTGGTTCTCAGTGAGCCCTACAGTAAGGAACACACTCGCGCACCTCTGCTGCACAGTACTGGTCACTTATAGCGAGGGAGACGAGTTACATTGTACCAAAAGCCTGTTCATCAGCGTGTCAGCCCAGTAGGCGTGCTGTATGTTGTAGGGTGTGAGATGTTGACCAAACCAATGCAACACCTTGGAATACTTTGAGCGTTCTGGTGCCATTCCTTTCTCCTCAGACGAGTTAGGCAGTTTCCACCTGGGACAGACTGTTGCATGCGACACACGGAGTGTGGCCATTCTAGGTTCTGTGTTTCCAGTAACACAACGCAGTGTGGACCTGATGACTCTGTTGCGTTCGCTTCACAACTGAAGAGGGGACCTAGTGATAGGGTGACCAGACGTCCGGGTTTTCCCGGGACAGTCCGGGGAAATCACCTGACGTCCGGGGGTCCCGGGAGTTTTTTTAGTTTATAAACCCCGTCCGGGGTTTTGATTACAGACCTTTTTGCCGTTTTTTTTTTGCCGGGCCCCGATTTCGAAATCCCGAAATCGGGTCCCGGCGCAACTTTTCCTGTGAGAATGGGCCCCCATTTCCTCCCCCTTCCCCTCCCCAGCGCTCTCCTCCAATGCGAGGAGTGTGCCTGTTAGCACACCCCCTCCATGACCCCCGCAACGGGCCAACGAAATAGAAGTAGGACTAAAGTCGAATGTGTATTTTCTTTAGTCCTACTTCTATTTCCATAGACCGTCCGGTTTTTTTTTTTAGAAAATCTGGTCACCCTACCTAGTGAGGGTGCGAGAGTCGGCCCCAGTGTTTTAAGTGGGCCGGGGCCTGCCAGGGCCGGGCCCTGGCAGTCTCCAAAAAGTGGGGCTGAGCCGGGGCCCCCCGGCCCCACCACGCCATGGCAGGACGCATTATCCCGCCGAGATGCGCCCGCTACTTTAACGTCAGGCAAGCTGACAGAAGTGCCAGCCAGGCACAGTGTTGCTGTGACTGGCAGGCACTTCCGTCAGTCACTGTAACTTTCTCTGATGAGAGGAAGCTAGAGTCCCTTAGTTTTCCCTCGCCAGGTCACTGACCCTCAGCGAACCCGCGGGCTCCATGATCTAATATGCAGATTAAATCACGGAACCCGCGGGTTCGCATAGGGTGAAAGGCGCCTCGGGCTCTGTGATCTATCTGCTCTGAGCAGAGATCACTGAGCCCGAGGCGCCGTTCTCCTTTGGCAAGGCTTTATAAAAGATGCCTTCAACTGTGTACGTTTAAGCCATCTTTTATAAACGTAGACATATTTCTATGTTCATAACAGACGGCTTGAATCGTACACAATTCAAGGCATCTTTTATAAAGCTTTGTCGACGGACAAAGCCACCTTGGGTTTTGTCCGTCCTCAACGCTTTATAAAAGATGCCTACGTTTCAAGCCGTCTTTTATAAACATAGACATATGTTACAAATGTCTATGTTTATAAAAGGCAGCTTGAAAAGTACACAAACCATAGTAAGGTAAGCACACAAGTGTGCGTAACTTACTATGGTGTGTGCACTTACAATTAAGCCACCTTTTATACACATAGAAATATGTAACATTGCTATGTATATAAAAGGCGGCTTGAAAAATCACAAACCATAGTAGTACGCAAACAAACATAAATGCTCACATACATTTATATATTTGTTTGCGCACCTTACTATGATTTGTGCACTTTTACGCCACGCCCCCAAACGAGCCCCCCCCCCCCTCAATTTCTTACCCCACTTAAAGCACTGGTCGGCCCCATCGTCTCTCACCTTCTGCTCTAATCTACATGCAATATAAAGACATGTTACAGTTTCACTCTCACCTGCGGCGGCAGCATTTGATCTGTTGATGTGCGTTCACCACGGTTGTACATGCTAAGCTAAACAACGTTAAAAACGTGTTGACTGGAAGGCTTTGAATTAATCATAACGACTGGCAAGTGCTCCGGGCAGCCTTGCATTCATACCGATACCTGGGTCGGATTGATGTGGCTTTACGTCAATCGCAGCGCGCACGCCTGAGATCTTCCTCCGCCTTTGAAGGCATTTGCTGATCCGGGGAAGCTTCCCTGCTCCGAGCCCCGGAAGCTCCGGAGGAATTAGCGCGCGCAAGCCTTTGCTGGGTCTCCTGGGTAATGGCCTTCCCGCGGACGCTTACTCGCCAGTACAAGAGATTACACCGTGTGCCAGGCACTGCGGGCTGCCTCCTTGCCATGGCTGATGCATTAAAGGGAAGCGCGTCGGATGGCTAATGCGCCGGGGCCGCCGTGCTCATTGGAATGCGGCAGCGCGCGCATGAAAGCGGATTCTAATCCACCCGCAATACTGCGGCAATGGGCCGTCTTTCCTGCAACAGCACACGTGGCAAAGCAGCAGATGCTAGCTCTGTTCGCAAATGTGCGTACAGTGCTCCAATGCTTCCCAGCTAGGTTTGCGCGTCATAAAAACCTATACATGTAAGCAGAGGACGGAGCATGGAGCCGCGGAATATGTAGGGTGACCAGATAAAAAAAAAACAAGGGGGACAGGCCATAGACAGAGGTAGGACTAAAGTAAACACAAATAAAACAGTATTCCTACTCTTCTATGTCGCTGGCCTGTTGCGGAGGGTGGGGGAGGATGGGGGGGGTGGGGCGGGGATTTTGAAATTAGGTCCCGGCAAAAAACCAGGACAGGAGCCACCCACTCTTCCAATCCCGGGACGGGGTTTCATAAAATTAAAAAACTCCGGGGGCCCCTGCGATTTCTCGGGACTGTCCCAGGAAAACAGGGACATCTGATCATCCTAGTTACATGGCGCAGTGATTCGCAGGAATTTCCTTGGTGGAAAGTGTTATGTTCTTGCCGTGCCAGGTTTTTTATTCCTAATGCGGTTACAGGAAACTGGTGTGGGATAGTGAGATCCCATACTCGTACCCTCTCCTTCAGTCCATCCTAAGGATGCCTGTTTTCCTCTCCCACTTCCTGCTCCCCCCTTTCCCACAGGAAACAGTGCCAATGCCGATGTCTGAGTGCATGCTGGTCTGTGCGCGCGAATACGTGTATACGTATGCGTCAACAGAGCCGGCATCGGGTCTACCAGCGCCCTATGTGGGCGTCACCAGCCCACACAGCATAAAGTGGCATCATGACTACATTATGTGAGCTGGCGGCTCCCTTTTGTCAGTCAATGACTTTCTATTGGTGACTGACGGATGCGCGGCGCCAGCACCTGGTCAAGAATCACGCTGCGCCTCTGTCACTCACTAACGTTATAAATATAAAGGGCGCTGCCAGCTCCCACAATGTAAAGTGTCATGTGCTAGCGGCGCCCTTTAATTTGCTGTGCCCCTGTGTGACCGCACCACTTGATCACCCCTTGAGCCGGCTCTGTGTGTTAACTACACTACACAAACGCCCAGTATTCAGGGTATGTAGATAGTACACAACGATGCAATGAACTGCTCTCTGCCTGCAATTTGACAAGGTGTGTATATATGATGTGTGGGGAAGGGGCACAGAATTCATTGGTAGGGCCGAGCCAGAGCCAAGACCAACACAACCCATGCCTTGCTTCAAACCAAACCTGGCTAGATTTTGGGGACATTTTGTTTTCAGTTTGATGCAGCAAGGTTCAGCTTTTAGGTGGCCCATGGCTGGAAACTTGAGCCGCGATCGAGACAGCTACTTGGACTAAGCCACCCAAGGCAGCCTGGCTCAACCACATGTAGTCTAGAGGCTCTCAGAGGTGGCCTGGGAGAATTCATAAAAAAGCTTAAGGAGTTGATTGCAGTATTGCCGCTGGAACTTGCTTGCATGGTTGGCGACGTCAACATTTGTGTAGAGAACACTTTGCGTGATAGTCCAACGGTTCTATCGGATGTAATGCAATTTGAGCAAGTTAATTCATGGTCTGACGTAGCGGTACAAGAGGATCCTTGGATTCAGCTATCCCTGGGGATATCATTTGGACAGTGTGGACATTCCCCCGTGCTATTGGGGATGTCCATCACATGGACTGATCATAACACACTTGAAGTGCAGATCGTGAGCCTCTCATCACTTCCCAATTGGTGCAAGGGCTCCCAAACCTCAGCCTGCGGAGCTGAGCCCTCCAGCGCCGTTTATCCTCACCATGAAGCCTTGAATCTAATGAGTGGCGGCACTGATGAGCATTCCAAAGGTTTGCATCCGATTGGCAGATTAACCACAAAGGATGTCCCCGTCTGATGGTTTGGCAGGGGGGGGGAGGATAGCAGAAAAGCTGGGATGATTAGGGAGAGCCTGGGAGGTGGGAAGGAGAATTAGTGTTTTTTCTGAAGGGACAAGGTGCATAGCAGAAAAAGGCATACTTCTGGTTCCCTGTTTTTTCCCCCTCTAGCAGTTCTTTGCTTCTAGCCTTGCGGTATTGGCGTTTCTGGTGGTGCGCGGACCTCAGGAGATGGTGAGTTGCTTGGCCCGGTATAGTGGCATTTCTTTGTGACTGCATTGCAGGTCACACAGACCTGAATATGATGTGCTTGAAGGGACAGCTAGCGTACATACTTGATAATCGAGTGTTCTGGTCCAATTTCTCTTAGTCCTGTGACGATGCATGAAGAAGCATGCAGGACAGTTTTTAAAGGGACCCACGTGGGATCCGGGACTCGTAATTTGGGCGTTGCCACAATACAAGTGAGAGCTGTCCCGGGCTTAAACAACTGTTCTGAAATTCAGGGCAGGGCTGGAAGGCTTGACTTGGAGGAGCAGAACAGGTGGTACCATACTGCTTGCAGTGTATTGAAGAAGAAGTCACAGTCTATGGTAAATCCGAGATATTTTGCACTGGGTGAGAGTTGAGGCATGAATCTTAAGTTTTATGTTAGTCAGCCAACAGTGGGCCTGACCACGCGTGGTGAGGTTTCCTAGGAGGTTGAACGTGGTCAGTGTCGGGTTGACTTTCCAGTAGATGCTTCACATCCAGGTTTCGATGAGGGAGAAGCAGTGCTCGAGTCAACAGATGTCATTGATCTTTAGGAAGCATTGATTGTCATCTGTGTATTGGTGTATCTCGACGTAACGGTTGACCAGGAGCTGCCCTGCAGGTTCCATGTTGAGGGTGAAGGTGACTGGGCACAGGATGGAGACTTGTGTAACTGTGCGTGTTACTGGGCAGAGCGGAGATCTTCAGATCTTGGTCCTTCCACTACAGATATCTACTGCATGTCTGTTTCCTCCTTAGGTTTCTGCATTTGTTGCCCGTGTATGGTAATGTTCTCCTGTGTTTCTCACACAGGGTCGGGCAGGATCCGGTCCTTGTTGGTCCCATTTTACACCACACCATTCAGGTAGATAGTGGAGCAATATTGTACACACTTCTGATCGGAAAGAGATGTGGAAGGCTTTCGCCCTGGTTTTGGGCACCATGTGGAACCTTCCAGACCTGACAAATTGTGTGGACCATAAATATTATCCACCCAGGTCAGCAGGCAGGAGGACCAGAATGGATCCACGGGTTGATCTCCAGAGGATAGCCTCTCATATGGAGCAGAAGCAGCGCCATGATGCCCTCAGAGCCCAATTTATTCCACTAATGCATAATAAGCCTTTACCAGATGAACCCACTCCTGTGCAGCTGCTCCTCTTGCAAATTCTGCTCTATCAGCTGCTCTGATTACTGCGGCTTAAGTTGCACTCGGTTCTCATTGCTCCACTCACACTTTTCTATGATGACCTAAAACAGTTCTGTATATTTTCAAACAATCAAAACTCAAATTGCCTAGATACCTCCGAGTTTGGACCGCACTATAAATAAAACAAAAATAAACACATTTTTTAGGCAGGACATTCTTGATAGATCTGGCAATTTGGCTGTTGTACTATCTCACTTGGAGTAGTGTGGAGAGAGTGGCCTCCTGCGTCAATCTGCTCCTGGAAGCCAATGACACGCTACTGTATACATTTGATGCTCTGACATACAGTTCCTTACGTGTTCCCACACACACACAGACACTCTCTTTCTCTCTCTCCCTTTGACTCTGTGCTAATGTTCCTACTCCCTTTGTTCATCAAGGTACTGTCTGTGGTTAAATGCAAAACACTGAGTGAACAGGCTTCTGTTTTCGGTGCAGTGATGAATCGGAGTATGTCGCTCCTTCCCGCTTAGAGGAAGACCTATCCCATGGGGCGAGGGTGGCACAGCCACAGGACCGTAATCCCCCTGGGGGTGGTGCACCGGGGGAGGATCACATGGGGGAAAGAAGCCCGTCATGGGATTAGGGACGACCCTCCCCAGAGAACGCGGTATAACCCTGCTGAAAGTCCTTTAACCGCTTTGATATGTTCTATTGTGAAGCTAACCCAGCAAATGAATTCATGCCGAGTAAAAAGAAACCAGTATTGACTTATTATATCTGAAACCATGTACTGAGACGAAGAGGATTGCGTGGATGTCTAGTTCTTTAGGAAATCTGATTGTTTCAGAACAACTCCTTTTCCCAATGTGGCAGTTTAAATGTAGCACAGCTGAGAGCCAGAGGTGGATCCCTCCAGGTAGCTGTGACAGGAGAAACAAAGCTGTTAGCTGGAGAGCAGAGCATGGAGGCAAAACGCAGTCTGCCGGGGAAGGAGAGAGAACAAACGTAGGCTGGGCGCTGGCTACTCCGATCCTCACTTACCGATTAGATGCAGAAGCATTTTACTGTTTCCACAGAAACGCTGAGGCGCGAGCCGACCGCAAGAAGGGACGCAGAATGCTGAGAATGAGAAACTGAAGCGGGAACAAGCCTGACGGCTACCGGGGAGGGAGCCTCAAAAGGAATCCTACAGCTCAGAAGACGTGGACCCAAAATGAAGGTACGCGGGCTGGCGGGAAGTAAAAGGAGGTCTGGGGAAGCAGGAACAAGCATGGAAAGGACTGAAGAAGGGTCCCAGAGCAGTTTGGTCTAACACACACAGAAATACGGAAAAACCAGGGAGGTAGTTAACCACCCACAATCAATAATGAATATAATTATAATAATAATAGTAATAGTAATAATAATAATAATAATAATAATTTAGCATTTATATAGTGCTACGAACCATCAGGTATCTGAGCGCTGCTTATTATTACCCACGGTGTGTGGTGCTCATTTATCGACCTTGGAAGGATGAAAGGCTGAGTTTGGCCCTGCTGGGATTCGAACCTGCATCGGCAGGCTCTGCACAGATGTCAAAGCGAGCGCTCTACTTGCTGTGCTATCGGACCCAATATATGGGAAATGAATGCATGACCTGTAAACGCAAGGTAAAATAAATATTTGCTTGGCAGGAGAGTGAACCAGGCTATTGTGGACAGCAATTGCGGGTCTGGGACCTGTACCTAATTGAAGTAGAGCACATAAGGGAGTCAGGGATTCCACATGAAAGGAAGTTTGAAAACAAGGAATGTTGCATTTGGGAGGCGAGTAAACCAAACAAACCCGAAGTTGCATTTTGAATCTGGGATCTGCACCTAAAAGAAAGACTAAAGATGCAAGGGTCTCAGACCCGAAACGGAATCAGAAATAACAGGGCTGGAGTACTAGACGAGAAAGAAGGAGATTATATGAAATAACTGGGTCTTGGAAGGAGAGTACACCAAGACCACTCAAGTATTGAGAGTTTGGGATCCGCATCCAAATAGAAGGCTGGAACCAACAGGGTTCAAAACCCTAAGACTCAAAACACATGTTGTGGTATTGTTTGAAAGACCACTTTGTGTTTTATGAGAAGACACTGGAAAGACATTTGTCCTTTTTGAAGTCTAGGGGAACGGAGCAACCACCTAATATTGAAACATTCTTTCTTGAACATTCTTTTTTAATCCTTTGGCAGCTCGACTGGCTGAGAACATGTATGTTGCCTTGATGAACAGTATTTTCTTTAGAGTGAGATCATCCATGCATCATTTTGTTAGTTTATAGAGTGAGGGACAGAAATAGGTGTTGGGGACGCGACTGGGACAGACTTTTTACTTTTGACCATCCCGACTATTTTCATTAGTTCTTTTGAGGCCGGGAACCCCCCTCTTATTTAGAGATAGAGAGGCCTTTCCCCCAACTTTTATTGATCAATAAAAGTCGATAATCCAAAACTTGTCACCCTTGTGTCTGAGCCTTACTTCTGGTGCCTCACAGTGCCCACAGTTAGACGCACTGTCCCCTGTCCTATGGTCCTTCCTTTGAGTTCTGCATTCGGGTCTTCATGGTGTGAGAAACCTGAAGGTGTCTCACCCACTAGTCCCCAGAGATCTATCATCCAGGTGGCCAGGACAAGGCCATCGCTATTGGATCCAGTTCCTGGGGGTGGCCCAGTGAGTGAGGATCACCTGGATGAGGGGTCTTCAGGGGGTGGAAGTGGGACACCGATGGGTGAGACGCGGTATCCCCTTCCTCACAATACCCTTTTCTCATTGGATACTTAGAAGCTCCACCCCCGCCCCCATTTCCGACACAAACACCTTTTTACACTGTGAAAAACAACAGATTAACACCAGAGCCGTTTACCTGACTTGTGCCAACACAAGGGTCAGGCAGAGTCAGGCAATTGACAATAACCACACACACCTGACGGCCCTTAACCCTTCCACACAGGGATAAAAGGCGGAGCACGAGAGCACACTACGAGCAAGGACAAATGCACAAGGAGGCAGCTATTCCGGGACGACAGTTCAAATGGAGAAGAAAGGCAGCGAGACCGGAAAGGACAATAAGAAGGCAAGCTCCCCCGCTCTTTTTCGACCCAAATCCGTGAAGCTTACCTGAAAGGAATCACAAGACTGGGAATTACAGCTGGTGTGTGGTGTAACAGATGTCTACGGTGCACAGGACCCTCCTGCACTGATAAAGGCGGGGAGGCGCGCTTGCTACTGTGGTACCGTCCTTGACTCTAGAGACAAGAAACAAAGAGGTCAACACAGCCGGTGAATCGGAGGGAGAAACGATAGCAAAACCAGACGGTGTTGAGGGAAGGTTGCTAACAGCAACTTATTATGAACAAAGGAGTTGTGTGCTAAATTAACTTTTAAAGCCCAGGGAAAGACCAGCTGCAGAGAGGTCCAGGGCAATATGGGCAAAAGACTCTGGCTGTGCTCCCCCACCCCCGCTTGCAAACATTATAGTAACTAAAGGCCGTAGGAATGGCTGGAATAAGGTTAAGGTGGTCATACAAGGTTGGAGCCAAAACCCCTTGTACAATCGAAAGTCCTTAACCCATGACCAAAGATTTGTCATTGTAAAACAGGCGTTTGCGCCCGGCTGAGGGAAACACTATGAATGGTGAATGTGTATAGCCTGACTGGGGACTAAGGTGAAGCCTGGCTGGGGCTAAGAGAAAGCCTGACTGGGGGCTAAGGTGAAGCCTAACAGGGGGCTGGAAAAAGCTAAGGGAAATTAATCTTGCAAGGTGTTACAACTAAGTGAACTGTGTTAAACTGGCAAATGTGAACCCGTCTGGGAATGTCCATAATGACCAGTTGTGTACAAAGACGTTTAGACTCTTGAATGTTACAAGTGCTGAGATCTGGAACGAAAGGCTGTTGTAAACCTGATTGAGGGAGGCCCACGTTGCAAAAAGGATCGGAGCATGGTTGAGGGGGGGGGTCCATGGGTAAAGGGAAAATACCCGACGGGAAGATTACTGAAAGGAACATATTTAGTTTGTTGTATATAGTACATCAGGCCCTCTGAGGCAAGAGACTTGGTGTAAAAGAGACTTGGACACAGAAGGCCATGATCATTTGGAAATGAACTGTAAGCTTGTGCTGAAGAAGCCCAGCAGTGTGCTGTGATCCAGAGTCCCGCCTTGTCCCGTGCTAAAAACGTGGGGATGGGAGACCCCAGTTATATTATCCTGACTTAACAGTTTGTGAACATGTCTTTCTTTTCTGGTGAACATTATCTCACACTATTTTTGTAAGTTAGCGGTAAGGATTGGCAATAGTCTTTTTTTAGTATAAGCCCTTTTAATTTTTCAAGACGCCACTAGGACTGCCTTATTATTATTTGATGGTCGTAGCTTGCTCCCATCTTAGATTTAGGTTTAGATTAGGCATTTTTCTCACCCATTTATACAGTTTAATAAACAACCTTGAACTGTGATCACTTGTGTCTGTCTTTACTGTTGCCACCATGAGTTCCTTACAATGGACTCTATCCAATTGTAAAATGGGTAATGGCAGAACTATTAGGAAATAGGAAGTGGTCTCGGACTGTCAGATCTGCATGTACATGATTCAAAATATCAGTTAGCTCTTCATCAAATTAAAGATTGGGCACTCTACATCCCATAAAATGCAAAATATTTGGCACGAACATAAAATGAATGGTGTAGTTAATATTTGTAGTTTGAGAGCAAAGACAGAACCGAGAACTCATAGTCCATCAGATGGTGGCTGGCAAGCTCTGGTGGCCGACGTCTACAGTCTCAAGCCCTGCATCTGTTTATTGTCCAGCTGGTGTGGTAGTGGTCAACCTATGATGGTAGCGCTCCTCTTGGTTCATTCTCTTCATCGAGGTGCATGCTCTAAATATTCATATAAAGAAAGAATGAGGAGCAAGATATCCCACTGACCTAATGGAACTTTTAAATCATTATGCAAGCCGGCACATGCCAATGGGACAGTGACTGCAACATAAAGGAAGGTCCACACTTGGGTCTCATCTTCAAAGCCATTCACATGGAACCAAGGCAGAAGATTCTGACAGGGTCAGGGTCATAACCCGCTCAAAGGGGGAGGGGCGGCTTCTCAGCTTAAAGCAGGAGGCTCACTAAAACGAAACCTAGAACAGGCCCTGCCCTTAGTATGTGAAGTGGGAATTGGGGCTTTTGGGGAGGGTTTCCAGTCCCTGGATTCCCTCGTACCAAAATGTCAACATTGATACCACTCGTGTTATCTCAAGGTCTTCTGATACAATTGCTCGGCACAGTTCTCTTTGTTTTTCCAGAATTACATCTCACACAGTGCAACAGCAAGCAGCCAGGAAAACACGGACCGTAGGCAAAGTTCTGAAATACAGGACCCAGCACACCAGAAAAGTAGAGAACTCGCCCACCAAGCAGAAAAACAAAAGTTCAGCCTACAGCACGACAGAACACCATCAGACTGTTTTCAAAACAGTGCTGGAAAAGAAGAAGGGGCATGGAAGGGTTTTTAAAGCCTTCAAGCTGTGTAGCCCAATTCCAGGAGGAAGGGCAGGCACAGATTGGTGCAGGAAATCACTAAGGGCTGCAGCTAATGGGAGGGGGAGAATGGCACTGAATCATCAGCCCTGAACTATAAAAATAGACAGCAGCAGAGGCAGGGTGTGGTTTGCACTGGTGAGGTCGCTGAGGAGCTGCAGGGGGACAGAGACCAGGCGGAGGAAAGGCAGCGGAGTAGAGTGTTGGGAAGTTGGTGGCAGGGCTTTGAAAAGGTGAGGTACTTCAGAGAGAGTGGTGTCAGTGGTCTGTAGTGTAGTGCCTGTAATGTAGAAATTGTGGAGGGGGAGTTTAGGAACAGAGAGAGAGAGAAAGGTAGAATATATCGTGGGAGATAGCAGTCGAGGAGTGGGTGCAGTAGATAGTGTAAGAGAGCGTGATGGGAAAGAGTGGTGGGAGTAGAGAGGGGTGTAGAAGCGGGGTGCAAGGAGCAAGGTTGGTTGTTTGTTGTTTATTGCATTTATAAGGCGCACCAGACCCAGGAGCATCAGGGGGCCGAAGGATATGCGAAGCTTACAAAAGTTACATAATGTACAGGCCATATATGAGTAGTCACATTACACAGGCAGATGATACAGATACAGTATACAAGACAAATTATATAGAGAGGCAGAGTTATTTACATCTTGGTATGCAATAATATACAGATTTACAATCAGTCAGTGGATCGTGCTGACTTACCTAGGAATCCGAAGAGACTAATTCTCAGTCAGATTAAGGTGCGTGATGAGGTTCTTTCTAAATTAAAAGTAGGGCAGCTCAGCTCTCAACTGATGAGGCAGGGAGTTCCAGAGTTTGGCGGCCTTCACAGGGGAGCTTTTGCCGCCAATCTTAGAGGATTTAAATCTAGGTACTACCAGGCAATTGGTGTTGACAGTTCTAGAGGGTCTGCTGGAGGTTCTTCTAGATATTCTGTCAATTAGGTAACTCGGTGCGACATTGTGTAGTTCTTTGTGTGTCAGGGAGGCGATTTTTAGCTGTATTTTGTTATGGGTAGATAATCATTTGTGATGTTGTCTAATAGCAGAGATGTGCGCTCTTTTGTTGATGCCTAGTGCAGCTCTAATGGCATTGTTCTGTAATATTTGAAGTTTTTGGATGATGGATTTATTGGCACTGCTGTATAGGGCGTTACAGTAGTCTAGTCTTGATAGGATTAGAGCTCTGGCCAGTATGAGGCAACTGTCATTAGAAAGGAAGGTCCTACCTGCTCTAATCCGCTTACAAGTGTAAGCTGTGGTAGAGGCCGAGGAATTTATTTGTTTGTTGAAGGACATCGTTGCATCGAGGTAGAAACCAAGTGTTTTTACCTCTTTGGAGACAGTGGTGTTGTTGCCGTCAATGCGAAAGGCTGCATATTCATGACCTAGTTTGTAAATGTTGGAGGGGGAGCCGAGGATTAACAACTCTGTCTTGCCATCATTCAGGCATAGGCAGTGAGTGGCCATCCATGCCTGAATGATGAGATAGATTCTATTCACCAACGCCAGGTCCTTGCCATGATCCCCAGAAAGAGGGAGGAGAATCTGAGTGTCATCTGCATAATTAGTGTAGGTGACACCCAGAAGGTCCAGATCGTCGAACAGTGGCTTGGTGAATATGTTGTACAGAGTGGGGAACACGCAGGAACCCTGAGGGACCATGCATAAGATAGGGGTGGGATCCGCAGCTACAACTAGTTCTATCACTCAGAAATTATTCTATCCACTTGACAGCGCCTGCGGAGAAATGGGCTGCTGTGTCAAGGTGCCTATAGAGGACCTTATGATCGACTAGGTTGAATGCAGCTGAGAGATCAAGTAACAGCAGTAGTGCTGTTTTCCCTTGATCCCTCATCTCATCGATCTGAGTCTTCAGATCTATCAGTGCCGTTTCCGTCCCGTGCAGTGGTCGGAATCCTGACTGTCGGACCCCCTAGGAGTTTGTGCTGTTCGAGATGTTTTTGGATCTGCAGATATGCAATTTTATCCAGAATTTTCAGTAAGAATGGTACCGTTGTGATAGGGCGATAATTGGTAGCGATAAGAGGGTCTTTAGTTTGCTTTTTGAGAAGCGGGAGCACCCATGATTGTTTGAGATTGGCTGGGACGATGCCAGAGGCAAAGGAAGCATTAATCAGTTAGGAGATGAAAGGGGAGAGGTCTCTCGCAGCCTCTTTTATGATGTGCGCTGGGCAGATATCTCCTTTACAATTGGAAGGTTTGAGAGAGAGGATAGTTTTTTCAACTTCCAGGATCGTTGTTTTGGTGAAGCGGAATGTGATATTTGGATCAGGGACATTAACATTTGGTGGAGGGTTGTGATGAGTTGGAGGAGATAGATTCAAAGAGTCTTTCTTATTTTTTATTTTGGTTTGGAGAGTGTTAATTTTGTTGGTTAGTGCTTGTTGTATCTCTGAACACCAGTTCTCTTAAATGCAAGTGTCAGGTGGAGAGATAGGGGACTCTAGCTCTTTGAGGATTGTGAATAATTCTTTCATACTAGAGTTGAAGTTGGCTATGCGTTCATTGTAAGAATTTCTTTTTGCTTGGCAGATTTCTTTTTTATAAAGGGATGCAGTGGACGCTAGCTTCTTTTTGTTCTCATGGGAGGGGCAGAGGCGCCAATCAGTTTCACATTTTCTTTTTAATAGTCGCAGGTCCTTTAGTTGTGGAGTGAACAACTTGTTGAGGTGTAGTTTAGCTTTACTAGCTCTCAGTTTGAGGGGGGCAACTTTGTCCAAAGTAGAGAGCATAATCTTGTTATATTCTTGCCCCACGGTGCTTGGGTCCAGGCTGTCTGGCATAGAGTTTAGAGTAGGTAGAATATTGGGGATCACATTATCCACTGTTATATTCTTTTTTAGCCTGGTTAGACAAGGTGGCACTACTTGAGGGGTTGTGAGTGTCTGTCTGGTAGTGGAGAGTGTTAAGGACACGAGGAAATGGTCGGTCCAGGATAGGGGAGAAATAGAGGTAATGGCAGCTATGCAATTGTGGTCGGCTACCCAGTCCAGGATTCTACCCTTGATATGGGTGGGGGCATTCACCTTTTGTGTTAGTCCTAGTGCATTGATGGAGTTTGCTATTTGCAAGGCGTGTTTTTCTGAGGGGTCGTTCAGTCCTAAGTTAAAATCACCAAGCAACAGTACTTGGGATGTAGGTTTGAAGTTACTACCAATTAAGTTATACAGGTCTTCTTCAAAGGTGCCAATGGGTCCCGGGGGGCTGTAAATTACATACATGGTGAGTGATTGTGAGATCTTTAGAGGTAATTCGATGGAGAGGGATTCACATGATTGTAGGTCACGTGGGGCTACTATTCTCATAGATATGCTCTCTCTGGCTATGATGGCTATTCCACCGCCTCAGGAACAATCTCTGCCTTGTCTGAAGATATATGAGAGCTGGTCCTGCTGCCTTATGTAGCCATGATTCAGTTATGGCTAGGAAGTCTAGGCTATGTTCTGTGATTAGGTCGGCTATGTCGATGGCATGAGCCACCAGTGACCTTGCATTCAGGAGAGCTCCTATAAGGGGTTGATTATCTGCTTTGATTGCGGTTGGGCAGGGACTAAGGCTATTAGAGATTAATACCTTAGGGCAGAGTGTGGTCTGGGTATCAGATAAGCTGCAAGTGGGTAGGGTGGTGGGCCGTTTGGCGCTAGTAGGTGTTGTAATGTGGCAACAATTGGTTTTCTTATTAGTGGGTGGTAGTGATCTAGTAAGAGGCTCGTACATTTTGGGGAGTCTACTACGAAGTTTGAGATTTCTAATGTCTGTAGTACAAGGGATCGTAGTAAGTTCTCCAGAGTACTGGTAGTTGGGATGGGCAAGATTGCTGGATAAGGGTGCCATGCTAAGGCAGGTGGGAGGGTGTAAATTCTTCTTAATTAGGCGAATAACGTTAGGATAGGCTACTAAGCTGATTGAGAGTTGGAGGGTCATAAATGGCATAAGTATATATGGGGGACAGAGTCCTGGCATATTAGTGGTGAGCCGTGGGTCACAGTAGACAGATTTAGCTTTCAACTATATGGACCTGAGGCACAGTATGCGTGGTACACAGAATGTTCTGAGAAAAGTCGTGGGCAGAATCCGCTATGGCAAAGTGGGCCTGTAACACAGTCTGTAGATGCATAGAGTACTCTAATACAAATCACAGTGGGCAGATTCAACTTGACTAGGTAGGCCTGTAGCACAGTATGCAAATACACAGAATGTTCTAAGATAAATCATAATATGCAGATTCGATTTTAACTGAACGGGCCTGTAACACAGTATGCAGGTACGGAGTGCTCTAAGGCAAATCACAATATGCAGATTCGATTTTAACTGAACGGGCCTGTAACAGAGTATGCAGGTACAGGGTGCTCTGCGGCAAATTACAGTAGCCAAATTTGACTTTAGTTGAGTAATCCTGCTACACAGTATACTATATGCGCTGGGTGCTTACAAGCCAGCCAAATACTAGCAGGGCAGCAACAGCATAGGCTCTAGGAGCTAGGTAGGGCCAATCAATGGCAGGCTTGGGTAGGCTAACTACGGTATATGTTTAGGGCAGGTAGTAGCAGATTGACCAAATGGCGCAATAGTGCATATGACCAGTAGAGTGAATGCACAGATTGGGTGGCAGGGGGTATATAAATGGCAGGATGGGTAATTGAAGAGGGGAGTTATCTAAGTGGTCAGAATGGCATATTGCATGAAGTGAGAAAGGGTACAATTCAGTAACATAACAGCGAATGGACAGAGTGACATGTTAAACAAATTAAATAGAAAAGTGACACAGTATTAGCAGGAGTTACTTTCATATTCAGAGGGGAGGTTGTCTACACGCAAATGGTAGCAGCAGTACTCAAATGGTACGTTTGAGCATAAGAGTCATCCAGAATACAGCCTTTAATGTCGGGAATATAGCGCAAGAGAACAGTGTACTTGAGCCTGCTGTACTATGTACAGGGCGTGAAAGATTGACCTCGTCGCAGTACACCACTGTGATTTGGATGGAGCACATGCAAGATAGAGCATGAGCACAGTGAAAGCATTGGGGATGGACTCGAGTGCAGGCGATAGAGTCAAGTGGGCTGATTACAAGTGAATGATGGCACGTGCTAACAGCTTTGCTGGCGCTTAGGTGCATACAGCTGCAAAATTGGACAACTAATAGTCAAAGTAGGGTCTAGTAGAGAAGTGGGGATGGTGTGGGAGAACGGGTGTAATGGAAGGGGAGCAGGGCACCATATCCCTCAGTTTGGTAGAGAGGAAAGCAGTAGTTGTGCGGAGGGAGTGGTAGAAGTGGCCCAGAGGGAGTAGTGACATCAAAGGGTGCAGGCAAGTAGTAGTTGTGAGAGCAATAGCAGTAGTGAGAGGAGCAGTGGTGGTAGAATTAGTGAGAAAAACCATGGTAGTATTAAAAAGAGGAGTATTGGTAGCGGTAGTTCGACGAACCGAATAGTAGGAAAAGCAGTATCCCTCCTGGGGATAAGGACGCAAGTCCAGGACATAGCCCCTTTAACTCCCAACCCCACAGGGTAATAAAAACACCCAAATCTTCTCTACCTAAGATACAGTATGAAACCATGTGTTATTGTACACTGTCAGACAATCTTGCTGTCATGAGAACTGAAGGAAGAAGAACTTGAGCATGTTACAATCGAGTCAGAAGAGTGCGGGACCAGCTGTTGTAAATCGAACTGACTTAACGCTGCGGCAGTCCCCGCTATTTATATTAAACAACAAAGAAGGACTTGTCTCAGTTCTGAATCCCGAAGACAAAGGACTAGGGTCTGTTAGGAATCGAAGGAGAGGATTAGAGGGTCAAGAGAAGGAGACTGATGTGAAGGGTGTGGTTTGCTGGAACACACAAACACATTGTGGATGTTGGCAGGGTGTCGGCAACATCAGCAGTAACAAGTGGAGAGAGCGTCTTGCAAGTCGGCAGGAGGTCTACAGTAGTAGTAGTAGTAGTAGCAGTAGTAGAAGAAGGTGGAAACCGGAGGGCAAGCGAGAGACCGAAGAAAGGCAAAACAAGTCCAGCACCCTACCAGCCTGAGAAAGAGAGAGAGAGAGGGCGACACAAAGGTGAATCTATCGTGGAAAAGTTCGGTTGAAGTGGAGAAGACTGAGCGTGGGACACCCAGAGAGTATCTTGATAGTCGGCAGAGAGCCGGCATAGTTGAAACCAGGAGAAAGTGTGGTGGTGGCATCACCTGTGGTGGGTGCACCTTGCAGTCCAGGACCGACGCAGAAACCCCCAGCTCTGGCCTACTGCAGAGCCGATTATAGGAGAAACAACCAGAAGTGCGAGCAATACGCTACTTGGAAAGGCTGGGCGGTAGGGTCCGCACCGAATGCACAAACTGCCTATAGACAAGGGCTGCGAAGCCAAGCGGGCCCCATTCAAAGAGGAAGGAAGAAACAAAAACACCACAGAACAGCCCCAGGCAGAACCAGTGAAATGTTCCCCCGCCCAGAACAGGTAATAGAAACAGGAGAAAGTCTGGGCGAGAGAGGCCCACTTTAAACCCTGGGCTGGTGCTTGGTTCTCTGCCACCAAAAATCGAGGACACATATCCTTTGGAAGTTGTTCCAGAAAAAGGTCAACTCCCGACCCAGGGGTCTTTGAGAGCATCATTGGCGAGAACAGTATTTTCCTGGTGCACAGCCCAGAAACTGCCAGGGGCACGTGCCTATGAGCCAGAAGAAACCTTTTGCGACACATGACAGTACACAAGAGGTTGTCTCCTTTTCGTCAACACCAGAACCGGCCATGAGTCAGTGTCACTTTGAAACCCACGGGTGACACGTATTTTCTAAAAAGAAGAAGAGAATACCTCTAGCACAGGCTTTCCTTTGAGCAAAGCCTGTGCTAGAGGCACTGGTTTTTGAAAGACCCAAGAGCCTCTTACCAGCTATCTGATCTTTAACTTCTTTAACAATTCTTATAGCTCCCTCCAAGGGTTTCTTCTGCCCCAATATTTTATCTTCTTTATGTTGGTCAACATAAAGAAGATAAAGAAAGTAGAGCATACTAGGAGAATGCCTAGCCCCACCTGGAAATCATTGAACTTGGAAATGTGTCCTTTGTTTGTGAAACTTGAAACATTTCCTGAGCTTGAGAAAGCTGCACCGTGAGAGACTAACACCCAGGAGAAGGGAGTCATTCTCCTGGTTTTTAGAAATAACTTTTTTTAAATTAGGTTTTGTGTTTAAGTGGTAGGAATAGAATATGAGTTTGGACTAGGATGGTGAACTTTCGATTTGGACTATACAGACTATACAGAGTTTTCAGTTTTTTTGGAGGTAGGGAAATCCCCTCTAGTTAGGGATAGATCTGTTTATTCACTGTAATGAACCAGGAGTTAGACTCGGACAAAGAGACATTGTGATGATTGCTAAATACATTACTTTAAATTAATAGAAGGGTTGGAGCAACACCTCTCTCGCCCTAACACTATGAGTGGTTTCCCTGCCTCAATGAAACTAAAGGATGTTGGTGTCAGAATGTGCAAAAATAAAGAGTTCTCTGTCCTGTGTACAAAACCCTATCCTGATACTTACAAGCTAATTTTACGAAAAAGTGCAAAGGGATAAAGTCTTTCAACTGGTTGTCTGTAGTCTTCTTTAATGTTGCAACAAAGTTCCAAAAGGTGCACAAATGAACACATGATTAAAGTTTCCAAAGGTTTCACAGCTCTCAGAACAAAGGGAGAATGTCTTCCCTTCCCTCAAGTTTTTGGCTTCTCTTCAGTTCGCTACCACAGTTCTTTTCCTTGGCAAAAGGCAATTTTCCAATCAAGAGGGTATGGTTCCCTTCCCCTAGCATCACACACACACAAGTGTTCTTCCTCACCCCTTGACTTACTCCACAATTGATAGTTCTTTTACAATTATTCCACTCAGGCGGTATGACTACCTTCCCCTAGATTTCACACTCTTCAATTGAGAGGCAGGTCTCCAGACTCACATTCACTCTGGCCTGTGGTATTCTCCTGCCAGGACTTCACATTATTTGCTTTACATTCAGTTTGACCTGGTCTACTATCCTGCCAGGACTTATTTTCCTTTCGAGGCCGGTGTCTCAGACTCACATTCACATTTGCCTGGTACACTCTTCTGCCAGGACTTTATAACAAGTTACTTTTCCTTTCATGTGCCGGTCTCCACACTCACCTTCACAATGTTCCACACATATATTTAGGTGCAGTCCTAGACACACACAGTGCGTGGTGTACTCTCCTGCCAGGAATGTTCACAACCTACAGTTCCAAGGGGCATCGATCTTCCCTGGCTTCTGATTTCCACTTTTCCAGCTTGCCTGGTATACTCTCCTGCCTGGACATATGTACTCAATTGATACGGGGTGTGGTTCCTTTCCATCTCTCTGGCTTCACAGTTTGTGATTTATTACTTCTTTCTGTACTGCTCACAGTTCATGCATTTCAGCCCCAGTGCCCCATCCCTTCTCTGATGGCTCACCGGCTTTCCGTGCTTCTCCGGATGACCGCTGTTCAACCTCCTGTCTTCTCCACTTCTCCCTCAGCGTTTGGGAGGCTTCTCCCGGCTGGCGGTCACGAGTGCTCTTGCTCTCCTCCCTGGGATGTGAAGCCCAACCTGGCTTCTCGCGCCCAGCGTCTTTCTCCTGCAGCCTTGCTGCTCACGGGTGTCGCCCTCCAAGGTAACCCATGTGAAGATTGCTTTCCTCTCCTTCTGTGTGTCAGCAGTACCTCACTGCCACGGCACCTTGCCCCGTCCGCTCCCCGACTCACCAAGCTGCTTAGGAGTGCCTGGGCCAGCATTCTCACATGCCGCCTCCACTCCAGAGCCTACAAGGATGCCCTGGGTTAAGAGATGTCGCCTGCTTCAGGCCTTTGATTCTTGCGCTGGCAACTGCCGCTTCCTTCCGCCTCCAAGCTGGTGCTTAGGGGATCTCTTTGCCGGCTCTGAGCTGTGTTGATTTTGAACTCCCACCTTATGGCTGGGTGCCTCTTTGAACCAATCAGGGTTTGACAAACAGACTGCACATTACGGTTCTTCAGGAGAATTTCTTGGCAGTCATCTTCTTCGTCTCAGTACTTAATGCTCTAATTGATGAAACAGTTCCATCGTCTCGGGAGGATAGCGTACGGGCAACGTGCTCGCTTTGGAAGCAAGACGACACAGAGCAACACAGGTTCGATCACTGGGTCCTCGCTTAGAAACCTCTGGGTATTAAGCGCATTATAAATAACCCATCATATCAGGTCTCATCGCTCGAATTGTGCCTTACAAAAAGGAAATTAATCAAAAAGAAGCACTGCGATAACTTGATCAGCACTAGTTGGGGACAGAAGCAAAGCCTCCTTCGAAGCAATCCCCGATTATCCAGCCTGCATAGTGAGATACTCTTCAGCCCATGCCGCGTGGGCTTGTGCGACTAATTAAATCAGCCTCAAGGGGAGGGTCTCGTTGGCAACAAGAGGGACATGGAGCAGTGTGGTAAAAAAAAATAAAAAAACTTACAAAAAGTGCCTGAATTCTGAACTCATGTGTAAAAGGGAAAAGTTCTTCTAAAGAAATTGCTCCAAATTCCAGTCTGTTAAACCCAGAACCTCAATACCTCCAGAGTCCAAGGCATCTTTTCTGGACACAAATGCAGTGGTCGACATGTTAAAAAAAAAAAAAAGTTGTCGAACTAGGTTCCGTTGCGCCACCCACTTTTCCCCCCATGCTCACCGTCAGTACCCCCACACCCCAAATCAATCCCCATACCAGGTCCTTCCTGTCCCCCACTCCACCCTGCAATGCTGTGTTTTGCAAGAGTTCTAGCAAGACTGAAGAAAACACAGTGAAAAAGTATGCATTTAAATTACCACCATTATTGTGTCATTATGTCCCAAGCAGTATATTGAAATAAACAACACCAATCCAGGTATAGAAGGTAGCACAGTGGCTTGTTATCAGCAGGGCTCAGGTTCCAATCCCCAGTATGGGAGTAGTTAAACAAAGATGTCCTGGAACAGGTAATTCGGGATACATAAGGTAAGGGAACAATCATGGACTGCCACGAAAAATAAGGGAACCTCTACCCTTCAGTTCCCGCCCACTTTGACCTCTGCATAATTTATGATAAATCAGCAATCACCCGAAATGCGGTATCAAGACATTGAAGTAGCCGCAGAAACAAAATAAGAGACCTGAAAATGCGATTGAAGGCATCAGAGGACAACAATTTCCCCCACACTACGGAGGGATTGCACTTTAAGATCTCCTGGATCCAGAACTGAGGAGGGGGCTTTATGGGAAGGGATCAGTGGTCGAAGTGTAGAAAAAGAAGTATGTGTTCCCTACTGGCCTTCCCCTACTCCCCACAAACCCCATCATCACGCCCCCTCCCACACACAATACAAGCCCCCAAACACATGCAAGTGCTGTTTAAGGAAACGTGCAGTGCGTTGCAGTGAAAGTGCAAGTTTAAACTTCTTCCTACACTTTTATTTTAAAACGAAACCATTCCAGAACGGTTTCTTTTTAAAATAAAAGTATAGGAATGGTAAAACTTTATTTAAAAAAGTAGAGGAGCACCGCTCCCACCCGCTCCGGCTCACTTCGACCACTGGAAGGGATCCATTACATGTAGGGTGACCAGACGTCCGGGTTTTCCCGGGACAGTCCGGGGAAATCACCTGACGTCCCGGGGTCCCGGGAGTTTTTTTAGTTTATAAACCCCGTCCGGGGTTTTGATTACAGACCTTTTTGCCGTTTTTTTTTTGCCGGGCCCCGATTTCGAAATCCCGAAATCGGGTCCCGGCGCAACTTTTCCTGTGAGAATGGGCCCCCATTTCCTCCCACTTCCCCTCCCCAGCGCTCTCCTCCAATGCGAGGAGTGTGCCTGTTAGCACACCCCCTCCATGACCCCCGCAACGGGCCAACAAAATAGAAGTAGGACTAAAGTCGAATGTGTATTTTTCTTTAGTCCTACTTCTATTTCCATAGACCGTCCGGGGTTTTTTTTTAGAAAATCTGGTCACCCTAATTACATGAGAAACAGAAGCTGCCATAGTATACATACCAACCCTCCCCAATGCAATCCTAGGGGGAAAATGCATTCTCCCGATTTCGGTGCTGAAATCTCCCTCTCAGGGGCTTCAGAATGTTGGCATGTCTGCTTTAGTCATCCCTAATTAGCAAGGGAATCGTGTGTTATAAGGCGTAAGTACCACGTGTCCGCTTCCGCATAGGGTCACCGCAGTGACTCCTGGGAAGGCGCGCTCCCGGGGCCAGGCATTGCCCGCGTGACGCCAGCGCGCGCGTGTCCGCGGCCTCCTCCGCCTGTTCGCGGCGCTCAGCCTTTCCATGTATGATTAGCATGCACGCTCTAATTATTCCTTGCCGAACTCCCCGTTTCTTCCGAGCGGCAGCTATTACTGCTAAGCAGGAGCTGATTGATCTGCGCGTGACAGGATAAATGCCGGTTAAACTACATCAGTGTGTCAGAGAATGGATCGCCAATTACAGCGCTCGCTCGAAGGGGATGAATGCATCAGGAGTGGCAGCGTTTACTTTAACATCCTACCAGCCACGAGGACATCGACTCCCGTTATTTCAGAAAAGAGCACAGTACATGTTGGAGAGCTTTGGGGGGTTCACTATGCTGCACAGTGCTACTACGCAACCTTGGCTTTTGTGGATTCCTAGGTGGTCAACTAGGCCCCCCCCATAAGTGTCGAAAACGTGCAACATTGTGGGGATCCCCCTGAGCTTCTGTGGGTGTCAGCCTCTATTAAGGGGAACTTTTAGGTGTCTATTTTCGTATGGGGATGTTTGCAGAGTTTTATTGCCTATGGGGCAGAAAGACAGATGGCAGCTTACCCTGCAGATAGATCCCAGTAAGGAGTTGCCATCAGAGTAGCTGGTAGGGTAGTGGGTTAATAGATTGATTACATTTTGAGTGCACAAGCGAGGGGGAGTGGTGGCAGGCGAGGAAGGTGATCAAGGGAAATAGTATACAGCTTTCTTTTGCATGCTTCGATCCTCAGATCAAGTAGGTTTGTTGGAATGAGTAAGTGTGTAAGTCCTCCCTAAAAGTTAACCGTACTTCCTGTGGTCCAAGTTGCTTTGGTAAATTGTTTCATATTTATGGGTCGGTTTGAAACAACAAATCTTTTCTGTACCGGTGTTTCAATTACAGTGCAGCAACTGCCACAGGCAAAAAGCAGAGTGTGCTCCGCTGTGTTCCCCCCGCGTTCCTGCAGCTGGTTAGCAGTGAAGCTCTGCCTAGAAAATAATTCTCAAAGAGCTCCGATTGCTTCCGCAGCTCATGCCCAAAGCTGCCAGACAGGGGCTACTAACTGGAAGATGATGTGCAGCTTGGGGGAGGTCATATGTAGGAAAATAATTCAGGAGCAAGTTTAGCAAGGAAGTAGGGGTATCGGGCACGGAGCATGCACAACTGGCAAGGAAACCATGGCAACCAAGCCCTGCAGTGCATGGAAGTAAACACGCCATCATTGTTGCCTCATCTCAAATGCAATGTTCCCGCTGTCTTGGTAACATGCTCTGCTGAAACAGATCTATTTGCCAGGCTGAGGCCTAGAGAGTTGGACCAAACCCTACATGCAAAGCTGAAATCCAAGCTAAACAATAATGAACCTGTTCGCCCATTTTGAAATGTCTGTTCTGCCCTAGTGGGGGCAGCGTTTCACAGAGTAGGGCCCATTACAATGGGGTATCCTACCGGGTAAAATTCTTGAAGAAGCTAGCCATTAGCCTTCTTTGAAAGGCCTAAAAACATACCAGTTTACGGGAGACAAACGATAACCGCGCCTCCTCTGGTGGCAAGAGTCAGTTCAGGTTGTGGGAAGCTGCATTACATTCTCATACTTAACCACTAACTTCTCAAGTAAAGGCAGAGGCTAGGTATGATAGCGGCTTATGCCCAGTTAGTGAAGGGGCTGAACCGTTGCCACCACCCACCTGGGCCTATTGCAGCAGCTCCTCTGTATTGAAATCATACTATATCGTAAGGCGCAGACCTACAACTTGGTTTTAAGGTTAGGATCTGGAAAGTTTCAATGACATGCAACCAAAGGCATACTAGAAGACAACTGGCTCTCATGACCTCTAGATCAGGAGTACAATGGACCAAATAGTTGGTCCACAGTACTACCTTTGTGAATGCCAATCACCCTTTAAGGTTTCATATCACCACCCAACTTCTCACTGTGGAGAGACCCTCCCAATGTTCCATGCCAGTTTTAGTACAGCTGTGAGAAAATTCCACTACAGTCCCTTTCATACCTGAGAGCGGGCAACACAGCTAGCATTCGCTTGCAGGGAAACTGGCGAATTCTAGGCAAATTCCACCTGCTATGGCAATTTTGACAGCTGGCCAAAATTGGATATTTCGACTGTGTCCTTGCTCAAAATTGGATTTTTTTTGGACAGTTTTGCTTCGGGCACCTGGAATTCCAGCCAATTAGGGAGCCACAGATGCCCCCAAATTGTCTGGAATGTCTGGTGCTAAAATCAAAATTGTCCAAAAAAAAAAAACGAATTCACCCAAAAGTGGGGCTACACCTGCAAGGTGGAAATGGAGGTGAATTTCGCCAGCAGGAATGAATTTTGCGTAACCTGGAACACCATAGCCACTGAGAAGCAATCAGTTCTGCCCTCTTTCTATCCATAAGATGACCGGAAAGTTATTGCATCTTTTCCTGAATAGACAAAACCTCCTAAATTCAGAAACCCCACACCATGAACTACGCAGCTTCTTTGTGCTCAATTAATAATAGTTGTAATTACTCAACTGAGTTGCACTCATTGTTAAAACACAGTCAGAATTAAGGGAATCGGATTGGTATGATTTGACCGCAGCATAATTGTTCGTGGCGGAATTGACCGTAGTCAATTTTGCTGCAAACCCAATTTTGCCACGGCCAAAATCAACTAATCCATGCCCCCTCCAATCCCTTAATACATCCCCACCCTCCCCCACTTGCCTTTCAGTGGCTGCCTTCATTCTGACCTTGTGTGTCAGTTCCAAACCACAACGCGGGTAAAAACTGACGCTTCAGGGTCCCTTTCTCTGTTTTCTTTGTTTTAAGTCCCCCGCTTCCAAATTCCCGGAAGCGGGGGACACCCCTGCAACCCCCGTTCCATTATAGTGAGCAATGGGAGCGGGGGAACACCCCAGCAGCCCCTGTTCCCGTTGTTCACTATAATGGAACCGAAGGGCCTTGTTGACCAAATTTATGGCTGTATGATCACTTCGTACAGCCTAAATTCGGTCAACTAGGCCATACGGTTAAATATTTTTGGTCAAATTGGCCAAACCCAGGCAATCAAAGCCCTCCTGAGATTTGAACCAGTCACACCGGCAGGTCCCTGGATAGCGGGCCCACCCCTTCACCTATGGGCAGGCAATGGTTTCTGAGGGATAGTTATGTTTAGAAAGCGGGTTTTACATATTTTACAGATAATCCTGATTATGTTCCTATCTGTGGTTGATCCATCTCTGCCAACGTTCAAAGAACCCAGAATCGCGATATGTGCTGTAAGTCCTGCTCAACACATGTTACTGCCCCCGGGCAGTGCCCCGCCTCTTCCTGTCGCATGAACACATCCCATGTCCCAGGAGTGCCAGCCATTGACACGGGACAGGACAACAGGACACTACAGCACCAGGCGTCTGTGTTTGCCCATCAGACATTCCCCCCTGGTGGAGTGGTGTAGCAAAGAGGGTGAAAGCGTAGCATTCATGCATGGACATTATTAGGACTTCCTAGGTCAGAGGTTCAACCAGGACCACTTATGTAGAGATTACCACTTGCTGCTGCATATAGCGACCTGGTACTGATGTCAGCGAGTATACAGCTAACATTCACGGCTCTCAGAGAAGAAACCAAATCTCAGATTGTAATTGGTTATTTATAGCGCTTAATACCCAGAGGTTTCTAAGCGCGGACGTGGGGATCGAACCTGTGTTGCTCCGTGTTGTCTTGCTTCCTAGGCGAGCACGTTGCCCCTGAGCTCTCCTGCCGAGATGATGCAAGAAGCAGTAATATTACACCACAGTCCAAAAAACCTTTGGAGGCCTTTGTGCAGCAAAGCAAGGCAAACATTAGCTCTCATCAAAGCAACAGGTTGACCAACTGGCCGTTTCTGGCTCCACTATGCACTTTATGCCGACAGCAGCAATGGAACATATATTGAGTGTACTTTTATGTGGGACAGTGAAGCTTCACCGCACCCTCTTTGAGGACGTGCGATTCTATGCAAAGAATTCCTATAAGCAACATTTAGGAGGGGTACGGCACGGTGCTTCAATGGTGAGGGCTCCTGAAGGATCACATCATGTAGACCCTTAAACTCCCTCTCAAAAGCTGCCATCTACCGTGCAGTCAAATTCACAAGGCACTATCACCTGAAAAACAAACAGGGCCGTATCTCAGATCCAATCCAATGCTGGCATCGTCCGCTACATGGCACCCCAGTCTCTGCCCAGCTGAAATAAACTGAGCCACTTTTTAGATCCATTCCTGTACGCCATTCCCCTCTACTGCCTGGGCATCCCACTCTGCTCATCTAAAACAAACTGAGCCGTATCTCAGATGCAACCCTGTATGCCAACCCAGTCGCTGCAAATCTATGACCGAGCTGTACATACGATCCAGTCCCGTAAGCTTCTACTACATGGCACCCCCGTCTCTGCAAATCTAAAACAGAGCAGCATCTATGATCCAATCCCGTGCGCCGACTCTCAGTACTCCATGGCGCCCCAGTCTCTGCAAATCTAAAACAGAGCAGCATCTAAGATCCAATCCTGTGCTCAGACCCTCACTACTCCATGGCGCCCCAGTCTCTGAAATCTAAAGCAGAGCAGCATCTAAGATCCAATCCCGTGTGCCGACCCTCTCTACCCATGGCGCCACACTCTCTGCAAATCTAAAACAGAGCAGCATCTAAGATCCAATCCTGTGCTCAGACCCTCACTACACAGAGCAGCAACTAAGATCCAATCCTGTGCGCGACCCTCTCTACCCATGGCGCCCCAGTCTTGGCAAATCTAAAACAGAGCACCATCTAAGATCCAATCCTGTGCGCCGACCCTCTCTACTCCATGGCGCCACAGTCTCTGCAAATCTAAAACAGAGCAGCATCTAAGATCCAATCCTGTGTGCCGACCCGCTCTACCCATGGCGCCCCAGTCTCTGCAAATCTAAAACAGAGCAGCATCTAAGATCCAGTCCTGTGCTCAGACCCTCACTACTCCATGGCGCCCCAGTCTCTGCAAATCTAAAACAGAGCAGCATCTAAGATCCAATCCCGTGTGCCGACCCTCTCTACCCATGGCGCCTCAGTCTCTGCAAATCTAAAATAGAGCAGCATCTAAGATCCAATCCTGTGCTCAGACCCTCACTACTCCATGGCGCCCCAGTCTCTGCAAATCTGAAACAGAGCAGCATCTAAGATCCAATCCTGTGCTCAGACCCTCACTACTCCATGGCGCCCCAATCTCTGCAAATCTAAAACAGAGCAGCATCTAAGATCCAATCCCGTGAGCCGACCCTCTCTACTCCATGGCGCCCCAGTCTCTGCAAATCTAAAACAGAGCAGCATCTAAGATCCAATCCTGTGCTCAGACCCTCACTACTCCATGGCGCCCCAGTCTCTGCAAATCTAAAACAGAGCAGCATCTAAGATCCAATCCTGTGTGCCGACCCTCCCTACCCATGGCGCCCCAGTCTCTGCAAATCTAAAACAGAGCAGCATCTAAGATCCAATCCTGTGCTCAGACCCTCACTACTCCATGGCGCCCCAGTGTCTGCAAATCAAAAACAGAGCAGCATCTAAGATCCAATCTCGTGTGCCGACCCTCTCTACTCCATGGCGCCACAGTCTCTGCAAATCTAAAAGAGAGCAGCATCTAAGATCCAATCCCGTGTGCCGACCCTCTCTACCCATGGCGCCTCAGTCTCTGCAAATCTAAAACAGAGCAGCATCTAAGATCCAATCCTGTGCTCAGACCCTCACTACTCCATGGCGCCCCAGTCTCTGCAAATCTAAAACAGAGCAGCATCTAAGATCCAATCCTGTGCTCAGACCCTCACTACTCCATGGCGCCACAGTCTCTGCAAATCTAAAACAGAGCAGCATCTAAGATCCAATCCCGTGTGCCAACCCTCTCTACTCCATGGCGCCACAGTCTCTGCAAATCTAAAACAGAGCAGCATCTAAGATCCAATCCCGTGTGCCGACCCTCACTACTCCATAGCGCCCCAGTCTCTGCAAATCTAAAACAGAGCAGCATCTAAGATCCAATCCCGTGTGCCGACCCTCACTACTCCATAGCGCCCCAGTCTCTGCAAATGTAAAACAGAGCAGCATCTAAGATCCAATCCTGTGCACAGACCCTCACTACTCCATGGCGCCCCAGTCTCTGCAAATCTAAAACAGAGCAGCATCCAATCCCGTGTGCCGACCCTCTCTACCCATAGCGCCCCAGTCTCTGCAAATCTAAAACAGAGCAGCATCTAAGATCCAATCCTGTGCTCAGACCCTCACTACTCCATGGCGCCCCCGTCTCTGCAAATCTAAAACAGAGCAGCATCTAAAATCCAATCCCGTGTGCCGACCCTCTCTACCCATGGCGCCACAGTCTCTGCAAATCTAAAACAGAGCAGCATCTAAGATCCAATCCCATGTGCCGACCCTCTCTACCCATAGTGCCCCAGTCTCTGCAAATCTAAAACAGAGCAGCATCTAAGATCCAATCCTGTGCTCAGACCCTCACTACACAGAGCAGCATCTAAGATCCAATCCCGTACGCGGACCCTCTCTACCCATGGCACCCCAGTCTTTGCAAATCTAAAACAGAGCACCATCTAAGAGCCAATCCCATGCGCAATCCCTCACTACTCCATGGCGCCACAGTCTCTGCAAATCTAAAACAGAGCAGCATCTAAGATCCAATCCCGTGTGCCGACCCTCTCTACCCATGGCGCCACAGTCTCTGCAAATCTAAAACAGAGCAGCATCTAAGATCCAATCCTGTGCTCAGACCCTCACTACTCCATGGCGCCCCAGTCTCTTAAATCTAAAGCAGAGCAGCATCTAAGATCCAATCTCGTGCGCCGACCCTCTCTACTCCATGGCGCCCCAGTCTCTGCAAATCTAAAGCAGAGCAGCATCTAAGATCCAATCCCGTGTGCCGACCCTCTCTACTCCATGGCGCCCCAGTCTCTTAAATCTAAAGCAGAGCAGCATCTAAGATCCAATCCCGTGTGCCGACCCTCTCTACTCCATGGCGCCCTAGTCTCTCTAAGATCCAATCCCGTGTGCCGACCCTCTCTACTCCATGGCGCCCTAGTCTCTGAAATCTAAAGCAGAGCAGCATCTAAGATCCAATCCCGTGTGCCGACCCTCTCTACTCCATGGCGCCCCAGTCTCTTAAATCTAAAGCAGAGCAGCATCTAAGATCCAATCCCGTGTGCCGACCCTCTCTACTCCATGGCGCCCTAGTCTCTCTAAGATCCAATCCCGTGTGCCGACCCTCTCTACTCCATGGCGCCCCAGTCTCTTAAATCTAAAGCAGAGCAGCATCTAAGATCCAATCCCGTGTGCCGACCCTCTCTACTCCATGGCGCCCTAGTCTCTCTAAGATCCAATCCCGTGTGCCGACCCTCTCTACTCCATGGCGCCCTAGTCTCTGAAATCTAAAGCAGAGCAGCATCTAAGATCCAATCCCGTATGCCGACCCTCTCTACTCCATGGCGCCCTAGTCTCTCTAAGATCCAATCCCGTGTGCCGACCCTCTCTACTCCATGGCGCCCTAGTCTCTGAAATCTAAAGCAGTGCAGCATCTAAGATCCAATCCCGTGTGCCGACCCTCTCTACTCCATGGCGCCCTAGTCTCTGAAATCTAAAGCAGAGCAGCATCTAAGATCCAATCCCGTGTGTCGACCCTCTCTACTCCATGGCGCCCCAGTCTCTTAAATCTAAAGCAGAGCAGCATCTAAGATCCAATCCCGTGTGCCGACCCTCTCTACTCCATGGCGCCCCAGTCTCTTAAATCTAAAGCAGAGCAGCATCTAAGATCCAATCCCGTACGCGGACCCTCTCTACTTCATGGGTACCCCAGCCTCTGCCATTTAAATCCACGCTCTAGTTCAGCAACCGATTTAATCTCTTATTTGTGAAGAAATGTTTATTCATGCCAATTAAGAAAAATGTATACTCAAATCTTGGATGTCCTTAATATGATTCTGCGTTTCATAGAGAAATTAATGTTTTCTTAATAAATGCGCTACTTATGCTAATGTAATATTGTTATGGGAACAGACGTGCATATTTCTATCCAATTTACTGTGGACATGTATGAACTGGTAAATGTTGCCAGGGAGCCCAACTTGTAGCATTACAAGCACTTTAATGAGGGCGATTCCCAAAGCCACCCACATCGTACATGCCCCCAGAGCGGCGCGCTTCCTAATCATCCTTCCTTACACTGGGCTTCTGGGCAGCGCAATGACGTGGATGACACGGCATTTCTCGTGACGTCAGAGCCCGGGCTGCGCGCTGTCGAAGTGCTTGACACTAAATTAAATTAAATATTTTATTGTTGTCTTAGTTTACATGATCGGTATAAAACAAACATCTGTTATTGTTGCTCCTCCAGCTTTTTTACTTAGACATGCAAAGTGATGCATGAAATGGTATTTTAATTTGAATTGAGAAAATGATTGTTGAAATGTTTTATGAAATTGTATTGTGTATGTTTTTTGCAATAGCTAACTGTTTAGGTTTAAAATGTCATTCATTATGATCTCGGGAGGATAGCTCAGGTGCAACGTGCTTGCCTTGGAAGTAAGACAACAGGAGCCGGGTCCGCGCTTAGAAACCTCTGGGTATTAAGCGTGTTATAAATAACCAAATCATATCTATGTGTAAAGAAGATTTGTGAAACGTTCTTTGAACTATGACACCCACAAAAAAAAGCTTACAACACCTCCCCAAAAAACGTTACACATTAAACCATAAGAAGAGTCACTAGCCTTTCACGGGGTGTCTACTACTTGTATTAGAGGGGGGACTCTACAGTGTGTGAATATGTGCTCGCCTCCTTAACTAGACGCGGGCCCTGCTTTCCACCCCTCGTTTCAGTAAAGAGTGGGTGGGCCTGGGTGGGGGTCCTCGCGAACTAAGGAAGACTTCTTTTATCGGGAGTATTTATTGTGTGCGCTCAGGCCAAAGTTCGAGCTTTTAAAAGCTTCCCTTTTTATGACTACAAATAGCAGAGGTAACTTTTAGACTTCTAATCTGTTCTCACTGAATGCAGCGTGCAGATTCTGAACATCTATATATGCCGGTTCCCTTCATTCACCACCCCCCCCTCCCCCCCCCCCCCCCCGTGTCTTTCCAGCGTCCTCTCTTTGCCGCTTGGAGGCCAGACGTGTGCTATTGCAATCCCATGAATACAGACAGACAGGCAGGCAGGCAGACTGGGGCGAACGCTTCTTTTCATGCACCGCCCACTTCTCTGGGCAAGCTCCTTCCTATGCAGCTCCTAGCTACCACGCCAGGTGCTGCGCGCGGAAAGGGGTTTCCTAAACAGGCGTGGGGTTCCTTTTTATGCATAACATTTTTAGTTCAACAAACACGTTGATAACTATTTTCACATCGAGTGAATATGCGCCTTCATCAGCTGTCAGAGCACAGCTGAGCTGCAGCCAGAAGAGTAGGCTGGGTACTGGTGCAGTGAGGACAGGCTTTGCTGCTCATGCCATATACGGCCACTGCACCCATCCCACTCCCACTCCCACTCCCACTCATCTCTTGCACAAGCACCTCTGCTCGCTCTCTTCCCGCGCGCCTGGACTATCGCACCTGTTCATTTTCACGTTCTGTGATTTTAAACTCTGGTGCACCTCGCGGGGTTCCCAACTCTGCGGCCCCAGCGCCTTTCCGTCTTCTCTGTCTGATCATTATGTATACACCAATACAGGTACACAACAGCGCGCTTTACAGGGGTGTAAAACAGTACAGATGCATAACAGAGCGCTTTACTGAGGTGTACAACGCCAGAGATACATAACAGAGCGCTTTACAGAAGTATACAACAGTACAGATGCATAACAGAGCGCTTTATAGCGGCGTACAACAGTATAAATAGCGGAGCACTTTACAGAGAAGTACAGATACATAATGAAGTGCTTTACAGAGGTATACAACCGTATACGTACCAGAGCGCTTTATATAGGTATACAACAGTACAGATACATAACGGAGCACTTTACAGAGGTATACAGAAGTACAGATACATAACAGAGCGCTTTCCTGCGGTGTACAACACCAGAGATACATAACAGAGCGCTTTACAGAAGTATACAACAGTACAGATGCATAACGGAGCACTTTACAGAGGTATACAGAAGTACAGATACACAACAGAGCGCTTTCCTGCGGTGTACAACACCAGAGATACATAACAGAGCGCTTTGCAGAAGTATACAACAGTACAGATGCATAACGGAGCACTTTACAGAACAGTTCAGATATACAGCGGGGGTACAGAGGAGGGGTTTTAGCCATACAGGGTGGCGGGGATAAGAGGGGCAGACGGCGTCCAGCGAGTCAGGTGGCGTTGTGGCGACGTGATGCCTTAGGTGTTGCGGTGGAGAGACTCCTTGAAGAGGTGGGTCTTGAGTTCTTTTCTGAATTGTTGGAGCGTGTGGGCGAGTCTGATGCATGCCACGCCCCATCTATTCATAAAAAGCATCCTTGTCCTCCATGGTTTAGTGCTTTAGCGCCACCCAGGGGCCAAAACTTTCTGAGGCAAAACTTCATAGCCCCAGTATGAGACAAAGGGAAATATATTGCCCACTATGGGATATCAAGTCACTTGCTGACGTCCTCCAAGTGCCAGCCATGGGCCAAAACTAAGTGTGGTTCAAAAGCTCCACCTGTAAGCCTAAACCACCTAGCCTGATGGCCCTGTCAGATTTGGTCTGCCATAAACAAGGAGGTGTCCTGGGAGTCCCTCTGCCGGACATATTAGTCCCGGTTACGAGAGACTTACTCAGAGTCTTTAGCTCACTATCTTTTACAGAGGAGAAATATCTAAAACATATCAGTATTTGTCCAGCCCTGGGGCAGGACAGCACCAAAATGCTAGGCAATTCCCCTCTGAACAAGAGTACCAACAGCAACCCCAGACACGTATTTCGGTCTGGTTGGACTTCATCAGTAGGGTGGAGTTGTGTCTCTCTAAGAATAGTGAGCAAGGAGTCCACGTCTGGATTCCCGGCCTAGAGACCCAAGCTACTCCTCACTGATGATGCCCAACAAGGCTGAAACATGTCTGGGGATGCTTGTGGTCTTGTGCAAAAGGGATGTGACCTAGCAGTTTGGTCTGGACTGCCCCTTTTAGGGTAGGATCAAGCCTGATTTGCATGTTTTTCCCCCTTTTGTAATGGCTTGGCAGGCTGAAATACGATGGTCTGGAGGGTTGCCCAGAGCTATGCCTGTGGTTATAATTAATTCAAAGCCTTCCAGTCATCACCTTTTTGTTTTGCTAAAGTCACCCCGAGTGGGACGGGTATGCCCAGACGTGGGTCCGAGTCTGCCCGACCTAGAGACCCAAGCTACTCCTCACTGATGACGCCCAACAAGGCTGAAACATGTCTGGGGATGCTTGTGGTCTCATGCAGAAGGTATGTGGCCTAGCAGTTCAAGCTGTACTGCCCCTTTGGGGTAGGATCAAGCCTGATTTCCATATGGTTTTCCCCTTCTGTAATGGCTTGGCAGGCTGAAAACTGATGGCCTGGAGGGTTGCCCAGAGCTATGCCCGTGGTTATGATCAATTCAAAACCTTCCAGCCATCACCTTTTTGTTTTGCTAGATTTAGTCTGCCTCCATAATGCCATCCTTCTCTCTACACATTCTGTAGAAATATTCCTTTACAAGCATGCTACCACCATGTATGAGCCAAAACTAAACTGAAGGTACCCACATTGTGATGTCCGTTCTCCTTTAAGAGATTGGCACATCTCTCAAAGTAAAAGCAACACATTCTGCTTTATGGCGCTTGTTCTGGCCAGAGGTCTATAAGAAGTGGATGTGATGTACGCTTCAATGCAATCCAGATATACATTGACTGGAGAAGTGAAGAATGACCAGGAAAGGGTCTAGGTTAATACCTCCCTGTAGGGAGAAATACATCTTGCTGTTCACTGAGCAAATCCATGTTGGGCGCAATTTACAGCGCAACCCTGCCGCTCGTTTCCAAGAAAGCAATCTTGCCAAGTAAGCATGCGGCCCAGTGGCAGGGCCCAAGCCATGCTTCTACTTGCCCCAACCCATGGGGAAGTCACCAAAGGCTCACCTCGACCCTAGGGAAAGGCCTGACATGTGCGTGAGACGGAGAGAGGAGCAGGGGGTGGTCCCATAGCGGCCATCCAGGCTCATGACATGCTAGTTTCACAGCTCACCTGATCTCTGCATGATGGGAGCTGTAGGTCCGTAATCGGCGCTTTAAATGGGAAAAAAGAAGTGCAGGTACTCACCAAGCTACGAAGCCAGACATTACGCACAGCGCTTTGGCCGGTTGTGCGTGATCATTTTGCAGCAGATTTTACTGCCACGGAATTATGTGCAGCTGAAATTTTCGAAAATCGTAAATTTTACATGCCCTTGTCCCCTCTACCCACAACCCATATACCCCTTAAAATGACCCCAGCCTACCTGCACTTAGCTGCCTTCGGCTTCTCCCTGCGATGTCAGTTCCATCTCCAAATTATGGGTGCGAGCTGACGCTGCAGTGTCCCTTTTCTTCCATGTAGTGGAAAGCAGGGGATCCACACGCTACCCCGGAAATCCCATAATGTCAAATTCAGCATTTATAACCGTTTTTTCCCCCACCAAATCTTTGGGTATTTCCCTTTTGCCGCCAGCCTTCTTGGCGCGGCAACTTGGGCACAGGTCCCTTTTTAGGCACACCCTGTTTGCAGGCAATGCCCAGTGAGATTAAATTATGTGGCAAGGAGCACACACTTGTGGTGCTATCCATTGTGTTACGAAAGTTTGAATATCTATGTTAAGTGAGACTTTCTTTTGTGCGTATCAGACTAGCAGATATCAGAGCTGTAAATATAGCTTTGGAAGGGGAGTTTTGTTATTGCTCGCTTTCATTGCCTAATAAGGAATTCAGTAGATAACTGGAGCTGTGTGCGAGTTTAAAACGTTCCATCACAACTCTAATTACTTAAACATTTACATATTAGAATAGGCACTGCTAATAACAAAGAAACACCTTAAAAAAGTAATTTCCCAGGATTTCCAATTCAAAGGACACCAGTGGTAACAGGTGATGCCCACTTAGCGAAACAATGTTCCGTGCCTAGTGTGCTGAGAGCACCGCAGATGCATGTGTGTCTCTCCTTTTGTTCTGCGGGCTGGGTGGGCACTGAAGGACACATTATGTGCACTGTGGGTGGTGGAGAGAGGAGGAGGGAGCGCGCGTTACTTTCCCCAGCAAAGGTTGCATTGTGATGAAGTGAAATGAAAAGCTTTCATTTTCGCCTCGCAACATAGTTGAGTACCGGTACACTCTATCAGGCGTTGAGAAGTGCAGGCACTCAAATTTTCACAAATAAGAAGTGCAGGTACTGAGGGCCGGGCAGGACCGGCCTAGGCCATTTAAATCACTGTGTGTAATTAAGCATTAACACCCGATCCGGCTACCCGGATCGGGTGTTATCAGCCTGGGGCCCGAGTTTAAGAACCTAGCCAAGTCGAGGGCATTTAACAAGGGTCCCCGGGCCGATAACTCCGATCCGGCTGGCCGGAGAGGATGCCAACCCTATTTGCACCCAAGGTTGCCAATCTGGTAACCCAAGGTGCTGAGAGCGGTGTATTTTGTTTGAATGAACGAGATGCTGCACTGCGTCCTGTTCATTCAAACAAAAGTGTGTCCTAAGATGGCTGCCACTGAGATGGAAAGCGGGGCCTCCTGACAGAGCCACTCTTCCATTTTTGTGTCGGCCTGGAAGGAGTGCGGCAGTAGGAGTAGAGGCGGTGGCACCCTACTGCCAACACCAAAACAAAAGGTAAGTGGGGGTGGAGGGGAGGAACAAACGAAGGGAAGGGGGGGCAAGATGGCGGTGCAGGGAGGGGGAAGCAGCCAGCAGGCTGCCCAGAACGTGGGTTAGGATTAGCAGTTTCAACCCGCGATCTGAGAAACCTGGTTGGTTGCCTCTCCCGCCTCTGGTGCTGATAGGAAATGAAAAACCACAAATACCAGAAACCAATGTTCTAAAAAGCCACGACTTGCTGAATGGGACCTTCATGACATGGGGCCACTTAGAACTAATTGGTGCTGAAGACCCTGTGTACACAGGGACACATGGATCCAGCGAGTGGACTGACGTGTTAAGTGCACTGCATTTTGCCACTACGTCCTGAAAAAAAGCACACTCTTGCTAAAGAGGCTGGAGAGAAAGAGTAGAAAGAAGCTAGCAACGCTGACTTCTCCACAGCCAATCAACATTGTGCAATACTAGGTATAGACTCTCAGGCAAGCCCAGCATTTTTTTTTCATATGGGTATTTAAAGCTTAGCAGACCTTATCATATCTACCACCAAGTAGAGTGAGTGGAGAGATTATTCTAATGTATTAGGTCACATCTGGTGTCTGAAGACTCGTGCTCGTAAGAGGTGAGAACTGCCTGGCCCAGCAATCGATTTATAAGCTATAGAAAGGAACGCATTTAAGAAAATGAGATGCTGTAGTCCTCAAGCAGAGCAGCTGAAGCTTCAACCTCATAATATGAGGCTGTCCAACTGAGTATATGTGGCTCCTGGTGTGAAGAGATTTGGCTATTTAAGGGAGTTTTGTGGCAAATGAAATGAGCACCAAGCCCTGTATGTCTTCCATTATGTGGCCCGAGGGTTACATGGTTGAATCACTATCATAGACATATCTTGCCGTTCTTAGTTCCATTCTGTTTTGAGCCAAGAACCCACATTGGTGCTATTGGTCCTTCTGCCCCTTACACGTGTGATTTACTTAAAAAATACGTTGATGTGTACTGCATGACATGTATGTTAACAGCAACATGCATGACACTGCAACCTCTTTGTGAATGAATCGTTCAGTTACACTACAGCTTTATTTACTATGTATGTATTCCTTCAATATACTGTCATGCAAACCACTGCATTTACTAGTGTTTCAGATGAAAATATATTTAAGGAAACAACAACATACCGGCGCTGATAGGTCCATGATCCATGCTGGCTGCAGGGGACGCAGAAAGGACAAGTGCACCAAACATGCGGCAAAGGAAATGTCCGGCTTCGATGAAGGATACCACTAACCTGGAAACATCTGCATTATCCTACAGATGATGCCGCATTTCTGCTGACATTCCTTTGGCCAGAGCAAGGCATGGGCTACCTGTGGTGTGGCACAGGGCCTCACACGTATAGAGGCTGTGGGGAGAGTCACAAAGATCAACAGACAGACGAGACTCAGAATATTTAGTTAAGGAGTTTTATTTAAAACATAACAGCTTGCTATAACAGAAACAATACAGTAGGGTTCTAGTTAACACTCTCTGGGTGAAGTGCCCTGAGATGCCGTCTGCCAACCCTTCATTGCTACACTAAAAGGTTCACCTGGGTTCAGGCTTTCTTGGGGTGGTCCAGAATCCCCAGATGCAGGCCTTCCCTGCTGCACACAGATCGGTGAATTCACTACCTGGTACCAGATTAACCTTGATGCCAAGCCTTTACTTTTTGTGACGGGGGAGAGGGGCTTGTGTCACGAGTGTTAACGCTGCTAACACTTTATGGCACTCAATTCCGCCCAGTGCGTATTCTGGCCACAGTTCTCTTTTCTCTTTCAGAACTACAGCTCCCACAATGCACCTCGGAGCCTCTAAGAGAATCTGGACCTGAACCAGCAGAAAGCAAATAAGAACAGACTGAATGGACTAGGTACTTCTTTGTCAAACAGATATGAGACACCCAACCTGCCACCCCTAGACGGACCCCAGGAGAATGGTGGGTCGATAGAAAATGAACCGGGGGGGGGGGGGGGAGGGTAAGTGTAGACTGCAGGGACAGCAGAGACACAGCAACCATTCCAAAACGGAATCAGCAACAAAACTCACCAGCACCTGAGAGCAGCCTGTGGAAGCCACAGGGAGAACGAGCAACCTGAGCCCCCAGCTGCTACCACAACACGAGACCCTGAAAAGAAAACCATGTTCCAAAAGGGGCAGGGGATTAGAGGGGTTTCCAAAACTGCTGAACCATGTGACCCCCAGCCCCTGGGGAAAGAACATCTTTAGATTGGTCAATAGAGTCAGGTGAGTGCTGGAACTAATGGAAATGGGCGAGATTGAACGGAAAAGAACATTGTATGAAAGGGGCTTGAATGAGGGATGGAGTGAGGATGGCAGGGTGAGGTCAGGAGGAGTGGAGGTGGACTGAGACCAGGCGAATGATGGGTGGATGAGTGTAGTCCTGAAGAGGTGGAGCAGAGTGCGGGTGAGGTATTTGTGAGAGAGCAGTACCAGTTGTTAGAAGTGTGAGAAAGTGCGGTTGTGCAAAGGGTTAGTGAGGAAGAGGGGGTGCAGTGTAGGGGTAATCAGAGTGAAAGTGAGGGCGAGCGGTTTTGGCAGGAGGGGGTGGGGAGACAAGGCAGTAGCAGGAGTGAAGCAGTACGGGAGTGTGAAGGTAGTTTCATGAGCGAGGTGGAGAAAGGGGTGATATCAGAGCACAGGGGTGTAGACAGAAAAGAAGGTTATAGTGAGAGGTGAGAAGAGGGGCGTAGACAGAGGTCACGAGTTGGGGGTGAGGTGAGAGAGTGCCTGAAGACCAGAGGCACAGAGGAGGAAGAGAGGGAGAGACAGGAGGATGGGAGCAGGCTGCAGAAGGAGAGTAGAAGGCAAGGAGAGGAGACGGGGGAGAAAGATCAGGGACAGGAGATGGAGGGAATGAGTGGAAAAGGAAGAGCAAGGAGCTCGGTATATGATCTGACACACTCAATCTTAACACCCTGATTAAAATCTGGGGAGGGCCTTCTTAGAGCGATGGATTCCTTGGCAAGTACCGGATGGAGTCAGACATGGAGGGCTCCGGTCATTGGGCCCTCCCCTCAGTCAGATCATTAGAAAGTAGGCGATACTAATTGCTAGACAAAGTAACCTGGGATTAGGTGTGCAAGGGTTAGGGTTATGGACTCCCACAGGAGAGGAGAGAGGGACGGCCACGGGAGGGCCCCAAACACAAGCAATCTGCTGCAGTCCTGACATTCTGACAATGTGTTCAATAAAAAAAACCTTGAAATCTCTTCAAGACTCACAGGGCCTCGTTACAAGTATGGCGGAGCGGGAACAAATTGGCGGTCATGGAATGACTGCCAATGTTCCCGCTTCGCTATACTAGGAGTTTGGCCCTGGAGTGAAGGATTTACCTTCAGCATCATACTGGAGGTGAATCCTCCAACTCTGCTGAAAAAGCAGCAAAATCAGTGGAATTACTGCATTGTAATTACCACTGTGGTAATTCCACCAAAAAAGCCCCAAACAGTCCTATGGACTCATAAGAAATGGGGATTTACACCGCCACTGCCACTTGTAATCCGGCAGTAATCCTGCCAGACCAAGTGGCGGTAACAGTAATTCAGTTGGGCAATATTCCAGCAGATTTGCCGCCAGAATACCGCCCAACTCATAATGATGTACACAAGTGCTTAAGGCCATCTGTGATACTCCTCGCTTAACTTCTTTGCATCGTCCTGCTGTTGCAAAATTTCCTTAAAGTCACATCTTATCCTTTCTTTCCACCTCAGGATACCCCACCACCTCCTAGATTCCCACGCCCCCCACCGCTTGCACCCCTGCTGTTCATCACCTCCTTTCAAGTCTCCAACTGCCTCCTTTTTGAGGTTGCTCACCCAAGCCAACAACTCCTGTGGCTCCTCCTTGCACCCTCCTATCTTCTTGCACACCCTTTTTGCCTTTCTCCTTTACACGCTCCAACCACTCATGCACCACTTACCTGGATCCTACCAACTCCTCCAACACAATTCCTAGCACTTCCTCTGATGAGCTTCCACATGCCGCCTCATACTCACAATAACTCTCCTCCAGTCATCTGTAAGGCTATGGTACCCCCGTCTCACCATCAAGAGATTACGTGCCCTGCTTCCTATCAAAGGATATAGTGCCCTGCTCACTGACCCTCCTCTTCCCTCCTCCTCCCCACCACCTCCACTCTTTCCACTGCTCCCCCAGTCTCTCCACCCCAGCAGCTTCTCACTCACTGACAGCGCTCAGAGCTGCTACTATGTGGTCATGAGGCAGCCCTGGCATGTCTGGCAGAGGTGGAAAAATCAGTACCGAGCAGTATGATGCGCAAATTGTGATCCTCTGCACCACAGTGACGGACTAGTCCTCATGCAAGATGGCCGCCCAACGTCACTATAATTATGCACTACGCAGCACGTTGTATCCGTCATTCTTCCGGATTATTGATGCTGCACTCGCAGTTCCTTGCCATCCTGCGTTTTTCCTCATCAATTCCGTCTATTGCCTTCACCAGTGTTGCCAACTTAGCGACTTTCTCGCTATATTTAGCGAGAAAGTACGCCCCCTAGCGACTTTTTCATTGAAAAGCGGCTAGCGAGAAATCTAGCTACTTTTTTCAATTGGTTTGGAGACTTGCTCATTTATGCAAGTTTCCAAAACAATTGAAAAAAGTGTGGTCATTCGCCCGTTTTCTAACGGGAGTAATGCAAAAACACACTGATAACTTAAAAGGGAGGTGTTAAAAGGGGAGGGGGCCACAGTAAAGGCCATAAATCGCAGGGGGAAAGTGGAGGTAATTATTCAAATTAGGCAGTGACGTCATCTAGCTACTTCTGGCGACTTCTAGGGGAGCCAATAGCTACTTTCTTCACTGAGGAGTTGGCAACACTGGCCTTGACCCCGAATCATCTTCTCTCCAGCTACTCTTGCCTCCTGTGATTTCGTATTCCTGGTCTATTTTTCTATCTTGGACTTCCTAGTGCCTTTGTACCACAGCTCTCCCTGCGGTACCTCCTCCTTCGTTCTCCGGCTCTCACCGTCTCTTTCTCTTTCCGTTTCAGTTTTCGGCCGCTGTGCTTTCCAAGTACGTTTGTTACTGCTATTCTGTACGTCTGACAGATCAGGTTTTCCTTCTTTTCTCTTACCTTGCTTTCCGTCTGTTCCGGTATCCATTCCTCTCTGCTTTGCGTTTCCTTACTCCAATCTGTGTTTTCCACGCTCTGTGTGAAAAGGCTCCCAGAGAACCTTTGTGGAACGTGGTGAATACTATTGATCAAGAGGACTATATTACCATCTGTCCTATGGATTACAATCTTCCTATTCTGAAGGAGACAAATAACTACAAGCCTTGCAGCTTCAAGGATTGATCTAACAGCAGGGTTTTTTGGTGCCAGCAATCTTTTTCCCCGCATTTGGGATCCCTGTTGGCTAGGATTTCAGATCCTGCCAAAGTGGCCTCCGAGGGAGCCAGACCCAATTTACGCAACAAGAAGGAGAAGAGGGTTAAGCAGCCCAAGGAAGCAAAAAAGACTTGTTACAGGACCTCATCCGAAGGCCGGAACTACTCGTCTGAAGAAGGCGGTGAGGAGGGGTCATGGGAGGGTACACCTGAATCACCCAGGCAGGACATATATAGTCTTAACCCCTTCCCTTTATTGGCTTCCAGAGTCGCAGCCTGAAGCTGTGACTGCAGGAGAGGGTGCTGCACCCAGTGGCTGCTGAGGGGTGGGGCTCACCAGGACTGAGACTATAAGAGGTGAGGCTGCCATCCTGGATTCCACCGCTGTGCCCAACTTCCCAGTGGTTGCCTGCTGCCTGTCAATTTCCTCCTGCTGCAAACACAGCGAGTCCTGGTTTCAAACCCAACATTCTGGGTACTCCTGCCCACCACATGGTGGGGCCTTGACTGTCAGTTCTGGGTTTCCAAGTGATTTGGTCTTGTCCTGATTTTAGCAGTGCAGACTGGTTGCCAATCTGCTAAAGAGGTAGAGAGAGGCCATTTCTCTTCCCTCCTAGGTGAAAGGGACGGAGATTCCCAGTGCTATTTATTCTGGGTCTTCAAGGGCACCTCTGTGGTTTGGCCGATTCTGCTCCCCAGTCCTCAAACCGCTGTGACTCCGATTTGGGTTTTCACTGAGCAATCCTAAGGGATTAATGGGATTTGTGGTCCTTCCCTTCCAGCCCAATTGGAACAACATTAAGTCGGGGCGGTTGCTAATACGTGAGCTATGAGGATGGTTGATGTGTAGGCAAAGCAGAGGGTTTTAGGGTTATCCCGCTGCACCCCCCCAAATCCCAACGGGGTACTTTGTCACAGGGCCTTACTGACTCCTCCCACTGGCAGAGCTGTGATAGACACGGCTCTACCGAAAAATTATCGGGCATCTCACTTGGGGGATGATACTTTTTGGTTCAAACCATCTCTATCTTGATCATCAGCGCATTTAAATGAGAGGCACTTGGGTAGTGGTACATCACTGGAGGAACCACAGTCTAGAATTACTTGTTTTAGATGCATTTCATTCTGGAGGTCCACACTACGCCCCAATTAGCTCCTAAAATCATCTGCGCCTTTCTCAAGACAATTAAACTGAGGCACACACACAGATTTCTTCTGACCATTCATACATTGCACATCATAAAGATATATGTGCCTTCGCTTACTCAAGGCAAGCTTTTGTAATTTCACTTGCATCGACACCCCTCAAACATCAAAGAATGGCGTCACCTCCTGTGGCGCATTTGCTGTGAGATCACTTCCGATGATGTCAATACATATTCAAAGTAGGGGGCCATGCAAGCCTTTCCCTGCAAATGGCCTAGCAAACCCTAGAACCAGCCCTGGACATTCCTACAAAAAGTGGGAGCATCTACTCCGCCTGATCCTGTTTTTTTCCCAAGGAAAGCAGCTCTGTTTCCCCAGAGGGAAAGCGCTGTGGGATTCCAAGGGGGAGGGAAGGGGGCCCTGTTTGGATAATAACGCAACTTAATGGCACTTCCAGAAGACAGAGTGATCCTGTTTTTTCCCCAAGGAAAGCAGCTCTGTTTCCCCAGAGGGAAAGCGCTGTGGGATTCCAAGGGGGAGGGAAGGGGGCCCTGTTTGGATAATAACGCAACTTAATGGCACTTCCAGAAGACAGAGTGATCCTGTTTTTTCCCCAAGGAAAGCAGCTCTGTTTCCCCAGAGGGAAAGCGCTGTGGGATTCCAAGGGGGAGGGAAGGGGGCCCTGTTTGGATAATAACGCAACTTAATGGCACTTCCAGAAGACAGAGTGAAAGCAATGGTGACTATTGGCGGGAACTAGAGACGTTGACGAGTCTTGCGCTTTGTCCACCACACCTTGCAGTGGGGCATGCCATCAACATTTTCTCCATCCGTCCTTTTCCCCTAAACTTTGAGGATTGTGACTGGCCACTGGTGCAGGGAGGCTACTAACCAGGATATGTTTCAGTGGGGGCGGGGGGTTCTAGTAATCCAGAAACCTTTGATGTCCAGATAGCAAGCTGGGCATGCCACTACCATAAGGGCAGGGCGGCGCAGAGACATGGCGATGAGCACCCTATGCCAATGGGCTCCTTGTCGCCGGCCAGGATTGGATGAACAGGGTGGCATATCCGCTGACTATGAATAGCACTCGGCCTTTCTTGGCACTAGTGAGAGCCAGCACGTTCTGAATTTAAATAGACATGGGAAACGTCGACACAGCCAAATATACACTTTCCACTCGACAATGTTGGACGAACACTGACACAGTCGGGAGCTCTGGCTTTCTAGGCGCATTGTTATTTAGGCACCGCTTTACTGCATATGGGTCCAAACCCAAAGTATGAGCGGAGAGACTAAAGAACTGCCCCATGGAACCTCAAGATGCAGGGCAATCTTAACAGTTCAGGGGCCCGGGGCACAGACAGAAAACCATGTCCCCCTGCCACCACCTCAAACCCATGCCCCCGATCCCAATCCGCAAAATGATGGGAATAGATACTGCAACTCAAACTCATCAGATACTCGTCTAGGCTATGAATGGATGATCTAGTTGTTAATAAAATATAAACATTACACATCTCTGGGCCCTGCTTTTTGAAGGGCCGTGATGAGAAATGTGTGTGGTCTTTTGGCCAAGTGTCTGGCCTCGCAGCCACACGACTTGTGTATGAATACTGACGTTCGAGCTGTTTATCCAACTAAGTGGGAGCAGCAGAAAAAAGGGTTAATTCCTCAACAACACACCAAGGGAACTGCGTCCGCCCCCTGAAAAATGCGGGGGGATACAAACCACTGGCCTGTTCCATCAACGTGTACCCTGTGCACAAGTTAGGAAATCATACATCAATCACATTGAGAAATAGATTATGGCGATCTAGAATTTAGAGGCAGACATTTTTTTAGTTTTTGCTATTAAGTGGGGCTTTGGAGCACCCATAAGCCCAGACTTCTGACCTACGAATATGGCTAGGAGGGGTGATAGGATGTGAATAGAGACACACACCCTTGGGTGTTTGCCTTTTTATCCACCCAATGACTGCCCATAGCCATGCCATTCCTACACACTAACCAGCTACCTGTCCAACATGCACTCTCTCCTGGCATCTCTTGGGTCTAGCTCAACCGTGCACTGATATCAAGCTGTTGGCTTTTATGGGGGTGCCATTGTCATTTCCAGGCCGTCGTTAGAAAGGGAATGGTTTAAATGTAGCTGTAAACCTGGTGTAAGAATAATTTGTTATCTGGGTGTGCCTTCAGCCACTTCATCTAGAAGCAACATGAGTGCCCTGATATTGAAACTGGCAGTGGCAAAGATAGCAGTTTTGACTCTGGTATAGACATTAGAGAGGCACTTGCTAGGCATTGCCATCATATGCCCAGGTACTCCAAACATTTACCAGCAGTTGCCATCTTATAACCAGGTAGCACCCTTATCTTGCTCCTGGAAACACTTGTGTATAGGCGCGTTATAAATTCCATATAATGTACCATGGTAGAGCCTGACACTTGCCCATGCCGACACAAAAGTCAACTGCAGGCTTTGCAAATACTTGTTTGATTTTGAACTTGTGTCTGGCCTGAGTGGCTTGTAGCCACTATGATTGGTACACATTTGTCTCGAGAGATTGCTATGCCAGCTCCCACACCTAAAATCTGAAAAGGAGAGCACCCGCCCGTCACTTTCGACTCATAGGTAGAAACCATAAACAAGAAAACAAGATTTGCACCGGTTGGTCGCGCCGGTGCAGGTGCAGTCAGATAATGTACGCAACAGTTTTACGTGTAAGGCAGGAGGGAGGGCACTGACATGTAGCAAGCGAAGACTGCAGCATACAGAAATTGTTAGGTAAAATAACAAAATGTGCACCAAAACCCCCTTTAAAGTGACTAAACTTTATGCTGTTGTTAGAAGAACAAGTTATTCTCTTACCTGGTAACGTTCTTTCGATGGGATGGTCCAACGACGTATTCCATATTGCTGACAGTAATCAGCACAGCTCTGGTGATTACTGTCATAGATATGGAATACGTCGGAGGACCCAATCCCCTCGAAAGGTGATTGATGTGCAAAGCTTCTCAGTGCTATCAAAGCCTATGTGACACTTACGGACTCCTTTTGGTTCACGCAGAATGTGCCTGTCATGTTTTGCGACTAGCAGTCTGGCTCTACCCGGGTCAGCCCATCCGTCGGTGTGTGTGGGGTGCACTGGTAGAGACGCTAAATGCATTTCTGAACTCTCTTTACCTGGGCTTTCATCCCACATTGTGTGGGCAATCAGGTCAAGCAGAAAAACGACATCTTTCTCTGCATTATGCACCAAACAATCAGGCGGCCAGGAACGTGGGTCCAGCTCCTGTTGTCTCCTGGCCAGCGGAGCCTCCATTGTGGACATGACATTCTTTTTGTCCTGCCATTGTCCCAGGCCATAATTCCCCCTTTGCCCGCACACCCCTCACCACCAGTCAGTGTCTTGTGCAACTCTCCCTCAACAGAATCCTACAGCCCTCCCTCTCCAGAACCATACATAGCTTCCCTTGTCTGCCACCTGGCGCGACCATCATCCCAGACACAGCTATTGCATATATTAGGGAGTTTCCTGACGCCGTTATAATTTTGATACCTGGCCATAGATGACAAAAGCTGGCAAATGGTGTTAGTACTTGAGCATATTAAGGCAGTGCTTGGAAAATGTCTTATCCAATGCCTATTCAAGAGCCAAAAGTGTTGGCTTTGCCAATGCTTGTTTTAATGGTACTTCAGTGCAGGGAACACATTGAATAACACACATATTGCTTATAAATTAATTGGCTAAAGTTGATTAACAGCTATGATTAAGCCATTACCTGGTAGAAGACTGCTTAGAAATAACAATGGCATCCTCTAAAAAGCACAGAGATAATTCAAAGCGATCCCAGGTGAGGGAGTGTTTTGGGTGCAGTGAGCCAGGAAGTGATTGCCCATGGCCATAGGGACTAGCCATGGGCATTCAGTGGGTATGGAAAATGACCAATAAGACCCACAGGCTGTGTCCCTCATCACATTCCACCGGTCTCCCATGTCCACTTGTGCAGTAGCACCTGAAGCGTATCAAGTGCTGGACGGGATTACCACAATAACTGATCAAGCCCAAATAACCAGACAGACTAAAAGAATATGGCAAAAAACTCAGCTCAATAAAGTAGGGAAATCTGGCAAGCATATCAAATCGTAGCTCACACACTCTCAGAGCATTTCCATTACTCAAAATACTTTATACCTTGATGTACCTCAGCTATGACGCATCCTACGTGGCAAACAGTAAAAACCTATTGGGCAGGGGGTTTGGTCAGGGGAACATATATACCTGTAGCATACATAAGCGTTAGTAACATCATTGGCTCCCCGTTATCTTGTAGGCACACCTCAAACTACCTCTAACTTCATTTAATACAGATAATAGTGTAATAACAACAATAAATGTATACTTCATCATTACATAGGCTATCCTGATTGGTTGGTACTCTCCTCCAACCTTGGACATTCGGCTCTTCAGCAGCACGTAAGCAAAACGAAATCCAGGTGCAGAGACCAACGTCAGACAACTGCCCACTTGGGCAATTAGCCTACCATCTCTCACCAGCTAGGCCCTATGCCAAGGCTTTTTCTTTGTAGTTTATCTTGCTGACTGTTCTCATCCTTGGGACATTAAAGGGAGTAAGGGTACATAGTTATCTTCTTCTGGAGACTCCATGAATAGGCCTTGTTTTCAGGTCTTGCACCACGTGTTAGGAGACCATGATTTTGTCCTTCTATTTAGTGCTATTTTATTCAATTACATGGTGTGCTATTACTCCTCTTGGCCTCCGGAGACGTGGTTGCTCTGTCTTTCAGATGCTTTCCGTATCTTTAATTGTTCAATACTTGGCACTCACAAATGTTCTCTCCTTTACTTAATCTTAAGAGAAATCGGTCCTATGTACATGGCTTATCCTCTGTGACTCCATTTGTGCCTGGCAGTTGCTTCTTGCTGTGGCATCCTTGTTCCTGAGCCATGAATCTGTATTCCAGCACCTTTCAGCTCTGCAGCCCTGTTTTTTCTCCTTGAGGTTTCCAGCTTACTTTCATACGAAACCGACGTCCATTTTCTCAAAATGGCAGCTTTATTCACGTTATATTTTCTACATTTAGCAAGCTTCTATATGTCTCATCTATCTTGTGTTTCTGGGTATACACATCTGCTTCATTTCTTCTGACTTATCTTCTCAGCATATATGATTTGTTTGTATTTTCTTGATTGATTACTTTGTTACTTCAGTTGCATCTTCATTCTTTAAGTATTCGTATATCGTTGTAGTGCGCCCTCGTCTCTTTTCTTTATGGTGTCACTTTGCACTTGTCATCTTTTACTTATAGCTCCTCTATATCTAGTGATGTCTGCAGACTTCCTTCTTGCTTGTTTTGGGTGGCAGACATTCTAAGACTTATGGCTTGCACTGCGCAGCGTGCTTCTCCTCGGCCTGCATCCTTTGAGATGGGAGATGAAGTGGGCCGTACAATCAAGCTTTTAATGGTATGGAGGTTGGAGTCAGTCTTAATGATAATATTAGGTTTTTATAAAGCGATTTGATCCGGATACAACTCTGACACACGTTAACAGTAGTCGAACACTAAAGGCAGGCAGTGGTAATGGTAGGAAGACCTTGGACTACAGTTAACGCCAATTAGTGGAGACTATAGTCACTGCTTTACCAATGCAGAGGATTTGATACCTAGCTATCAAGGTCTTTGATCCCCCTGCAAGCATTACTCCATAGATGCACATATGAGCGACCCTGGTTATATCAGTAGCAGTCGTCTACAGCACGTTAGTCAATCTCAAGTAGATACCAAACATTTGCTTTGCATGGATGATATAACCAGACAGGCCGGGGTCCAAAACACAGGGAGACCAGTTCAGGGGACGCTACAAGGTGTTCAGTGGTTTTACAAAAAAGGTAGCAGGCGCCCCTCTCCAGAAAGAACATGGCATGATAACCCGTTCTGTGTTTTTTTTTCCAACTTTCAGAGTTCACAGCCATTGCTTTTTGCTCACTGTACCTTTCATAGATGGGAAATATCCATTTGCATATCAGTCTTTGTCCCGTCCACATGGGCAGTCCGGCACCGAAATGCTATGGCAATTCCCTTCTGAACAAGAGTACCAACAGCAACCCAATACACCTGTTTCAGCCTAGTTGGGCGATTGATGTAAGATTCCTTCATCCTAAAGATTACACTTTCTACCACCACTAGAGACAAAAGAAGTTGGAGCAGTTACCAGTGTGGATTTTAGTGCTAGAGCTGGGCAAGCCAGAGAACTCTGGGGTAGGGTCGGGTCTGGGTACCCGACAGCCGCTACTGCATAGTAACAGCAAGTGCTCCGGCCCCATTCCAGAAAATCCAGTGGCTGGGGCGGGACAGGAAATCAGGCAGCTCGGATAGGAAGTCAGCTGCATGGCTCCTGTAAGCACTTTTAAAAAAAAATAATTTCTGTTTATGGGGAGAAGTTTGGGCTCGTGGTCAGCTCCTGCTTTGGGCAGGCACTGACCCAAGAAGAGTGTCAGGGCAGAGCCCTTGTTTAGGTTAAGGCCGAGCCGCGCACCACCGGGGTCGCCCAGCTCTAGTTAGTAACAGGCCATTAAGTTAAGTAGACATTAAGATGTTTTGATGTATGGAGGGTAAAAGGAGAAGATAACCATTTCCATCCCGTACTTCTGGTTCCCAGGCCAGATAATCCATGGAGACAACGCACGCTCAGGCCTCTACCTAGGACTCCCCACTGCCACCAGCCATCCATCCATCCTCATTCATCAGCCGTCTCTCCACCTGCCCCTCCTCCCCCGCCTCACATCTTGGCTTTCAGGAGTAGGGGCTTCCATCCTGGCTGATGTGTGTTTTGGTTATGTTTGGTCAGCATGCGCATCTCTACCTGGCTTGCTTTAAGGTGCCTTTGGTTACTTGCATTACTTCTTCCCCGCATGTTGCACTGCATTCATTTGTAATATCATGTTCGCCTTGTTGCGTTCTCTCTGTATCCTTCCCCCCTCTTCTATGCATTCAGGTCATGTCATTAAACAGCCTGTAGTGGCATTGCTCCTAACCAACTGGTTCTGCACATAGCATGCTCCCAAAGTGACTAGTTGCTGTGCGGCCCAGATCAAAGAAGGGGAACATCAAAGTGCAGGGGTTCTGGTTTGGAGTGCCTGAAGATAGTGAAGGCAGACACCAGGAGGACAGGGCGATCAGATGATGGGAGGTTATAAGAATGCAGAGGAAATTCCCTGCCTCTGGAACAGCCTCCCTGCCTCCCTGAAACTTGAGGAGAACCATCTCCGGTTCCGGCAGCACCTCAAAACCTTCCTCTTTGCTTCTGCTTTCTCTCTCCCTCTCCCCTGCTAATTCTTCGCTGAAACTGCACTGAATCTGCAACTGGGCCACTCTCACCGACCCCAGTCCTGGGCCCAGCCACTCTCCACTTGCACTGCCTCCCTGGCAACCCCTGCACTGCGGGACTGTCTCTGTATCCCTACAGCCCCCCCCTTCCCAGCACTTGTCTGCACTTACCTTGCACTTGCCACCAGCTGGCCCTCTTTATTTATTTATTTTATTTAATTCTACTTACCTTGTACTGCACTTCCCCCCTCCCCTTCCCCATGCACTTTCTCCCTTCCCCCTATCCCTGCACTTGCGCGATCTGAATGACACCTGGCCTATTAGGATCGTTGTCTGTCTTCCCCTTGTTCCCCCCTCCCTGCCTCGTTGCGCCTTGAAACACTTGTGTATAGGCGCGTTACAAATGCCATATCATATCATATCATATCTCTCCTTTCCAAGTTCCTCAAACACCGGGGCTAGCCCTGCTACCACTCTCCCAGTAGGTTCACAAATAGGGGTGTATCCTTGCCCCCCTCCTTGCCACACAGTATGCTATCTCTCTGCAAACTCTCCTCCCCCTTTGGCTTCTCAAACCATCTACTTCCCCTCCTTGGCCCCCGATCTGCTCTGACATTATGCATCTATGTACTCTCCATCACTGAAAGGCGCTATGTAACCCAACGCTCATGTGCTCTAAATGCGGACTGATCCATCTCCTGGCCTCGAATGCCAGACCCTTCTCCCACCTGCTATATACTTTCCCCTTCAGCCCTCCATCCCCTGCACAGCCATGACTTCCCGGCAAAAGCTTGGTAGCATCCATTAAATCTATCCTCAGCTGACATTCCACTCCCGGGCCCAGTTTCCTCATGCGCTTCCAGTGCTTACCTTGTACAAAAATAAGTGCTGGGGCTGAAATATTTTCTAGCACGCACATGGCACGTCAGGATGGGCGTCTCCCGGCCCACTGTTACCACCACCCATGGCCGCTTCCCATGCTGTCCATATGGGGTTAAAGCTGCAACTCCCACTGGTTTATTGTGGTTGACGGGTGTACTGGGTCACTAAGGTAGATGTGCGATTTATAAGTAACCAATCAACATACACAGAAATGAATGCAAGCTTTTACTGGCGTGGACAACCCTAGCCACACCTGGCTACAAGATCCATTCCCTGCCAACACGAAGCTGCAGCGTGTTCCCATGGGAGCAGCCCTCCCAATGACCCCCAACCATCGTCACCACTGCACTGCACATCTGTATATAGCGGTAAATGCCAATGACTGGACATGTATCACCGGCCAGTTGAATGTGTTTACTGCAGCATGTGCCTGCAAAGTGCCCAGCAGGGAGCCGGCTCCGCACATACATGGGCCCTCTGTAAAGTGCTTCTTGTTATGTTGCGTTAAAGGTTCTTACACCGCGCACTGTTGCGTGGTTTCTTGGCGTCCAATAACCTCATTCTCAATAGACAGACAAAAACACATACTGTTAACGTGTGTCATGAGGGTAGATGCTTTCAGCTATGTTTACAGTTTCAGTGTTGTAACCTAGCTCATAGGAAATGGTGGTGTGACGTCAGAGGCACAGTACCTTCTTGGCTCCCATCAGCGCCGCTTTCTGCAACTTGCTGTAGCAATACTTGGCGTAGGTGCTTATAGCCACTCCTGCAATACAAACAAAAGAAAAAAAAAGGCGAGCCGGATTAAAAGCCAGAAAAACAAAAAAAGCCAGAAAAACAAAAAGGATTCAGAGACATTGCAGAGTAAGGGTACTAAATAAAAGCCAGGACTCTGGAGAAAGTCAACGGGTACCATTGCAATAGTCGTAATTGCACCCCTGCTTCGAGCAGAACTGTACTTAATCCTAGGACTTCGAACCCTACTGAGGTCCACTTCACAGACACCAACATAAACACAATTGCACACCTACCCCAATAAGCTATAGTTCATCAAGTGCTTTGTTGAACGCCTCCAGAGTTTGAATTGAGTGTGAACTAACGGGAACGGAGTTCCACTCCTTTCATCTTTTACTGTTAGTAACGCCACTGCTGTTATGTTACACTTCTACCTCTGGCCATCTCGGACATTCTCCATACAGATCATGAACATAGGAGTTCTACAAGGACAGGAAGAATCAGGCGTGTGCGCCGTATTTGTTCATGTCGAAATAAAGTCGAGAAGTGTTTTGGTCGCTGCTGGGTTTTCATAAATGATACTAACATTGAAGCTAATGACACCTGAAGAGGCATTACCCCAAGGAGAACAAATGACAGCTCTGCCATGTATTTCATCCAATGGTATATTACAGCCATTCGTGCATTGAACTCACTTCTCGTTCCCATTGGGCACTGCAGAAATCTTTAAAAAGAACGCACAGCATCTACCAATAACCCAACACACCTTATGTCGGCCAGAACATGGACGCTGTCATTAGTTATGGAAAAGCTGCAGTGGTTCCCGGATCCTAGCCCTGATCATCGGCATTGATGGGATGGTCCGAGGCTCTTCATTAATGCCACAGCAATGGGCAGGCTGCTCAAAGCTGCATTATCTGTGGCCCCATTCATAGGTAGTACAATATGACCGCCTCATGGTCTGCGTCTAGTCCTCATTGGTTGCAAATCCATTTGCCTTCGTTTTTGCGGACAGCAAACCCCTCTATTCCTGCCCCATGGATGTCCCGGGATTTTCTCAAAATATAGGTCAGGTCTCCATGGGATATCCTTAAATTAACGGGAACAGGGTTTCACATACACCAGAATTCACCAGTACATAGACTCCGATATATTCAGAAGCGTGGCTCATTTTCATAAACACTACATTTCTACCCACGTGATCACTGCTTGCAAGACCAGAACTGCGCCCTGATCAGGAGTCCTTGTTGATGGATGGTCACAATATTGGAGACCCTCAGAGTGAGATGTCTGCAATCATACCAGAGGGCTGGGGGGAGAGGGGGCGGGGGTAAGAATAAATTCCGTGTCCTGTTGAAATACACGTGGGATCATGGACTTTGTGTTGGTGAAACACCTTAAAAGACAGTCTTGCAGGTACTGACCCCGGCAAAAATGGACCATTTCCATGCCACGCTGAAGGCATGCCCCGGAGAAAGGTGAACATAAGCAGTGTACAAGGGAGGACCTGCTGACTGGGGGAGCTATAAGCATCACTTCAATCACACAGGGCAATATCTGGAGTAACAACACTGTTTCCATGGTAACGGCAATGCCAATGCTATGTTTAAATATTCATTCATGAGGACCACTGTGGTAAGTCACAGCATACCTACAGGACACCTTTAAGCTATATGATCTTAAATTCAGCAAAAAGAATCCGATCCACCTGTATCTGGCTATGTGGGCATCCAAAAAATGGCCCTCCCTTCTCAGTGCGCCACCCAACTCTCCGGAACACAATCCCACAGGAACTCCAGACCTAGGCGACTTCCAAACAGGAAAACTTCTGGAGACCGCAGCACAGTCACAATTACGAACGATCTCCAAAACTTTACTGGCTGGCCAGCCTAGGCAAGTGGTTAGATAGCTTGTACATACGTTGATGATGGAAAAAAGAAATGTAAACAATGTACCTGTGTACAATCATAACATGGCCCGTCACGTGTGGCCAGGAACTCCATCAGCTGTTTGCAGAGTCTATCCACCAGTCAAGAAGAGGTTCTAGGCCATTACATGGGATTACATCTAGATACGCCCCGTCTTTCCCAGTGCACCGCCGCCATGAGATCTCACCAGCCTTTAATACTGAGTTGTGCACTTTTCGGTTATCATGACCTCATGATATCAGTATCCACTGTCAAACTCTAAACTGTATGAAATCTGGTTATGCAGCCTCCATGCTGGTCTAGTGCCCGAGATGTGGGGCGTATGTAGCCCACCACAGAGCACAATACTCTTACCAGCCCTTTTTAATATTTAACTGCAATTAGATTAATGCATACATTTAGGGTAACACTTTATAACGTTGTCAATGACACCCAGTTCCTATTTACCCTCTACTCTCTCAAGAGGGGATTCTGAACTTCCTACTTGAAACCTGGTGGTTCCTTATGCCTGATGGTGCCTAGAGCCTTGATCTCTGGCCATGATAACTAGGACACTCTCCAAAACCTAGGACTAGAGTAAAAAAACAAAATCTTGGAATCCTTATTCAATTTATAAAAGAAATATTTCTCTCCCAGAAGTGTCCATGTGTCTGGGCGGTTATGGCAATGGTCCTCAACACGCCTGTGTCAACAGCATCTTTTGAGGGTACCCAACTATTTGAGAGGCTCTAGAGACTGTGGAATGCTGCGGCATGTGGGCGGTTTCAAACAATGTACCCCATTGCGCTGGCTGCCTGTGAAGACGAGAGTAGCTTTGAACCCCTGAAGAAAGTTCTAACCTGTCGTAGGTCTTTCTCGCTGCTAGCTCCAACGCTGTGGAACCTGCTCCTAATCGACCACAGGAGCACTGTCTATTGCCTCCACTTCTGTAAACAACTCAAAACTAGTTACTGTTATGTTCCCCTTCTGACCTGTCAATTTTCCTGATAGGCAGAAGCCATGCAATTTGGTGAAAATTGTGCTGAAGAAAAAACCTGTGACGTAATATAACACTGTAAATGCCGATTACTACCTCCCATAAAACAATATATACGTCCCAGAGAGAGCCTTATATGCCCAGGTGCAACCACCATAAGGCTAGGTGCAATTATGGTATACTTGGCCTCCAGCCAAGGCGCTGACGTCATATGCTAAGTGCAGCTTTACATACCCCACAATCTTATGCCAGATACAGCCTCATATGATCAGCTGCAATCACCATGCACTCAGGAGCAACCATCTATGCTCCCGGGAACGGCCTCATGTGTCCAGAGCAGCACCATGTGTCCTGCCACTGCCTTATGTCTCACTGCAGCTCAACAGTCAGTCCCTTTCGCCTCCCAGGTCCCAGCCCCCCTTTCACTACAGACAACCTCTACCATTGCACAGCAGGGTGGGCGCATGATGATGGGGCCTGAGGCAGGCAGTGCCAGTTGGGAGACAATACAGTGGAGTCCCTCCAACCTAGATCGGGGAGTGAAACGGCTCCCTGGTGTCCCCAGTCATCTTCAACCTCCGGAGGAACACCATCAACTATATCCTCCGACTCGGACGGCGTCTCTCCCTCATACAAGCCTGGAGGTCAAGGGCACAACTGAAGCTGAACCCAACAAATTCATTCTTCCCGGAAACCCCACCACGATTGCACAATTGCACAACTGGCTCACTGGCCTGAAACTCGACGGATTTATGGCTCAACGTTCACCCAGAGCAAAATCTCTCTGCTTTACTATTGGCCGTGACCTCTCATTAAAAGCACACATTGGCTGGACGACCCAAACATCGTGGCACTTGCTTGCATCCTCTGCAACGTCAAGCAAGTCATGCCTGTCACAGGTTTCACAACAGTTGTCCAAGCCCTGGTCATCTCCCACCTGGACGGTGGCAATGCCCTACTCCCAGACACCCCCTTTGCCCCTCTGAAAGCCGCACAGCATGAAGCCGCAGGCAACATTGGATGACTTAGAAAATCTGACCACATCACTCCTCACCCCGCTTCAGCAGGAGCTGCACTGGCTACCCCTTTAACCACGTATCGTGTGCAAGACTGCCTGCACCACCTACAGAGCAGTCACAACCAAACCACCGCTCTACTTGCAATGAAATTCCTCTCTGTAGGCAAGAATACAACCAGAAGCCATATCACCAGGCTACAAACAAAGAACTACCATAAGAAAAAATACAAGAAGCAGGCCTTCTATGCACACTGTCTCTGGAACATGTTACCAATGCAGATAAGTGGGGCACCCCCCATCCCACCCTTCAGGATGACCCTACTCTGCAAAGAGCATCTCACCAATCATTGGTTTCCCTACTCAGCCCCATTTCTGCCTGTAACAAAATGACTTCTGCTCTACAGGAGCACAAGGATGAGAAGTGGCTAAAGTGCCTACTCAGCCCTCAAACTGCAACAAAACAAGAGTGATCCCAAGCATAAAGGTAAAACAGCCAAATTTAAGAAATGTGCTTCCTTCGCTCTTTATAGTAATGTGGGGCGTGAATATGATTCAGTAGCAATCCAAAGAACAATAGTAGATGGTAATAAAGGGAATGTCCAATCATGGTTCTTGAAAATATATATGTATATGTACTTTAATTAAACATACCATCTACAAAAATAAACAGAAAACCCCTACACAAAACACACCGCTGAGGAAAGAACACAGAATATGCAAAGAGAGCAAGATGCAAGTAATGAATCAGGGCCTAAGGGCAATAATTGCACTCTTTGTAAAAAGGATATGTTGTAGTGCAAAAAGGGATTTAAGAGACCTAATCAGTCTCTAGGACCAAAAGCTGGACCAGGCAGCCAGAATTAGTCAATAGCACCTTTTTTTGTGGTTTTGACAGCGTCAAAACAAGCTTCTTCGTGTGGTGTGAGCCGATCGAGCCAAAGGGGCAACAGTTCCTGTAACCCCAAGTGGGGAGATGGCTTCAAGCTGGTTCGAAACCGTAGCTCAGAGCAGTTAGCAGGCAGCGTTTGAGCGATGCAGTTCGGATGGTTCACCATTGTCGCCTCGAAGATCAGGTCAATGCGTGAGGCAATGATTGCAGTGGTTCGAGACGAAGTCGAGCATTGAGCAGTCGGCTCGAGCCAAACAGGTGATGATGGGCTCTGCTATGGCTGCGTTGGACTTTGGACCAAAGTTTGCTGTGGTTCGAAGAGCTGCTCAAAGTGCAGATCGTGAGGGCTACCATGGTCAGTTCAACAGTTAGGGTGATGGGGAAGATGTTGACTGGATGCGCATTTCGAGTTGGGTGATTCGGTGCAGTGTTCAAAGGGTCAGCCAGTGTCTGGTCGACTGTCGAAGATCGGCAATGAAGATGCTGGTGGTTTGAAGAGCATTTAGAACAGTGTTGGTGCAGCGATGGCTTCTTGTTCGAGCCGAAGCAAACAGGTGCTCAGCTGTCAAGTGTGGTGGCAAACTGGTTCGAAAATACAACACAGCGGTTTGTTTTTCCGGTGAGTGCCAAAGGCAGCACCAGAGGGTCCTGTTGGTTCAACTGAGACGAACAAACTTGATTCATGGTTCGATGGCAAAAACACAGGGATCCTGGGTGCCCCAATCCAGGGACTTAAGGATAAGATTTAGTCCTTGTTCTCAGGCTCCCAAACACAGGGGAGACTGTCACACAGTAGCAGGCATCCTTCAAAATGGTGAGGCAGCTCTTGTGCTAGCAGCAATTCATCACCAATGTGCCCTGGGGATGCTTAGGAGGCAGAGCTTGCCTCTGCCTTGGACACTCAGTCTTGAGTTCCGGTGGATGGCTTTGGGAAGATCAACTCACTAAACAAAGGTTCAATGAATTCTTCCCCAGGTTGTTGTTCAAGAAATAAATCAAAGCAAGAATGAAGACCCCTTCTTCTAAAGGTAAAAGCCTACAAGTGATTGTACAAAAGCAAGCCTGGTTTAGGGTCCAATCACTGTTCTTGGAACAAATGGACTTTTCCTTCTGACATCACACCCAAGGTGCTTTGTGCTACTGGAAAGGGGGGTGACAGGAAAGAAAGGGTTAGAGAAAAACAAGATGGTGGAACCTTCCTCCAGCTGTAAGACGCTCTCTTGGTGTACCCTGACCTACCCCTCCCCATTTTAATAGAATCAACGACCTTTTAGGTATGCAGCACTCTGGTGTCGGGTGTGAGTCTGTGAATGGGTGTGCCCTTTTGATTCATGTTCCCAGGACAGCTTCCAGTGGAGTGGTTGTCTCTATAGGGAGGGTGTTACATCCTCTCACAAAGGAACAAAGGGAGGCAACTCCTAGGGCTACCATCTTGATGGGAGCAGCAGAGACATAGAGGGAATACAAATAAAATCTTTCCACAGCTGAACTGTGCTCACAGATGACACATGATACCAATTTGAGGTGGCTGTAATAGTGAGAAATATCATCCATCATACCTTAACTCAGTATGCCCTATATTTAAAGTTCCACATGCCACCAGGACAGTAGTCTCATAATTAGTTTTTTTTGTTTAACCTAGATACATGTCTTAAATACAGCCGCTGTGCTGTAGGGACTTGGTTGGTACTGCAGTTGTCAGATGGGCACCACCTTTGTCCCCTGAACCAGCTCTGTGCCACTTAAGAGCAGGTGATGCAGATCAGGCTACTGATGCAGCAGGGCAAAGGTGTATGCTATGCTTCTGGCATGGATCTTATGAAAAGGGAATCTGATAAGCAGATTACCTGTTCTGAGATGAAATTACCCACACCCTTCTATTAATTTAATTTAAAAAACAGGGCTTCTACACCCTCGCTAGATAGCAATTTCTCACACTCCCCACTAGAATCCTCCCCACTCCTGCTACACAGAGTCATCCAAGCTCCTCTCCTAGCTCTGTACCCTACTTGAAGCGACCTTTGTACATCATCTTTGCCAGCTAGGCTCTTTCCTGCAGAGTTAGGCACGCACTTTATATATCCCATACATACATGCGCGCCCACATGCGTGCCTTCTATTTATTACAGAGATGATACGTGAGGGAAGCAGGGTGGGAACAATAGAAAGTAAAGAATGCTCTTACTGAGACCTGTTTCTCTTCTGTCTCAGGGGTTTCCCCAGAAACCTCTGAATCCGGAGTCACAAGGGTAACGCTACAGGCAACGTAAGATGAGGTGAGGGGTTGCTACCTTCAAAGACCCCTACATTACTCTAAGGGTTGGATTAAAATATGTTGCACATTGCATCCTGCAAAGACAATGCAAATGCAAAGTGTGTTAACCCCTTTGCCAGCCTGGGCCTGTCAACAGCCTATGGTAATTCCAGGATGTGTAGTATTGCAGTGGCTTGGGACTCTTGCTGGGGTTCAGGGAGTCACCCTTGACTGCACCGTCTCGTTAATAAAAAGCAGGTGGCAAATGTTGCCGCATTAGGCCTTTCCTACAGGATTGTGCCACTCATCCCTGGCATTCTTTCTATAGGTGAGATGGTGGCAAAGCATCACCCAGAGGATGAAATAGAGGCCTGGGCTATTGCCTTTGTGGCATTCAAGAAGCGTTGAGTCATTATTTTCCAGTCTGTGCCAGCTTAGTAAGGGGCCAACCACAAGCATACCAGCCTATGCCAGCCCCCGAAGGAGCAGTCTGATCCAGGCTGCACCAGATAACCAGAAACCCTTCAGGCCTTTTGGTGTCCTTGGGTGCCAAGGTGAGGCGCTGCTGGAGACACTCGAGTCCACCGACCTTACATACCGTATCATGGATGGCTAAAAAACGGATCCATCCAGCCCTCGGTTGGTGGTTCCTTCCCATCATCCCCCTTCACCTGCATGCCCAACTGCCATCTTTAAGTTAATGTCTTCCACCGAGGAGAAAAGCAAGTCTCTAGCGAACACTGCCCGGCCGTACTCATTGGAATCCACTTGTGGGCGGGCAGCAGAGGGAAGATGGGCTTCAACCAGAAGACTGTGGGGGGGTGAAGGGGGCTTCACAGTGACCCATTCACCAGGAAGTAGTTACGACAGTGACTTTCAGTGGATGCAAGGCACAGTCATTCCGCAGTGGGAATTTAGATACAATGCTTTGTGGGCTATGTCCTGCACGCAGAACAAGCACCAGCAAGAAAGAGAATACAAGGAGAATTAGAACGAAACAAGCCAGAGGAAAATAAATATAATGATGTTTACTCTCCCCACCAAGGGGACTTGAAGTAGTGCTGCGACAGAGCTAGTAATCAGTACATACCCTACTAGTTATATACTGTTACCACAAGGATGAAGTCCACCCCATTGACGTAAGCAGGAAAGGGGCACACCGTGACCAGTTGTGAATTGAGCACAATGGTCCTAGAAAACTGACTTTGCCCAATCAGCGCAGCAGAACATTTTGGCAATAGACACAACTGTTGCCAATTGGTGATATACCACGTGGCATGCATGACGAACTGGTTGTAGGTCAAAGGATCGACAACCAAAGGGTTGAATGGTAAAAGGATCGACACCAAAGGACTGAAAACCAAAGGATCGAATTATTTTTTTTAAAACTTTTTTTGGGGGGGGGGTCCCCCCCAACCCCTGTTTTTGTGGTAAAAACCACTTCTTTCACTAAATGAAAACCCCCGAAAAATATATAATTAAAAAAAAAATTCGATCCTTTGGTGTCGATCCTTTGACCGTTCGACCCTTTGGATTCGATCCTTTGACCAGACACCCATTGCCCATGGGCGGTGCAGCAGCGCGCCCACGCCAAAGGTTTTCATAAGACACAGAACTTGCTTGTGGACCGCTGGCAACACCACACAGGTCACAGCTCTGCATGACTAGACTCCCCCTAACCCGGCACATATTAGAGGCCCCATTGGGCAAGGGTGTGCCAGCCCCCCAGAGAAAGCCTGCAGTGTCAAGAGGGGCTAGACCTGCAAGTTACAGCACTGTATTCCCATCTGAAGAGCTGTGATGACGAGTCAGGAACTAGTGAAGCAGCACTATTTCAGGGATAGAAGTGTACCAAAAAAGTAGTGGAACTGTGACTCAAACAGGGGACAGAGTAGGCAGGAAGGGAGCAACGCGCAACACATTTTTCAAGGGTTGCAGTCATGCTGGTTGACAGCCAATTGAGTTGAAACAGATTTCAGCTCTCTGTAGGATATTCGGTGGTAGAGTGGAGAAGTGTGCTTTAACTTCATAAAGAACAGCTCATTAATGGTGAAAATGGTTGCAAAAAGTAGTGGAGCGGTTAACAGTCAAAAATAAAAGTAGTGGAGAGCTTCCGAACAGTATTTAATAATTGCAGGTAAGGGGACTGTAGAGGTACAGATATAGACTCAAGTGCAAGGGTTGCCAGGGATCAGTGCGAGTATGCAGCTGGGGGGGCAGGGATCTGGGCCCGAGTTCAGTGGGGGTAGGTGCCCAATGCAGATACAGAGATCAGCAGGGGCGAGGAAGAGAGAAAGCAGAAGCAAAGAGGAAGGTCTTGAGGTGCTTCCAGAACCGAAGATGGTTCTCCTCAAGTTTCAGAGAGGCAGGGAGGCTGTTCCAGAGGGATGTCCCAGCCAAAGAAAAAGATCTACCATCAACTCATTGCTTGGAGAAGCGACTGACCCTGAGGGAGGTGGAGGAGCGAAGAGCTTGAGTAGGAAGGTATTTCCGAAGGGAGAGTTGAAGGTATTGCGGACCCAGGTCCCAGAAGGCCTTGTGGACAATGCAGAGGATCTTGATCCTAAACCTTTCAGCCACTGGAAGCCAATGAAGAGATTTCAGGGCTGGAGAGATACGATCCCTGGGCTTCAGGCCAAAAACAAGGATGAGTTGCAGAGGGCAGAGTGCAGCAGCAGGCAAATTTAGAAAGAGGCTGTTGCAGTAGTCCAGCCTAGAGAGAACCAGAGCTTGGGAGACAGCAAGCTTCTCGGGGGAAGGAGAAAGGAAAGGAACAATACCTCTGAGGAGGTGCAGTTGGTAGTTTGACTTCTTAGAGACGCAAGAGATGTACGGAGAAAAGGAGAGCGTGGAGTCGAAGATGACCCCGAGGTTCTTAGCCTCACAGGTGGGAGCAGGAAGAGGGCCAAGGGAGGCCGGCCATAGAGTGACAGGAAAGGAAGGTGCAGGAGTGCCGATGAGGAGGATATCTGTCTTACTGGCATTAAGGCAGAGGTCGTTGGTGGCACATCATTCCTGGATTGCAGACAGACAGTGAGAGATAAGAGAGGGAGAGGAGGTGGAAGAGGGGAGCCTGAAAGCGAGCTGAGTGTCATCAGCATAGCACTGAAAGTTGGAGCAAGAGCAGCAGTGCGATGGGCAAGGGGTGCTAGGTATTGGTTGAAAAGCCAGGGAGAGAGGTTAGACCCCTGAGGTACACCACAAGTGGAGATTGAGATAAAGGAAAGGAAGGAGCCAAGTTGGACCTGGGAGGGTCGGCTGGAGAGGAAAGAGGTAAGCCAGGCAAGGGCCTGATCAGTGATACCCAGGTTATCACAAAGGCGGTTGAGCAGGATGGCATGGTTGACCGTGTTAAAGGCAGAAGAGAGATCGAGTAGGATGAGGACACAGGGGAGATTAGAGTCAAGGATGGAGAGCAGGTCTTCACAGATGTTCAGGAGAGCAGTGTACGTGCTTCTGGCTGCTCTGAAGACAGACTGATGGTCATGAAGACAACCAACAGAATCAGTGTGGAGGTTCAGCTGGGAGATATATGTGATATTATATGCTATTTATAACGCGCTTAATACCCAGAGGTTTCTAAGCACGGACCCGGGGATCAAACCTGTGTTGCTCCATGTCGTCTTGCTTCTAAGGCGATCACGCTACCCCTGAGCTATCCTCCTAAAATGGCCAGCTTTTCCAGGAAATTGGCCAGGAAAGGAATGATAGAGATTGGGTGATAGTTAGCCGGGCAGGAGGGGTCAGCAGTGGGTTTCTTAGTGGGTACAAGAGAGAGTGCTTCAGGGGGGACGGGAAGGCTCCAGTGGCGAAGGAGTGGTTGCAGAAGTCTGCCAGGGCAGGATGGCGAGGGTGTTAATGTGGTCCTTAATGGATTTTGACGAACAGGGAAGAACCTGATGAGGCTTTCACAGATCGGACTTGTCTAGAAATCTCATCAGGGGAGAACAAAGGAAAGGAAGAGAAAGAGGAAGAAGAGGCAGCTGCAGAGGGGCCGGGATTAGCAGAGAGAGGAGAGAAGAGGAAGAGAGGGGCGACAGAATGTCCCATTTTTGAGAAATTAAATGCGAAGTCAGGGCCATGCAGAGGGCATGGGAGAGGCAGTAGAAGCAGAGATTGCAGGAGGATTGGCCAGCTCCTGGCAGATTTTAAAGAGTTTGGCTGAGTTGTTAGATGCTGCAGAGACGCGGGCTTGGATGAGCCGGTATTGCCTTTGGAGCAGGCGGCTAGCCAGTTCGTCAGCGGATGAGCAAGATACCCGCCATTTCCTCTAAGCCACCCTACACTTGCATTTAAGGGTGACGAGATCAATGTCGTACCACTTGGCTTTGGGCTTCAAGCGGATCCTCATGACAGGGGCAAGAACATCAAGAGTATCAGTGATAGCAGAGTGGAGCTTGGAAAGGGCTGTCAGGATGAGAGTCAGCCAGAGGCTGAGGAGGGGGAGAGAAAGTGTCATTGAAAGCCTGAACTGACACGCTTCATGGGCTGGATGACCGATAAGCTAGGTGGCAGTGCTGCAGCTGGCATGGCCTGCGGGGTAGAGATGGGAGGAAAGCAGAAAGTGATTGCTCCAGGAGAGAGGAGTGGTGAGAGGGTTAGGGAGTTGGAGGACAGAGGAGATGAGAACATCCAGAGTGTGCCCTGCAGAGTGAGTTGGGCCAGAGAGAGTCGCAGAGGTCGCGAAAGAGTCCAGAGGAGGGACAGGAAGTATCCAGGTGATATTGAGGTCTCCAGGGAGGAGGAGTTGAGTGATCGAGGACAGGAGGGAGGAGGAGAGCCCAGCCCACTCAGAGAGGAAAGAGGTAGTCTGACCGGGTGGTCAATGGATAGTAGCAATGGTGAGAGAGTGGCCAGGAGAGAGAGAACGCCTACAGACAAGGCATTCGAAAGAGGAGTATTTCTGCATAGGAATGACAGATGCAGGAATTCACTCTGGGAAGACTAAGGCTATACCACTACCAGGGCGATTGGATCTGGGTGCAGAGAGGATCTTGTATCCAACAGGGAGGAGAGTGTCAAGGCTTGTGACAGAGCTGGCCGTGAACCATGTCTCGGTGAGACCGAGGACATCAAGGTCGAGTTCTTCCAGGAGGCAGCAGATATCAGAGGAGTGTTTGACAATAGAGTAAGAGTTGAGAGTGGCAATATGGAGAAAGTAGCCAACCTTGAAAGACTTATGGGGAGGGGTAAAAATTAGAGGCATGCCCTGCGGAGGTGTAGAAGGAGCCCAAAGGGGGGAAGAAGAGTGAGGGGGGAAGAGGGCAAGGTAGCCAAGGAGGAGGCAGCGGCAGAAGGCAAGGATGCCGGAGAGGAGCGAGAAGGCACAGCAGGGGAAGGAAGGAAGTTGATGAGGCACAGGAAGTGGTAAAAGAGGAGTAGGTTGGCCTAGGGGCTTTGGAGCAGGACAGTGCCGTTCTGTTAAACATTAATGATGACCTTAGAAGAGTGGAAGGAGGACAGGAGGGCCTCCCACCGGGTGCCACCATTAATGGGAGAGGATGAGAAAGGAGAAAGCACTATACCATATGAAGAGTCCAAAGGTCTGGCGAAAGGAACAACTAAGAGGATGTCGGTGAGGGTCTGTCTGGAGGAAGCGCTGGTGTAGGTGTCAGCGATGAGGAGACCAGGGATGGAGACCAAAATATCCTTTTTGAACTTCTTCCTGGTAGACTTGGTGAGGACGGTTGGATAGTCAATGGCGAAACAGTTGGAGAAGATAGGTGAAACAGAGAGCGCCATAGGTGAGGAGGAGGAGGAGGAAGGAGAGGAAAAGGGGGGGCGGAGAGCTGGACAAGACAAGACAAGACAGAACAGCAGGACAGGGTAGCACAATGCAGTCACTGGGCTAGACAACAACCAAAACATTTAGCAACTAGGTGACAACACAATTTCAGCCACAGGGCAAGCTAGATTTAAATTAGCAACTAGGTGACAACACAGTTACAGCCACAGGCACTGCTGTAGGTAAAGAAAGGGGGAGTCCAGGTGCTGTGTAATAAAGGTTGGACAATCAGAAGTGTAGGAGGCAATAGTGGGTAGGGGTGACTAACCCATGGAGAAGTGAGGAGTCACGTAAGAATCAGTTCCACTAGAGAAGTCAAGAAGCGCCAGCACCATAGTATGGAGAAGGCCCTCCTGACCTAGTATGGAGGAGACCTGACTAGACAGCGGACAGGGAGCAGACAGGGAGGGCCTATGGGTGTTGGCCGGCTAAGGCCTGCCGGTGCCCGTGGTTGATTCTTTCTAGGATGGGCAGACCAATCGGCTGTGGGGGCTCACTTCGGCAGTAGTAATGTGGCAGCCATGTTGGAAGTACAGGAGGACTCGAGCAGATAACTCAGCCCGTCTTGGCCAGCACACAGAACAAAGATGGCACTTTGCAGAAAGCTGCACAAATAGCAGGCAGCCTCCGGGGGAATCCTAGTGCAATATGGCAATCCGAAAACCTTGCAGGGGCAATATTCCAAATATTACAGATGATTAAAGCTGATTAATTCGTAGAGCCCGTCAGGGCATACCTGGATTCCGCCAGAGGCCACGCTACTCTGGTAACAGCGGTGGTGCTTGATTCCATGATGATCCCATGATGAAATGCATCTGACAAGCAAAAAGGACCAAAAGGGAGGACAGTTCAGAATAACAAGAAGATAGAAGTGAGACAGAGACAGCAAGAAAGGACATTTCACTTGAGTTGCAAGCACACAAGCCATATTGGAAAGGAGGAAGAAATTTGTTATGATTCGCAAATCTAGAGACCTGAGAATAAACAATCTGTTCAAGCAATTTAGAAAAAAAGTAAGGAGTGAAATAGGGTGAACATTAGAGGGAAGGGAATGGTTCAGCATGTTCCTTTTTAGAATAAAAAGAATAGAAGCATTTTTAAAAGATCAATAAAGGAGTTAAAAACTGTGACAAGATGGGGGAGGAGAGTAGAATAAACAGTAAGGATTAAGGAGGACGGTGAGGGGGCAGCAGTAGGGTGGGCCTTAGAGTGAAAGAAGGAGATATCTGAATCGGACAGGAGAAGTAAAGTAGACTTATGGACAAAGGCAAGAGAGAAGCAACCAAGCAAGGAAAGATCAAAGAGGGGGAAATAGAAGAAAGAAGAAGAGTGCTTTTAGAAGAAAAGTAGTCCGAAGAGTCAGAAAAAGAGAAGAGAGAAGCAAGGTCAGGAGTGGGAGGGCAGAGGATTCGATTTAAATTTTGGAATAGACGGCATGGATGAGAGGAAAAAGAGGCAAAAAACGTATTTAAGTATTGCTGTTTAGCGGAGAGAATTGGAGAGTCATGAGAAGAGTGTAAAGTAGATAGGCGATCCAGATCCGAGATGGTCCTAGATTTACGCCAACGCAGCTTAGCCTGACATAAAATTCAACGGGCTGAGCAGAGGGTGCGGGTCATCCAGGGCTGGGAAGGTTTATGAGAGGGAGAAAAAGGAGAGAAGGATAAAGAAGATCAAGAGTATCTAGAAAGCTGGACAAGAGGAACAACGAGGCTTCATCAGTTCAAAGAGAGGCAAAGGTGTCTGTCGAGGGGAGAAAAGAAGTGCAGAAATAATGTGGAAACCTCGAATACCCAAAGATCACGATGAAATGTGGTAGACAAGGTAGTGGGTGGAGAGAGAAAGAAAGAGAAGGAAAGAAGAAAATGGTGGGAGGCATATAGCGGTACGATCGAGACGGATGTGGAAATAGGGAAAGTAGAAAAATGAAGTCCAAAGAGGAGCCAGCAATGTGAGAAGGCTGAATAGGGTTTTGTAGGAGGCAATAGGAGTCCAGAACAGCTAAAGGTAGAGCAGAGTGTGAGGAAGAAAGGTGCAAGTATAAGACTACCAGAAGGAGTAGCAGAAGGTCTGAGGGAAGGAAAGAAGAAAGAAGTGAGACAAGATCATTGCAGAAAGAAGAAGCAGGACCAGGAGGCCAATAGATGACCAAGAAAGTTAGTGAGAAAGGATGACAGTACAAAGAGTAGTGATACTCAAATGATGCAAACACTCGGAGGCTAGTAGAAGTAGAAGGAGAACCCGGAGTAATAGAAGAGAGACTACTGTGACGAATAAAGGGTATTCGCCTTTCTCCCAGGGGGAGCCACCCCCTTTGAGGCTAGGGAGGTAAGCCCACTCTGCAACTCCCTCCCTTGGGGTCTGGGCAAGTGGGACCTCACTGGTAGTGAATCCCCTCTAGGGGACAAGGACTCTCATTCCCACAAAGAACTCCCTATGGAAGTAACACTATCTGCCTTTATGGGATTTCCTACAATCACAAGTTACTTGCCTTACTTCTGTTTGGCTCCAGGTAATGCTGGATCCAATACAACACCTGAACGAAAACGGAACGCCCCTTTAAAAGTCATCTTGTATGTAACAGGGACAAACTGATCAAGAAGAGAGAGAGACAGAGAGAGAGAGAGTGAGAGAGGTATACACAGGGGACGCCCTACGACGTAGAGACATCTTGGAGGGCGTAGCAGTGTGGAGCCGCAGAGCCTGCAGAGGAATGAACGCTAGAATCAGACACCGGAGATCTGGCTCAAGTAGCAATCTCAAAAATCAAAGACAAAGAAAGGGGAACCCAGTAGAGGGGCTATGGGGCTGGTGGCGCCATACCATCATTAAGGGTATACCAAACTCCAACGAAAGAGCATCAAGTATAAAGAGTCTGAAGGGCTAATATACACAGGTGGAAATGTAAAAGACTACATCCAGAAAGAAGGCTATTGATAGGTCTCGCATGCTCTGGGATAGCCGACCTATGAATATACAGCACAAAGCTCAAGAAAGAGACACTAGGAACCAGGATCACTAGTTTCTCCTAACTTGTTTCCAGTTTGTGGCAAAATCAGACATGTTGCAATTGGGAAATAGAGCTCCAAGACATACAGTTAAAGGGGAGGTGTCAGAAGATATAGTTTTTGGCAATCTTTAGTTATCGGTTTTAGTGGTAGGGGCGATAGAAGTAGGTTTTGGACTGAGGACATTTTTCTTTGGACTTTTGACGACAGACGAGCACCCTTAATTAGTTTGGTTAGGTAGGAAACATTCCCATAGCAACAGGGTGAGTAAGGCATTTCTGTTATTATTTAAATAAACGACTTAATGTACAACATCAGTCTGACTCCTTCTTCTACCCCGCCACAATACCAACACCTCCAACCTCATCCAGATGGGCGGAGTGAGGGTGGTACTAGAAAAAGGAAGACGAGGGCGATTGCACAGCAGGAATGGCTGTGTTAGAAGACGAGAACCGGTATTCAGCAAGACAAAGAAAGTGAAGATGGAAACGGGAGAATATTTACAAGACCAAATGGACTTTATTGTCAAGTGAGAAAACGTTCCAGATCGGTAAGAGGGGGATAGATAAGATTGTCAATGTTACGAGTAGATCCGTGGTTAGTGGGAAAGCAACTGGAATGGGAGAAAGAACGATGACAAGGCATGGGAGAGAAATAAATTAAGAAAAAGTATTATGAAAATATTGGCAGAGGGTAATTAAGGAAACACTAAGATCTTGACACACAAGAGAAACCACCACAGGCAAAGGGAGGAATGCATTTTGGCGGGCAGAGGTCTGGGAGAAGAGAGCTTGCGACTGACTATAGTTCATCAATGGTGGCAGGGCAGCAGAAAAGATGAAAAGATGATAGCATGGTGAGGAAAGCCAAAGGGAGCCGCTACCATCTGCAGACCGATGCAGACAGCTAAAGACTTATCCTGGACTTCAACCTAGATGTGATGTAACTATCTTCCGGATTGGTGGGCGGGCTGAGAGGCGTGACAATCTCCGATGGATGGGAGGTCCGCGGGGAGACAGACCGTTGTCGTAGAACCATGGCAGACAGCAGCACAGAGCGAAAGTTGGGTGAGTAGGCTACTTCCAAAGGGCGCAGCAGGTCTCGACTTCACACTGCAGGTTGATGGGGAAGCAGTTTGTATCTTTGTCGACCGGCACAAGCATGGGTGCAGTTGAGGCTCCATACAGCACGTGGCAGTTCTTGACGCAGGCTCAAGCTCCAGGCATGCAAGCCAGCCCAAAGTCAGCAGTGGACTAGTCTGTAGTTGCAGACAGATACTGGCTTTTCCCGGACTACGAGTGATATAGTCCAGATGCCATCACGGTCCACTGTTACTATGCCAGTCACCAACCAACGCTTTTGAAGTGCCTACCCATCTCCTTACGTTATGCACTAAAGGACTAAGTACTGCAAGTAATTTTAACATGTCATATGTAGAAAGGCCATTTGGTATTGTGTCAAAAAAACGAATGGCAAACCAACGAGGCCGAAAACATCGAATTCTTTTAAACAATTTTCGGTATTTTTGCAAATTCTTTCAAAATAAATAGGGAGTTTTGTTAGGGGAAAAACAAACAAGGTGGGAGGAGGTAGAGGGGACTCCCCCCGCATTAACAAAGGAAACAAAGTGCACAGAAACATAAAACATTTTCGAAATTGGAAGACATTTGTTGTTTTGTGCCTCGTTTTTCCCCCCCGTTATTTTAGCATGGCTCTAGGTCACTTTAGGGACACAAGAGGGTGCAGCTTCAGCCCGCCTCTTTTACCGCAAACAAAATATCAGCCCCATTGCCGATTAAATGTCCTCAGGTCCTTCCTGGTCCGGTGCATAATGATCCCGAGGGCCCCTTGCCATGATCCATTAACTGGTAATGCAGGCATTAAGCAGCTGTTATAGACTGCAGGTGCGAGATATAAGGCTTCGTTGTCGTCTTTGTCGCCTTCAACCATGAGCTGTTGTCAATAAAACGGCTGTCTTTCTATCTGCTGAGGACTATCATTAACCAGGCTTTAGCTGGTGCTCTGAAGCAACCGCCAAGCAGTGTTTTCACATTTCCTAAATATATAGACAAACTAACTGCCGATTTGAACCATGCCTCCTTCTACATGCTTATGCAGGGGAAGCAGAGAACACACAGGAAAAGCAGCCTTAGGTGGGGTGGGGGGCGGGGGGGGGAGGGAAGGGAATTGAAGGTACCGGAAATCACGCTTACTTTAAATTGTGAGGCATGACCTGACTGCTTCCCAGCATTATATGGGCGCCCCTTGGTTAAAGGGGTCCGACTGTGCATATATTGGATGCAGTCTATTTTGGGGGCTACACAGTATACGGCACTTGTTTTGAGACTCAACATCTTCAGGTCAGTTAATGTGGTGATCTGCCATGTGTTAGGTGTAAGGATGAAGAAACGGCTTCTTCAGTAAGTGGTGGCCCTGGTTGCCATTCCTAACACTCAGCCCATGCGAGAGTCTTGCCGCTGAAACGCAATCCACCAGGAAAGACTTTGCCAGAAGGTGATCTGCTCCAGATGGATGATGCAGACGGTCTCTGTGTTTGGATACTCCTAGACCTATTTTTAGAGTTCATCAGGGTTGCCCATGCCACATATGTCTGCCACCTGGCAGAGCCAAACAGTTCATCAGGGAATGGTGTCACTGCCGCGGTCATTGGTCAACTGGGGAGGCAGGCACCTGGAACTTACGTGAAGGAGCCATAATTGAGCAACGCTGCTAGTCTCCCTCATTGCTTGTCTACTTGCAGATGTATAGACCAGCATTAGAGACTCACTCTGATTGGACCTCCTTGGAAGGCCTCCATAGGGAAGTGATAATGATAAAAAGCTGAAATGAAAGCTGCAATACTTTATGTTGTCTTTTGGTGTATTGACTTCCGGTCCGGCATCTACGTTTGCAGACTCCTTAGCAGACATCATAGCAGGACTCCTGACGTGTTAACCAAATGGTCATACTTGTGGACTAACATTTGGGCAGACTATTTGAATTAACCAATGACCGCTAAATTTGTTAAATCCTCTCAATCTATCGCAACTAGTCTTGGGTACGCACTTATTCAGATGGTCATTCGCCTAACTTAATATTAACCTCTTTAACTAGCATCTTAACTGAGTCACTAAGTCAGATGGGTATCTGGTCATTGCATCTAATGCCATTCATCGAATTTTTTCCATCTAAAAAATGTGCATCAAATGCATGTTTTTGGGGGTAAAGGATTCATTTCTGTTCACGAAGATTTTAAAGGATAAAAAACAGGGGTTTGGGGGTGTTCCCCCCCAAAAAATGAAAATAAAATGCATTCGATGCACATTTTTTAGATGGACACATTTCAATGCAAATGCATTTAGATGCAAGGAATTCGATGCAATGACCATAAACCGTCAGATGGCCTGTCTAGACCACTGGTATACGGCATTCTATTATTTCCACCTTGCACTACGTACATGGTCCTGATAACAGGGTGAGCAATGGAAATTAGTCCGGCCGGCATTAATACTTTAATTACACAAATTCTAACCTCTGTATCCAAGGAAATACTGAATGAAAATGTGTCCTGCTCATGTACTCTGAACACATTGTAGATGTAACTCATTTGTTCAAAAGAATTAAGGTAAAGCATGGGGAATAGACCGCTTGGTTTCCACCAGAACGTGCTAAAGCTAAATTGATGAAACGCTCTGTGGCACGTAATTGCTGCTCATCAGAGTCTGAGGATGTCAAGATCAGTCTCTGTAAACACATTGCACAATATAATCAGTCAAATTCTTGTTACTCTATGCAAATTGACAAAGCGGCAGACAAATGGAAAAGGCTCTCTAAACTCATCCACTCTTTTACTTCGCCTGCAGCATTCGCAAGGAGCCAAGGAGAGCGCCCCCATGCTCTTTTCTCTAAGGAAAAGATTGAGGCAATCTATGTTGAGATGAAAGCGAAAGGCGCCTCCAACAGCTGCAACTGATAACCTTGCATCTTGTGATGTGACAATTGTAACCCAATTTAAAGCATTTAGACCTCTTTCACCTGCAGATCCTTTTGTTCTCGTCAATTTGGGAAGGATTTCCCCATCCCCACTAGACTCATTCATTACCTGCTCACCACTTTAAATTCTTGGTTTGATCTTCTACAAATTTACCAGTAGTAAATAACTTGATCTGCGTCTTCTCCTTCTTGGAAGATGATGGCCCGTCTGAACTAAATAAGAGCAGTTCTCGCACCATTACTTAAATAGTCAGCCTGATGACTTGAGCAACTACCAACCCAGTTCAAACAAGCTGATATGAGTACGCCTTTGGAAAGGGCGGCTATCACCCAACCTACAAGCTTATGTGGAGGATAACGGTCTACTGCATCTTTGAAGGCAGAAGCACGGAAGTGGTTAGGAACACAGCTTTGGATGAGCTAAACAAGATGGCGGCGTGAGGAACGGAGGCCTAGTGCTGCTGCATCTTTCCACAGCATTAGACACTGTACGCCCTCCAATTTTGTTATCTAGACTGGAGGAATTGGGTATTGAAGGGGGCGCTTTAAACTGGATTAGGTCTTCTCTAATCGACAGCCAGCAGAGGGTTGTCCTGCCCCCTCATCTTCATCAGACTTCACTTGTGTTTTTCCTCAGGGCCCGATGTCGTCGCCTTTACTGTTGCACCCTAGCCAATTCAATCCGAAGCTTCAGTTTTACATTTTCCAACTCTGCTGCTGACTAGCAAATACCTGTCAATCCTGCGGAAGGACCTTCCCTATGCAAGGAAGAGTGATCCTTTAAAAATGGTCTGCTTGGTTCACCAGGGAGCACACCGATGAGGATCACCTCTGTGTGAGCTCTCGCCCCTGAGGTCCATAAAGTGAATTGAGCCCCCACTTAGGACACCCCACCGCACACAGTACTCGGTGGATGGTGGTGTAATGTGACCCCCCCCCCCAACCAGCGAAAATCCGATGGAAAACGGCCCGGAATTCGAAAAGAAAAGCCCGACTGCCTGCAGTGCCCCCCTCCACCATGCACGCAGAAACGGCCGGTACGCCTCTCCGCATCGGAGCACTGAGGAGCCCTCAAGTGTGACCCTTGCTGATGGCGGGGGGCCCCCAGCAACACCCCCCAACAAGTGACCCACCACTCTTTGCACCGCGGCCCCTCCGCGATACACTGGTGGCGCTTGCGGAAGGCTCCACACAAGCAGGGCCCATCATCCAGCTGGGCACGGAGGCCGCACAAGTAAGTGTGACGAAACCCCCTCCCGTGTGACATTTTTATTGCAGATTTGAGGTCCCCCGATCGCCCGAACACATTGGGCACAGAACATACAACCCATATTTGGCCCACAAGCAGAGGGCAATCCTCCAACAGCCAGACACGGAAACGCGGTGTGCTCCCCCCGCCCTTCCCCTGAATGAGTACAAACGGGCCAGTGAGGGGACCCTTTCACACGCTCCAGGTCCCTAACAAGGCCATCGGAGCAAGGCCCTGGAGCAATGAAGTGGCGCCCTGAGGACTGACCATCCCCCCACCTGAAATGCACACAGAGCGGCCACGGATGATACGGGGGTAATCAAATATCTACCGAGGTGCTCCCTCCACTCACAACAGTGAAATCAACTGCATCCTGAATACAACCGCGCACCTACCCAGGAACCCACAGAGCCCCATATGCTCCGTAAACACGGAAAGAGGCCCACCCCAAAAAATAGACACAAGAAAAGTGTGGGAAGAGAGGGTGCACTTGCCCCAGAGAGCCTTGAAGCAGGCAACCATCGCCCAGTGATGACCGCACACCAAGACCTGCCTCCAAACCCCCTTATCCCATTCAGATCCCGGCACAATGCGATAACGCTGGCCTGACCCCCTGCCTTCCCTGCCAGACCCCACCTGAAGGGATAGGGATACCCTCCTCGCCAACCGGGCGGGCATCCCCGCACAGGGGCGCTCCAAGACATCTGCCCCACACATTTACAACCAGCGGCCCACCTACCCCACCTCAGCAGAGTGTATCAGCGGAATCCGCAGGGAGAGAAGGAGATAAACCGCCACCACGCCAAAGGTCACTCAAAGGGTTGGGCCCCCAAATACGGGGCGTGTGCCCTCCTCTGAAAGAAACAAGGAGTCCAGATTCTCCAACTGTGGATAGGTATCCCCCCGGCTTCCAGCCAGTCCGAAACAAATAGTAGAAGATTACAGAACCAAAGAGCATAGGAGAGGCCTTGTCCCCCCTGTGCCACTGAGAGCACAATAGACATAACAAAACTAACAGTCACTCACAAATCTACCTGTGGCCTTGCATAAGCCATCATAACCACGGACACGCACCCAGAACTGCCCTGAGGACGCAAATACCCACCCGGAGGGTAAGGCCCCTGATACGTGTGTGCCTCCTCCACCGTCGTGGACGTCACATGAACATTCAGGTGAAATTAGCCAAATACGCCTATTCCCCACCACCATCAAGCACGTACGGCACAAACAAAACCACTATGGATGCCTCGGGGACTGATGCAGCGGCAACAAAGAGAGACATCGCCACCCTCCTATTCGAGATAAAGTCTATGGGAACCAACTGATGCAGGAAAATAGGCAAGATAACGCAGAGAATGGACAACATCGAGGAAAGACTGGAAGGGGTCGAGAGCAATCAAGCTTCCATAGACACCCTCGAAGCCCAAATGGACCTCAGGATACGAGAGACTGTGAAGAGAGAAGAGGAATTCCGACTAAAAATTGACGATTTGGAAAATCGTGAGCAGAGAAACAATTTACGGTTTCTTGGCATTCCGGAACATGAGGGAGAAACAGAAGAAGACCTCAAAAAGACAATCCACAACATCATCAAAATTTTGACGGCAGACGAGGATATTGATGAACCTAAAACGGAGAGAATGCACAGAGCCGGAGGACCACCCGGCGGCCCAAGATCAGTCCTCGCCAGATTTCATCGTTATCAGGACAGAACCAGGATATTAGAGAAAGCTAGATCCGGTGGCCCCCTCACCCTGGGAGGAGCCCAGGTAACCATCTTCCAGGATCTATCCTCGCTTACCCTTGCACTGAGACACCTCTGCAACCCAATGACGAAATGGCTCAAATAACAGGGCACCAGATACAGGTGGGGATACCCCTTCTCCCTCACCTTCGAGCACGGAAGCAGAAAGATACTACTAAGGTCAGAAGAAGAAATTTGCGACTGCATCGCAGAACGTCTTGGAACGGGACCAAAGGAAGGATCGAGAGGGACCAGAACAGAACGAAATGCGATGGGAACTCCAGGGCCCGAGGAGGAAAAGAGAGAAGGGCTTGAGAAAGTATAGACGAGGCAATAGGGACGACCGTCAAGACCCAGGCGACACACACTCTCAGCCTAGACTCAGACTCATAGAAGCGATCCCCCTCTGAGGGAGAGGTGGAACTGTCAGCTGACGAGTCCTGCTAACCGCATGTATCATTATATTTCCCTATCTTGAAAGTTAATGTTGAGTTATAAGTGTTGGGAGTGGGACAGAGGAGGTTGGGAGGGAGGGCCAGCAAGGGGCTCAAAACGCTAGAACGGTTATATGAGCGATTGGGACCGTGAGGTAACGGTTCCCACCGGTGGTCCGACATTGGACTGACTGTCTTCACTCAGTCCGAATCGGACGCAATCAAGGGAAAATGCAATCCCTCGATGATCGGGGGAATGACGTACACAGGGGACAGAGGGCAGGGGGTATTTTGTTCTATACCTCAGAAGGGAGGGAGGGGGGAGAGAAAATAAAAACACCTAAGCTCAAGATGGACATGCACTTTTCACAGAACAATCCAATTTCATTGACATCCTGCGACAAAAGAAGGGACCCAGTGAACAAACCAAGAAAGCATGTAAATAGCGGATAGCCGCAACACTGAAAGCGACAGGCCCACCATAATCAAAATTGGGACACTGAATGTCAAGGGACTCAACTCCCCCACCAAAAGGTCACTAGTAACCAGAGAATTCAAAAGGGCAAAACTTGATATACCCTCCCTACAAGAAACTAGATATATTAAAGGGGAAGAAAGAAGAACCCTGCACACCAAGATCGGCACCGAACACTGGGGTTCAAGCCCACTCAGGAAAGCAGGAGTCAGCATCTTGATCAGCAAAGGAATACAATTTGAGGTCCAGAAAACTTGGGCTGACATTAGCGGCAGAGCACTCGTACTGGTCGGCAAGATACAAGGCACCACTATCACTCTCGCATCCATATATGCCCCCAATTCCAGTCAGTCCCAGTTCCTGCAACACATAGTCCCCAAAGTCATCATCGAAGCAGAAGGTGCAGTAATATTAGGAGGCGATCTCAATATGTGGGCTGACCCAACCCTGGACAGGCAAGCCGGAAACCCACAGGCGAATATCCCACCAGAAGCCGGCCGCACAGTGATAGTCGAAATGATGGACACTTACAAACTCAAAGATGCATGGTGCCACGTGAACCCTCAACAAACGAGATTCACGTTTTACTCCGCACCACACGCCACATATACAAGAATCGACTATATATATATATATCTCACACCAGAACTAGTAGAGGCAATGACTGCATCTGAAATATCTCCTATAACTTGGTCAGACCCCGACATGTCTAAGGGTGACTTGGTCACCCTTAGTCGGATAGCGCTCCCACACAGAAGTATAAAGTGGCGTTGCAAAGAAACGCTCTGGAAAGACCCGATATTCCAAGAGTACCTTGAGAAGGAGATCGACCAATAATACTTCGAACAGAATAACACAGGCGAAATCTCGATAAACACGGTGTGGGAGGCCAGGAGAGCCACTTGGAGAGGAATAATAATCAGAGAGGGAGCAGCACGAAAAAGAGAGTGCCAGCTCATAGAAAATAAACTCAGAAATGAAATAGCCCAACTGGACTTGAATGCACAGTCTGCCGGTACTGATAGAAATTGAAAAATAGAGGACGACGCTAGCAAAAGAGAGGAACTGCGGCAACTGGAAACAGACCAAATTGTGCGTAAACTCCAATACCTCAAACAGAAACAGTACGAAAAGGGTGACAAGGCGGATGCTCTGCTCGCAGCTAGGCTCTGGGGACAAGGCAAAGAAAGATGGGTGTCTATCATAGAAAATGAGACAGACTCCCAAGGAGACCACAACGCCGATATCCCTGAAGCATTCGCCCAATTCTACGAGAAACTGTATACCTCAGACACCCCAGCAGACGAAAGAGCAATCAAAGCATATTTGAAAGAGATAACCAAGACACAGCACAAGCCCTCGATGCCCCCATCACAGGCGAAGAAATAGAAGAAGCAATCAAAGGGCTTCCCACAGGCAAAGCCCCCGGAAATGACTAATATACGACTGGGTTCTATAAAACTTTCCTCGAAACGCTTCTCCCATATATGGTCGAATTTTTCAACCACATCCTCCAGACGGGTTCTGCTCCCGAATCCTTTTCTGAAGCACTGATAACGGTCATCCCCAAAGAAGGGAAAGATCCCAAGCAATGCGCATCTTACCGCCCTATCTCCCTCCTAAATACAGACGCTAAAATCTATACCAGGGTCCTCGCAGCACGATTGGAGACGCATATGCCAGCCTTAATCCATAATGACCAGGTGGGATTCATACTCGGCAGACAGGGAGCAGATTCCACCCATAAGACCCTCCACCTCATACATGAGGCCAAGAAAATGCTAAATACACCGGCACTATTCTCAATCGATGTAGAAAAGGCGTTCGATAGGGTAGAATGGCACTTCCTGGAGGCAACGCTGTTGAAAATAGGCCTCGGCCCAGTCCTTCGACGTGGAATCAAGGCTGTGTACACCTCACGCCGAGCATCGGTTGCAGTAAACTCTCAATACTCACGCTCACGCTGGTTCCCCTTATGTAGAGGAACGAGCCAGGGATTCCCCCTCTCGGCAAGACTATTTGCGCTATCACTGGAACCATTGGCACAAACGCTCCAAACAAACGACGGTGTGAAGGCCCTCCAGGTGAACGGAAGGGAATATAAGCTGGCCATATATACAGACGACATTCTACTTCATGTGCAAGACCCGGCAACCTCAATTCCCCAAGCAATTCAACTTATTCAACAATACGGTGCGCTGTCAGGCTTTAAAGTCAATAGGACCAAATCCACCCTCTTCCCCTTGGTGTGAACTCACCCCGAGCCAAAAAATTGAACTCGAACAACTCGACCTCATCATCGGAGGCCCTACACTCCGATACCTGGGCATCAACCTGACGAGGCACATCGCAGACATATACGAAGCCAACTTCCCCCAGCTTCTCATAGCACTCAAAGCAGACCTCGCTAAATGGCGACCCCTCACTATCTCCTGGATAGGACTCTTGAACGCCATCAAGATGGTCAGTCTCCCACGCTTTCTATACCCCTTCTAATTACTACCCCTGACAATTCCAGAAACTTTCTTTAAACAAGTGAAAAGAGCAATAACTGAGTTCCTGTGGGAAGGGAATAAACCCAGAATACCCTACGAAATCCTCATACTACCCAAAGAGCAACGAGGGGTAGGCCTTCCCGATATTGAGCGATACTATCAGGCAGCCCAGCTAAGAGTCTTCATTCCCCACCTCAGAGACAGAAAGGATCTCCAATGGGTCCAGCTGGACAACGATAACCTGACTTCTGAAACGCTCTCCGAGTGGCTATGGGTCCCCAGACCACAACTTGCGCGAAGACTACGCAACCATCCAATATTGGGGACAATATGGAACATATAGAAGGAGGGAAAAGGGATGAGAGAAGTAACCACATGGCCGTCCCCCCTGAGCCACCTCTGGGCCCCAGGGATCAGAGAACACATCCCCGAGCATGCTAGGTACCAAACCTGGTTTGATGCAGGACGTGAAAGAGTAGGACAACTATGGAGAGAAGACAAATTCATAGCAATTCCAGACTTGGAGGATGCCCTCCAACTGCACCCAATTCCGATTTTTCTCTATCTATGCTTGAAGGGTGTCCTATCAAAGGTGGGAATGGAAAAAATATGCAGAGAACTTACCCCCTTTGAGAAAATCCTCGACACGACCTCCATGAATAAGGGCCTGATTGCACGGATGTACAATGCCTTAATCTGCATAGAACAAAATTGAAACCGCTGCCTCAAAGAGAAATGGGAAAAAGATTTCAACAGAGAATTCGACCAACAAGCATGGGCCACGATTTGCAAAACACCATCCCGAATATCGATCGCCGCACAATATAAAATGCATGCGATAAAACTACTTCACAGATGGCAGTACAATCCCCACAGATTATCCAAAATGTATCAAACCACTATCCCAAAATGCTGGTGACAATGCGGAATGGAAGCTAACTACTGGCACATGTGGTGGGACTACCCCTGCATATATTGGAACGAAGTGCTCGGCTGGATCAAATAAATAGACGGAATTGAGAGAGAACCATCCCCCCTCCTGATCTTATTTGGCCTAGAAGAAGACGACAAGCTAATCCGGATAAAGGGTCTGTCATCTCCACTGTTATTAGCTGCAAGAGCCGGCTTAGTCATCAAATGGAAATCCCCAAGTCTCCCGGCTAAAACGGAATGGATCACCATTGCAACAAACATATATACGATGGAGAAAATTACGGCAGTCCTCCATGGTAAGGCGGCATGAAGAAACTTGGTGCGATTACGCCAACATACACATCTCAAGACAAAGACGACAATCATCCAGCGACCCGGAATACCCGTGAAGGGCACACAAGCATGCGAACCCGACCCTACACAGCGAAGCACATGCTAAAAGGCCTGTCGCACGGCACGCCCACATGTACACCATCAGACTTAGAAGTCCCGGCCAGCGCAAGTTACAGACCAGATTCTTGCCAATGAACTGGAAAATTTGACAGACCGTCTTGAGGGGGTTGGGGGAAAGGGATTACTATTATTCTAAAGTTAAAGGGAAGAGGAAGGAAACTCTGTTAATATCAATGTTCTTGTTCCATGTTTATTATACCCCATTGTGAATATAACATGACTGTATTCGTGCATACTACCTATTCCTGTTTCAAAATCAATAAAAAAATAAAAAATAAAAAAAAGGTCTGCTTGCCTTCGAGCAATGGACGAGCGAAAGATATTGAAAACTCGAAGCTGTTAAAACAGAGGTAATGATCATGGAGCCACCAAAATAGATATTCACCCCTTTTCTGACCTTCCTCGTTGGGCTCATGTCCAACTGTAGCAAAATCGGTCGAAAGCGTAGGTGTTATTATTCTTGGAAATGATCAATGCCGTCACAAATCAAACAAGTCACTAGTGCCAGCTTCTACAGCCAGAGAATGCTACAGACATAATTGGAACAGTCGCACCAAATTCAGGCCACTATAGGCTTGGGTCTGTCTCGCCTTGATTACTCCAATTCAGTGTCTGCGGGTATGCCTAGGGATCTTCCACAGAGGACCCCTAGATCACAGACAGTGCTGATGGATGTCCCGTTCAGGAAACGTATCAGGCCTGAACTGAAAACACCACAATGGCTTCTAATGACAAAATAAATACTTAATAAAACATATTGTGCTAGGCTCATAAAGACTTCTAAGGACCGAGAACTTCCTGTCTCTCATCTTGTCTCATCAGACGTCCAGCCCGATAGACTTTAAAGAGGTCAATAAGACACACTCTGGAGGTCGATCCTTTTCCCATTTGACTCCCAGATTATGAAATCGGCTTTCACAATATCTTAGACGAATAGTGCAACATTACAAATTTAGGAAACAACTAAAACATGTCTCTTTTAGGTTTCTTCGCTGCCTAATTAGACCCTCCACATTAGCAGTGCAACTACCATAGGTTAGAAACAATACAAATATGTGTTGTGGGTCTTCACAACTCCTTTGCTTTACAAGTTGAGGATGGCACTTTTTTCGTAGACCACTTTAAAAGTGGACCCTATTCACATTTAGCACAACCCTTTAGCGCTGAGAAGCCGCTTGTGGCCGTATGTTGCACTTTACATGCAACATAAGCCACAATTATCTGTAGACTACATTTCATACAATAGAAGAGCTAACACTTCTCTTCTGCATCGCTAAGAATGTAGCACTATGTTGTTTGGGTTCTACATGCCTTCATGGACATCATTTTGAAAGCGTGCAGTGTGCCATACATTCGCCCAGTTAATGCAGGGGTCCCTCCATGTACAAGTGTGTGCAACTGGTCGATTACAACCAAAAGTGTCTTTTGTAATTAAAGTACAATGCTTATGGGTCAGCGCTTTATAAATGTGAATAAATATATGATTGCCAGTACGTTGTGTTTGAACGGCTGACGACAGAACCCCCACTTTGCGGGACCACCAGTGTCAGACAACTAACGGTTGTATCTGTTGGAAGTCTCCATGTGTTGAAACACCAGCCCCTGGAAAATGTGAAGAACCTCTGAGTAATCTTTGCCAATAATCTTGCCATCAGTCTACAAATCAGCACAGTGACCACCAAAGATCAAGATCAGCTACTACATTTACTAAATAAAACAAATACAAAATACCCCTCCCTCATTTACGCCAGTGGTCAACGTGGGCGGGAGCGGCTGGAAGTGGTGCTCCTCTACTTGCTAAAAGTGTAGGAGGAACATGAACCTTGCACTTTCAGTGCACTGCACTGAACGTTCCCTTAAACAGCAGGCGCATTTGTTTAAGGGTTTATACTGCGCGTGGTGATGGGGTTTGTGGGGAGCAGGGACAAGCCAGCAGGGAACATAGTTCCACCTCTTCTTTTCGTACAGCTCGACCACTGATTTACGCAAATAGGTGGAAGTCATCCATGCACTATTACCATCGAAAATTGACTATAGCAATAGTGTTTCAAGTTGGACTCCATGCAACTGATCAAAGATGGAGCAGCCCGCGTGGCCCTGGCTCTGTGCAAACACGACCACATGATGGCTCCCCATCAGGAACAGGTGGGTTTCAAGAGGCTCTGCATCCTCAATATACTCTATTGGGCTTCGGCCCTGTATACACCACCAAGCAGACATCACACAGCGCCGACCTGCTGAATCAGCCGACAGACCTGAGGAGAAGCTGCAGAGTCAAAACGAGTGACTATAAAGGAGACGTAGCTTGGACACCCTTTCACCTTTGGCTGGAGGTCTACCAGCTTAAAATCAAGAAGGTGCATAAAATAGCTTTATATCGCCACGCCTTCCCAGCCTGGTGGACCTTGCCCTACAACCCACCAACAACTGTCTGGAATGAGTAAACATATGCAACATTGGGTAGCTGCCAAGCAAGATGCGTGCCTGCTGTGAAAGCCTCAGTACCCCATCTTTTGTTGCCAAAGAGATTTCCTTTCTCATTCGTCCTTTGGTCCGGCCCTCGAACATCCCCTCCCACAAAACCAACTACTCTCTCACTGTTTAGGCGTAAATTACCGGAAAAAAAAGTCTGAATGCGTGACTTGCCTGATTTTTGGCCGTTCGAAAATTCTGAATACCCAAAAAGTTCAACAAGATCACGCATTCGAGGCTGGGGGCTGCAGGGGTGTCCCCCACACCCTTGCTCACTATGTTGTGAGCAAGGGTTGCAGGGGTGTCTCCCACAGCCATCCCAAAACAATGAAAGGGATGCTCACTATATTGTGAGCGGGGGTTGCAGCAGTGTCCCCGGCAGCTGTCCTGCAGTCCCCCAACCAAAAAGAAAAGGCTGCGGGGGTATCCCCTGCAATGCCCCACTCACTATACTATAAAGTGTAGTGAGCGGGGGAAAACCCTGCAGCTGACCCAAAGAAAAAAAAAAAGGAAAGGACCCTGCTGCGCCGGTTCGCTGTTGCAGGGACACGACGAAAATGCAATGCAAGGTAAGTTAGGGGGTGGGGTGGTGACAGGGGGGTGTTGGGAGTGTGGGTAGGAGTGTGGGTAGGGGTTTGAGCACATTGGGAATGTTCAGGGGAGAAAATACCAAAGATTATTTCGAACAAATAATCTTCGGTCGTTTCTCCCTCAGACATTTCCACCGCAGTAAAACAACCCCAAATTTCTCTCACTGCCTCTGAAATGGCTGTTTTGCATGTTGCACTTGTGATGAATCGACGAATGTCCTCACTTCTTCCACAGGGGGAGCCCCTTCCAATGAGGGCAGGCAGGTGAGGCCGCTACCCGGAATCTCCCATTGGGGTGCTACTCAGCAGGTGGATCCCATGGGGAGGGAAACCCCATATAAAATTAGTAATTACCTTGGGAAATCATGGTATCCCCATAGTCCACCTAATCCTAATGCACCTTCCCGCCCCCTCGCCCCTTCCTCCAACACTTTCCTTAGTGTACCTATATGTTTTTTGTCATACCACCAATATAGACAAGGTGAGCAGCCAGCAGAATGCCCGTATTTTCTGCACACCCATTGAGAGCAGGAAGGGCTGTGCCTTCCCAATGAGAATCTTCACGACGGCATTTTTATCTTTTTGTCTGAAGCGTGCCTGCTTCATTAATGGCCGCCTGCAACTCGTGTACGGCACCAAAGTGAGGCCGTGACCTGTTGCCAAGCAACGCCTGCTCAATATCTCCCACAACCCCCCGCCGGCAGGCGGAAGCCGGCCCACGCAAGAGAAGGCCCACGGGGAAAAGGCCCAGTTTGCCCCTGTTCGCCTCAGGGCGCAAAGGGGCCATAGTCAGAATATCGGTTCTCTCACATGCGCCCAAGATCGTGCACCTACCACAGACCCAAACTTTCCGCACCCACTACAGCTGAGCTCAGACATCCAAACTGTTCACACAGACACCGAAGAAACCAGAGCCTAGCGACCTCGGCAGGCGCAGTGGGGCCGTCGTGGAACGAAGCAGGAGCTTCCCCCACATTTCAAGGTAGGCCCCCTGGGCTTGTTAGAACTTTCTTAAAGCTCGCGCTTTCCCGCCGAAACCACGCACCCGCCATGGCCAAGTCCTACTTCAAATGATCTGGGTCCCCACAGTCCACTAGCAGCGCGCCCAATGATCGCTCTGACCTAGTAAGCAGCCAATCTTAACGTGCATCTGACCATGCCATTGTGCCTGTTTATAACTGTACCCATATAGTCAGCCCAATGACCATGGCCTATACTGGCACACGTCTAGGCTGCGGTTAGATCTTCAACTCAACTAGTACTTAAACTTCGCAGTGGTATGCCTTATGGTCGCCTTCAGACCATATTGTACAGTGTTGTACATATAGTCACTCCCAGACCACACTTTGAATTGTGTTGTGCCCTATGGTCGCCAGCAGACCACACTTGAACTGTGTTGTGTCTTATGGTCACTCTCAGACCACATTTAAACTGTGTTGTGCCTTATGGTCGCTCCTGACCACATTTAAACTGTGTTGTGCCCTATGGTCGCTCCTGACCACATATAAACTGTGTTGTGCCTTATGGTCGCTCCTGACCACATTTAAACTGTGTTGTGCCTTATGGTCGCCTGCAGACCACTCCTGATTAGTGTTGTGCCCTATGGTCGCTTTCAGACCACATTTAAACTGTGTTGTGCCTTATGGTCGCTTCTGACCACACTTAAACTGTGTTGTGCCTTATGGTCGCTCCTGACCACATTTAAACTGTGTTGTGCCTTATGGTCGCTCCTGACCACATTTAAACTGTGTTGTGCCTTATGGTCGCTCCTGACCACATTTAAACTGTGTTGTGCCTTATGGTCGCTCCTGACCCCATTTAAACTGTGTTGTCCCTTATGGTCGCCTGCAGACCACTCCTGATTAGTGTTGTGCCCTATGGTCGCTTTCAGACCACATTTAAACTGTGTTGTGCCTTATGGTCGCTTCTGACCACATTTAAACTGTGTTGTGCCTTATGGTCGCCTGCAGACCACTCCTGATTAGTGTTGTGCCCTATGGTCGCTTTCAGACCACATTTAAACTGTGTTGTGCCTTATGGTCGCCTGCAGACCACACTTGAATTGTGCTGTGCCCTATGGTCGCTTTCAGACCACATTTAAACTGTGTTGTGCCTTATGGTCGCCTGCAGACCACTCCTGATTAGTGTTGTGCCTTAGGGTCGCTTTCAGACCACATTTGAAGTGTGTTGTGCCATATAGTCGCTCTTCTGCGATACAGCCGGTGCCTCCTGCTGCGCCCAGCCACACTGATACCCCCAGGACCTAAGATGTTTTTCAGCCTACCCTGAACCTATCCACTCCTGCCTACCTCAGGCTAGGTCCACCTACTCTGACTGTGTCCTCCTCCACACACAGCCACGCCCAGCATACAATCATGCCCATAGCGCCCAAGCCCAGCGCTGCCACCACCACGCTGCTCACTCTCCTCGCAACACTCATTGCTCTCAAACTCTATACTCCTATCCATCCCCCCATACCCACACCACTAAGCTCACTCCCCCACCACAAGCATCTCGCTACACCGGATATCACACTAACTATGCCACATCGCACACCCGGTGTCATAATTATGCATAGACTAGAAAGACTCAGAGCTCGCACACATACCACAGAATTTAGCACACTACCCCTTCCCACAGAATACAGAAACCATAGACTGAGTGCCCGCACCACCTCCAAACGCTGCCCCCACATGGGATACTCACTCTCCCACAGTCCACCTCCCACCAACCTCGCTACACCCTCACATAACATACCAGATACGACCACCACTTGCACCTCCACAAACAAACCACACACACCTCACATCAAATGTGCCCACCTCAATGTCCGTTCACTCCCAGCTCATGCATCTGATATTCACGACCTCATAACCAACAATAACATTGACCTATTAGCCATCACTGAAACATGGTTACATGAAGCATCAGGCCCCGCCGTTACACTTGCACTACCACCTGGTTTCACCATACTCAGACAAGATAGGCCAGATCGAACAGGAGGCGGAGTAGCCCTCATCTACTAAGAGAACCTCCAGCTCCGACCTGTCAGTCACCCCTCAACCAACAACTTTGACCTCCTATCAGCCAAACTCACTCTGTCACCCAACAGCACCACTATCCACCTACTATACTGCCCCCCAAGCAACACCCCAGACCCCCAGGACAACATTATCCATATCCTCAGCAATAATATCAAAAGCTCCACCAAAACCCTTCTACTAGGAGACCTCAATCTCGGATTCAACGATACTAAGGACAAATCTGCAGCCACTCTCACCAAAGAACTCAATGACCTGGGCTTCACCCAAAAAGTAGAAAGTCCAACGCACACCAAAGTCCGCATTCTTGACTGGATTGCAGACCATAACTGCCTCTCCACTATCACCTCTAACTCCTCACTGCCCTGGACTGACCACAACTGCATCGAGTTCTCTATTCCTATCACCAAAAACCACAAAACCCTGACCACTGCTAGCGGTGCACAAGTCAGAAGCTCTAAAAAACTCACAGAGGAGAACCTGCGGCCATACCTCAATACCCCCGAGCTAGCTCCCCCATTCGCTAATGACCCCAATATCATAGCAGACATCTACAAAGATGTCATCACCAAAGCTATCAATGAAATAGCACCACTCGAATGGAAAAAAGAGAAGAAATCCCTACACACCAACTCTTGGTTTACTGAAGAACTGCACTCAATGCGATCCCACAAAAGAGCAGCACTCAAAAACTGGCAATCTGACCACTGTACCAGTACCAAAAACAAATCCAATCTAATCTCCCACAAGATAGCTATCACTGATGCCAAAGCCAACGCTTTCAACACACGTATCTCCAATGCCAAATCACACTCCAAAGAGATCTTTGCCATTTTTAATGAGCTCATCTCCCCCCCAATACACCAGATGAAATAATCAAAGATGAAGCTTGGTGTACCAGCATCCAAGCTGCCATGCTACACAAAATTGACCTTCTCCAAAAGAAAATCAAAGACCATTGCAAAGCACTTCCTCTACAGACAGGAACTAAACCTACCAACACCCCACCCACCTCGTCTAAGCCCACCATACCCGACTTCTCCTTCAGAGACGTCACTGAACCAGAAGTTATTAACCTACTAAAAAAACTCAAACCCTCCCCCTGTAAAGGCGATATTTGCCCCCCTAAACTCATCAAAGACTGCGCAGACTGCTTTGCACCGCTCTTCACGGCATTCATCAACGCGCCCTTTAAAACAGGCATCATCCCAGCTAACCTCAAAAAGGCCTGGGTCCGGCCTCTCCTAAAAAAACCTACTCTCGACCCCTTACAACCAAACAACTACAGACCAATAACAACGGTGCCTTTGCTGCTAAAACTGCTGGACAAAGCCGCACACTGCCAAATCCAACATTCTCTGGAAACTCCATCCTCGGGACTAGGCAATCGGGCTTCCGGAAAGGACATGGCACAGAAACAGCCCTGGTAGATCTGAAGAGTCAGATCACCCAAATCATGGACAAAGGCAAGCCTGCTCTCCTGCTCCTTTTAGATCTCTCAGCCGCCTTCGATGTGGTTGATCACAAGACTCTCACTTCACACCTCACACACTTAGCCAACTTCTCCAAAGAAGCAGCCCTCTGTATCACTTCCTTCCTAGAGGGAAGAGCCATGAAAGTCTTCTCGGACATCGCCAACGCCACTCCCACGACAATCCACTGCGGGGTCCCTCAAGGATCTTGCACTGCACGCACACTCTATAACTTGTTCACCAAGCCCCTCTTTGACAAACTTGACTCATACGGCATCACATACACGAACTACGCGAGGGCGTGGCCAGCGCGCATGCCGTAAAGACAGACCTCCACGGAGCTCCGTCCGCGATCCTGAAACTATCGCACAACTTACGCTGAAACCGGGTCTACGAGACTTACTAAGGCCAGAATAGTGTGGGGGAACCGATCGCCAGCACCCGACAACAACTTTGGGTGGAATCGGAGACCGAACGGCGGAGAACGGGAAGCCCGAACTCGAGTCCCCCCGGGATTCCAAGATGGCGGCGCCCGCCGCAGAGTAGGAAAAGGCCAGCCTCGGCCCCCTGGGTCCCACCACGCCTACAGCAGGAAATAGGGGCGGCAAAACTCTCCCAGGGGTTCTCCGTTGAAAGGGCTCACAGGTCTCTCCAGAGACGTCCCCCACCCGGATCACATCCACGCCCAATCATAGCTAAGATCCTAAACTTCAGAGACCGCGAAATCATACTCCGGTTCTCCAGAGAAGGCGGGGAGATTAAAAGAAATGGCTCCACAATAGTCATATACCCAGATTACACCCCTGCAGTACAGCGAGCCAGGAACTCTTACATTCCGATAAAAGCCCGGCTGAGAAAGCTCAACTTAAAATATATGCTCTTATACCCGTCACGACTCAAGGTTCTATATAAAGGAAAAGCAACGTTCCTGGAGACCCCAGCCGCAGCCAATATGTGGCTTGAGCATAACAACCTGGCGGACGACAAGGAAGACCCACCGAACTCAGATCGGGGATGACCACCCACCCCCGGATGAATGTGAGCGACGGCAATCCCTGCAGCAATTGAAAGGGAAGCAACACGAATCGTAGTTAAACGAACCATCAGGAAAGTTCTATCATTAAACCCGCTACATCGGACGCGAGACCCAAGGAGCACACAAGCGGCGGACAAACAACCCACCCCACCAACAAAGGTGTAAGCAGTTTGCTCACACACAACCTGATCCGGAAGGCCAGGAGTGGCCTGGAAGGCTCAGGAGCCCCTGAGCGCTGCAAGTTAAAAGCGGCTGCTAGGGTCAGTTTGGAAAGTTTAGTTTAGTTTTCCTCCCGTTCACCAAAATGGGATTTACACAAGTTAAAAAATCTCCAACCAGCGAAAGACCTGGGGCCGGAGCGAGAGGGCGGGCGAGGAGAAGACCAGGACGGTGTGGCAGGACATATGAAGGTAACAGGGGTCTGACAACTGTGAGTGTGACTCAATTACTCTGTAATGGCGGCTAAGATGAATATAAAGATATTGACCTGGAATGTGAGAGGTTTGGGATCATACCTACGCCGGAATAGGGTCAAGTCCTATTTAAATAGAAAGAAAGTACAGATAGCGTTACTCCAAGAGACACATTGCACGGCTGAATCCTTAGCGAAACTAAGTGAACACTGGGGAGGCCAGGGGGCCGGATCTTCGTACTCCAAGTATGCAAGAGGGGTATATACTTGGATTCACCCACAACTCCCTTTCCGGATAACTAAGACCGAGTCCGACCCAGAGGGAAGATTTGTAATAATCTGGGGCAGGCTAGAACAATCGGATATTTGCATAGTGAACTCTTATCTCCCCAATACTAACATCCCATCACACTTAAACTCCATGTACACTAAGATTGCACTAAACAGGCATGAAATCCTGTTTTGGGGGGGAGATTTTAACTGTGTCCATGATCCGATACTAGATAGGTCCCTCCCACACCCGAAAGGGCCCTCAGCAGCTACCACAGCCCTCTCCCTACTAGTCAATAGGTTACACTTGGCAGATACCTGGAGGGAGTGCCATCCCGACGCTCGGGAGTATTCATATTTCTCCACTCCACATGGCCTCCACACCAGACTGGACTATGTTTTTATAAGCGATGAGCACCTTCCACAGATAGAAGAAGCCCAATATCTGGGCAGAACCATTTCGGACCACTCACCCCTCCTGGTGGGCTGGAATCACACTGGCCCCAGACCTCCTATCCCAATGTGGAGAATGCCGATAGATGCCCTGGGAGACCCGGCATTTAGGGAGGACCTACACGAATTCATAGAAAACTTCATAGAAAGAAACACTGGGAGCGTAGACCGCCTAAGCACAATGTGGGACGCCCTGAAAGTAGTGACGAGAGGAGAAATAATAGCAAAAGCAGGGGGCATCAGGAGACAACTTAGGGGTGAACTGGCCCACTGGGAGCGGGAAATAGAACAACTGGAAGCAGCCCCGGTCGACACGGAACACAGGGAAGACAACCTCAGAGCACTTAGAACTAATTCCACCTCGGCATGGAATAGGCTCGCCAAATTTGATTATGCCACCAAAACCAATCGTATACACACGGAGGCTGACAAACCAGGCAGAATGCTTGCCTGGCTCTGCAAAAAAGAACACCCCAGGCACACTATTACAGGATTACACACCGAAGAGGGGGAGGTGGTACAAACACAACAAGCTATTAACGAAACGTTTAAGGGCTTCTATGAACACCTTTACTCACATGATGACCAGGTCCCCCTAGAAAAAATCACGGACACCCTTGAAGAGATAGGACTCCCCAGGATGCCCCCAGAGCAGTCAGAGGCCCTAGACACAGAAATCACAACTGAGGAAATCACGGACGCTATTAGATCACTAGCCACTTGCAAGACCCCTGGGAGCGATGGCCTACCCACAGAGTTTTACAAGACGTATGAGCCCACACTAACGCCCCTGCTACATGAGGTCTTTCTCGAAGCATATGAGACAGGGATACTACCCGATAGCATGAGAGAGACCCTCCTGATCCCGATTATCAAGCCTAATAAACCCCCCGATAGATGCGACTCTTATCGCCCGATAGCAATGCTTAATTACGACGCGAAAATTCTGACAACAGTATTAGCAAATAGACTGGCCAGAATTATAGGGGAATTAGTACATGAGGACCAATGCGGATTCATACCTGCCCGAAACACAACCATGAATTTGCGCCGAGTGCAACATGTCATCGCCCAAACTGGGGATGGCACAGAAGCGTTCGCATTGTTATCCCTAGACGCCATCAAGGCGTTCGATTCGATCTTTTGGGAATGGCTATTGGCGGTTCTGGAGGGGTTTGGTTTTGGCCCTAGGTTCATAAGGTGGATCAAGATACTCTACACGAAGCCTAGAGCCAGAGTAAAAACTGGGAAGCATGTATCGGAGGTCTGGAACATATGCAGAGGGACCAGACAGGGCTGCCCCCTTTCCCCCATGCTCTACGTACTGGGCCTGGAACCCATTGCAATCTATTTTCGAAAGCAATTTTTTGATGCTGGGATCCGACTGGGAGACACTGACCACATCATTTCTCTCTATGCGGATGATGTCCTATTATTTGTCAAGGACCCATATTATAATGTGCCCACGATGCTGGAGGTCCTAGATAATTTTGCGAAGGTCTCTGGAATAAAATTCAGCAGAGCCAAATCCTGCCTCTTCCCCCTGGCAAGTCTTAAGGGAAAAGAACCATCGGAGCTTCCTTTGGTGGGAATAAGGTGGGAACACACCTCGTTCAAATACTTGGGCATACACATAATGCATTCCCCGGAACAAATGCATGAGCGCAACACTAAAGCTGCTCTCCCGGCCCTGAGGAAATCCATGGCCTTCTGGGCGAAACTCCCCCTATCCATGATGGGCAGGGCCTCCATAACTAAAATGATTGTCCTTCCCAGATTCCTGTACGGATTTCAAAACGTACACTTCTACATCAAAGCGCCCTTCTTTCGCCTATTGGAAACTATCCTGAGAGACTTCCTGTGGGGGAAGGGAAGACGAAAGATAGCGCTTGCCACGTTGTCACTACCGTACACTCAAGGGGGAATCCAACTTCCAAACTTCGAAAAGTACTTCCTAGCAGCGCAGCTTGGCTTTGTCACCAAGTGGCTAGCAGACGATGCCACATCGGAGACGCCACTCCTGCAGCCGCTGGTCTCCCCGTTATACTTGAAAGAACTTCCCTGGGCCCCCACCCATTTGATAAGAAATTCCCCCCTATTGGTCTCGCTTGGACGCAAAATCTGGCATAGGGCAGAATCCCTCGCACACGTCAGACACCAGTACTCCCCAAACATACCGCTTATCTCAGACCTATGCAATTCTCCTGCAGATCTGCAACACCTCAGGCACTGGGAACAGAAGGGGATTTACTCATGGGGGGACTTGTACATGGAGGGGGAATTCATGGAATTCGAAACACTTCAAGAACAAAATGATGTCCACACTGGCCAGTTTCTATGGTACCAGAAACTTAGATCCACGGCACGCGCCAGATGGTCGACATGGCCGGAGGAACCGGACACGAACCCCCTGATCACATTGCTATACGAACTAGGAGAGGGAGGGAGACCAGTGTCACAGATCTACAGCCACTTAAACGACACCCCCAATCCACGCAGTGCTGGGCTAAAATCCAAATGGGAAGCAGACATAGGTCGAGAGTTAACAGACTGTGAATGGGAAAGGGCCCTCATATTTCCTAAAACAGTATCCAGAAACCATAGATTTAGGCAAATACAATTGAACCTTCTACATCGTACATACCTAACCCCACTCAGGCTTGCCAAGCTCCATAATACTCAGAGCTCCAGATGCCCCTGGTGCGAAATGGACAATGCGGACCTGTTCCACATGTTCTGGCGGTGTGCCAAGACACACTCACTGTGGTCCTTCATACAGCAGACAAGCGAAACTCTGGGGCTGACCAGATATGAATGGACTCCTAAGGAGTGCCTACTCGGCACATACCCCAGACCAGCAAAACTAAAACACCTCATTAGATTAATGGACATTATGAGCATTCTGGCTAAGAGGACAATTGCAATGTCCTGGAAGAAACCATCGGGACCACAACCAAAAATCTGGCACAGAGAACTGAAACGATGGGTGCGAGCTGAAACGAAAGCTTGGGAAGAAAGTGTAGCCAGATCCACGGATGCATCGAGTATGACCCTAGATGCCTGGAGAGGGCTTACAGACCCCCTGTTTTACCCCTCTGATGATAAGCCCCCATGAATCACCACAAGCATGCAGTAGAAGGCCCCGAGGACAGGAGCAGAGTCCTCGAGAAAGTCCAGCCATACCTTCATGTGAACCCTCCTAAAGGAAGTCCCCTCACCTCCTGTAAATCCTGACCCTCCCTGAGCCCCACTTGGTACCGACCCCTCAAGAAGCAGACACCTGGAGATAGTTAAAGTTTCTATGTTAAGTTGTTAAGTTATAAATGTTAATAACCTGAGCCGCAATCTGATTTACTGCTTGATAACAGATTTGACAATTTTTCTGTGCTTGTAACAAATAACAAATGCCAATAAACAGATTTAAAAATAAAATACACGAACTACGCGGACGACACACAAGTACTTCTACCACTTACCGGATCATACAACGAAGACGCTAAGGCACTCCGCACTATCTACTCCGTCATCAAGGCATGGATGGCAGTCAATGGCCTCTGCCTCAATGGTGATAAGACTGAAATCATGATATTAGGTCAACAGAACACCCTAGACAAACTTGACAAACTATACGCTAACTTCTCCATAGACAACTACATCATCCCCGTATCCACAGCCGTAAAGACTCTGGGAGTATACCTTGACTCCTCACTATCCATGACTAGACAAGTCAGCGCAATCACATCCGCATCCGCACACACCACCAAACTCATAAACGCCATCAAACCCTACCTCTCTAAACCCAACTGCCTCTCTATAGCGAAGGCAACCATTGGAGCCAAGCTGGACTACTGTAACGCACTCCTAGCAGGCACTTCAGCCAAAAACATAAACAGACTACAAGTCACGCAGAACAATGCCCTCCGGGCCGCTCTTAGTATCCCAAGAAGAGAGCATGTCACCCAGGCCAGGCACTCAGCCCAATGGCTTCCGGTCAAAGAACGGATCACTCTCAAAATCCTCACCCTCACTCACAAATGCCTCTCTCTCTCCGGCCCGTCCTATCTATCTGAAACCATCCTCAAACCCCCCTCCTCCCGTCCCACCAGGACGCAATACTCCAACTTAATCTGCATCCCACGCATCAAAAAAGCCAAAGCCGGTGGTCTTAGTTTCCCCTACATTGCAGCCAAGACCTGGAACGCTCTCCCTGCAGACATCAGAGCAGAATACTCACTCCCTATTTTCCGCAGGAAACTAAAAACCTCTGTCCTTGCAAAATAATCAGGAAATTCTCAGGAATCCATGTAAATATTCTGCGTTGCCAATGTATATATGTCTACTGTAAATTCATTATTGTATGTAATTACTGTATCCTATGTAACCAAGACATTGTCTGTAACAAGCGCCACGAAGCCCCCGGGCTGCCGTGCGCTCTACAAATCTGAATAAATAAATAAATAGGAAGTACTGGGATGAGGAAGAGTCTGGACTCCTTAAGGGAAATGTATTCCTTAATTACTGAGATGAGGGAGAGACCAATTAGCACCCTGGAAGACCTCAAGATCAGTATTGGGATGAAGGGGAAGTGTGGAAGCACAGAGAGCTTACGAGAACGTGACTGAACAGTCTGGTTTTGCTCGAAACTTGATTGGGCAGAGCTCATTCAAAACTGAAGAGGGAAACCAGGAAGGAGAGATGAGCCCACCATGGAGGAGCCATGGGATGGGAAGCAGACCGGAGCGGAGAACAGGAGAACTCGTTGCTGGTGAAGCTGCCCTGCTGGCGGAGCTGTCCCTATCCGGTCCGCCGTGGAGAGACCTATCGTAGCCATGGAAAAGCAGCTGTGCGGACATAAGGAGCAGCGGGAACGCACAGTCGACAGGAGACATGCAGCCCGTGAGGAGCTAAACGCTGCGAAGCCGTCACCGCACAACAGAAAGCAGCAGGGGCAAAGAGAGGCCAGAAAGGACAAAGAGAAGAGCCCTTGACCGACTGAAGAACACCGGCAAGTCCTGTTCAAGTACCTGGGTTGCCGGGGCGATTGGTGGGCCTTCAGAGGGGTTGACAAGTGCCCTAATACGGGTCAGGGACCCGCACCCTTTTATGAAGAACAACCTATGCCATCTTCATAGTCACAGTACCTGTAAGGATAGTGAACCAGGGCTACTGCAAAGAGACTAAAGAAATACACGGGTCTGGGACCTGCACCCATTAGCTCAGGAGCTCATATGAACTGTGAAATTTTGATGTGCAAACCAAGCCAGGGGAAAGAAGACATTCCCGCTGGCAGTGAGAACTTCATACTAAAGTATGAGAAGGGTTTCGGGGAAGGGAGACATTCCGCCCAACCTTTGTGACTCGTGAAGCCAAGAGACATTAGGAGAAGGTGGAAATACCTCCTGGTGTTTTGCCCTGTGAAGTCGAGAACCCTCAGGAGAAGGAAGCAATACCTGCTGGTGGTTTTCACAAAGATTATGCAACCAGACAGAAGACCCAGGGCAGAAAGCTATTACCCTGGCACTGTGAGAACATTAAGAGTAGAATACCTGGAGAAGGGAGGCATTCTGCAGGACCACAAATAGTGAAGATTGTGGACCGTGAAGCCCAAGGGGAGAAGATCCATGGAAGGGAGTCACTCCCCAGGCACTGTGGATAAATTAAGAACCAAATACTTGGAGAAGGGAGGCATTCTGCACGAACCCAATAGTGAAACTAAACTATGGCAATAAGGAATAATGTTTGAGTTGGAACCGTTTCTTTTGAATTGGAACTGAAACCTTACAGCACCACAAGCTGGAACTTTGTTGGTTTTCCTCTGAAAGTTGACGCCGGAGGATAGCCGAGGGGCAACATGCTCACCTTGGAAGCAAGACGACACGAAGCAACCCCGAGCCCGGCCTTCGAAACCTCTGGGTATTAAGCGCGTCATAAATAATCTATCATATTCAAAGGGACTGAAACCCGGAGAAGAGAGTCGTTCTCACAGGCGAGATTCCCCTTATGATTGGAACTGTCGCTCAATGTCCAGAAAAAGGCAATCATTCTTTTGGACCAAGATGGACCAAGAAGAACCAGTGCGCTTTTCTTATTAGTTACAAGTGTGAGGGATAAAAGTAGGCCCTTTGACACGACGCAGGACTCTTATTATTTACTTCGCCATTCTGACCGATTCCTTAATTCCTTAGTAGAGGCAGGGAAACCCCTCTTAGATTTAGGGAGGAGATAGGTTTCCACTTTATTTTTGCCTCAATAAAAGTCTTTGCCAATCACCATGCCACCACTGTGTCAGACTAGTACTTCTGCACCATATGTTGGTTTATACCACGCAATGCTACCATTTGCATGGTCTCAGGGAACACTCACATGCAAGAAAGTGGGTGGGGTCGGTTAGTGTGGGAAGAAGGATAGGATGTTGGTGCTTGCAGAATGAGGAGAAACTGGCGTCTGTGCCTGTCGGCTTTCTGAGTGTTCTTTGGTTGTGTGCACTGGGGTTATTGTGTCCGGAAGGGCAATGTCCAGTGTCTGGGTTGTGTGATGAATCCCTGGGTCTCGTCACTGCTTCAGATGAAGGAGCACCTTCCCATTAGCCCAGGGAGGTAAGACCTCTACCCGAGATTTCTCCAGGGGGTGAGCTCAGCGGGAGGATCTCATGGGGAGGAGGGAGCCCATCGAGAACAGTGGTGAACCTGGGAGAACACAGTATGCCCTTAACCCAGCCACCTTCCCTCAAAGCACCTTCCATTCCCCAATACCTAATGTCCCCATGTGCTTGGGCAAGACATCAACCACTGGGACGAGGAAGAGGCAACGAGGGATGAGGATCACCAACCTGAACTCCGGCAGACGCTCTAGCCTTTGCAGTAATGTGCATCTACCTTCTCTGCTCGATGCGGACCGAGAGTGTGGCAGGAGCCATGCAGACACACTGTGAAGAGAAGCCGACGGCGTCTGGGAGAAAGGCAGACCCTTGGAAGGCGCAGGACACATACCGAGAGGAGAAAACATACCCGCTGGGAACCAGAGCTGCCACGCTGTCCACAAAGCACCGGCAGACTGCAGGGGAAGCCCGTGGGCAACACGGAACGGGTCCTGCTGCTACCAAAAGACTGGAGAAGTCCTTGGGAGATGCGCAAACCGTTGGAGACAGACAGCCATGGCCCAACGGGTATCAGAGTGGCTAGTCTGGCGGTTGGGGAGACGCAGAGAGCGTGTGGGACAGGAAACAAAGTAAAGGAGAGATACTCACTGGTAAAGGGTGACAAGGAAAAGGGGGTCTGGGACCCGCATCAGAAGGACATATACCGACTGGCATACAAAAGGGATCTACACATACCTTGGCAGAAGAGTAACCCAGGGCTGTGTGCAGAAGTGAAGTGAAAGCAAGAAAACATTGCAGTGCTGAGTGCAGAAGTGAAGCAAAAGCAAGAAAACATTGGGAATAACCTAGAGAAAGGGATCTGGGACCCGCATCAGAACCGCATACCCCGACTAACAGTAAGGGGAACACAAACTTTGGGTAAACGCACTACGCTCACATACCTTGGCAGGACAGTAAACCAGGGCTGTGGAACAGAGATAGATTGGGCGATAAAGACATTGCGAGCAGACCAGAGAAGCAGGTCTGGAATCCTTATTGGCGAAGCGTTCCCCACGTGCTATTAAAGAGGAATACAACTTTTGTATATGTCAGCGAGACTCAGAGGCCTTGGAAGGAGAGTAATCCAGGGCTGTGGTTGAAATTGAAACCCAAGAAAAAGGACACCGAAATAAATCCTTGGGTGCTCTACTTAGCAGAAAAGTGAACCGAAGAGGAGTACCAAGGGCAGGGTCTGGGACCTAACAAAATTGCAGCGGTCGGGGGGAGGCCAGAGCTAAAACTTGGGCCATATTCCACATCTTAATATCCGGGGGAAACTGACCTACTCAGACAGGGTCGAGGAGCCCCGACCCAGTCTATAAGAAAGAATCAGATGTCTCTTCCTCGACTTAACATTTGGAAACAGGGCCTGCTCACAGAGGAGAGGGGATCCTTAAAAGAGCTTCAGAAGAAGTATCCTAGCTACCCCCTTTGTCACCGGTTCTGGGAGACCGACCTGTCAAGCAAAGGACAGGGGCACATATTGGCTAATGAAAATACAGAAATTGCTTGAATAACCTTGGAAAAACTCTGGGGAAAGGGAGCCAACCCTATGAGACTAGTGGAACTTGATTTACTTGCTGCACCTTTTTGGAACTTTTGCGTTTTTTGCCTACAAGGTCGGGCTACAGGTCGGCAGTCAGGAGACATTTTCCCTTTTTCAGCTTTTCTTAAGTTTAGCTGTGAGGGGTAGGTTAGGATTTGGACACATGATGGTGAACTTTAATTTAAAAATTCTGACACCGACAGTTTCATTAGTTCGTTTTGTTGAGGCCGGGAAACCCCTCTTACAAGTATGGAAAGTTACAATTTCCTCCAACTCCACCCCCTTTTTTTGTTGAGAATAAAAGTCTTTAATAATGAACCGTTGAAAATAAAAGAAATAAACCTCCAGAATTGACGGATCAGACTTTCCCCATAGGCATGCATTCAGAGATTTTATAGCCCTGCAGGTGTTTTCTGCTGAGTATTCTCCCACCTGGCCGGGCAAGCTGACAGCGCTCTTTCCGGCAGGCTTCATTCTCATGTCAGTTTCACGAGCTGCTCAGACCCCTGTCATTTCCTGCAAGGAGCAGCACAGACCCGTCTTTGTCATATCCCTGCAGGAGTGGTTATTGATCGCTTGCTTGGAAACTATGATAGCCGCTTTATGAGCGCACCCGTCCAAGGGCCTGCTACATTTTATGGCTTGGTTCATATAACATCCTGCTTTATTTCAAATGGCCCCAATCCGAGGCGGTTGCATCATATTTTCTCAGGCTCAGAAAAACACAACTGCAACGACATCTATAATATCACGAGCAAGCGCGCTCGCTAATAAATGGCGTCGCCCTATTGTCCTGTAATAACTGTGATCATTGCGCCTAAACACGTGCAGAGGATGTATCGATGGGGATGCATATTATAGGCCATAATTCAAACACTACATTTGAAAATTAAAGTCACAAAACTAAAGTTAATTTAATACACGTTTAAAAACAAACAGCTCGAAAGGGTGAAGGGGTTGGGTACCGAGAAAAGGGGCAAACGGGTTAGAAAAATACAAGAAAATGGAATTTGGCAACAGGAGCAGAATGGGGACAAAGAGACAGCGGGGTGCTACATGGTAAAGTGGGAATCACCCCATATGCAGCGTATAGGGAAAGCAGACGTTTTCTCCTTTCTCAAGACGGACCGGTCACGCATGTAAAGTTCATCCTGTCATTGGGGTCCTTTCTCCCAAATCTTCAGGGGTTGCTAGGAGGCACCTAGTCAAGGAGGGTGATACCCAATCATCTACAAGAGGGGTTGGAAAGTTCCTGACCTCCAGATGTAATCCCTCTGTGGTGAACTGACATCTGCCCTACAGTGGTACATGGATGAGTACAGGCTAAAGCGACTACTCAGCCCTCACACTTCTACAAGCCAAGAGCCTACAGAATCCTAAATTAGATCAGGCACAGTTAAAGGGATAGTCCAGTAAAACATTTTATTTAAAAAATAGATAGGCAATATTAAAAAAATAATACTAGAACTATTTTTTTGTAAACTTCCTATGGAAAATTTTGAGCTATTCAAGCTCAAAATTCGCAAAAGCAAGCACATGGGCGCATCCATTTTGTGAAATGGATGCCCGCCTGTGCTGGCTTTTGCGGCACTAATGAAGGAAAAGCAAGCCAGCTGTAGTAAACAAAAGCTACCGCTGGGTGGCTTTTCCTTCATTGGTGCCGGGACTCGGAGGACGCGGACCGGAGACCAGAGCAGGAAAGCTGCAGCTGAATCTCGGTAAGTGCTATTTATTTTTTTTTAAAAATAAGCACTAGCTGCGGTTTTTTTTCTAAGTTTTCCGGGCTGGAGGAGCCCGGAAAACTTAGAAATAAAACCGCAGCTTTAAAAAGGTTGTATTTATGTTTGCGGTCGCTTTTGAAGCGACCGCAAACATAAATACAATGTTGTGTTTCAAGACGCTGCGGTTTTTCTTTCCAAGTTTCTCAGGCTTCTCCGGCTCGGACGAGCCTGAGAAACTTGGAAAGAAAAACCGCAGCGTTTTCAAACACAACCACGTTGTGTTTATGCCTGCTGTGGCTATCACTTTGGGTCTCCGGTGCTCCCCCAGGGGAGCACCGGAGACCCAAAGTGAAAGCCAAGGCAGGCAGAAACACAACACGGTTGTGTTTCTGCCTAAATCTGCTTCCACATTTGGGGCTCTCGGGCTCCCCACGGGGGGCCAGAGAGCCCCAAATGGGAAGGCAGATTTAGGCAGAAACACTGCAGCATTTAGCATTTCCGATTTGGGGCTCTCGGGGCCCCCCGTGGGGAGCCCGAGAGCCCCAAATGGGAAATCAGCTGTAGGGAGAAACACTGTGGCATGTAAACACAACCGTGTTGTGTTTCTGCCTGCCTTGGCTTTCACTTTGGAAGTTTAAAAAAAATAGGCAATATAAAAAAAATAATACTAGCACTATCTATTTTTTAAATACATTTTTTTACTGGACTATCCCTTTAAGAGATATACCTCCTTCACCTTTGTGGTAACGCGGGCAGAGGGAAGGCTATGCTCTCAAGAGGGGTGAGAATGTGTTTCAGTAGCAACCCAAACCGCGAAGCATAACACTCCAAAGTAAAGCAATGTCTAATCAAGGTTCTATACAAAATATACCACGTCAATCAAACACACCATGTGCAATAACTAGAAAACACTGTAAAAACCCAACCCCTTATAAAGAACGCAGAAGATAGCAAAGATAGAATAGTTGCAGCACTCTGGGTAATGAGACAGGGGAGCCGGGGGAAGGATATATTTTGAGCTTGCAAAAAGGGAGTAAAATGACCGAGCCAGACACCAGGGCCGAAAGATGGACCATGGAGTTGTCTTAGCGGTATGACAGCGTTGAACCAAGCTTCTTGTTGTCGGTTGCAGGTTCTTTTCGGCTCAAGGATGCAGCAGTCGCCATGGGCCACTGGCAAGCTGGCGTCGAGTCGGGGGTCGAACGGAAGGTAGCTGCAGTCTTCAATTGCCGACTCGAACTGTGAAGATTGGGTGGTCACCTGGTTAGGTGGTTGAGGATCGATGGCGGTCGAGCTAATATAGGGAGGTGTAGGCGAGTTGATTCAATGTGTAGTCTCGTAGGTCGCGGTTGGAAAGACACCAGGGTGGGGTCGATCGACTTACAGGAGCAGCAATGAAGAGGCTGGTTCTTCAGACGGGTACTCAAGCAATGCAAGGCAGCGTTACTTTGTTGGTTCGAACTGAGGCAACAACACTCTTCAGCTGGCACAGTGGCAAACGGAGTCAAACAAGCAAACAGGCAAATGCAGCCCCTAGGCTCTCACTACAGCTATCAAGATGTCACCTGTGACCTCTGACCCTGCTCTGTTCCACTCTCAGAGCAGGCACTGCAAATCAGGATACTGATGCAGCACGGCACAATTAACCACTGCTTTTGGCATGAACCTTATGAAAGGGGAATCTGGTCAGCATATTTCCCTTTCAGAAGAACAAGTTACTTACCAACTAATAACGTTCTTTCTATTGGATGTTCCTCCAACGTATTCCTCATCTTAGATGTATTCCATCCAGCTTTAGCTGCTTCGGAAAAAAAATTCCTCGGCAGACGGCGCCGTGCGTCGATGTTCCCTCAAAGGCCTCCGTCGAGGGTGACGTCATTGGGTATACAAGTAGCGCGCGCGGCTCCCGTTGGCCTCAGTTCTGTTTTTCCCCCTCTTGCTCTACTGTGTAGATTGTGCCGGTAGTCAGGTATCAGCCTTGCGAGAGTTGAAGTTGCAATAACCCAGAAAATCTACAGAGGGATAGGATGGGAGGGCAATGAGCAATACGTTGGAGGAACATCCAATCAAAATAACGTTACCAGTTGGTAAGTAACTTGTTCTTCGAATGGATTGTGTCCTCCAACGTATTCCTCATCTTCGATCGACTCCGAAAGCAGTATATAAAACTCTCTGGAGGAGGGAGTAGATTTTTGATACCATTATATGGTGGAATATAGCACTGCTTTACCAAAAGCAAGCTCCTTAGACTGTGAAGCATCCAGACTATAGAATTTTGAAAAAGTGTGCAGCGATGACCAAGTTGCTGCTTCACAAATGGATCTTATGGGAACACCTCTTTGAAAGGCTGTTGAAGAGGCAATGCCTCTGGTGGAATGGGCCCTTACGCCTTCTGGTGGATCTTTTCCCGCCAATCTGTAGCATTCTGAAATGCAAAGCACAATCCAACAAGATAAGGTTTGTTTTGACACCGATTTACCTAATTTCCTTCCGGTGTAGCCAATGAAAAGTTGATTATCCACTCTAAGCTTGGAAAGCCCAGAAATGTAAAAGCTTAAGCTCTTCTCAGGTCCAACCTGTGCAATCTTTCCTCCTCCTTACTAGGATGAGGTGGAGGGTAGAATGCGGGTAGAACAATTTTCTGATTTAAATGAAAATTGGATCCAACATTAGGTAAAAATTAGGGTTTAACCCTTAATACCACTCTGTCCCTATGGAACACAGTATAGGGTGGCCCAGAAGACAGTGCCTGCAATTCACTCACTCTTCTTGCAGATGTTAAAGCAACTAGGAAAGCGGTTTTCAATGTTAGTAATCTTAACGGACAAGTGTGCAGAGGTTCAAAAGGGGCACATATTAAGATTTTTAGAACCAGATTAAGATCCCAAATTGGTACTGGGAAGGGATAAGGAGGAAACACATTGGTGAGTCCCTTTAAGAATTGTACTATTAAAGGAATTTTGAAATAGGGGCATTCTTCCAAAGAGTGCTTGAAAATGGAAAGCGTTGCAATATAACCTTTAATGGTCCCAACATTTAGACCTCTATGTGCTAGGGACAAGAGGAAGGACAACACTTCCGGAATGGAACATAGAAAAGGATCAAAGCATCAACATTCTTTTCTCTGCACCAGTTGCAAAACTTCCTCCAACGGCAACGGTATAGAGATTTTGTTGCAGGCCTTCTTGCCGAAAGCAACACCTCCATGACGTCATCTGGAAGGTCCCAATCCTTGTATCTCAGCCTTTCACATACCAAGCATGAAGGTTGAAAGTTCTGACCTCTGGATGGAGAACCTGGCCCTCCAATTGTGAGAGAAGGTCCTCTCTCTCAGGAACACGTAACGGAGGACAAATGGACATGTCTAGAAGGTCCGGGTGCCATGTTCTCCTGGCCCAATCCAGGGCAATTAGGATCATGGGGTTTCCGAACTGTCTCAATCTCCTGAAGAGCTGAGGAATGACGGGAATCAGAGGAAACGCGTATAATAGTGGGAAGTTCCCCTCCACCACGAACGTGTCCCCCTCGGGGGAAATTCCCTTGAGCAATACCTTTTGCAATTCCGGGTGATTCCGGTCGCAATCAGGTCTAATTGAGGGGTTCCCCAAAGGGAGAAGATCTCTTGAAGGACTTCCTGAGCCAGTTCCCACTCGTGGGACACCGTGCTATGCCTGCTCAAAGCGTCCGCCGTCATATTCTCCTCCCCGGCTAGATGAACTGCCGTTAAGGAGATTCCTTCTTGAATTGCCAATACCAGAGCCGCATTGCCTCTCTGCACAGAGGTAGTGACCCTACACCTCCTCTTTTGTTTAGATAATGCATGGCCACTGTGTTGTACGTCGTTATCAGGACATTTTTTCCTCTGACAGATGGCAGAAAAGCCTTCAGCGCTAATCTGATTGCTCTCAGCTCTAAAAGGTTGATGTGTAGGTTGGACTCCGATGGAGACCAACGACCGCTGATTGTCAGATCGTTGGCATGAGATCCCCACCCCATGAGTGAGGTGTCCGTCACTACTGTAATCTCAGGCCATGGTTGCCAAAACTGTTCTCCTTTTAGAATATTCTGTGTGCAAGTCCACCACAGAAGATCCTGCCGAACCTTGTTCGGAATCTGAAGAAAGTCTGTCATTTGACCTGAGAACTGGGACCATTGAGTCTTTAGAGCCCATTGAAGGGATCTCATCCTCAGGCATGCCTCTGGCACTAGGAAGATGCAGGATGCCATGAGGCCGAGCAACCTTAAGAAGTCGTAGGCCTGGAGATTTTGGAATTTGGAAACCATCTGAAGAATGTCTTCAGCCCTCGACCTAGGAGGCGAGCTCTTTCCCAAGGATGTGCCCAATACAGCCCCTATGTACTGGAGCTGTTGGGAAGGTGTCATTTGTGACTTCTTGAAATTGAGGGAGAAGCCCAGTCTGTGGAGGAAGTGGCAGGTGACTTTCAGATGATCCAGTGCTTGTTCGGCAGAACGTGCCCTGATCAACCAATCGTCCAGGTAGGGGTAGATGTGAATCCCCCCTCTCCTGAGGTGCGCTGCCACCACTACCATCAACTTGGTGAAGACCCTCGGGCAGAGGTCAATCCGAATGGCAGGACTTGAAACTGATAGTGTGAGTCGCCAACTACGAACATCAGGCATTTTCTGTGCTTGAGATGAATTGGCACATGAAAACAAGCATCCTGGAGGTCCAATGACACCAACCAATCCTGAGTTGAAGGGCCTGAAGGATCTGAGAAAGAGTGACCATCTTGAACTTGTCCTTCCTGAGGAACTTGTTCATGCTTCTTAAATCCAAGATGGGTCTCAGTCCTCCGTACTTTTTGGGAATCAGAAAATACAGGGAGTACCTCTGCTTCAGGTACTGGCTCTATAACACCTTTCTCCAGCAGGGTTACAACTTCCTGCTGTAGGAGAGGGTCTGAAAACTTCTGGTGGATTGTTTTGAGGTTGCGTTAGAAAAGGAAGGCAGCAACCTTGGGCTATTATTTCTAGAGCCCAAACATCTGAAGTAATGGCTCGCCATTCTTGCAGATGCTCTGACAGCCTGCCTCCCACAGGTGTCTTGTGCTGCAAGTCCTCAAAGTGGTTTTGTGGCGGTTGCTGCGGTCGCTGATGGCAAAGAGGCTGCAGCTGGCTTTGCACGTTTTCCTTGTCCACCACGAGTGGCCTTTCTCTGGCCCCTTTGACTGGCCATTCGTCTCACCTTTCCATATGAGGAGTAGTAACGATAGGCTCGTCCCCTCCAAGATTGTCCTGACACACGAAAAGGCTGAGGTTGTCTAATAGCAGCTCCTAAAGACTTGGTAGCTGCTTTTGAGGTCTGCAACCTCTCAAGGCTCTCGTCAGCCGTATTGCCAAAAATGTGAGACCCATCAAAGGGCATGTTCAGAAGACAGTTTTGCACGTCTGGTGCGAAACCCGACTTCCGTAACCACGCACATCTGCGCATTACTGTGCTAGTGCCCATGGACCTGCTCACACTATCTGCAGTGTCCAATCCAGATTGAAGGGATTCCTGCATGGCCTCCATTCCATCTTTAACAATGGCTAGGAATCCTTCCCTTTCATCCCCTTCTGGTATGTGCTCCGCCGCCATTGCAATGCAGTCACATGTGGAGTTGGCCGATTTTAACGCCATACTCCCAGGTGAAAATACCTTGCGTGCCTAACCATTCACACGCTTGTCGTCCCTATCCGGAGGGATAGAGGGTACGCCACCTTATTTGAAGCTGTGGCTGCCTGGACCACCAGACTCTCGGGAGAAGGGTGTTTAGACAGTTAGCCGGGGTCGCTACTGGAAGGGCGGTATTTTGAAGTAAGGGATTTATTCACCGGAGGAATAGAATCCGGAGTCTCCCAATTTTTGGCCACCCTATTTTGCAAGGCTACATGGAAGGGTAAAATCGGATCTTCGGTGGGACCATGATCCAATATATCGGTCAGATCATCCTGGATGAACTGAGTTGGTGGTCTAGCCCACCCTAAATATTCAACCACCTCTGTCATTAGTTGACGGTATTAGGGACTCGCATGTTCCCCTGGTTCTGGCCAGCCAAAATCTGTTTCAGGCGAAGTATCAATACCACTTGCATTATGCAAGGTTTCCACCAGGTCCCTCACCCTGCTTTCCCCAGAAATCAGGCATTCCGGGACATTTGGGGTGCCATATTCTAGTCCAAAAGGAACATTCTCCTCATCAGACCTCTCCTGTTCTTCAAAAATTGAAGTTAAGGATTTGAAAAATTCTTTCCTTGGAAGCGGTTTAAAAACCTTTTCTAGGAGAGGTTGGAGATGTGTATCAGTGGAACCCGAAGGCATTACAGCCTTTGCAGCCTTCTCTTTTTCTGTTATTTTTACAGCTTCTGGCTGAACTGGAGCCTTTGGAATATTTGGCGCTGATGGCTTCGGGGTTGAGGTCGACAAAGGCGTTGATGGCATAGATGGCGCCGAATGTATAGTGGTCGTCGATGGAGCTGGCTTCGAGGGTGCCGAGACGCACAATACATGATCTCCTCAGCCCATTCTTAAAAACAGTAACATCTGTAAAGGGGTTCGTTGGGTCGATACAACACTACCTATATTTGATTTGAGAGTGTTATATACAAGACTTCAATGGTTCATAAGTCTGTTGTCAATTGTCAACAGACTTATGAACCATTGAAGTCTTGTATGGGCTGAGGAGATCATGTATTGTGGACTGTGTTACATGCATGTTAAAAGCTTTCTCTCTCTTTAAAATTTTTCTAAATCTATCTTAAAGTGAATACATTTATGTGGACTTATTTATGATTTTTTGAATTTCTTACATTTTTGTGAATAGAGATGTGGTTCTATTTTACTTAAATCTGTGGCTAAAGTTGTACAGGGTGACATCAGGATTAACAGTGATGAAAATGTTACATATGTACTAGGACCTAGGATAGTACTACTTATCACCAAGCCTTGATCTGTACTGACAGAGTGGGGTAATCAGTTGTCTCACTTTTGTTTACAGTAATAGGGAGGGACATGTCAGAGAAGGAGCACCCGGCACTTTGCAGGGAGCTGGCGAGAGGACAGTATATTCACCAAATACTTTGCTTGGTGTGTGGAGGTGGATCTGTTGTACATGCTAGCTCACCGGTCGGCGGTCAAATACCATGTGACCATGTCATGCAGAATGTCAGCTCTGGGAGCCGCCATGACCTCCTGCTTGAGTTTCGCCCTCCACATGTTCAACATGTCAAACTAATAGACAAAGCAGGTCTCAGACATTGAGGCTAGACAGACAAACATACAGACATCAATTTAAAATTGGGAAACCTTGGAAGAGTGAGGCCCATAAAATGAAGCCTTCATTGTCTACTGTGAGCGTGCTCTGGGATTGGATGCGGGTTACTCAAACTACCAATTACCCAGCTGCAAACGGTTGGCTAGCAAACTGACCCCGCCAGGTCAAAAAGTATGTATCTATTCAGTGTCTGGCTTGCTTTCAGTAACTCTGTTGGTGAGCTGTCACTTCCCTTAGCCTGAGTCTTGGTAAATTCTGCTTCTGAATCTGCGCATATTCACCCTTGCACCGACTCATTCTTCCTGACTTGACGTTATAGCTCCCGAGTGCCATGCGTGCGGACTCGCTGGCTCCTCGTCTCTTCTTCCATCGCTCTATGACTCAGGGTTCCAGACAGCCCCAAAATGTTGACTTTGGTAGAACGGGTCTTATAAAGAAGTCTGGGGAGGGACTGGGGAACCTGGGTGATTCTTCAAACTGGGCTGCGTCACAGAGCAGAGGGTGTTCCCCAGTACACCACAATCCCACCATGCTTCCCAGGACTTCATCATACCTTCAAATAACTGTAGCATTGACCTTTTTCTCTCAGTTATGATATGATAGATTATTTATAACACGCTTAATAACCAGAGGTTTCCAAGCGCGGACCCGGGGATCGAACCTGTGGTGCTCTGTGCTGTCTTGCTTCCAAGGTGAGCACGTTGCCCCTGAGCTATCCTCCCGAGCTCTTATGAAACACATCTGATGGGACACTGAATATCTTTTCTTCAAGGTAGGGGTGCAGAGGCCATGCCAAGGGGGCCTTCTAGGGTACACTGGGGTTCTCTGGGTGATCCCCCATATACCTACCACCTGCGCCTGCAGCGAGTGACACCATGTAGCTGGTGGTTTCCTCCCTCTGGCCCCGCAAAGGTTGCCAGACCAGTCCCCCTCAATGTTTCTCCCATAGCTAGCTCTGTTGCAGTGTTGGCTGGCCTGTTTCCGTGTGTTTAAACCCTGACACAATGGGCCTCATTACGACCCTGGCGGTAAGTGAAAAACGATGCCGGTAAATGATTACCGGCATTGCTTACCGCTAGTTCGATTATGACCCGAGAAAGTGCAATTAGCGGCATCGTACTTAACGGTGCCGCTAAGAGCACCAAGCTCACGCGCACGCGACCTCCCAAGCCGTAAATACCGGCATCGCGCAAAGGTGGTAACAACCACGAATCAAGCAGATATGCTCTTAACGCCCTCGCGAAGCCCGTAAAGTACCTTACCGCCATGGTGGCAATTCCTCCATCGCGAACCAACCGCAAATGGCCATGTGCAGTGTTCCCAGCTGCCACAGGTGCACAGAATCAGCACAGGTGGAGGCCAGACAGACTCACCAAGTACACAAAGAGCACACCCCACCCCTTTCCACACCCAGTCACATTCCACAATGATACCAATACGACTAGCAATGTTGGGGCTGGAGGACCTGTTTGCAATGCAAGTGCTACAACTACAACAACAACAACAACAGGCAGCACAGAGGAGACGCAGGAGTAGAAGGAGGAGGGCATGTGTTAGGAAATATTTCTAAATTGTGGGTAATTTTCCTTCCATGTGGCAACCCCTAAACTTTTTGCTGTTGTTTTCACCATGATCTAGACTTTGCCAGAGAAGTGCAGCCTTCTGCCGCACTCCTCTGGGCTTTCGCTCCATTCTTACGGGGAAACTGACATGCCCTTAAGACAGTCAGTACCGGGAAACGCTGTTTTCCGTAGTTTCTTTATCATGTTGCAGCTTTCGTGCAACATGACACAAGAGGGCACTGTAAGCTAAATTACTGCTCTCTTGGGTCTCTAGCCTTCTACAGGCCCTAGATACTCTTTTTGGATTGTAACTGATTGGTGCAAGTGAATCACGGATGGGAATGGTGGCAGCGATCGCTTCTTGTGTTTTTGAGCTCCTTTTGGCGTTTTAAGCGCGGTTCTTGCGCTTAGCCCAAAATGGTGGCCTGGCTCCCAAAATGGCCAGACCACGAGGCTCCTTTGTCCTGTCCGCTGACCGTCTTGCCCCCTTCACCTTCCCCAGGTCGAGCCGACCCGGGGCCTTCCTTATTTGGGCATGTACTTTCCCGGGCTTCTACAGGCCTTGTGTGTGCCTCCAGGATGTGGGCTGGGATGTCTGGTCCCAATACACATCCTGGGTGCCAGAGTCTCTAGTGTGGTGTGAATGCCTGGGACCACCGTGGTCCGTGATAGGTCCACGTATGGTGTGAGTGTATCCTGCAACCACGAGGCTGAACCGAGGAATCGCTGGTGACCCGCTGAAGGACTGCTCCTCTGCACTGCTGTCGCTTTGTGAAACCCTTTCTACCTCTGATCGAACCAGAAGGCCTGTACTGGTACTTCGACCCTTGGAATAGCGGGGACAGCTATTCTCGGCATCTTCACCATCTCCTGCACGTAAGCCTTCGGAAGTGTCTCTGGGCCATCCAGCAGACTGACCAGCCTACCCAGGAGTCTTGCTCTGTAACCGCCGTCAGGTTGTATTGTATATCGAGTCCTTGTCACTCTCACACGATTCGTACACTTGGCATTCCCAGGTCTGAAGTGAGTAGTGTACATTTGGCTGAGATACACACGGCCGCTCCGTTGCCCTGCTGTGGTAACAAACTGTGCGGGTTCACTTCGTTTGGGACATCTTTAACTCAACTCTGCTGCTGCAGAATCTACACGACGACGAGACGTCTCATGCTCCCCTGAACCTGTCAGCACTGAAACCGACGCAGAGAAGCCTGGGTCTGCTTGCATCGGGGACCGGTGAGTACCATAGCTAGGAACTGGTCGCCCTCCTGCAGGAGCCCATAGCTTTTCCCCGCTGTGTCAAAAAGCACGCCTTTCCGTACTCGCGCTCTGCTTCTGCCCACAGTGGAGGCTGCGCTTGAGCGCGGAACTCTGTTCATCTTCTTTTGTGCACCGAACTGAACTGCCTGATTCCCTCGAAGAGACTCCCCTTTTTGCCCGTTGGCTCCAGCGTGTGCAGGTACTTTTGAGCACAAGGCTCCACTCTTCGTAGGGCTTGGACTTCCTTTTAGTTAGGTGCCTCTGAAGGCGGACTGGGTCTAATCATTATTTCGCACTGCCTGTTTTCCTCCCCTTCTAGGTGGACTACACATTTCGTGCATCTAACGCTTTAGACTCATTTGTATTTGTATATATATTGTATTGGTTTGGTATGTGTTGGTTTACTAGAGTTTTATCGTGATTTCTCGCTACGGTCATTGTTGCAAAGGCCTTGGAATAAATGTGTATATATTTTTAATATAACACCTGTTTGGAGTAATTTGTAAGTGTCCTTGCTTTGTGTGCTCATTGCGGGCTTTCAGTCACCCTCACCCCTCTTGAGACCTAGTCTTGACCGCCGCGATCACTACCCTGATTGGTCTGGCTTGTCCAGAGGTTACCCTGTTCCAAGTAATTCGGTTGGCCTTCTGAACCTCTGCGCCGCCAGGACAGAGTTTAGAAATCCGTCTTAACAGCAAGGCAGGGCCAGCAAGCCCACCAGCACAGCCAGTGCCACCACGCAGGCAGCCGCCAATCCCACGCATCCGAGCCAGTCCATTCAACCTCACCACTGAGCAGATCCACACCTTGTACTGTTTGGACCGGGACACCATCACCACCATTGTGGACATGATACACGACAACATCATCAGCATGATTGAAACACCCACCGCCATCCATCCCCCTACTGAAGGTAGTGTCCGTGCTCCACTTCCTGGCCACAGGCACCTACCAGCACACAGTGGGGCACTTGCATGGCATTTCACAACCATTATTCTCACGTACACTGATCCAAGTGCTCGATGCCCTCCTCAAGCACACAGACAACCACATATCCTCACCACGGTCTGCCCACGAGATCGCTAACACCAAAGTGGGTTTCCATGCACTAGCCGGAATACCTGGTTGCATCGGCGCCATCGACTGCACCCATGTGGAATTGGTGGTCCCACATGCCATTGAGGTAGCGTACCGCAACCGTAGACTATTCCACTCAATCAACGTGCAAATGGTATGTGACACCAACAGGATCATCACACATTGTTGTGCCCGATTCCCCGGATGAACCCATGATTCAATGGTCCTGCGGAACTCCACTATACCATGCTACATGGAGCGACATGCAGGGCCAAGATCCTGGCTACTCGGTGAGTCACATGTCATGTGCATGGAAATGTGAAGTGGGTAGGTGATTGACGTACCAATGCATACTATACCTGGCTGAAAGGGGGGGGAGATGCATGCCTTACCTGGCTGCGAGTACCAGAGCCAATGGAGCCAGCACATACCGTAAAGCAGGCCAAACTTCAGCCGACACCTGAACACATAATGCCCGATGTAAGCAGCCCAACCATGTGATTGAAGGTGTCTCCCAACCATGACACAACCATCTGCAAGTGCACTGCATTGAATCGTTCCCCATCCACCTCAACGAAATGCACCTACATGCAATGACTCCAGCCAATACACAGCACCAAACACCATCAACTGAAAGGGCAGTCGCCAATAATTGCGCACAAAGGAGGCACATGACGGACATCAACATCAATACACCACTACACAGACACCGAGGACCAACAAAATAGCATAACAACATTTGAAGTCCCCAGTGAGATCAACATGAGGCTGACAGCAATGTTGCCATGATGAGAGCATTGATATCACTGGACACCTGCCAGGTCACCAAAAGAAACGCTATGGACTGACACAGTGGATGGGCACACACAAGGCACTGGACCCCCCCCTGCATACACTGGTTGATGGCATGCAAAACAGTCCATGAGAGGAATACACATATACCGGTCTCATAGTGTGACTCCAATTGTGCATGTAAATGTAGTACACAGTGAGAGATGAATGCATGTCATGTTGCCAAGTCATTAATGGAATTTGATGACATGACTGACACATACATTGTTGCCCACATACAGGTGATGCAGGCTATCCCTTGAAGAGGTGGCTCCTTACCCCAGTCCGGAACCCACAGAACCAGCACGAGGAGGACTTTAATCGTGCACATACACGAACCCGTGTGGTGATTGAGCAGACATTTGGCCTATTGAAGGCACGGTTTCGCTGCCTCAGCAGGTCAGGTGGGTCACTCCAATACCGCCATGAGAAGGTGGCAAAGATGGTCATGGCATGTGTAATGCTACACAATATGTGCATCAGACGAAATGTGCCCCTGCCGCTGAACTGCAACCACCTGACAATGAGGATGAGGTGGGTCCAGATGGGGCCGCACCTCATGGAGGAGGCGATGCACAGGAGGGACGTGCCATGCGTCAAAATATCATTAACCAATGCTTCTAGCAGACAGGGCTGGTGTGTGTCACATGGAGACGGCACTTGGGGCAGTGTGTGTGTCTGGGACATGCACACTGTGGACTGTTCACCAATAAAGCACACATACGCAATGAGCAATGTCCACACATTTGATTTGTGCAAATGGGAAAAGTGTATTGTAAATGTGAATTGGTTTAACACACCCACTCCCCCTTCCCCCTCCCCCCTGAACTCCCCAACACACCCACTCCCCCCTCAACTCCCCAACACACCCACTCCCCCCTGCCCCCTCAACTCCCCAACACACCCACTCCCCCCTCAACTCCCCAACACACCCACTCCCCTTCCCCCCTCAACTCCCCAACACACCCACTCCCCTTCCCCCCCTGAACTCCCCAACACACCCACTCTCCCCTCCCCCCTGGACTCCCTGCAAAGGTGTGAGGATGCCTGTGATGAAGTGGCTAATGTTGGATTTTTCCACTGGGCGGCCACTATTGGCAGCCCCCCCTCCCGGCCCCCGGGGCACCCCTGCCTGTCCTCTGCAGGTTCCTGCCCGATCGGCGGACGGGGCTGCTTGGGGTTGAACTGGCAGCGGAGGAGGTACCTGGCTGCTCATTGGAACGCATGTCCCTAATTGACTGAACAAGCTCAGAGATCACGTGCCGCACCGCGGCGAGTTCAGCACAGATGTCCTTTGTGGAGGACTGTATTGCAGCCTTCACAGTCTCTGCGCATTGCTGCATTCCTGCCCTTGCACCCCCACATTCTGCCACATGTTCAGTCAGGAGTGAGGAGAGTTGGTGCTGCCGTGTGATAATCTCCTCCAACGACTGTTGATTTTTCTGGGCCATGGATATTGCCAGTGGTGTTTCCATTGGGCTGCTCACCTCCTGCACATCTTGCACTGAGCATGGAGAGCCTGGCCAAGACTCATCATCTGATTGCCCCTGTGTGGCATCTTCATGCTGGCTGCTTTGGGACAGGTAGGGGGAATGAGGGTGGGCAGTGGGGGGTCCTACAACGATCTCCTCATCATTCCCCGCATCACTGTCAGAGGAAGCTGCAATGGCAGCAATCTCCCCGATTGTGCTGCTTCCTGCAGACACAGTCCCTTCTGTGGCCACAAGTTGGTGTATGTCTGCTGCTGCTGGTGGTACCGTGCTGCTTGCTGTGGTGCCTGTCAGTGCCATGTCCTGTGTTTTTCCCACAGATTTTGGCTGCTGTGGGGGTTTGGTCTGTACAGCTGAGGTGGAGGGTTGGTGTGCTGGCACTGCGGTCCTGGCCATCTTGGCAGGTGTGGTGGCAGTAGTGTCTTCCTCGTCGAGGTCGGAATGGGAGCCTGTGGTGGAGCAAAGGAGGGAAAGTGTTATTGATGGGTCTGCGGACATTGAGCGGGCATTGTGATGACTGCCATCATTTTGATTACTAGATGCTGCACATTGGAGGCAGGGACATACAGGTTTGTCTCCCTTTTGTGTGGAAGTAGCTTGGAGGTATGTGGGTGCCTACAGTTAGGGTGTGCATACTGCATGTGTACAGGGTGGAGGTCAGAAATGGCTGTAGGCAGTCTTCTGCTGATGTGTTGCATTAACACTATTAGGCAACATTGTGCTTCCCATGAATATGGACTTCAGTGACTTTTGCATGGCTTCATTTGAGGCACCTACCGGCATCGCCTGATGTCGGGGCTCCTCTCTCCATTTCTCCTACCACCTCGATGCCGATTGTAGTGGCACAGATTTCCTCCCAGGGCTGCAATTTTATTGGGGACTCTGATCCTCCGCTGGTTGCCATGCCCATGTTCCTGTTGGAGGACAGGATGCTCCTAACGCGGAGCCGGAGATCATCCCACCGCTTACGGCACTGTCTCGCGTTGCGGGGTGCTGCTCCTACTGCACTGACCCGCTGTGCAACTAGGGCCCATATGGCCTTCTGTGCGATTGCCGGTCTGGTCATTTGGGTGGAAAAGACTACAGCGGCGTTTTCCTGGTGGGTCTCTGCCAACATGTTCAGCTCTTCCCTGCTGAAACGGTCCTGCCGCTGGCGATCACAACTTTTCTTGACAACTTTAGGCATTTTCTCGAAGGGTAGATGTAGCTGATGTTTTGTGCCGGTTCTCAGGGTCAGATGTCCACTGGTTGCGGAGGATGCCAATGGATTGTGTTTTTTAAGATGGCCGCCGTGCTCTTTCCCATTCCGCCGCGATGACGCAACTTTCGGTTCCGCTTATTTGCGGTCACCGCTAATTGCGGTCACTGCTAATATCGGTGGGCGGGGTGGCAGTAGTGCACCTTGCGCGGCATACGATGCCGGTAGGTGCCGTTTTGGGGGCGTTACCGGCATGGCGCAGTTTACATTACCGGCATGGCGCAATGCTAGTGCCCGATGAGTCGTAATGTGCCGCTTTTTGCGGCTTCAGGCCAGCACGGACACGTTAGTTGTGCCATGCCGGTAATGTACATTACTTACCGCCAGGGTCATAATGAGGCCCAATGTATCTGTCTGTGAGGTCTGGGGGGAAAGTAGCCGCATCTCCTTTGGCTTCCAGTCGATATCCCCAACTCAAAGGTGACGGGAAGGCTAGTGTTTGTAGGTTTCACGTACACGATCTTCAGATACTGTGGACCTCTGTGCAGAGTTCCTGCGTTGTTCTCAGAGCTCCGGGACAGCAGCGCTAGGATTACTCGCTATATGTGAGCCCAGGCACTGCTTATATTTCATGCTTGTGGATGTGTTTCTGAGAGATCAAATGTCAGAATAATTACTTTAGGAGTCTAATGTACCACTGGAGTCAAACTACATCTCAATTAATACTTACTGAGATGGAGGAGATGTTCCTTGTGCAAATACTTAGGACAGCAAATATATGGTATGGAGGCACATACAATAAATACGGCTTATCAAAGTATAGACCAGGGGCACCAGGTAGATTCAAAATCAGTTGAGAGAAATTGATCAATGCAGGTGGTTATAAAATCAAGCCCGCCAGGGAGCGATATTCTGGAAAAGGTCCAGTAGATTGGGAGGATAGCTCAGGGGCAACATGCTCGCTTTGGAAGCAAGACGACACAGAGCAACACAGGTTCGATCCCCGTTTCCGTGCTTCCTCTGGGTATTAAGCGCGTTATAAATAACCTATCATATCATATCATATTGCAGGTACCGGAGGCCATCGCTGTCCAGCGGGATCTTGTGTTTACGGGAACCAATGGCCTCGAAGCATTCAAAGAGTGTAACAAAGCACTGCAGACTCAGACATGCTGGGGTGCACAGGAAAAGGATTGACTACAAGAAACAGGCATGGTCCAGCTTTAATGTGTCTCCTACCCTGCCCATATTTTCAAGGGGATTAATAGCGACTGGAGACAGTCCCAAGGAGAGATACCAAGACAGGGCCGAGAGGCACCCAGAAAACTGATGAAGAAGCATGCAAACCCTTGAATCTGTACAGCCTGAAAAGGTGGCGCAAGTGCAGACATCATAGAGATGTTAACATACGTCTGCAGCAGAAGGTAGGGAAACGGCAACGGGGGATTGAAAGCAAAGGCTCACATAAGCAGACTTGCTGGTTGAAGCGCAGGAGTGCAATATGAAGACCTTCACAGAAATTGCAACAAATGCATGAACATGCTTTTTATCAGGTATGCTAGGACAGGAAATCCGTAACAGAATCCTAAAAGACCTGCAGTAAAGGGGCGAGCTTTCCCAACACGAGATCAAAGAGTTTGGCATTGTAGGCCTACTGGCATTAGAGTAGGAAGCACCATGAACGTGTGAGGCTGGAGTTCTCCTCAGCCATCCATATATGAGGCTGGAGTTCTTCTCAGCCATCCTTATATGAGGCTGGAGTTCTTCTCAGCCATCTTTATATGAGGCTGGAGTTCTTCTCAGCCATCCTTATATGAGGCTGGAGTTCTTCTCAGCCATCCTTATATGAGGGTGGAGTTCTCCTAAGCCATCCTTATATGAGGCTGGAGTTCTTCTCAGCCATCCTTATATGAGGCTGGAGTTCTTTTCAGCCATCCTTATATGAGGCTGGAGTTCTTTTCAGCCATCCTTATATGAGGCTGGAGTTCTTCTCAGCCATCCTTATATGAGGCCGGAGTTCTTCTCAGCCATCCTTATATGAGGCTGGAGTTCTCCTCAGCCATCCTTATATGAGGCCGGAGTTCATCTCAGCCATCCTTATATGAGGGTGGAGTTCTTCTCAGCCATCCTTATATGAGGGTGGAGTTCTTCTCAGCCATCCTTATATGAGGGTGGAGTTCTTCTCAGCCATCCTTATATACTCAGCGACCCTTATATGAGGCTGGAGTTCTTCTCGGCCATCCTTTTATGAGGCTGGAGTTCTTCTCAGCCATCCTTATATGAAGCTGGAGTTCTTCTCAGTGATACTTATATGAAGCTGGAGTTCTTCTCAGCCATCCATATATGAGGCCGGAGTTCTTCTCAGCCATCCTTTTATGAGGCTGGAGTTCTTTTCAGCCATCCTTATATGAGGCTGGAGTTCTTCTCAGCCATCCTTATATGAGGCTGGAGTTCTTCTCAGCCATCCTTATATGAGGGTGGAGTTCTCCTCAGCCATCCTTATATGAGGCTGGAGTTCTTCTCAGCCATCCTTATATGAGGCTCGAGTTCTTCACAGCCATCCATATATGAGGCTAGAGTTCTGAGGCTGGAGTTCTTCTCAGCCATCCATATATGAGGCTGGAGTTCTTCTCAGCCATCCATATATGAGGCTGGAGTTCTTCTCAGCCATCCATATATGAGGCTGGAGTTCTTCTCAGCCATCCATATATGAGGCTGGAGTTCTTCTCAGCCATCCATATATGAGGCTAGAGTTCTGAGGCTGGAGTCCTTCTCAGCCATCCATATAGGAAGCTGGAGTTCTTCTCAGCCATCCATATATGAGGCTGGAGTTCTTCTCAGCCATCCATATATGAGGCTGGAGTTCTTCTCAGCCATCCATATATGAGGCTGGAGTTCTTCACAGCCATCCATATATGAGGCTAGAGTTCTGAGGCTGGAGTCCTTCTCAGCCATCCATATAGGAAGCTGGAGTTCTTCTCAGCAATCCATATATGAGGCTGGAGTTCTTCTCAGCCATCCATATATGAGGCTGGAGTTCTTCTCAGCCATCCATATAGGACGCTGGAGTTCTTCTCAGAAATCCATATATGAGGCTGGAGTTCTTCTCAGCCATCCATATGTGAGGCTGGAGTTCTTCTCAGCCATCCTTATATGAGGCTGGAGTTCTTCACAGCCATCCATATATGAGGCTAGAGTTCTGAGGCTGGAGTTCTTCTCAGCCATCCATATAGGAAGCTGGAGTTCTTCTCAGCAATCCATATATGAGGCTGGAGTTCTTCTCAGCCATCCATATATGAGGCTGGAGTTCTTCTCAGCCATCCATATAGGACGCTGGAGTTCTTCTCAGAAATCCATATATGAGGCTGGAGTTCTTCTCAGCCATCCATATGTGAGACTGGAGTTCTTCTCAACCATCCATATAGGAAGCTGGAGTTCTTCTCAGCAATACATATATGAGGCTGGAGTTCTTCTCAGCCATCCATATATGAGGCTGGAGTTCTTCTCAGCCATCCATATATGAGGCTGCAGTTCTTCTCAGCGATTCTTATATGAGGCTGAAGTTCTTCACAGCCATCCATATATGAGGCTGGAGTTACTCACAGCCATCCATATATGAGGCTGGAGTTATTCTCAGCCATCCATATATGAGTCTGGAGTTCTTCTCAGCCATCCATATATGAGGCTGGAGTTCTTCTCAGCCATCCATATTGGAAGCTGGAGTTCTTCTCAGCCATCCATATATGAAGCTGGAGTTCTTCTCAGCCATCCATACATGAGGCTGGAGTTCTTCTCAGCCATCCATATAGGAAGCTGGAGTTCTTCTCAGCAATCCATATATGAGCCTGGAGTTCTTCACAGCCATCCATATATGAGGCTGGAGTTCTTCTCAGCCATCCATGAGTCTGGAGTTCTTCTCAGCCATCCATATATGAGTCTGGAGTTCTTCTCAGCCATCCATATATGAGGCTGGAGTTCTTCTCAGCCATCCATATTGGAAGCTGGAGTATGGGTGAATGGGGGGCCCACTATCCACAGCCTAAAAAGGTGCAGGTTATTTACTAACGGAGAGCCTTGCCGTTGTCACCACCTATGCCAAGGTATGCGTGGGGCACTCTGTCCTTGCAGTTGTCACCACCCATGCCAAGGTATGCGTGGGGCACTCTGTCCAGAGCGGCCTCAGCCTATGGTCAAGAGATCTGGCCTGCACTGGTTCGGCCCACCGAGCAGTGGGCAGCATTCTCTGCCTCTTCCTCTCCTCAGATGGAGTTTTCTTTCCTCATTGGCCCATTAATCTGCTTCCATTTGCTGCTCTTAGCGGCCGGTCTCTGGGGCGCCGAGACTCCCAGACACATAATAAATACAGACACATAAACCAACAGGAGGGAGCAGATCTGCATCGCCTGTGCAGGTGCGGCGCGCTTCTCTGGAAGGCATGGCTGTCGAACAGCTGCACGCGCAAGCGTGTAACACTCACGCTGGGGCAGTGCAGCTGTGAGGAAGAGCCATCACTCTGCTCCAACAGCAGAACCAAAGCCGCTTTTAAAGTCCCTTTTCTATCTGCTGCCGCCTTTGTCTCAGGTGTGGGTCGCTAAACGGATGTGCCCCAACCTCGCCCTCATTAACCTGGTATTTTCATCCTGTCTCGCGGCGTAGAACAGTCTCCTTCTCCTGAGCGAGGGCATCAATCATTCCATTAAGCAGTGGGGCTCCCGCCCGGCCACATCTGGATCCGACAGACCCATCACCTGCAGTCATCGTCTGAGCTGATGCATTACAGGGGCGCGCAGGGACATCAGGACAAGAGCCTCAGGACATGACATGCACTGTAGCATCGAGAAAAGGACTGCGACGAATTCATGTCTGGAGCGAGCGCTCTCGTTATTGCTGGATCGTGCAATTGGCAAACACCTTTGTGTAATGACTAAACCCTCAGCTTCCCACCCTCACACAATCCTTCAGTTTCTAGCAATAATTAGGAAGGCTTGAATCTCGTTGGTGAACCTGTTGAGAGCTTCCGTGCCCACGGGCCTTAAAACACGACATGTTTAACTGCACTAAAACAATTAGGAGCAGTCTGACACGACTCTAGCACGTGGACATAGGCTCTGATATACGATTGTGATGACCTCTTGTATCCTGATGTTGTACATGAATCAAAACACTGGATGACTTCTAACCCTGCGGCACAGATGGAATTCTGCAAGAGGAACATCGCCAGTTTCCACATGGAGATCGGAGGCTTGACAGGATCACTGTGTAATTGACTGCAGGATCCCCACTATGAGCCCCTACCAAAAGCCTGTGGATATCATGGGCACAGGAAGGATGCATGTATGTATGTAAGAATGTATATAAAGCACAATAAAACCAAGGCCCGAAAGCATCAGGGCGCTAGCAGTGGACCGGATTGCAATGTAATGTGCATTAGCAGGCATTTATATTGAGAGTTACCACACTAGTGGTCTATTGGTGTGGAGACTCGAAAAAACACAACCCCCTGAAGAATCACTTTAAAAGGACCACTTCACGGGTTTTACCAAATGACGCTTAATCGGACCAATATCTAAACAAGAAATTGATAGAACAATCTTTAATTGAAGATTTCGCAGAGAGACACCCATGAACAACCTGTCGGACGAATAATCTGAATGGAAGCCATCATCAGGCCCAACGCTAGAGTCAGTATCCCCAGGCTGGTGGACTCCAAATCCACCTAAAGGTTCTCTTCTAGTGGTGAACGCTCTACTGGGGGTGTAATCAGAGGGACATGGAGAGCGGCGGAATCACAGCCATCATCTGCAAGAAGGACTGGAAGGGTCCTAAGCGAGAGGCCCGTTTACAGTCAGTTTAATCCATGCCAGCAGGTTGTGAGGAATTGTCAGATTCACTCACTTCTCCCCATTGGGGAGACTTTCCTTGTGAGGCTAGGGTGGTAAGCCTGCTACACAATAATGCCCCCAAGGGTTGCGGCATGCCGCACCACACAGGGAGAGACTCTCTTCTGGGGGACAAGGACTCCCTTCCCGCAGAACACTCTTTTCTAGAAGAGTAAAATCAGATCTCCAGAGGAATCCATCAAACCAAACCACTATTTGTTACTGTGACTTAAGACCCAAGATCCAAACTAAGGATCAATGTAGTAAAACTACAGTGAAGAAAAAGAATGCTGAGGCGAGTAATATCGATTACTCAATGGTTAGGCCGCCAACAGTACTGTAACGAAGAAGAATGAACAAGCCATGAAGCGTGATAAACAAAAATAGAGGACGGACAATAATCCTCTGCTGGGGAAGACCCAGGAATCAATCATATAAAAAGAAGATGGACTACTGTCCAAGAGAATCGGGACCCGGGAGTTTCAAACCAGCCGAGTCGGAGGTGCTGAGAGAGGCTGGGAGATCCTCCATCGGGGCAAGAAGCACTGAGGAAACTGGAAGCCAGAGAGATGGGAACGGAAACCTCAAAAGAACGAGCAAGCGCAGAATGGTGGCGTAACCAAGGAGAGTTGGACTGTCCAACCTGGCAACAATGCCAAGAACGCCTGAGCATTGGTGCAGCAGAGAAGCAATAGAAGGAATCGGAGCGAGAACCAAAGCTATCCTGACCAGGAAGGAATTCCCTATCCTGCGAGGGAACAGCAGGAGCCTTGGGAAGGATGACTGGGATAAGGAGTACACTCAGCCCACTCATCCCAGTGAGTGGCCAGAAACTAAGAAGAGTGAGAAACAGTATGAAGCTTCTTTTACATCTCTAAATAAAGTAAGAACTGGACAAGAACACAAGAATAACTATTGGGTCTGTAAATAAATACCCAAAGGAGAAAGTCACAGAAGAAGAGGAGCAAGACATTACAATGCTTATCCATAATGATTTAAAGAACTGCAGAAACATAGAGGATAAGGACCATAGAAAGAGGAATCCAGTATCCCTAATAATCTCAGAGACACCTTTAGAGAAACTTAAGAAGGACAATGTACAACAATTCTCACAGCCCATATCGCTAAGGAGATGTCTACAGAGAGAACTAATAGGGGAGCCAAAGACTTGGAAAAGTCCCAGAGAGGAACTAAACAAGTTAATCAAAGATATAGCTAAAAAGTATCTCCAAATTGTCTACTAAGGCTGAGGAGGCCTACCTAGGTAAAGGGAGTCATTCTTCTGGCCTTTTCTTATTTTTGTCTTAGTGGGAGGGACAGAGCAGCTTAGCCTTGGACAGAGGACCGACTGTTTACTTTGTACTTTCCAGAAGACGACGAGCACCTTGGTTACTTTGGTTAGGCAGGGAAATCCATAGATAAGGGATAGTGAGGCCTTTTTATTTCTTATTTTAATAAAAGAAAGTCAAGAAGGCCAAAAACTGGCCTGTCTCCTCCTGAGCTATCACAAGAGGTAGCACACATTTTACGAAGTGCTGCAGATAATCATGATCGTTGTCACCAAGGTACTGGTTCTTTCAATAGCTTGGACACATTGCTTGCTGGATGAATGTTTATAGCCCATGCATATGGACTTCAACCCACATTTCTCTACAGACAGGGAAGGCGATGCATGGTAACCCTACACACGGCTTTAATCAGTTATGTCGACAATGGGAATTCATTCTAGTTGTTTGCAGTGAACAAAGAGTGGAACTAATCTTGGTTCTCTGATAATTTCAACTTCGAAATAATGCCCTAGAAGATAGAATTCCACATAATGCATTGACACTGCGCCCTCGCAGAAGTGATAATTGGGGCTTTTGACTGGAAATTGTGTCACATTCAAAAGTCAATTCTTGGGCTCTTGCTGAAGGGGTGCACTCAGAAGTGAAAGAATGAAAGAAGTAGAAAAATGTGCATGTGGTTATGAAAAACTGCCTGGATTGTGAAATTATGAAGATAGCACTGGACATTCTGAAGATCACGGTGAAAAAAGGAAAACACAAAATAGCTCTTCTAGAGAACTGGTTTATGGCCAAAAAAGCCATACTTGGTTTACCATGCATGGCCGCTGACCTCCACGGCAGAAAATGTGCTTTTCCGGTCAGCACATGGTGTTGGCAATATTCAACCCTGAACGTCCACACTCTCTCTCTCTCTCTCTCTCTCTCTCTCTCTCTCTCTTAATACGAATCGGGAGTGATTCACTATCCTGCCAGGTACTGTGACTATTAAGATAACTTGGGTTACTCTTTGTGAAAGGGTATGGTTTCCACACCCGTGGAATTCTCTTCTCTTGGTGCTGCAGACCTGGCTCACTATCCTGTCAGGTACTGTGACTATGAAGATGACTTGGGTTACTCTTCATGAAGGGGTATGGGTTCCAGACCTGTGGAATTCTCTAATCTTGGTGCTTCAGACCTGGCTCACTATCCTGCAAGGTATTGCGACTATGAAGATGACTTGGGTTACTCTTCATGAAGGGGTACGGGCTCCAGACCTCTTGGTGCTGCAGACCTAGTTCACTATCCTGCCATGTACTGTGATTATGAAGATGACCTCACCCACTGCCACCTACCCCCAAAACAGGCCAGCATGATGATCAATCTCAGATGATACAACCATATTTTCCTCATTGCCCACATGCAACACTGAACGCCCATAACTTCACAGACCAAGGTATATATCCATCACATGGTCCTTCACATAATAAACCCTGCCATACTTGCGGACAAACAAGCTCCCCTCAGAACCACAAAGTATCTCCCATCCATCACAGACACAAGATGGCCCATGCTGGAGGATGGTCACTGAGAGTCGCACTTCCTCCTCCACTGCCAAATGAAATAATTCCCCTGACATCTCCAACCTGCTGCCGACTCACTGACCTTCAGGATTCTACAGAAATCTTACCTCTCCTTCCATGCCTCCAATGACCCTGACCAAGACCAGCTTCCCCACATGATAAACTACTACGATAGCAATTTTTATGCACGGCTCCCCAACCAAATATGTCCCCTTTGTGTTTCGAGGTCTCCTTGCATATGAATGTGTGAAGGACTGAATAGTGTGGGAGCCCCAACCAATGGAGGCTCAGGATGAGAGACAGATTCTCACCCCGAGAAATATCTTTTTATGCAATGGATCATTTTACAGCACATCCATTTTTAGAAATTGAGTATAAAATCTTTTATAGGAGAATACATGAAAGAAATCTAATAAAATGCCAGATTGCACAGACCATTTTAACAGTGTTAACAGTACACAAGTCTTTTTCTGGTTTCCTGTGCGCACAATATATCTCAGTATCCTGCCAGTTTAGCAAGACATTTTCATGCTAGCTGGGCCCACAAAAGATGCCAGTGTGACAAGACATTTCCATTTACGTGGAATATATGCTTGCATTCCCACAAAAGAAAACAGGAGTGTTGGCTTTGCCTATCATGCCAGTAATGCCACTGTAAAACAATAAGTCCATGCTACGTAGGAATACTCACCTTGACTTTGCCCATAACGTCAGCAATGCATATGTAAGAAAACAAGTCTGTGCTGCTTGTGCTAATATAGGGCAATTTCCACTAATATGAGCACTCTGTTGGCTTTGCCCATGATGGCAGTATATTGCTTTGCCACTGTATGGAAATGTGTCCATGCTGGCTGTGCCACATTAGAGCAGTATCCCCATGTGAAAACACGCACATTGGCTTTGCCCATAATGCCATCAATACTGTCAGGCCACATTAAGAAAATACCTCCATGCCATGCTGACTGCCACTAAAAGTCAGATTCCCCATGCAAGATCACTCACATTGGCTTTGCCAATAATGCCAAAATGGTCATGCCACATTAGGAAAATAGGTCCATGCTGGCTGTGCCAACATAGGCCAGTACCCCCCACCCCCTGTAAGAACACCCATGCTCCTTTTACCCATAATACCAGTAATATTCCCATGGCACTAAATGCTAGAATACCCAAATATAAAGAGGTTTCCATTGAGCATAATGCCAGTAATATTGCCATGTCATTCCATATTTAGTAAACCATAAATGCTGGTGAGTACCAACCACCCCATCACCCTTGCGCTCGCCCCTCTGTTCAAAGTTCCCAAAGGCCCCTTCCTCTGTTCATCACATCACGCAACCCAGACACACTCAATCTCACTCAAATTGGATTGATACTCACATGCGTACACACCCATGTAGATACAAACACATGTGCTCACTGCACAAAACGCATAGTCACATGTACTTTGGGAAGACACAGCCTACAGGCGCTGTCTTCCCCTGTCATATTCAGCTGGAATATGACAGCCACGGGTACATCGAATCATTCTAAGAAGGGGGCAGGCACACCTTCCTCCAGCCATGAGAAGCCTAATTTAAATATCAAAGGCTTCATGGACCCGCTTTCCCTTTGTCTAATCCAGCTGGTGGCAGTGCATACTAACAAGATAATTGAAGCAAGCCTAAAGGGGCTTGGTTGCCGGATAGACAACAGGAAAGGTGGGGATAACATAACGCCCCTTTGGTATGCAATGTGTCAACTTGAAGCTTGTTGCCACCTCTCTGTATGAAAAGCAGTGAATGGCCTGTCTGGGTCCAGCGGTTACTGCAAGTTTCCCTGCAGAGCAGACCCCTTTCAGAGGGGAAGAGTATGTGATTTGGGGGAGACAAGAAGCCTGCTCTCGCAACATACTTCAAGGGAAACCTGCGCTTTCATCAAGAGCCACAGAGGACTCAGTTAACCAGAGAGACACTTTGATCTACAACAGACAGGAAGATGGGTATATGTTGTCACCCCTTGTCTGTCCTGTTGCAGAGCACTCTGGTCCTGCTCTAATGCATAACAGAAGATTGTTGGTGAGGACCAAGGATTGGTTCATTAAGGTAAGCTTAGCCTGCACCAATCACTGGGGCCCATTTGGCTTTAAAAGAGGGCTGCACCCCTCACTTAGCAGAGCATCCGACGACTTTGAAAGGAGCAAGAATAAGGACTCATTTGGACCCAAGCTAGCTGAACATACAGTCTACCTTACATCTTCCCACAGTGAAGGAAGACCAGGAGTTTCAAGAGGGAAGCAAGATCCCTCACTCAAACATCTCCCAGGGAACAGAGGGAGATACCCACTCAGAGGACCCATCCATCAGCTCCAGAAGTGGTAACCAGCCAGCACACAGCATGACCAGCTAGGTTCTGCCAGCAAGCTTCCTAGGTGGGAAGTGCCGGAGAGTGTCTGGACAAAGGACAAGGCTGTTGCCTGCAGTCACTCTCCTGAGCTTTGGCCCGTCCACCTTGAAAGGACGATACAAGCCCTACGAACAAGCTAGGAGAAGTGCCACACAAGCATCATCCAGCGCCAGTCTTTTAAGGACATTTTCAAGACAGTCGAGTCCTCGAACCACATCCGGATGCACCGCTGAAAGTTGTCACGCCGCAGTCACCATAGCCACCCGAGCCATCTCGACCAGCATTCCAGATCAGCCAACCAGCACAGAGACAACAATTCTTGGCCCGAGTCGCCGCACCGTACAGCCTGCAGACATCCGTCCAGCCTTGCTTGCCAAACTGCCTGCCGCCTGTTACCCGCAGCCGTCTCCTGCCACTAACTCTGTCTCAAGGGCTGCAAAGCGCCCTGGAACTGCCTCGATGCTGTCGAGCACCAGGAACCTCCTCAGCACCAGGTGAATTGGGGTTCTGTCCCCCTGGTCCTTCTCCGAAGGCCCCTAGAGACAGTTATGACCCTTTGCCCCTTTGGTGCTGAAACCAAATAACCTTGAACTGTAAGACTAATTGCTCTACTAACTAGCTTCCTCTCAGTATCCAGAGTACATCCCTTTCCTTCGTGAAACTGTCTTCAGTGTTGTTTTACAGGGTGGATATATTTATAGTGTGCTAGAACTGTCTGTTGTAGTAATAATAAAGTAGATATTTTTATACAACCTTAACTGGACAGTCCCTTTTATCATTGGGTAATGCTTGTATTTTCGCTGTGTTGCAACTAACCAACGATCCACGACCTTGCAGAGATAAGCCTGCCGTTCCGTCCACATTACCAAAATTGGACAAGGAGGTCTTATAATTCACTTGTATTCCAATCTGTTTGGATCCCTTCTCATGTACTAGAGGTGTGGAGCTGATTGATGGTTTAGAAACAGATATTCATTCCTGGACCACTGGTGCACCGGAGTTGATTCGTCACAAGGGATAAATATATCTGGATTGTAAGGCTGAGGAGGGATATGGAGCGTCGGGTGTCGGACCCTCCATCGAAATGCCCCCCAAAATGTGCCAGATGACGATATGGGCTAGATTCATCCTGACAACTTCTTCAAAAGTGAAGCAAGACAGGACATCAAGCCTAGAAAGAAGTGAGGGGCTCTTAATACCCCAGGACCAAGTGACTTTTTGCCCACCAGGAAGGCTGAATCTAAGAGAGAGGGGGAAGAATTGCCGACTACAGATCTACAAGCCAGACTAGTCTATATTTTGTTTAATCACTATTTGACCGCAGTTAAACCTAATCCCCTATTTTCTGTTTGTTGTAATTAGCTCCGGGTGGTCTACTGGCCTTGACCAAGACTCAACATCGTATGGCAGATGCCATCAATAGAAGGGGTGAACGAATGCTTATTGAGGCAGTAAACCTTCCTTTTGCCACCGGCAGTGACGGGCAGAACATGGGCTTCTTTTTGGCCTTCAAGTCAAGAGCTCAGCGAAATTGAGAGTAGGACTCAGCTGGCCAATGTGTTCCCGCAAATTAATGACATTGATGTAGTAACGAGCAGCCAGGCCACACAGTACACAAACAGCTGCCTTTGAGAATGCCATGTGCCGAAGAGTGACTGCAGAGTAACAACTCCAGGAATCGACTCAATAGCTTCCACTATGAGGCGTTTAGCAAAAGGAATCTCAAAGAGGGGCCTCCAAATGAGCTTCCCTTTACTCAAAAGCTTCACCAGCACTTCCGACATATGGATCCCTTCAAAATGCAGCGCTGCAGGCTGCGCATGCATGAGCATTTATACCGCCATGATGCCAAAGGAGTCACCTTCATATACTTCCTGCTGGCCTTCTAATTGGAACCCCCCCCCCCATCTTGCATTCCAGTGTGAGATAATGCAGGCAACTTGAGTAGGCTTTGATCACCAAGAGGACCCTGCAAGTCTGCTGTGGCAGTGCGAGAAGCGTATGCATGTATTGTGTTTTCTAACGCCAATTTATATGTGTGTGTGTGTATGTGTACAATGTACTTGCACATTTGATGAATTTTTGGCAGTAATTTATGATACATATTTTGCTCATGGTGCATTTGCACTGTGTTACTAGTGCTAAATGTTATTTTCTCTACGGGTGGAAGATAGATGAACTATAGTTGATCATAAATTATTCATTATTTGATTGATATTTAAATGTTTTTGAGATTCATCCCATAAACATCTGTATGCTATGTAGTACTATTGTTTAGAATGTTTGTTTATCATCGGACACCTGCTTTTGTTGAAGCACCGGAGGAGGGGATTGCAACAGCACAGGTGATAACGAATTTCAATATCGGAAATTGGGATCCAGCTTACGGCCATGCTGCCAGTGCTGGACTAGACATGAATGGATGGAATGGAAAAGTCTGAATGCACTCGATGGCAAGGAAGTAGCTGAAGCTTTGACGATGTAATTGACGAGAACAATTACAGAAGGAATGTTGGTCCCGTGATCAAAATGGTTTGGCTGGTCGTCAAAGGATTTTGGCAGAGAAGACGGTTGAAGGACCTAACTTACCCATGTCCAGAATTGGCCAATTCCTCAAAAAACCTCTCCTTATCACAGTAAATGTAAATTATTCATTTGAACTTCAATATGAAAAAATCATTAAGGAAATCAGCGGCACCAGGGCCCCGCCAGCACAGTGCTTTCTGTTTTTCAGCTTTTATTGTTCTGTTCATAATGAAATTCCAAAAAAGGACAAAGAACTTTAGATACATAATTGTAATTGTTGTTTTATAACAAGCTAAATAAGAGAGATTGGTTTCTAAGTGCAGGATCGGGATTCAAACCTGTGTTGCTCTGCGTTGCCCCTGAGCTATCCCCCCTCACCATCATTATCCCCATATGAGATATCTTTATACGCAACACCCACCTTTTTCCTATAACATCAACAAGCAACTCTGGTTTACTTTAATTGACGAGTCTGACTTTCATTGTATTGATATTTGATTTAAGGAAGAAAATTGCATTCATAATGGAATTTTTGATAGCAGAATTTAACAGAAGTTATGGTTCGGCCTGCGGCATACTATAAAAGAAGAAGCCTACCAGAAAACTGTGCTTGGTGTAAGGAGGCAACATCCTGCACATATGGTTACTATGGTGACCATACCTGTTAATATTTTGCTCCTTTGTCTACTGCTTAAATGCACTGTGTACCCGTGTGATGATCAAAGCTATGCACAGAGGCAAGAGATGGTCCCATAAGGAAGCTCCAATGAAAAACAAGGTCCACATGAGAAGGGAAAGGAATGCATAAAATGCACGACAGTCGCACAGCTGTCTTACAAATCAAGTGGAACCAGTGTTAGACAATTATATAAACAAACTCCAGTGCTAGAATATGTGGGCAAAGTGTTGTATAGTGGCTTTAAAAAAACAATTGAGCACCCCTCGATGTTTATTTCCAGCAATGAAATCACTGGATACCGACATGGGCCTGTATGGTACCATACACTAGGACAGCCCTACAGATGAAGCACGGCTGGTATGTTTCTTGAAAGAAGTTCGAGTTTAGCCACTAACTTTATTCAGAAGAGGTGCGACTTTGCAAGTAGGACTGCATTATAACTAGGGGGCAGAGATTAAAAAAAAAACACTGTTTTTGAAACAAACTGCAATTCGGATGAAAAGAGTAATTTGTCAAGAGGGTGCTCGTGAATTAGGCCATGCATGTTTAGCCACTTACAATAAGGGGTGGGCATCACAGGGAGCACAAGTGCTGGACACATTTGTGGGATCCGGGATCCGCTCAAGGTTTCATACTCTCTTTGAGGCACGGGAGTAGTGATGTCCACCCAACCCGCGTGGTATCTTACTCATCCAGCAGAAAGCATTCTGGGATATTCCTGCCTTGGAGTTAAGACTGGCAACTTCTCTTACTCCCATTTTCGTGCTCGAGTCTTTACATTGTTTTTCTATTAACTGACTCATTGCAGTCGGTTCTTAAACTCTTGCTTAGTTTTGCCAGTTTTTTTAATTTTCAGATAGTGGTCCTTATTTATTTTATTTATTTATTGGACATTTATAAGGCGTTTATACAACAAGACAGCGTTTCAAAGCGCCACAAGGCACAAAGGAAGGGAGCAAGGGAGGACAATAAACAATGGAAATAACAATGAATAAATAAAAAGCAACATCGGTCCTACTAAGCCTTGTGACATTCGGAACGTGCAAGTGCAGAAAAAAGGAGAAAAAGGGGGTGGGGAGGGTAAGTGCTATTAAGGTCTACTAGGGGAGGAAGTTCCAACGGTGCCCCGTTGGGGAGACAACAGGTAAGTGCATGGGCAGCGACAACCCAGGGGAAGAGGGAGGTCTACCGCCCCAACAGGTAAGTTTGGGGAGAGGCGAAACCACCTGCCAGGCAGATGTGGGCCCAGAGGCAAGCGCAAGGGGGTGCTGGGGGCGACTGGTCAGAGGCCAGGTCCCTATTGGAATCTTGAGGGACCAGGCCACCAATCTCAGTGACAGAGAGGATGGTTAGCACAGGAGGGGGGAGAGGGAAGGAGGAGGAGAAGAGAACGTTCTTGAGTTGTTTGCAGAACTTAAGGTGGTCCGGCTCAAGACGGGGAGAGATAAAGAGGGGGGCTGTTCCATAGGAGGGAGCGAGCCGAGGAGAGAGATCTGCCCCAGCTGTCTGCTTGGAGAAGCGTTTGATCAGCAGAGAGATGGAGCCAGAAGATTGAAGGGATCTGGAAGGAGAGTATTTAGTAAGAGGGAGCTGCAGGTAGCATGGTCCCAGGCCCCAGACAGCCTTGTGGATGATGCACTCCTTGAACTGCATTTGATAGAAAACACATTGATACGAGTCCAAGATCACCAGGAGACACGGTTATTCATTTTATTAAGATGAGCAAATAGATTTTTTCCCCAGAGAGAGAGAGACAACTAATGTGTTTCTCTGGAATATTTGGTTGATTAGGTGTATTCGGTAACTTTTGGGAGCTAATATGGTCCTCGTACTACAGAAAGAAGTGTGATTGGAATTGTTTATTTTGTATTCATTTTTTTAACTAAGCATTATAGTAGCTTTACTGTGAGTTAGAGACAGGGTCGTTAAGGTGTTTGATCCCTTTCCAGGTATGGGCAGCCAGTCCTGAGGAAAACATTCCCAATTAATTAGCGGGCAATTGTTGAAACTAGGACGGAAGGAACCCTAGGAGAGCCTCCTGCAGAGCTCAGAACACACTTGAAGACATTTTCACAGCACTTTACTGTCTCACCTTGTAGGCCTCTGGCATAATGAATATATCCTGTATGACTGCAATAGAAGCAAACCTGCACGACCTTTGGCATAATGAAAATATGCTGCATGGTTGCACCATAATAAAATGTATATGTCTGTTGGTTTTCCATAATTGGATGTTTTCGATTGTGAATCAATACGGAGACACCTTGTCTTGATTGATTAGGAGGCAATGGTATTTTTTGCACATTAAGCTTTCAGAATTGGGGAAGCAGCCTATGCACTTTTCCACACGTTGCACTTTATATATGCACTATATCGTTTTGACTACGTGTGCTATGTTTACAGCTAGTTACTGTTCATGCAAAAGCCAGCAGAGGCGGCTATACATTTAAATCCATTTGAATAAATCTCTATTCGTTTTGTTTGAGCAATATCCTCAATCCGAATTTGTTTTGCGATTCTGGGAGGAGGCACAGGCCACAGTGGTGGAGTCACTATGAAAGGCGTCCTAGATATGGTTCCCTTGGTCCTCCAGACCTTTGCTGGGTCCTCTAGCGCTCCCACTAGCCTTCGGCAGGGCGGGCCCTTCATTTCCATTACACCTCATGTCACCGCGCATGCGGGACGTGAGGCGGATATAGCACACACAGCACAAATGGGAGAGCAGCAGCCGCTACCTCGGTGTGACCCTGGACAGCAAACTCAACTGGGAAAGCCACATCGACAATACTCAACAGAAGGCAACAGGAAAGATGGCAGCGCTGTACCCACTCCTGAAGACCAAGTCCATGCCCCTCCGGACAAAGATCATCTTCAAGGCGATTATCAGACCAACCCTGACGTATGCCTCCCCAGCATGGATGACCTGCCATGAGCGACACCGGAAGAGTCTCAGATAGTCCAGAACAAGGCCCTGCGGATATCGTCTGGAGCTCCAATCTTCACAAGGATAGAAGAGCTTCACAGAGACCTGGACATCGAGATGCTGGATGAACATCTAGCGAAGCTTAGTAAGAACTTCTGCCAAAGACTGGATCAGAACCTGAACCCCCGGATCAGACGACTCACTGCCACCACTGCAAACACCTTTGACCGCTACCCGCGGCCCATCACTGCGAAGACCCTGTGAACCCAGCCCTACAGTGACAGGACCACACAGACAAGAAAAATCCTAACCCACGACTACTCACTCAACCCGAGAGGATGGAGTAATGAGGATCAAGCCTCGGTATCCAAAAATCACAGCTGATGGATATAAATCTATCAGCAAGATGACGAAGAAGCGCGGACAGCACAAGGGGCCTCTGTTACCCCGCCGTTGTGTGTGGGGTATAGGAGGGGGTCCTGTGTAAGACCCTTATCTGTGAAGCACGACAGAAAGGCTGTCACTAGGAAAAGCAGAGGGTGCAATCAATCTGCGCCCCCAGCTTTACGGGCATTTTTCGATTAGCGGCGCACTCATTACTTCAGAGCCCAATTTATGCTGACCTTCATCGTGATATTTAATCATAGATAGTAATTAGAACAATTAGTGAAAGCCTTCATTATCGGCTGGGTTTACAAATGAAGAACGTGCAATTTCCTGTGGCGCCGGGGTGGGTGACAGCATGGTTTACGGACTCCCCCTTACTGTGGGCGAGTGGGCACAGTGCTTACACGTAAAAGGATTGACCGATTTCAAGGCTAGCGGGGAGTGTGTGTGTCTCTCACACACAGCATTGGATTTCTCCATAGAACACAATTAAAAAGTGACTACTTCCAGAATGACCATATTTTGCAATCATTGCTCATTTTTGTACACGGCTAATGGGCGAACGCATTGCCCGAGGCTACACAGAGCCTGACAAAATGGGCTACACATATGGCATCTATGCCCAGAGCATTCAGTCAATATTACTCCACCACATCACGCCTGCAGAAGGCGCAGGTACAAATATTAGCCAGTAAGATAGCTCAGCGCGTTGTGCGCTCGCTGCTGCAATCTGTTTGTGATCTGCGGGTCGCAGGTCCGAATCCCAGCCAGGCCAACTCCGCCTTTCAACCTTCTGGGGTCGATAAATGAGTACCTACTTCGGTTCAGTGATACTGTATGTAAATATGTTCTCTGTAAAGCGCTTTGGCGAAAGCGCTACATAAATAACACATAATTATCACCATAAATCTGATTACAAACTTAAGATCTCACCCCAGACATGGAGGCAACTACTGCTGTGTCAGTCTTGCTATGTGGTTCACAGGAGAGCTGAGCATCGCTCCCTGAAATTGGAGCTAAACACATAGTAGCAAACAGACCAGTGCGTCTGAAGCTCTCTTTGGATGTATATTGGAAGACATGCATTCAGGGGTGTGCGGACACATAAGGGGTTCGGCAGTGGGGCGCAGTTTATTCCTGACATGGTGGTGGAATCAGAACACAGGAGCAGTTGGGCCTTTAGATGTTGAAGTGGGAAGAGTCTGGTGAACGGCGACCTTGAGATGTTGCCATGAGGGTTTGCAAGCACACGTTCTTAACGACAAGCGTGCCACTGAAGTGCCCCGAATAGGGCTTTTGGGCTATGTGAACAGATACTAGGACCCCGATCTTCATCACCATACTCGTACTGACCCCCTATAGATCTTCTCCCATCCAACATTTAGTTGTACATCAATGCACAATTCGTTTTGCTTAGAGGTCTTTCGAAAGACCCTACATATTCAATTAAGCTGACTTGCAAAGCACCAAACAGAGCAAAAGGGCAGAATGGACAATAAGTAGCGGAAAAATGAGAACACGGCAACCCAAAAAAGAAGCTGGAATAAAAATGTTTCTTTTGGTGCCCCGGCCACAAGCCAAGGAAGGGAAATAACTGCATTAAAATCATCAACTTACACCAATTTACCATGAGTAGCGATTTGAAAAGCTCACAACCTTGGTGGAAAAACAGACACGCCTACATGTCATTTAGTGATGTATTAGTGTGGCGTGTTTAGATACACTCAGCAGGTTAAACCTTAGCACGGATGACTATGATGGCAACACAGGTCAGGGGGTTAAAGCCCGGCTGCAGGGATGTGTATGTGTGTGCGCTCGCCAAGTCACAGATACGAAGCTTGGCTTTGTTTCAAGCGTTTGAGGCCACTGAAACAATGATCCTGTCAATTAGCCGCAGCATCTCTTAATGGCATGCAGAGAGAATGCAATCTGGAGGCCTGCTTACAGTGTGCACGCATTCTCCCATTCTGCACGGCAAAAAGGCTTGCTCGCCACTGCGGTCCTCTCCGAGATGCCATCTCCCCTTTGCTCATGGGGAATCAAAGTGTGACGGGTCCAGCCTGCTGCAGCGGGGCTCATTTTAGCCAGAAACATTGGGGGTGCAGTAATGCTGGCATTTCCCACTGGCAGTAAGGGCAGTCTACAGGGAAAGTAACTTCTGAGGAAGAACCTTTTAAAAGGCAGTCATGTTGTCGCTTGTGTCATGTAACTTCATTCTTTCATTTCCACGTATTTCTGAAAAACATGCAGCACCAGGGCTATAGAATTGCCCAAAGAAAGGCATCAGATTTTCGGGCAAGAATTCGGATTATGCCATATTTCTCCTTCACACAATAGAGAAGTATAATTTCCCAACATAAATTCTGATCTGCAAATAACTGCTGTACCGTGTGAAGACCTGTGGACGCCAGGACTGGTGGCGCATCTAACGCCTGGCATCAGGGCAGCCTAATGTACATCACACCTCTCAAGTCACCTGCATTTTGCGGGCGTGGCCCACTCTAGAGTGAGTTCATACTCGCCGCAAGCCCCATATTCCCCCATAGGCCTCACTAGGCTCTCACAACCATTGTCACCGGCCGTGGAGTCCCAATAGGTTCCGTGGGATGACATGGTATGATAGTTTATTTGGGTAGCGCCTATACACAATGTGTTTCAAAGCGTTTCATGACAAGGGAGGGAACAGGGGAAAATACAAGACATTCTTACAGGCCATGAACAACAAGAATGTGAAATTAACTATCGTACTCGGCAGGAAGGCATTTCAGATAGTGCAAGAGCTAAGACACAGATAGGAAGGAGGTGGGAACAGATAGAGGACTACCTACTAGGCCTGGCGACATTTCCGGTAGAGTCAGAGAATTACACGACGTGAGGGAGGGGGGAGGAGAAAGAAGGGAGAGGAACGAAACAAGCAACTAACTGTAGTGAAGCAATGTCCATACTTGTGATAGGTTGCTTATTAGTAAGTTTACTTCCAGTTTCTCAGGTTACATGTTACAGGGCATATGGACATCAGGTACAAGATAATAGATCACTGGCACCCATCACCCAGGGAGGGAGGGACCAACTGACCTGTTACAGAACACTCAACACAGCATTCTCACACTCATACATCAACATTCCACTTGACACTGGCATGACATCACTAAGCACATGACCAGCTTCAGCAGACTCGGACAAGCACATCATAAAACTAACAGTACTAGGCCTGACAGTATTTCAGATAGTACTGGAGTGCCCAGTGTGAGATCAGAGGGGACTGCATCCCAGCCAAGCTTTGAGCATAGCAAGAGGGCCCCCCTGGCACCCAGCCCTGGCAACTCAGTCAAGCGCAGTATGCACTCTCAGGCTTGGAGTTACTTTCCCACCACTACCCATTCCCAATGATGGAGCGAGGAGATGTGTTTCCCCACACCATGGCCACGCACTGTTTTATTCTTCAAATGGTTGCACCCATAGAGTGAGCATTTCCTCTAAGTTCAGAGCTACAGGTACCAGGATGCAGAGGAAACACGTCTCACAAGTGACTTGTGTGGTATTTGCACTACTCGGTGCAGAGAACAATTAATCGGATGTGTGCAGCAGCTTCATTTGGTTATTTTGATGTGTAAGGTGCTAGAAACAACACTCGCTCAGAAGCGCCTAGAGGTCTAATCGGACATCTAATAATGTGGGGTGTGAGTTGTGCATCCTCTGCTGTGTGTTTATATGGACTCTGGCACTAGCTGCAAGGGACAGAATGCAAGCATAGGAGGGAGGACTGGATGGCCCATTCAAATGTGACCTAGGCAGAACTTGAGATGGCAGCACAGTCTGCTGAGGGTTGGCTATATCAACTAAAGTGGCTGGATTGTTAATTATTTGAAACAGGCAAGCAACATGTTTTGCATTATGTGAATACTAAGTGCAGCTTTGCAAAACCATTTATTTGCTTTTGAAACAAGTTTGCAGCTTTGTACTTTTTCAAAAGTATTATTCATTTGACCTTTTCGTTCACAAATTACCAATGAACTACTGTGAGCTGCTTGGCTTTGAAATGTACCTGGCTCATCCTTGTTAACAAGCCAAACATTAGCACTTATTCTGAAGAATTGGGATTTGCATTTGGAAGGGTCACCGAAGATGAAGTCGTCCCTGAAGTCGTCCCTGTGACCCATTTACCATGAATGAATTGCTCTCTGTTGGGCAGCCCTTAGCTGTGATTCACAGCTCGAAGGGATTAAACTGTACTCGATAGCTAGACAGGCAGTCCATTCATGACCGCTCTGGTCCCAAAGCGTGCCTTCAGATCCCTCGGACTAAGCCCCTCATGTCAAGGAGAACCAAAGAGGTAAGTGAACAGGCCGCCACTCGGTTAATCTCCTCTGCAGGGCAGCCAGTGAGCCCCCTCACCCCCCGGTAGAGGTCTGTCTCGGTGGTGGTTTGCAAAAGGATGTGGGGGTGTTGCTGCAGGGCCCATCACGCAGCCTAGAGTCAAGCCGCACTTGGAGGTCCACACACCACATATCTACAGTTGCCTAAACGTAGGGACTTCTGGGGCCTTGTTGGCAAAGTCTTTGCAAAAGTGGCCTGGTGATGCCGAGACAGGAGTTAGCCAAGGAGTGGGGAAAGGATTGGAAGAAGCAAGTAACCTGCTGAAGGGTAGTAGGTAGCCCAGTAGAGCTTCAGGCTTACCAGAGAATGTACATACTGTAGGGAGAGAGGGACGGAGTAGTGGAAAATGCGAATACATTGTAGAACTGGACCAAGGGAGCCCCAGAAGGCGGCATTAATATCTGTGGGAACATTAGAGGGATTCAGGCGCTGACAACAGCACTGGGTCAGTTGAGGAACTCATCAGGATCCGACTAGAAACACTACACAGTGCTACATGCTCGATTCCTTTGGCTTCAAAGTGCTTTAACCATAGTTCTTACCATCACACAATGCAACAGCGACAGACTGAGTCAGCTCTGCCGGAATAGGAACCCGTGTCCTGCAGGCATGCGACAAATGCCTGGGGGCAGCGCTTAGGCCGCTGAGTTATCTTTCTGGTTTATGTGCAAGTGAAAGTCTCATAAGTAAATCTATATCGAAATTAAAAAGCCTGCTAAATGAGAAAAGATCTTCCCGTGTCTCATTGCCCAATCGCAGATGGCGGCTGGAAAGCTGTCCAAAATGGCCAGCTTGAACATCCGCTTTGCTGGTCGCTTCTGGCGGATGGTCTGGTGAGAAAGAGGTCCAAATTCGCCATATTGGGAGGCTTGATTATTTATAAACTAGCCCAATTGTCTAGTGTGGAAAAGGAGCAGCTTTGTTGACAAGACGCGGAAGAAAACAGACAAAGCTCACCCAAGTGCTCGTGACATGCTCTGTTCACAGCACAGGCTGACAGGAAGCCAACTGTGGCGTCTATTCCAGAATCCAGGCGATGCGACGCCGGAATTGACTCGATCGGCTCCGTGCTCTTTTAGTACAGCGGCGGCATCAGGCAGCCATGGCACTCCGGGATAAGCGACTGATAAGCCTACGTGTGTTTAACAATGTGCAGCAGCCAGACAATAGCACCTTAATCCAGGACTACACGTCTTCCCCTCACGGATGACACACTCCTTAAGTAGGGGCCATCTGCCGTGCTGTTTTCTCAGGCGGTGGCTAGGCTTGTGCATTGAAGCATCCATCCCTTTGTGACCAAGCTTCTCACAGGAAGTCCAGCTTGATGCAAAGCATTCCTCGATTACCTACCTGCTCGGCGTCCGGTCCCTTCCAGGGGTAGCCTAACAATGAACTCCTTACACATCAACAAACAATAACAACTAACACCACAAACAGCTAATATTCTGGAGAGCGCTACTGGATATAGGGCCTCATTACACGGAACGCGGTAAGGGTTTACCGGTACCGGTAATGGCACCGCTACCGGTAAACCCTTACCGCCTTACTACGAGTTCCCTTTGCGGGACCCGACCTTAACGGCTGGTTTTAGCAGCCGTTAAGAAACGGGCCCGCAAAGAGACCTTGGTGCTAATTACGGTACCGCAATTTGCGGTACCATAATTAGCTCCTTCCCCATTCCCATTGAGCCCTATGGGGGCAAAAATGGGAATGGGGAAGTGCCTTGGTAAATGGGGAATTACCGCCCCCGCTCACCTTGGAGTAGGGCAGTAATTCCGCCATCCACCAAGGCGGACACGGTAAAATACCGGCGGCAAACATGGCGCTAATAGCGCCATGGTTACCACATACCGTGTAATGAGGCCCATAGTCTAACAGTGAACTCCTCACACAACAACAAACAGTAACAAATAACACTCACACCACAAACAGCTAATATTCTGGAGATCGCTACTGGATATAGCCGAACAATGAACTCCTTACTGTAGGGGAGGCATGGTATCACAAGCATGACATTGACACAAAACATACAATTTGTAAAACCTTTATTAACTTCGTGGGGTTTGGAAAAACTCCTACTTTGCCCTATAACTAAAATGGGAGTCGTCTCGACCATCAAATAAAAGAAAACAGTCGTAGTCGTGTCTGTCAAATCAAAATGGCATATGCTAACAAAACCTAATGCCTGCCCTATCTCTTGAACAAAAAAGTGTGTAATGGAAGTATATATGTAAAAGGAAAGTCAAAGAATAAATATGGCTGAATCAGCTCTCCTCCTCACGTTTAGACAACACGGAATAATGCCGGAATAAACTTCACTTATTCTTGCACTGGGACGGGTATGCTGTGTCCCTAAGTATTCTTCACTTATTCTTGCACTGGGACGGGTAGGCTGTGTCCCTAAGTATTCTTCACTTATTCTTGCACTGGGACAGGTAGGCTGTGTCCCTAAGTATTCTTCACTTATTCTTGCACTGGGACGGGTAGGCTGTGTCCCTAAGTATTCTTCACTTATTCTTGCACTGGGACGGGTAGGTTGTGTCCCCAAATAAACTTCACTTATTCTTGCACTGTGATGGGTAGGCTGTGTCCCTAAGTATTCTTCACTTATTCTTGCACTGGGACGGGTAGGCTGTGTCCCTAAGTATTCTTCACTTATTCTTGCACTGGGACGAGTAGGCTGTGTCCCCAAATAAACTTCACTTATTCTTGCACTGTGATGGGTAGGCTGTGTCCCTAAGTATTCTTCACTTATTCTTGCACTGGGACGGGTAGGCTGTGTCCCTAAGTATTCTTCACTTCTTCTTCACTTATTCTTGTATTTCACTCATAGGTTGTAGCTTGCTCCCATCCTTAGATTTAGGTTTAGATGGTGCATTCAATACACCTATTTGAAGTTCGATAAAAACACCCTTGAACTGCGAGCACTTGTGTCTGTCTTCAGGGTTTGATACCATGCCTTCCTTACACTTCCCAGAAGGCTCCTAGAGACATTTTAAAACCCATTGCTCCCTTGATGCTGAAGCCAAGTAACCTTAAACTGTTGTGATTCTTAACCATACCGACTACCCTCCTTTCAGTATCCAGAGTGCGTCCCTTTTCCTTAAACTGTCTGTCCGCTGCACTCCTTTACAGGGTGGATGTATTTCGTAGTGTTGCCAGAACTGTCTTTTGTGATATAAATAAAGTAGATATTTTTTATACAATCTTGACTGCGCAGTCCCTTTTCTCATTGGGTAGTAATTGTATTTTCACTGTGTTGCAACTAACCAACGATCCACAATCTTTCGGAGATTATTTATTTATTGTTTGCTTTTTAGGCGCTAATACAATAAGAAAATACTGTTTCAAAGCACCCACAGGGCAGGGAGTGAGCAGGTGAGGGAAATACATTACAACAACACAACATTTAAGAACAGAGTTGGTGGGACAAACCTACTATGCCTTGTGAGTATTCAGAACGTTCAAGTGCAGAAAGGGAGAGGGAAGTGGTGGAAAGTGCTGGGGGCTGGGGGGTCCGAGTTCGGGGAGAGCCATAGACGAAGTGCAAGGAATGTTGAGTGCTACACAACCTGGGCCATGGCAGGTGAAAGTGCGAGCCTCCAGGGCGAACGGTGTGCAGATGCTAAGTGCTGTGGATAGACAGGAGCTCAGAAGAATTGGGTTGGGAGGTCGAGGCTCCGAGGATGCATAAGGACCAAGTACACTGATTCAGCAACTGTAGGATTCACAGAGGAGAGAAGGAGGGAAAGAGGAGGAAAAAGAGGAAGGTCTTAAGGAGCTTCTGGAATTTGAGAAGATCCAGCTCGAGGCGCAGGGGAAGGGGGGATGCTATTCCAGAGGAGGGAGCCTGCAGAGGAGAGAGAGTGACCATCTGCCCTCTGTTTAGCAAAACGCTTTAAACACAGAGAGTTTGTGCCAGCGGAACAAATTGGTCTAGAGGGAGAGTATTTAGTGAGGTAAAGTTGAAGATAGTGTGGTCCCTGGGCCCAGACAGCCTTGTGGATGATGTAGAAGGATTTGAATTTAATCCGTGCAGCAACCGGGAGCCAGTGAAGAATTTTTAGTGCAGGAGAGATGTGGTCCCTGGGCTTAAGGCCAAGGATACGTCTCGTTGCCATATTCAGGATAAGCTGGCGGGGTCGCAGAGTTGTGGAGGGAAGGTTCAGGAGGAGGCTATTACAGTAGTCCAGTTAAGAGAGAACCAGGGCTTGAGTCACATTGAGCCTCTGAGGGAAAGTGAGAAAAGGTGAGATTCCTTTGAGAAGGAAGAGTTGATAGTTGGACTTGGCTGATAAGCCTGCCGTTCTGCCCACGTTACCAAAATTGGACAAGGAGGTTTATAATGTGTTTGTTATTCCAATCTGTTTGGATACCTTCTGGTGTATTAGAGGTGTGGGGCTGATTGATGGTTTAGCAACCGATATTCACCCCTGGACAACTGGTGCCCCGGAAGGTGATTTGTCACATGCCCACTCATCAGCGCTGTGTGGGCATTTACATTAATGTCACTGCGGTGGGCGCAACTACATTAGATTCAAGCCGCACTTGTTAGACAATCTTGGCTACGCCCCTTGATTTAAGAGGCCTTCTTTCTATCTCATTGCTGAAAAGAACTGCATCCGCAAGAATGTCAGGGTCGAGCTCAACTCTGGCCAGGCAGAGCTCCAGCTGCACGCTATGGCTTAGCGGCTCCTTTGCGGATTATGGAGATTTCAAGACATGCTTAGCAGGCAACTTTAGGAGGAGAGCCTGTTCCTCCTTCCACAGCCACTATTAAGTCCCCAGGCTCTCAATTTCTTTCGGTCTAAACCCGCTTTCATGTTCGGGCAGGGCCAGGACTAGGAATTACGGGCACGCATTCTGCAAATGGGCCTCTGTGGAGGCCGCCAGGAATGCCGGAGACGGGCAGAGAATGCTCTGGACTACAAAGCAGTTCAAAGGAGGATCGGGTGGTGGGAAGGTGGGCGGTGGCTCAGCGAAAGGGAACAGGCCTTTACACTGTATTCAGATATGAGCAAATATATAACCGGATAAGTGGAGGATATTAATCGACATTCTGACAAAGTCACCTGTTTGTCAACTATAAAGACCTGCAGAGAGCCCTCATTCTGTGACACAACCCCTACAGGCGGTGGAAAGTGGACTCCCTCCCGGGGCACACTCCGTCCTTCCTTGGGTCATGTCGATAGCCGCCGTGTGCTGTTGTGGGAGTTTATGTGTGGTTTGTTTTGTTGTTGCGGTGTGGTGAAGTTTGTGTGGTTTGTTGTGCTACAGACTTGTAGTTGTGTTTGGTTAGAGTTTGAGCACCCCAAGCCCAGCGGACTGTGTTAACCGGGTTGAGGCTGCCAAGGCACATCACTGCTCTCGTGCACTTTCTCCCGCTTATCCCCACTAACTCACCCCCTTCACTTTTCAGAGCCGCCAGAGCGCCAGGGGACCACTCCGGTGGTGATAGTGCGCGGTACAAATATTCTTTAACATTAACATCCTCAAGTGCAGTCCTATTCAAAAGGGGTAAAACAACAAAATACCTGCAAGGGGGCGAATTTCTTCATGGGAGAATGGAAGAAGTACCCCCCCACCCCTTTCACTGGTCTTAGCAAAAATACAAGAAAAGTGGCCACGGATCTCTTATTTTGCAGTCAGTGCTTTAATTGGAAAAAAAGAAGTGCAGGTACTCACCAGTTTATGCTTTAAGTGGGGCAGGGCTCACATCTGGCAAGGTGCAAAAACTGCTCTTGTGCCGGGCCACACGCTCTACCTGACCCTTTTCTATTTAACTTACACTGTCTCACTAACCAGTCACATAGGGCCTCATTACGAGTCCGGCGGTAACCCTGCCGGTGCTACCGGCGGTTGCCGCCAGACTCGTGACATTTTACTGTCACCTAGCTTGCTGGTGCCACCGGGACATTACAAGTCCCGTTGGATCTGCAAGCTAGGTGCCAGTAAATGTTGCTCTCCATTAGGACACCCTTGTTTCTGGACTGGCAAAGTCGTAATGAAGCCCATAGTTTTCTATTTGTCTTACTTTGTATGTGTGTTATGTGCTAGTGTTTCATTATCTATTTGTATCATTTCCAATGTATCTCTCTCCTCATTTATCCCCACTCCGATCATGTGATCACTCCATCTTTCACAATGTGAAAGTCTCTTGGGACTCTGGCACACTGGAACATTACAATCGGTGATTCCAACCGAAAGCTCAGTATTTGGTGCCAAACATGGTACTGATGCTGCCGTGTTGGACCTCAGAGCTAATCTAACCCATATTGTGGATTCGGGACGGATAGCTGCTTGATCTCTCAGCGGATTTTGATCTTGTTGATCACGGTCAGCTTCTTTTCATGATCTCTGCTTCCAAAAGGTCAGGGTTTTCCCAACTCCCTTGGAAGCAGATCCATAACCCAGGTTCCGAGTGCCAACCAGTCCCAATTGGGACCTTTTGGACCCAGTCCTGGCGCCAGTGGCACCAGGCTCATAAATATGCCCAGTCCCAGCGCTGGAAGCGCCGGGCTCATAATGCTTGGGTGGACTTACCTGCAGCAGACCATGCTGCTTACTTGCCTGCCAGTTGAGCCTCTGATCCTCTTCTGTTTGGAACTACTTTTCCTGTTGGGTGGGGCAGGAGCCACTCCCTAGATTCAGAACACTGGAACTCTTCTGGAAAGCAGGAACTCTTTTCTTACCTAGGCGTGGCCGTGGAAGGAGACACCTAAGCACTACAGGAGGCTATTTAAACCACACCCGATGGATGAATCTTGCTTTGCGTTATTCTGCATCCTCTGCAGCAGAACGCTCATCGTGTCTTCTGCATCTGATCCTGGGCCTAAGGAAAAAGGCTTACCATCCTGAATCCAGTCTTCAGCAACACATATAAAGACAAGAAAGAACAGGTTAGCATTACGGTCTTCAGTGACAGCTCTTCACTTACCTGGTCCATCGGCTGTCACCAACGCCTCGCTCTGCATTCCGACATCTGAAAGACAAAGGCTTACCTACTCTTCGTGCGCTCCGGAGGTCTTCACACTGCATTCCGGCATCTGAAAGACAAAAGCTTACCAACTCTTCGCAGGCTCCGGAGGCCTTCGGCGCTGCAGCCCGCATCTGAAAGACAAAACAAGGTGCGTTTAAAGACATTGGGGAACTTTAATACTCACGTGCCATTACTCCTTTCCACATCTAACCCAGTGGGTATTCCGGCACCCTGCAGCCGCTCCGAACTTGTACCTGCAAAATAAAAAGACAGTTAGAGCGCATCGTGAAGCAGGCAACAAACGCTTACTTACGTGCTTCCAGGCGCTTCTATTCATCACACGGGCTCCATCTTCAACTCACTTCAGCCCGTCATCCGCCATCGCCGGAACCCTGCAAAACAAGAGACATCATTACTAAAGACTTTAAAGACATTAGAATTACTCGAAACTTACCGTTCGTGCAGTAAACGACGGACAGCAGTCCTCTGAAGTCAAGAGGCCTGCTCCCCTTATCCAGTGAAGAAACTGGTTACAGCACCCTGCCTCGAGGCAGATGGAGAGCACGGCGTTCACTTACCTAAGGTGAGAGCGTTAACCTTTGGGGTTCTACAGGAGAAGAGAAAGGGAAGAAGAGAGAGACATTCAATAACCCAGTTCATTAATCCAATATTTTCTATCTGCAGACATCTTACCCTTCGAGTCAGACATACAGTGCACAGAGGTCCAGCCCAAAGAGCCAGCCGTGTGTTACACATCACCTTTGAAGATACGGTATACGCCCAGTCAAGACCGGCGCCTCTACGGGAATCAGGTGAGCGTTACACTTCTTGAGAGATTAGAACATATAGCTAATTGTTGGAAACCCGCTCTTGTGGCTGTCTTCCTTCTTAGGACCTAGATCAGCAGGAGTGGCTGTGGGGCAATGTAAGTCCCCACCAGAGACACTTCTTTGTGGAGTTCCGCAGGGAGCTAGCCTCAGGCCTGCCCTTTTTAATCTATACCGCCGCCCTCTCTCCGACCCCCTGGATGGGCACGGTATTATATACACGAATGATGCAGATGACACCCAGGTGATCCTAGAACTGATGGGTGATGATGAAAGGCATGGTTGTGTTGTTGATCAGACCTACGATATTATACAACAGTGGATGAATGCAAACTCACAAAACAGAGCTCATGTTGCTGGGCATAGGAAAATGCCTAGCTAAACTTGAGGCTAAATACGACCAATTTATCATCTCAGACTGTGTCATTAAAACAAGCCTGTGGGTGAAAACAGTGGGCGCCGTTCGTGATGCCAACCTCAATATGAAAAAGCATGCTTCTCACATTAAGGCTACTTGGGCATACACCACTAAGCTCATAAGACAGATGAAGCCATACTTGTCTGATACTAATAATGCCCCACTGACTACAGCTCTTGTCAATTCTAAAATTGACTATTGCAGCAGCCTATTTGTGGTACCTCCAAAACAACATCAAGATCCTGCAGGTTGTTCAAAACAACGCATTGAGAGCTGTTTATGGTATTGCTAGAACAGAACATATCCCAGGCGCGCAGATCTTTGCACTGGCTCCCAGTTAAACACAGAATTGGCCACAAAATGTTATCTCTGAAATACAAATGTCCATCTAATCAAACTCCTGGGTATGTGGCGAAAAGAATTCAGAAGGCTTCTGTTACTTGGGCCCTTCAGTCTAATCTTTTGGAAAAGCTTTCTCAACTGCGTTATAAACGACAGAACTTTTGGCGGTACTAGCTTTGATGTTTGTTACCCGCTCATCTGGAACTCAATTCCACTTGATCTTAGAAATATTCCTGACCTGTGTCACTTTAAGAAAGGCATCAAAACTTCTCTTCAACTCCAAGGCTTAAGGCCTTGTAGTTCTCTGCTTTGATTCCCTGATTTGACTTTTTTTCTCCCTATGATCTCTTCTTTAGTGCGCACTGAGGCCTCATTCATTCATTCAGAATGTGGTACTGATAAGACATTTGCTTGAAAGTTGATACTGCCAGCCTAATGCAGTCATCTCTCAAAGATGTCCATTCATCACAGACAGATTTTGCTCTGTTTTGGTATAAGAGTTTGCAGGATTTACGGAAAGGAGGATCAGACAGAAAAGTAATACTGTCTCGATAACTATTATCTATGGATAACCTAGGGTGCTTAAAAATAAAAGGGACAGATACACTCTCACACCCCCCATTGAAACCTACGCAGGGTCACAGGGTGGCTGCATAAATGTAGCAATGAGCAGATAGATGTATAACTCCGCTTCAAACCTCATCATCATAATTAGTTGGTCTGCAGACTTTCAGTTGTGTAACTTAAGACTGGATCATCAAAAAGTTGCTGTGCATATTTTACGGAGGGCAACATACCATGCCTACTCTTTTGGTTGGAAGAGGGTCATTTTCTTCCCTCTTCTAACTGAAGAAAGGACGGCTCTCTCCAATACTTGCATGTTAGTAATCCACCAATGAAATTTGTATTGCTTGCACCAAAACGCAAATGCATGGAAATTCAGGCGAACCAGAGTTTTAGTGCATTCTTTGCACTTCGTAGTGCAATCGTAAATGCCACCTACAATATACCACCTACAATATATGTGTATTTACATGAACTCCAATGGAATTTGCCAGCTTTTACGAGTTGCTAAAAGCTGCCGTTTTCCATATAAATCATAGATCAAACGCATATCTGCCATCATCATATCAGATGCTGAAGGATATGCATTTGTTTTAGAAAGGTGGAGCGTACAGGGTGGTTGGTGGATACTGTGGCCAGAAGAAGGAGTCGGACAAGGACTTCACATCTTCAAAAGTTTTTAGTTAAAGAAAAAGAAAAACGTCTATCTAACCCTATTGCAACAAGGGTATTTCCCTACCTAATAAACTAAACCAAGGGGGCTCGTCAAATGTGCTAATTAATATAGTCCTCCGTCTAAAACAAGCTTGCTATCTGGCCCGTCCACTTAGAAACAACTTAACAGAAATAGACCAGAGCAACTCTCCTCTGCACTCAGGCTTTGCTTGGCCAAACTACTTGAGATTCCTCCCAAAAAAGGGTTTTTCAAATGGTCAAAGTTCCCAGTACAGTTCTCCGGCCTCTTTGTAGGCTTTTCATGGCAAGTCGTAAGTCTTCACACACATCCAATACTTTCTATTCTTTAAAGGGAAAAAGGATTTCCTTAATGCGATTCCATCATTTTGGATCTTCTTTTTGATAGTGTTATTCTTTAGGGTTTGGGCAATGGAACTCTCCAGGTTCTCTCTGGTCCCAGTCTTATCTCCTTTTGGTTGTACTTCTATGGCTACCCGAAGCCCTCTTGCCCTTTTGGTTCTATGTGATATTTTCAATTTTATATAGGTCGCCTTACTAAAAGACTGATTTTTTTCAGCCAATTTTAGCCGATCTATAAAAAAGCAGAAAATCACATCAATCCCAACGCTCCCTCCCCCTCTGGCAGGAGTAACCAGAATAGGGGGGGATTTACCCCCCTGAACCCTTCTCCCTGACCCCTCCACCATTCCCCTCCCCACTCAAGACTCCCCCTATTCCCAATCCAACACAAACACCTAACACATACACAAACAGACACGCATACATAAACTTACTTCCTCTCCCTCAATGCCGCTTCCGGGTCCTGGAGTGTCTGTCAGCATCTCCACACCCTCATGTGTGGCAGAGGGCGTGACAGTTTGTTTTAGAAAGACTGCTCCGGGTGGTCACAGAGCAGTCTTTCTAAATCAATCTGTTTTATAGTTGTTTATAAAAAAATGACTACTTCACTTAGGACCAATCTTTACAAGCTTAGTTCAACAGACTCTTCTTTGGGCATCTGTCTGTGTCCAAACGTTCAGGTTTCCTGGGACCCTGTAACTCTTTTGATTTATCCCGTTTCTTATAGGAATATGGCTTGATTTTCTAGGGCTCTCCAAAGCCCTCCGGTGTTCTAATGTGCTTAGTTCAGCTGGGTTTCTCTTGAGGGCAGGCCTGTGTCCAGTATTCAGGATTCTCTGGCTCCCGTAACCCTTTTGGTTTCTCCAGCCTCAGATATCAATGTCACATAGTTCTCTAGGACTCTCCAAAGCCCTCTCACCCTCTAATATATTGATTGCAGTGTGGCCTTGGATGGGCACGTGCCCATTTTCAGCGTTCAGGTTTACCGGGCTCCCGTAGCCCGCTTGGTTTCTACAGCAGGGGGGCAGATCTCTCTCCTCGGATGCCTCCTCCCTTTGGAACAACCTCCCTGCCTCTCTGAAATGTGAGCAGAACCATCTCCGGTTCCAGAAACAGCTCAAGACATTCATCTTTGCTTCTGCCTTCTCTCTTCTGCTACCTTGCTGATCTTTTGTCCGATACTGCTCTGATTACCTGGCTACCCTCTGAAACCACGGGCCCAGGTTCCTGCCCTCCCAGTTGCACACCTGCACTGCCCCCCTGGCAACCCTGCACTTGGGGCTGTATCTGCAATCCTACAACTCCCCACACCTGCACTTATCTACTACCTGTTTCTTGCATTTAACGCTTGCACTGCCACCTGCTTGCCACACTTCTTGTTTTCATTGTCTAATCCTATGTCTTGCACTTGCTCCACCTCCCCTCCCCCTATCACTTCTCCCCTTCCCTCTCCCCTGCACTTGCACTATCAAAATGTCTCTGGGCGTAGTAAGATCGTTGTCTTGTTCCCTCTTTTCCCCTCCCTTGCCTCATCGCGCCTTGAAACACTTGTATATAGGCCCGATACAAATAAAATATCCTATTAGCACTTGGGGACACAACTGCTCATCCCTCTCCCCAGTGTTACCTTCTTGGGAGTGTCTGCTTCCCTTTTCCTGCCTGGCTCACCAGTCAGCACATTTCCCATGCAGAGGTCGGTGCTCCGATTTCGCTGCAGAGGTCTGGCCTCTGCGCCAGTTAACAGGCCCCAGCTCCACCACAGCTCTGGTGTAGTTGCGCCACCAGGTGAGACAGTCCCTCTACAGTCTGTTTTGTTTACGGCTTTGTTGCCACGTGGGACACTAATATTCCAGCATCTTGCTAGCGATCCGCTTGTTCTCCACACTCCCGCCAGCTTTGCAGTATAGCGTAGCTACGCCTCTCCAGCATTTCTTCCAGACAGAGGCTCGCCTCTGCATAGGATTCCCTCTCCTCCATTCAAGGTTCTTTGTCTTTTATGTTTGTTGCCAACAACAAAAAGGGTGTGTCGTTCCTCTTTGACCATTGGGTTCAGGGGGAATCCAGCTTTACCTGAAGCCAAAGAGATTGAAGTAATGTCATGGCTATTTGAATCCAAAACAGAAGTAACATCAGTCCTTTTTGATTCCCATGTATGCAGTGTGCAAACCAGAAGGACTGGTTCGCCATATTCAAGGGAATTCATTTAAATAAAAAGAAGAAATTCCTTACCTAATAAAACAAAATCTAAGGGTGTTCATCAATGTCTGAAAATAAATAGTCGCTAGTCCAAATCCTAGACTCTAACTTGCCCTACCACTTAGAAGAAAAGCAACAAAAAGAAGGAGGCTGAAGCAATGTAACTTTCCTTCCTTCCTTCCTTCCTTCCTTCCTTCCTTCCTTCCTTCCTTCCTTCCTTCCTTCCTTCCTTCCTTCCTTCCTTCCTTCCTTCCTTCCTTCCTTCCTTCCTTCCTTCCTTCCTTCCTTCCTTCCTTCCTTCCTTCCTTCCTTCCTTCCTTCCTTCCTTCCTTCCTTCCTTCCTTCCTTCCTTCCTTCCTTCCTTCCTTCCTTCCTTCCTTCCTTCCTTCCTTCCTTCCTTCCTTCCTTCCTTCCTTCCTTCCTTCCTTCCTTCCTTCCTTCCTTCCTTCCTTCCTTCCTTCCTTCCTTCCTTCCTTCCTTCCTTCCTTCCTTCCTTCCTTCCTTCCTTCCTTCCTTCCTTCCTTCCTTCCTTCCTTCCTTCCTTCCTTCCTTCCTTCCTTCGCCACATTAACCAATTCCTTCCCCTATTAAGGTTTTGGGATGTCACCGCATTTTGTGACATCATTTGTGAACAAAACCAGCTGACAACCTCCTAAACACAGAGCATGTGGAGGCTGTTGCGTTGTTCATGCTGCAATCCCTGTAATTTTAATGTGCAATAAAGACAGCTGAACTTTGTCTTATGGCTGGTTCTACCATTCTTGGTGCAGGGGATTTCCAGGGCCCAGTTCCTCTTGCATGTAAACAAGGAGGCTGTTATTAGTCCCCTGACCGCCATTACAGGTGGTAGCAGAGAGGATTGGCGCTAAGACTCCTCAGCAAGAAGACCACTTTGTCCCGCTGCTTGTCCGAGGAGCTTTCCTTCCTTCCTTCCTTCCTTCCTTCCTTCCTTCCTTCCTTCCTTCCTTCCTTCCTTCCTTCCTTCCTTCCTTCCTTCCTTCCTTCCTTCCTTCCTTCCTTCCTTCCTTCCTTCCTTCCTTCCTTCCTTCCTTCCTTCCTTCCTTCCTTCCTTCCTTCCTTCCTTCCTTCCTTCCTTCCTTCCTTCCTTCCTTCCTTCCTTCCTTCCTTCCTTCCTTCCTTCCTTCCTTCCTTCCTTCCTTCCTTCGCCACATTAACCAATTCCTTCCCCTATTAAGGTTTTGGGATGTCACCGCATTTTGTGACATCATTTGTGAACAAAACCAGCTGACAACCTCCTAAACACAGAGCATGTGGAGGCTGTTGCGTTGTTCATGCTGCAATCCCTGTAATTTTAATGTGCAATAAAGACAGCTGAACTTTGTCTTATGGCTGGTTCTACCATTCTTGGTGCAGGGGATTTCCAGGGCCCAGTTCCTCTTGCATGTAAACAAGGAGGCTGTTATTAGTCCCCTGACCGCCATTACAGGTGGTAGCAGAGAGGATTGGCGCTAAGACTCCTCAGCAAGAAGACCACTTTGTCCCGCTGCTTGTCCGAGGAGCTGCGTCGTGACCGTGAGGACTGGATAGACAACCACGAGTGGAATAGAGAAAAGGTTGTCAGGAGCCCCCTTGGAGAAATTCCTGCCCGCTCCCCGTGGGATGCCAAGCAGACCAGACTGCAAAGTGGCAGATTAGAGTGAAAGGCGATGCCAGAGGGCTTTAGCAGACCCACAGAGTGTAAGTATGGATTCAGCCATAACACAAACAGTGGGGAGGGAAAGATGTTTTTTTTGTGTTATAGTAAAGGTTACCTCTTTCCAGGCGTTTAGCTTAAGATTACAGATGAAAAAAGAAAAAGAAAAAGAAAAAGTGTACATGCATTCCAGGCGCTAGCTTGGTTTATGGATGAACAATGAGAAAATAAAATAAAAAGGATAACCGTTTAGACAGACAGCTTAGGAATGGATGATATGTATTTGGAATTCCTGTGTCTAGGTGGTAGCGTAGGTCGCAGAAGGTAATTTCTTAATTTATCTCACAGAGATGTTATCCTATGCAACGGTATAGAAGAACCATGTATTTGTTGAGAATCCTGATGGTTGAAGGACAGGAAGACGGCCGTATATATGTTATGGTGCTTGTATTTTTGTGTTTTGGGATTTTGCAACATTAGAAGGGGTACATTTGAAGCATTATGACCTTTCCCTTAGCTTTATGACATCACATATAGGGTTGGCACATAGGAGGACACAGAGTTGTTGTGGAGGTGAAGACGTGTAGTGGGACAGAGACGTGGCGATAGTGGAGTTTAAAAGAAAATACGTGATGGTTTTTAACATGGTGGGTTGATGATTGAACTGTGTAAGGACCTCATGGTGGCAATAGAAAAGACAGACACAAGTCATCACAGTTCAAGGGTGTTTATTGAACTATAAACGCAGGGTGGAAAAACGCCTAACCTAAACCTAAATCTAAGATGGGAGCAAGTGCCGACAATCAAATTAAAAATAAGGCAGTCCTAGTGGCATTGTGTCAAAATAAAAAAGGCCTATACTAAGAAAAACCTATTGCCAATTCCTTAAAACTAATTACAGAAAGAGTGTGGGATAGGGTATCAAAATAAAGGAAACGGTGATCAAAGAATAAGTCAGAATGTGATTGCCTTGAGGTCTCCCTTCCTCGCGTCTTTTTAGCATGGGACAAGGTGGGACTTTGGAGCACAGCACACGCTTGAACTTTCTCAGCACGAGCCGACAGTTCCGTTCTAGCCATCAGGTTCTTCGATAGCAAAGTCTCTTTGCATAAAAAAGTCTCTTGCTTTCGAGGCCTGATGTATCAGACAAAACAAACACAAAGTTCTGCTTCCCGTATACTTTGGGTGACGGCTACACCCCTGCGTCCCCCTCTTCTAGGCGCAAACCCCTCAGTAGTTGTATTCAACAAAGTCTCAAAACAGTTCCCTTCTCAGTGAACATATGGGTGATAGTTTTTCACCCCTGGATCTCCCCTGGCCGAGCTCGGATCCGAAATGACATGGGGGCGCTTCCCTTCCCCTTGTCTTGCACTACTTATTGCTTCACAAATCTTAATGTCTTTTTAAAGAATTATTTTAGTCAACATTTGGGTGGTGACTTTCCACCCCTGTATCTCCCTCCTTCGGGTTCGGACCCCTTCCAAATGTCAGCCTCTCTCTTCCGGGTTCACTATGGCTTGTCTCGACTTTTCTGGTATACAGTTTGTGTATTAACTTTTCTCCATGTGGGATTTACTTCCCTTAGATTACGCAATCATTTGCCAGTCAAAGACTTTACAAGACCCCTGTATGACCATTTTGACCTCTTTTCGCCTCTTCCCAAGGGCTTCTGGTTACGGTAGGCTTTCTACCATCGGGTAATCACCCAGAGTTTCCTGCCTGAGCACCCGCATGGTACCGGCCTCCTCTGGTGTTAGTCTGTTATCCTTTGTGCTGTGCGAAAGTGTTCGCGTCTGTAAAGGTGGGGGGCAGTGGTTTTGAAGGTTCTACGTGAGAGGAGTGGGAAAAGGTGTCAAAGGTAGGGGTATACCTCGTCACACCCATCAGCTTCCCACTCCTCAAGGACCCCTCACCCAGGTGATCCTCCCTCACTGGTCCACCCCCAGGAACTGGATCCAATAGCGATGGCCGTGTCCTGGCCACCTGGATGACTGATCCTCGAGGTTTAGACAGGTAGGCACCTTCAGGTTTCTCACACTACCTACTCCACCCTCCCCACAAAATACCCCAATCCCCTTTCTGCCCCCTCCCTCCATACCAACCTACCTGCGGGACCAGAGCTCTGTGCTCCAGTCCCGGTGCTCGTCCTACATCCCGGCCGCCATCTTTTTTTCCTTTTATTTTCATTTTTTCCTTGGCAGATGGGCTGCGCAAGCTGCATAACAGAGCACTTTTAAGAGGTAACAACAGAACATATATACAGCATGGGTGAGATACAAAGGGGCACAAAGGAAGGGTACCAGCGAGGAGAGGGGTGGGTGGCATCTAGCGAGTCAGGTGGCGTGAGCGGTGATGTGATGGCCTAGGTGTTGAGAGGGAGAGATTCCTTGAAGAAGTGGGTCTCAAGTTCTTTTCTGAATTGTAGGAGCATGGGGGAAGAGTCTGATGCCGATGGGGAGGAGGTTCCATAGACTTGGGGCGCAGTTTGAGAAGGCTTGTTTTCTGGTCCTTTCCTTTTTACAGTGGCGGACTTCAAGTCTGCACATGTCCTGGCTTCTGGTGGTGCACTGTCCACCGGAGATGCTGAGTTTCTCCGCAAGGTAGTTGGGTGACTTGCGGGCGACTGCCTTATAGATGATGCAGCGAAACCGGAAGGTGATTTGTGTGTGCAGTGGGAGCCAGTGAAGGTCAATGAGGGCCGGGGTGATGTGGTCGTATCTGCGTATGCCCTTGAAGCGTGCAGCCGCGTGTAGAACATTTCTATGGGGCACAAGGGAGGATGACGGGAGGCCTTCGAGGAGTGCATTGCCCCTATCCAGGTGGAATAGGACCATTGCTTGAACGGTGGATCTAAAGCTGTCTGGAGGGAGGAAGGGTTTGACTTTCCACAGAAGGGAGAGCTGATTGACTATGCTTTGTTACATTCAGATCAGGTAAGCAAAAGGGGGCAGGGGGATGAGAGTGCATGCAGGACCACAAAGTACAATTATAAGAGCAGCAACCGGGGGATGGATTTCTTTTTCTCGAAGCAGAGGCTGGCGAGAGCTCCAGAGCAGGACCCCAGCAGGACCACCCCCCGACCCCCAACCAGAAGACCTGATGGATCATACAGAGATCTGAAGGTGATGGAAGACACTTCAGGGGGCGAGTGAATAGACTACAAAACACGAGTGATGTGTTCATGGTGTCTGATTCCAATGATGAGCCTTGTCGCCTTATTTTGTATATCCTAAAGGTGGCAGTGGGATTCAGGAAATCTCAGGGAAAGGCCATTGCAGTAGTCCAGCCTCAAAAGGATCAAAGCTCGGTGAAGACCTCCACTTCACGAGGGAAAAGGGGAAAGACAGACTAAGCTGGAGGAGCTGGTGTAGGAAATCAGACTTCCATGTGGAGACCTAGCACAGGGGGTTCATACCTAAAGCTTAGCGTTCTGCTCTAGAGGCCGTGAAGGCTAAAGACCATTCATAGACAACGCATAATTGTGCTACTAAAATGCTGAATGGTTTAAACCTAAGTCCCATGATATGAGCCTCAAGAAATGGGACCTGTACCCACGGGAGTCCATGGGAGACTAGAGTTTGGTGGTGGGTGAAATCATTTGAAACTGTGTTTTTAAAGATGCTAGGCAGAGGCAATGACAGGGTGGGGCCTGAGCAGGCAAGGCCCACCCAATATCTGTAAATGCCCACTCAACAGCGCTAGGTGGGCATTTAACAGTGCTATATGGGCATTTACAGATATTAATGTCACTGTGGTCGGCCCAACTACATTAGCTTCAGGCTCCACTTGTTAGACAATCCGGTCTACGCCTATGCGGCTAGTGAATTTTTGGGAGAGCCTGCCAGCTGAAGTGTTTGAAATGAAAACCATAAACTACCTAAAAAAGGCCTTTTCAGACACAGAGTTCTGGGAAAAGCAGAGCTCCCACCAATGAGATATAAAGCCGCCTTTCAGTCATGCGCGTGCTCTTCGCTGCACACTGAACATGCACTTGTGTGTCCACTCTCCCAACAGCAGGGGCGTTGCTGGGGTCGGGGGCTAAGGGGGCTATAGCCCCTGGTCTTTTGGTTGTAGCCCCGGATGGAATCTCAGGAGCTACAAACAAAAGGGCCAGCTAGCCCCCAGTCCCAACAGTTCCGACATCAGCTTAGCCCTGGGTCTGTTCCAGACCTAGCAACTCCCCTGCCCAACACCCTAAATGTTTCTCTACCACTTTTCCTATAGCACTCGGACATGACCTTCTCGTGGCATTTAGTGATATACACTCATTTAAATATACACTAATATAAATAAAGTACAACACATTTAGTGAGATGTGAAAACTCCCTGGGTGAGAAGCACAAGATACTCCATGAAAGGTGGTCATGCTCTTCAAGATACTTAAATGATGTGCCCAAGGATCCCAGTGCAAGATCACATCACCTTAGCAACATGCTTAGGACCCCAGAGTGAAATGCTGAATCCCGCTCGGTGAAATGCTCATGACCCCTTGGTTAGTTTCTGCAGCCCGCTCAGTGACGCGCTCCAGCCCCCTCAGTGACGCGCTCAAGCTCCCCCTGAGTGACGCGCTCAATCTCCCAAAGTTAGATGGTCAAATTCCCGTAGCAAGACGGTCAAACTCCAACAGTGAGATGCGCGAGTCCCATCAGCAAGATACTGCTTACCTCCTCAGTCAAATGCTCCTCCTCCAACAACGATTTGCTGGCGGTCTCTCAGTGAGGAAGTCAATCTCCCACAGTCAGATGGCCAAGCTTTCGCAGTGAGATCTTGTTGCCACATCAATGCAATGCTTAAGATCCTACAGCAAGATGCCTGAGGTCCCTCAGTGAGTTAGTCAAGCTCACAGAGTCAGATGGTTAAGTTCCCTAAGTAAAATGGCCAAGCCCTTGCTGTAAGATCCTGTTGCCACATCCGTGGGCAACTCAAGGTCCCTCAGTAAGATTCTTCGGCCCTCTCAGTGAGATGCTCAAACCCCTCAAAAAGATGCGTGCACCCTCATCAAGGTATACGAGTACCTTCAGTGAGATGCTCAAACTTTCACAGTCAGATGGCGATGGCCCGTTAGTGAGATGGCCAAGCTCCCATAGTGAGATCGTATAACCACATTAGCGAGATGCTCGATTTCCCTCAGTGAGCTGCTTCTGCCCTCTCAGTGAACTGCTCAATCCCCTTAACAAGAGGCTCGTGACTGTATCAGCGAAGTGTGCAAGTCCCATCAGTATGATGGTCTCACTCCCACAGTAAAACAACCAACATCCCACAGTGGGACAACCAAGGTCCCACAGTGAGGTGGTCAAGGTCCCACAGTGAGGTGGTCAAGGTCTCACAATGAGATCTTGAAACCACATCATTGAGATGCTTGCGTTCCCTCAGTAAGATGCTTCAGCTCTCAATGAGATGCTCAAGACCCTCTTAACATCTATCTCAACAGGATGCTTTTGGCTTCATCAGAGAAGTGTACAAGTCCCATCTGTGCGATGGTCATGCTACACAATAAGATTGACCAACGTCCTGCAGTGAGACAGACAACATCCCACATTGAGTCAGCCACGGTCCCACAGTGAGGCGGTCTAGTCAACACAATGAGATCTTGAAACCACATCAGTGAGCTGCTTAAGCAACCACATTGAGATGCTTAAGCTCCCTCAGTAAAATGCTCAATCCCCTAAAGATGTTTGTACTTTCATCAGCAAATTGAACAAGTCCCCTCAGTGAGATGGTCCATCTGCCATGGTTAGATGGTCAATTTCCCACAGTGAGATCTTGAAACCACATCAATGTGATGCCTAAGCTCCCACAGCAAGATGTTCATGGTCCCTTGTGAGATAGTCAAGCTCCCTCAGAAAGATGTCAAAAGTCCCACAGTAGGATGGTCAAGCTCCCACAGTAAGGCCTTGAAGCCACATTGATGAGATGCTTCCGTTTCCTCAGTAAGATGCTTCAGCTCTCTCAGTGTGATGCTCAAGCCCCTCTCAACATCATGCCTGTGGCTTCATCAGGGAAGTGTGCAAGTCCCCTCAGTGAGATGGTCAAGCTGCCACAGTGAGGTGGTCAAGGTCCCACAATGAGATCTTGAAGCCACATCAGTGAGATGCACGAGTACCCTCAGCGAGATGCTTCAACTCCCTCAGATGGTCAGCTCCCACTGCGATTTGCTCAACGTCCCTCAGGGAGATGGTGAAGCTCCCACAGTGAGATATTCAAACCAGCATCGTGAGATGATGGAGTACCCCTTCAGTAAGATGCTTGAGGTCTCTCAATGAGACTCTGTTCATGCCATTAAATGTTTGAGGTCTCAGTGAGAATCTCTGGCTCCCCCAGTAAAATGCAGATAGATCAAGGTCCTTCAACCATATGCCAGTTATTCTGCAATTCTGATATCCACATGTTGCTAGGATGTAATGAGTGTACAGTATTGGTGATTTGGGAGGTATCATAAGGGGCTGGTCGGTGGGCATACATGGTGAAAGCGAGGGACATGGTGGGTAGCCCACTCTCTTAAAGGCCATTAAACCAATCGGCTCAGTCTACACAGATACGTATTGCTGTTCCCAAAGAGGCTTCCTAATAAACCACTGTAACAAAGTCATTTGCCTGTCTCTGGGAGTGTTGGATGATGGGCGTGATGCAGGGTCCAAAGTCGGTATATGGGATATCCCCTGGTGCACCCCTGGCTACCTCAGCTCTGTGACAGGGGCTGGCACAGTGTCAGCCCATGCAACCTCTCCTGGTCTTCCATCTGTGGGGGGAGGAGGATGATGGGTGTCCAGGGGGGCACAAGGATCTTCCAAAAGTGAGTATGGTGACTGATTTTAAAAGAAAATATGAGCCGAAATTACATCTGGGAGGGGCGGGGGGCAGCAGCAATATTGTTACTGAAGGGGGGCTCATCAACAACATTTTTGCTCAAGGGGGGCTCTGAGTTAAAAAGTTGAATACCACTGCCTTAAAAGGATGCCACCGGAGGTATTGTTCAGCGCTTCGCGGATGATCGGTATGCTACACCCCTATATCTTTATCCGGGTGGAAAGACGGTGAGAGCGAGAGAGACTGACGACGGCTGCAGGATTGGTTGACTCCACTTCGGGAGTCTGCAGAAACATGCAGTGGTCTGGTGGCGGTGCGCTGTGCTAGCGTCAGTTGCTCAGCAGCACTCACCCTGTGCATGCCAATTCCAAGATCGCGGCTGAGTGCTTTGGGGGCTCAGAATGCAATATACTACTGCCCCACCGCGTCCACTCCTGCACACTGCCAAGGCTGGTCTGTTCGGTCAGGTGCACCCTGCGAGTCTTCCTGTGTCTCCTATAAGGGGTGGGGCAGATCCCGTATAAAGAATTCACTCCAGGTGAACAGGGAAGATGCTTAGTGTTAGGAGGAAATGTTCAGGGATTGGAATGGCGGTTTATCTTTTTATAAATATAAAGGAATCCTAAGAAATCCACCTTGGTGTCTGTTTCTCATTGGAGTAGATAAGGTGAGCGATAGAGGCGCCGAGTACGGGGCCCGGCCCCTCCCCCCGCAGAATGAAGTCGGGGCTGAGCCCCCCTCGGGGTGGAGAGAAGAGACGCAGTATGGATGGTCCTTTGTTCCATGCATACTGTGTCTCTCTCTGGCGGCCCGGGTAAAAGCCGGGGAAAAACGATGTTTAGAAATTGTGGGACAGATGCAAAGCAAGAGGGTGTATTTGTACATCTGTGAACCCCTCTTACAAAGAGGGGTGCACAGATGTAGAGGTACACCCAACCCTCAAGGATATTTAGAAATGGAGGTACAGATGCAAAGCGAGGGAGGGGGCAGGGGGCAGGGAGAGGGCAAATGAGACTGTTTGCATGTCTCTGAGTGTGCACGTGGTAAGGGTGAATGTTATGGGCGGGGAGCGGAGGCGTATGAGCCAGAACTGTCTAGTAGAGCTGCCATATTTGAAATCGGGCAGTGCTGGTACTCCTCAGTTAGCTGGCTATACTCTTGATGGGATAGTACTGCTGTAACAGGGCTTCTATAATTGTTGAATCTTCTCAGCGATAATACTATGCTTTTGTTGAGGCAATGCTAGTTCATCTTAGTGGGGCTGCTATACTTTTGATGGGACAACATCAGCACCTCTCAGTTGAGCTGCCACACTCTTATTGACAAGGCCCCAGCACTTCTCAACAGATGTATTTCTTTTTATTTTAATTGGTTTATTTTCGGATTGATCGATAACGCCGGTTGAGGTGTATGACACATATAGTCAATATACGCTAGAAATGCAGAGGAAGGTGATTCAGGTAATGGTAGAGTACCTGCAGGATGAATGTGTGAGGAAGAAGGTTAGTTGTCCCACAGAGTTAGTGGGTATTTATAAGAGAGCTTTTTCACTTGACACTTCTTCGACTGCTTTAGCGCTCGACTTAGCTCTGTTGCTTAGTAAGCGTTCGGAGTTGCCTATATCTCAGTTGCCTATGAGAGAGGTACCTCCGACATTTGTCCCAAAAGTTGAGATTGCCGCTAATGCTGTAGCAGGTATAGCTGCTGTGGACATTCCTGCACATTATGTATCACAGTTTGTTCATGTCCCGTTTTCACGACAGGAAGTAAACACTATTAGGCAATCTATTCCTGACATTAGGAAAAATCCAACAGGATTCTATAAAGTGATAGAGTCCGTCTTGCAGTCCTCAGTGTTCACCCTAGGCGATATTGACTTGTTATTCCCTGTACTCGTGCCTGTAGATTTGTGGAAGCAGGTTATAACAGAAGTGCTCCATTGATCATTCTCGGGTTCCAAACATTCCACTGTCAGGGCAAACCAATGTCTCCGTAGGGTTTTCTGGCACACCAGTCATTTGTCCGGTTTCTTCGCCGGTACCTATTTCTTTGGGTCCCTTTACGGACCATTGTCCATTTCTTTTGACTTCGAATTGTGGAGAGAATTTGTTGGGGTTGAATCTGTTGAAGGAATTAAATGCGGTAATTCATTGTTCATCTGATGGAGTGCGTTTGACGATTTCACCACAGCAGTTTTCTGTTTCACAATTTTTGACTAGACCTTTACCACCAGAATTCAGTAATGTCCCGGAGTGTTTGTGGGTGGCGGACGACAATGATGTTGGTGTCCTACAGATTGAGCCTGTTAGAATAGTCTTGAAACATGGTATTAAGCTGCCACGTATTCCGCAGTATAAGATCTCGGTTGAAGTTGAGCGAGCTTTGAAGAGCATTGTTTCCGATTTTGTGCATCGTGGGGTGATCGAGGAGATTACAGGAAGTTTGTGCAATAGTCTGATCCTACCCGTGTACAAAAAAGGCGATAATGCTATTCCGTTTCGTTTTATAATTGATTTGCGAGCCATTAATAGAGTTGTCGCTCCACAATTTCCAATTGTGCCTGATGTGACGACGATATTAACTACAATTCCAGCTACGGCTACTTATTTTAGTGTTGTGGACCTGAAGAATGCTTTCTTCAGTATTCCTATTGACAAGGACAGTAGATATTTGTTCACGTTCACCTTAGGGGGACGCTCGTTCACACTTACTCGTGCACCTCAAGGTTACACCGAGAGTCCTAGCATTTAGTAGGGCCTTGAAAGAACAGCTTGATACTCTTGAATTACCCCCTACTTGTACGCTGCTTCAGTACGTTGATGACTTGCTTTTAGCAGCAGATTCTGAGAGCTCTTGTAAAGAGGGCACTGTATATTTGCTCATCCATCTAGCTAAGCATGGTCAGAAAGTTTAGCTTAAAAAGTTTCAATATTGTTGCCAGGAGGTCGCCTATTTAGGATACCTCCTGTCAAAGGAGGGAAGAAGATTGACACCTGAAAGAATAAAACACATTTCTGGCATGTCTGTCCCAAGTACACAGAAGGAAGTCAGAGCCTTAATAGGTATGGCTTCTTACTGTAGGTTATGGATCCCGAACTTTTCACTAGTGATAAAACCGATGTTGGCTTTGACAAAGAAGGGCATTTCTTCGCCATTGCCATGGAAATCGGAACATCAACAATCATTTGAGCTTCTCAAGACTGCATTATGCTCTGCACCGGTTTTGGGTACACCAAATAAACAACGCCTTTGTGTTGTTTGTGAATGAATGTGATGGATGTGCTTTGGCTGTATTAACGCAGGAACATGGAGGGAAGAATAGGCCGTGCGGTTACTAGTCTTCCGCCCTTGATCCTGTGGCATGCGCTTTGCCAAGATGTTTGCGAGCTGTCGCTGCTGCTGCCGCGTCTGTAAAACAGAGTGAGGTAATGGTCCTAGGCCATGATCTAACCCTGATGGTGCCTCACTCTGTAGATGTCCTATTGAACAAAACTCAAACGCAACACCTCACTTTCGCACGATTGACGAGATATGAATTAATTTTGTTTGCTCCCCATATACAAATTAGGAGGTGTTGTGTTCTTAATCCGGCTGAACGCCTACCTTTCCCGCAAAATACTGTTTGCGGTGATGATAAGTCACATGACTGCCTGTATACTACTGAACAAGAAACGAAGGGCAGAATTGATCTTAAGGACACTCCTTTGGATAATGCGCAAGGGGAGCTATTTTGTGATGGCTACTGTTTCAAATTTCCGGATGGTACATCCACAGCTGCTTATGCAGTCACTACATTGAGTACGGTTGTAGAGACCAAGTGAATTACACATAACTCTGCGCAGGCCGCAGAGATTATAGCATTAACCCGAGCTTGTGAGCTTTCCGAAAGGGCTAAGGAACAAGTTACTTACCTGTAACTGTTGTTCTCCAGCATGGGTCTGGCATGGATTCACATGCTTATGAATATTCCCCGTCGCCAGGCTGGGAATCCTCGGTAAAGAAAAAATCAGTATCAGTTTCGTTTCTGATCTGTCTTTCGTAGTAGTAACCAACCACTGATCTCTGCGTCATACTGACCACAGCCAATGACTGCCCTCTACCTAAGCCCCGCCTCTGGCAGCCATCTTCAGATTTGGTAGTACGTGAAGTGGCAGTATGACCAAGTGAAGAGCCGCAGAGGGGTAGGCGGGAGGGTTCGCATGTGTATCCATGCCAGACCCATGCTGGAGAACAACAGTTACAGGTAAGTAAATTGTTCCTTCTCCAGCATGGGGTCTGGCATGGATTCACATGCTCATGAATAAAGAATACATAGCAGTACACACATGCACAACCACGGGAGGTGGCAAAGGCTCAACATTAAGCATTACATCAAACTCAACATTAAGCAATTCTTACCTCCTCACCAGGCTCACCTTAGGCGAACAGGTTGCGCAGCACTGCTTGGCCGACCCTGGACTCCTCCCTGGAATCCCGATCGACTCAGTAGAATTTCGTGAAGGTGTGCGTCAACCTCCACGTAGCAGCCCTGCAGATGTCCAGCAAGGGCACACCAGATAGGAACGCCATGGTAGCTGCGATCGCTCTGGTGGAATGGGCTCTCGGACGGCCAGGCAGCGGTCGGTTTGCCAACCGATGACAGTACATGATACAGCCGGAGAGCCATCTGGAAATGGAAGCCTTCGAGAGAGCCTTCCCCTGATTGACAGGTCCAAAGTTCACAGAGTTGTGACGTCTTCCGAAAACACTTCGTGCGGTCCACGTAAAACTTCAGCGCTCTAGCCACATCCAGCGAGTGCAAAGTCCTTTCAGCCGGCGACGAAGGCGACGGGAAGAAAACAGGCAACACCAAGGGTTTGTTGAGGTGGAAGTCCGACGGCACCTTGGGCATGAAGGAGGGGTGCGTCCTGAGCACTACCCTCGTGTCGTGAAAAGTCAAGTACGGGGCCTTGCAGGAAAGGGCCTGAATCTCTTCCACCCATCGTGCGGAGGTGATGTCCACAAGAAACGCTGTTTTCCACGACAAGAACTTCAACGGAGCCAAGTGCAGAGGCTCGAACGGAGGTCCCATGAGCTTGGTCAGCACCACGTTGAGCTCCCACGCCGGGGCCGGAGCCTTCACCGGCGGGAACGATCTGAACAGTCCCTTCATGAACTCTTTCACCAGACGATGAGACCACAAAGACGTCCGCCCCGTGGTTCTGGTGTATCGGGAGATCGCAGCAAGATGAATCTTGAGGGACGCGTGCGCCAGTCCAGCCTTGGCCAGCGTCAGTAGGTACGGCAGTACTTGGGGAGCCGTAATCCGTAGAGGGTTAATATTCTGTGCGTGGCACCACACAGAGAACCTCTTCCATTTGTGTCCGTAGCATTTAAGAGTTGAGGACGCCCTGGCCTTTGCAAGAACCTCTCTGCAGTCGGCCGGTATGTCGTATCCTCCAAACTCTAACGCTGCAGGAGCCAGGCCTGCAAGCTCAGCGACTTCGGGTCGTGATGGAGGATGGCGCCTCCTTCCCTGGAGAGAAGATCCGCATCCACTGGCAGCTTGATTGACGGGGACGCTGACAAGTCCAGAAGGTCCGGGAACCATATCTGCCTCGGCCACGCAGGTGCGACGAGGATCATCCTGCACCGTGACCTCTTGAGCTGGTTGATGAGCCGGATCAGCAATGGCAATGGAGGGAACGTGTATAGAAACAGGCCCTCCCAGGGGAACGAGAAAGCATCGCCCATGCTTCTCGGCTGGGGAAACCTGCTGGCGAACCTCCGGCACTTGGAGTTTGTCGCCGTCGCGAACAGATCAATCTGGGGTGTGCCCCACCGTCGGAAGAGGCGGTCCACTAGATCCTGTCTTAGTTCCCACTAGTGGTACGAGCGCAACTCTCTGCTGAGCGAGTCGGCGATGGTGTTTTTTATCCCTGCCAGATGAAACGGCACCAGAAACATCCCTTGGGCGACGGCCCAATGCCACAGATCCTGCGCCTCCTTGGACAGGGCTGGGGACCTGGTTCCGCCCGGTTTCCTGATGTAGAACATGGTGGTGGTGTTGTCGGTGAAGATCCTCACCACCTTGCCCTTGAGGGACGGAAGAAAGGACCTGAGGGCCCAAAACACTGCACGGAGCTCCAGGACGTTGATATGGAGGGACTTCTCCGTCGGAAGCCAAAGGCCTCTCGCGTGCAGATTTTCGGTGTGCGCTCCCCACCCTTCTAGGGAGGCATCCGTGGTCACTGTCTCCTGGTGGCCGGGGTCTGGAAGTCCATGCCCGCCGTCAGATGCGCGCGGGTGCCCCACCACCGGATCGCTCGTCGGAAACTCTCGTCGAGTGTGATCCTCTCCTCGAAGCTGCCCGTCGTCTGGATCCAGCGCGCGTCCAGGAACTCCTGCAACGGTCGGATCCGGAGCATGCACAGGCGGATGAGGTAAATGCAAGAAGACATCATTCCGAGGAGGGACTTGATGGACCTCACTCTGGCCGCGTCCGCCACCAGCACCCGCTGCACCTTGCCCAAGATGGCTCTCGTCCTTTCCTCCGACGGAGAGGCCAGAAGCAACACTGTGTCGAGCTTCGCTCCCAGAAACAGTGCGTCTTGCGCGGGCACCAGGTGGGACTTGGCGTAGTTTATGGAGAATCCCAGGTCCGTGAGTAGTTGGACGGTCCTTGCCGTGTGCTCCACGGCGAGCTCCTTCGTCTTCGCTCGGATGAGCCAGTCGTCCAGGTAGGGGTAGACATGGATCCCCTCTTGGCGCAGCTGCGCCGCCACCGGTGCGAGGCACTTGGTGAACACCCTGGGTGCCGACCTCAATCCGAAGGGAAGGGCTTTGAACTGGTAGTGACGCCCTTGGACCACGAACCTGAGAAACTTTCGGTGTCCCTTTAGGATGGGAATATGGAAGTAGGCATCCTCCAAATCCAACGACGACAGGAAATCGCCCTCCTCCAGTTGACCCAGGACGTGTTGGAGGGTGACCATCCGGAACTTCTGTGCCTTGATGAATTTGTTCAGTCGTCGTAGGTCCAGGATGGGACGCCATCCTCCCGTCTTCTTCTTCACGAGGAAGTATCTTGAGTAAACTCCGGAGCCCCGAAGCCTCTTTGGGACGAGCTGGATGACGCCCTTCTTGAGCATCGCCTTTACCTCCAAGAGAAGTTGAGGGACGTGATGTTCTTTCCTGGCTACAGGGGGGGACGCGCGGGCACCTCTTTAGAAACTCGAGCGCGTGACCCAGAGCTAGGGCGTCCAGCACCCAACGGTCGGTGTTGATGGACTCCCACACGCTGACGAAGCTCGCCAGCCGGCCTCCCACCGGGGTGCTTCGGTGGGGGCCCGACCCCACGGCCGGTTCAGTCCTGCTTCGACGAGGCTTTGCCGCCTTGTCCTCCTTGGCGACGACGGCGGGGTCCGCCTGACTTGCCTCGTCCCCTGTACGCTTCCTGTGACGACGAACGGGCCGCTTGACGGTAGGTGGAAAATCCGCCGCTGGAACCTTTGGAGGCACCCTGTTTGCCTCTGCCGCTCCGAAAGGGCAGCCGCCGTTGCTGGAGAACCCCAAGAGCCCGGGCCGTCTCAGTGTCTGCCTTGATGGCTTGAAGGGAATCATCCACTGTTTTCCCAAACAGGTTGTTTCCGTCGAACAGCATGTCCAAGACTCTGGTCTGCACTGCAAATCCAGTGTCAGCGATGTCCGTCGCAATCGTAATGGCGTGGTCCGACGCCACCTCTCCTTCCTGCAAGATCTCTAGGGCTTCTGCCCTCTTGTCGTCCGGTAGGAAGTCCAGCAGGGGGGCCAGTTTGTACCACAACTCCCTGTCGTAGCGGGCTACGATAGCCAAGGTGTTGGCCGCCTTAATCGTCGTCGCTGCAGACGAGATGACTCTGCGTCCCATCGTATCTAATTTCTTTCCCTCGCTGTCCGGCGGGGAGGTCGACATAGAGGCCGCGCACCCCCCCCCCGCTTTCTTCCTGGCCGCCGCGGAGACGACCGAGTCCGGGGTCGGCTGTGCCCGAAGGCACAAGGGGGCCGCGTCCGGGACCCGGTACTTCTTCTCGTACCGATCCCTTCTAGCCGGCGTCGTGGATGGGTTCTTGAGGAGGGCGAGGCCCTCATCCCAAATATCGTCCAGTAGCGGTACAGAGAGGACCGTCTTCCTCTTGGCCTCGCGCGGTTTTTAAAGGAAACCTTCCTTCTTCTTCTCTTCCGGGCAGAGCTGGAAAAGCTCGGATGCCCTGGCGATCATGGAGTGAAACGATCCAATCTCGTCGGGCGGGGAAGCCCGGGTGGGAGGTGACGACGGCAGATCCTCGTCGTAAACCTCGTCGTCTGTACCCGTCGCGGCCGTGTCAGTCCCCGTATCATCCCCACGTGTCGTGGACGGGGAGGAGGGCTGAACAGGGCGCGATGGCTGAAAAGGAGGTGGAGGATGAATCCTTCTTCTCTTAGGGGGAGGGCTCCCAGAAGGGCCTGGCTCCGGGTCCCCCGTCGGGAGCGGTTCCTCCGCTGGTGGTAACGGCAGTCTCGTCCTTATCTCCGAGCATAAGGACTGTATAGCCAACAAAATGGCCGCAGAGTTGTCTTGCGGCACTGGTTGAGGGGAGTCCGACGGGCGGTCAGGAGCCCCGTCGACACCCTCGACGTTATCGTCGTCTCCTACGTCGGGGTCCCTCCCGACGGGCTGGTCTTCTTCCACGCCAACGCCGTGGCTCAAGACCTCGATCAGCTCTTCCTCAGAGGTTGCAGCCGAATCCACGATGACCTCCTGCCCCCCCTTTTACTTCTCCGTCGGAGGTTTCACGGGGGTCCTGTTGATGGGCATAAAAGAGGACTCCCTCCGCGGTGGCAGGGAGACTCTGAGCCCCGAGGTCGCCACCAATGGTGTAACCTCCACAGGCTGAGCCAAGGCCGCCGCGACTGTCTCAATAGAGGCCTTGGCCGGATGGATTAAGGCTTTCACCACCTTAGGTGCGCTCACCGCCTTCTCCTTGGGGGGAGGGTCACTGCCTCGCTCCCCCTCCGATGGGGCCTTCGAGCTCGACCGGGGTCTCTCCAGGACCGCTCGGACTTCTTCTTTTTCTCGCCTGACGGGCTCTTCCCTTCCAGCCAGTTGGCGAGACGTTGATGGCAGTCCTTCATGGTCCGCTCCGACATATTGACGCAAAACGCAGTCCTTCTCCACGTGCGTCTTGTCCTCATGTAGGCAGTAAAGACAAAGGGAGTGTTCGTCCTCCTTAAAGACATTCTGAAGCTGGCATCCAGGGCAGACCCTGAACAGCTTTCCGGGCGTCGAGCTTCCCTTCTCCTGGGCCATGTCCGAGATGGGCCTGAGAAACTTCTGGAGTCCTCCAAAAGCGTGGCTCGATGAAATCTTCACCCTTGAGGGGCGTAGACGAATCCGACACAGGTCCCCGTTGATCGGATTTAGAAACGGTGGAGCTTGAGGCTCTTTTGACCGAAAAAGAGACGTTTTTTGAGAAAAAACTTGAAAAAATAGCACTAACGCTCGAGAGCAATAGCACGAGGATCCCAACACTTGAACGTGCGGTAAAAATCTGAAGATGGCTGCCAGAGACGGGGCTTAGGTAGAGGGCAGTCATTGGCTGTGGTCAGTATGACGCAGAGATCAGTGATTGGTTACTACTACGAAAGACAGATCAGAAACGAAACTGATACTGATTTTTTCTTTACCGAGGATTCCCAGCCTGACGACGGGGAATATTCAGGAGCATCTGAATCCATGCCAGACCCCATGCTGGAGAACAGTGAATATATATACTGACAGTCAGTATGCTTTTGGGGTGGCTCACAACTTTGGGAGACTTTGGTCAGAAAGAGGGTTTCTAACTTCACATGGGACCAAGATTTAGCATGGCCCCCTGATAGTACAATTGCTCTCGGCGCTCGCGCTGCCTAGTCAGTTAGCGATCATGAAATGCGCAGCGCAAGATCACAGACGATGTAGGAAAAGGGAATGCTTTCACTGATCAGATAGCCAGACAAACTGCCACAGATCTTCGCACAGAAATGTATGCTCTAAGAGAAACTAGGGATGTCTATGTAATGGACGAGGATATTGGGTCTGTGCGGGATTTCCAAGCTGATGCCACAATGGAAGAATCTAAGAAATGGGCTGAAGGCTTGGGGAAATTAGATGATGATGGGTGTTGGGTGGACACAGTTGAAGGGAAATGGTTACTTCCTAATGCCTACATAGTCATGATGGTCACTATGGCACACGGTCCCACACATGTGTGTGCCCAACAGATTACGAAAATGTTAGAGAAAGTCTGGGTAAATGATAAGATTTCAAAATTGCTCAGCATTAAGTCCAAAATTGCATGATTTGCCTACAGCACAATGTGGGGAAAGGGACGGTAACTCCAAGGGGTAGCTTTGGGCCTCCTTCTGTCCCGTTTGAAGTGATTCATTTGGATTTTATTTAGATGGAGCGGTGCAATAGTTTAAAATATGTCCTTGTGGTCATTTGCGCCTTCAGTAAATGGGTTGAGGCTTTCCCTGTCAAAGATGCTACAGCCATGACCACTGCAAAAATTATGATAAAGGAGTACTTCCCGCGGTTTGGGTTGCCAAGAGTCATCTGGTCGGACAATGGTCCACATTTTGTTGCTGCTGTAATTTTACAGATATGTACGGCACTACATATTGATAAGCGATTTCATTCGGCTAGACATCCTTAAAGTGCCGGGTTGGTAGAGAGACATAACGGTATCCTAAAGAACAAACTCGCTAAGACGTGTGCCGGTACCAAACTAAAATGGCCGGACGCCTTACCGATCGTTTTATTAGACATGCGCACTACTCCTCAAACTAAGACTGGGCTCTCTCCATTTGAGGTGGTGATGGGGAGACCTGCCAATATTTGGGGTCTTCCGAAACCTAAAGCACTGAGAAATGTTGAGGATGTATTGCTTTCAGACTACTGTAACCAGTTGACTAAAAATCTGTATTTCATTTATCATCAGTGTCTCCACACTCTTTGGAAAAGTCATTTCCGGAAACCATTGCTTCGAATTCTGCAACTTCCGTTGCCTCTGATACGTTGCTTCCCTCAGGGAGTGACGTTACCTTATTTCCGGATCAAACAGTACCGGGAACCACCAGATATAATCTTCGACGGTGAAAATAGGCCTACAGCACGGTTCGACTGTGCATTCAAAAGAAGGAAAGAATCATCAAGGGCTTGCTTTTGCCCAAATTTGAGAAAGGGGGTTCTGACGGCTAGGGTTGGGGAAGGACTAAGAAGCCGCGCGACCGGGGGGTGTCGCCAGCAACGAACATTGGGGTTTCCATCCGAAGACTACGATGCCTGCCACCGCTACTGCCTGTATTGGACTTGTAAATAAGGGGGTGACCAACTTGGACAATGAACACTGTGCCTGGGCCCCGAAAACGTATTGCTGTGTTTTGATGATAATAATTGGGGTTTATATAGTAACTGCTTTAGGATTCTGGTACGTTGAGGAGATTTATCCTCTAGAGCCTCTTTTGCCAACTGAATTTGCACCTACTGTTTTTACTCCTTTTGTACACCTGCATACTCTGTCACCTAGGGACTCTCAGCACAGACAGAAGCATCACAATAATACTATGATGCTGATTATGAATTCGACACATGCCATTTTTAACAAAACCAATTGTTGGGTCTGTTCACATTTACTGCAACACGGGGATAAGGGGCTAGGTTGGTATATTCATCCTTTACCGTTCACAACTGCTTGATATGCTTCTCTTAGAGCACTGTGCTTTGGCCGGTGGAATGATAGCATATCGTGGAACTTTGATGGAACGAATTTGAATAATTTTGAGAAACGTGTTCTGACTCCCCTGGGATGCTCACTTTTCGCAAATAGGAGCAAACCCAACGTTGCCTTAATTAGGCCTTCTGATAGACTATCCCGTCCTTTCCAATCTTTAGTTTCCTTTAAAATGGCTCCGATAGGCAATAAGGATGCCGTGCCTCCTTCTTACTCTGTTAACCATAGCCCCGATTCAGTTTCTTTCTGCATACAGAGGAATGGTACCCGGTCAATGGGAGATTTTAAGGGCTGTGCCAACGTTGCAAATTTGACTGGGGAAAACAGACCTTTGTACGTGGGCGAACCTGTCTATTTCGTTTGCGGTAATGTAGCATTTCCATGGTTGCCCAGGGATTGGTAGGGAACCTGTTATTTAGGGATCCTGTTACCTGGGGTATTCATAGCAAGCACTTTGGAAGTTTCAAAGGCTCGTCCACGGCGGGACGAGAATGGTGATACCCCAGCACAAGTGATGGGAGATATAGCGAAATCAGTTGTGCCATTTTGGGGGCAGATAGCAAATTCCAAAGACATCAGGAGACTAGCGAGAGTACTGGAGAGAACCATCAACCGGACCACAGATATACTCTATAACATGACATTAGAGCAGAAAGCGATAAGATTAGTAGCACTCCAGAACCGGATGGCATTAGATGTCATTCTGGCTGAACATGGTGGAGTATGTAAATTAGTGGGGTCCGCTTGCTGTGTTTTTGTACCAGACTCCTCCCCAACCATTTTCAAAGCAATTCAGAATCTGCACGTCCTTAGCTCAGAAGTGCATGTTCCCGAGGGGAACTGGAATCTTAGTGCTTGGTTTTGGGATTTCTTGCAATCTTGGGGTTGGAAGGTACTTTCGGTTTTGTTGATCATTTTGGGAGTTCTGCTATTCCTTTGTTGTTGTATCCAATGTCTGCCTAGTATATGTTCGATGCTAGGGGGATGTTGTGCTCAGGCGATAGGTACGATAGGACACAAAGTATATGCCCCGGATAAAACCTCCAAGGAGTATGTGTTAAAAGAGATCTTAGTGAATGACCTGATGGCCATAGATATCTCTAACGGCGATTCAGGGTGTATGGACGATGACGTATGGAGTTACTTGCAAGGAGATCAGAAGTAGTCTTAGCACTTGGCATAGGCCAAAAGAGGGTTTGTCAAACTGGATATTAAGTTATGCCTCCTATTGTAAACGATTATATGTATATTGGCTTACGCCAAGTCGCATAAAACTGTACGCGAATAACTCTCTACGGCAAGGTCTTGACCTTAGAAATTGATGTAAGCCACCATCTTGAATCAAACTGCCATTTTAGGTTCTCTTGCTGTGTAAAAGTCACCCTGTACATCAAAATGGTGGACGATGCCATTCCAAACAGAATCTGGTCGACATGACCTCCGTACAGCGAATGTATAACTTGCCTGCAAGCCACTTGTTAGGGTCGTGAACTGAGACCTTGTCCTTCTGTTGACCTGAATGTAAATGGTTTACCTGTATCAACGGAACTGATCTATGCACATACTAATGAATAAATTAGAATTGACCTGGCAGAGACCCTAGACCAGTAATACATTCATGGAATGGTTAACCCGCGAAGGGGTTGGACAATAGGCTGGAGAAATGTATAAAAGCCTGAATGTCCCAATGTACAGTCTCTCACTGAATACATCGAACCCCGTTGAAGTTCGTTGTGTTGCACTGAGGACCGATAGCTATCTGACCTGTCATTGACTTTGTCATTGCTTGACCTTAAAATAAAGTACTTTGTATGTTCCTTTGTAACCAGTGTTTGGTGTGTTTCCTTTGGGTTTCCCGGCTTCATATTATTTTCCTCTTTTCACAACAGTTCCACTCCTTATCTTGGTAGACTTCTAACAGTGCAAAAGCAGCTGCGTGGTGTGCTAGGCCTGTGTACTAGGTCCTTTCACGAGCTGCTCTTCTTAATAGTTTCTTCTCGGTGAGGAGAAAGCCTCTCTTCCCCGCTCCTCAAGCTAGTCGGTAGAGTGGTTAACTCGCGGATACTGATAAACCGTATGATTTGCCAGTTCCCCTCCCCCGCTCCCCTATGTCTGCCACACTAGGTGTTCTGATCTTGCCCTTCCTGTTTACCAAAACCTCAGCAGCTCTCCTGTTTAAACAACAGCCTCCTTCTCCCATAAAGACCACTGTCTGACATTGGATGGTGGGGCCACTAAGCAGACCACAAGCTGGGTTATGCTCGGCCTAGGGGCTGTGCTGGCAGAATCCTCTTGTTACCCCCAATCATGTTCCATGCATGAGGCCGGCGACTGACTGACACACACAGAGACAGACAGACAGACAGACAGACAGACAGACAGACACACACACACACACACACACCTCCCCCCCACCCCCACCCCCACCCCTGTAACGGTACGGGACAGGGTATGGCAAACAGAGAGGGGACTGCCCAGAGGGAGCAGGGAGAGGACTGCCCAGAGGGAGCAGGGAGAGGACTGCCCAGAGGGAGCAGGGAGAGGACTGCCCAGAGGGAGCAGGGAGAGGACTGCCCAGAGGGAGCAGAGAGAGGACTGCCCAGAGGGAGCAGAGAGAGGAATGCCCAGCCGGAGCAGAGAGAGGACTGCCCAGCCGGAGCAGAGAGAGGACTGCCCAGCCGGAGCAGAGAGAGGACTGCCCAGAGGGAGCAGAGAGAGGACTGCCTAGCCGGAGCAGAGAGAGGACTGCCCAGCCGGAGCAGAGAGAGGACTGCCCAGCCGGAGCAGAGAGAGGACTGCCCAGCCGAAGCAGAGAGAGGACTGCCCATAGGGAGCACTGAGAGGACTGCCCATAGGGAGCACTGAGAGGACTGCCCATAGGGAGCAGAGAGAGGACTGCCCACCAACATCAAATCCCACATTAGAACAGCAAGCCATTCCCTGGGGCGGGCCCATCAAACCATTTCATACCACTTGCAAAAGGGGACAACCCTGGATTCCCTTAACCCAGAGAAAGGCTGGAGAGCAGGGTCAACGCCCTATGAAATGGAAGGGATGTGACAGAAGGAGGTGGAAGCCCAGAGAAGGCACTCATTTGAAGACATCTGGAGAAGATTGCAGAAGGAGCTATAACAGGAAGCAGGAGGGCAGAGGAGAGGCCCAGGAGGCCGGGACAGGGTGGAGAGACTCCATGGGCCTGGAGAGAATTAGGCCCATTCAGAGGGCGAGACAGGGAGCCATCCGGTACCTGGAAATAGTGAGGCAGAAACCCCGACCCAGGTGCTGTGGAGTAAAAGAGAGAGAGGGGAAGAGTGGGAGATAGAGATACTGGCCTGGGGACTGAAAAAAGAGAGAGAGAGAGAGGAGAGAGAGAGAGGAGAGAGACAGACCAGGGGCTGGAGAGAGAGGGAAAGGAAGAGAGGTAGAGAGACCCAGGTACTGTGGAGTAAAAGAGAGAGAGGGGAAGAGTAGGAGATAGAGATACTGGCCTGGGGACTGAAAAAAGAGAGAGAGAGAGAGGAGAGAGACAGACCAGGGGCTGGAGAGAGAGGGGAAGAGTAGGAGATAGAGATACTGGCCTGGGGACTGACGAGAGAGAGAGAGAGAGAGAGAGAGAGAGAGAGACTCGGACCCAGGACTGGAGAAGGAGACAAGGAAAAGGAGGGAGACAGAGGGAGAGAAAAAAAGAAAAAGAAAAGCTGGAAAGATAAAGGGAGACCAGGATCGACCCGGGAGCAAGGGAGAGAGGGAGAGGGACAGAGTGACCCACCTAGAGGCAAGAACGAGAGGGACCGAGACCAACCTGTGGGTTAGAGAGGGTAAGAAATACCAAACCATGGCCCGTCATTCAACTAGCAACACTGCCAGTCTTGAAAAGGGTCCCCCACTGCAACAACCTCTTGTGCACACATCATGCGTCCAGGTGAGTCTGGAACCTCTCGCTAAAACATGTGCTCAGCATGATGCATCCTCCCCGCCCTCCCTATCAGTTATTGCAGAGCCCAAGCTCAGAGGGTCTGCCGCCGCTCTATGCGACTGCAGACAACACTTGGACACCAAGGACAAATCGCACGTGTTCAAATGAAATGTCAATAGTGATGCATCCCTTACCCGCGGTAACTCAACTGTGGTGAAGACCAACACATTATCCACAGTCAATTTCAGACTGCGGCAACAACAAAGGTCTGTCTACAGTCATTGGTAACACATCAAGCTCTAGCCCACCAGGTCACCTACCAGGTGTAACACATTACCCTTCCTACCGGACTGTGACAATGTAACTCACTTAGGTGACATGACCAGGGCACTTCCCTCTAATAAGTCCGAAACCACCACATGCTGCTAAATACCAGGCCCTTAATTCGACACTCCACTGAAGTAGCAGAGTGTATTATGAATGATAAGCTTGACATATGTGCAATCACAGAGTCCTGGCTGCATGCTGCTGCAGGGCCAGCACTCACACTTGCAGACCCAACAGGATAGACTATCCCGAGAGCAGACCGCCTGAATGCTAAAGATGGGGAGTGACATTGATCTTCGCCATGTCAATGCAGATCCGTAAGGTCGAGAATATTTCTTTACCCGAATGTGAAGTAATATGGCCCAAGTTGGATTTGGACCCATTGTTAAAAAGCAGGTTCCAGGCTCTTTAAGTTCACTTCATGTAAGTTTATTTCCAGCTTAATAGTTACAGTTCCACATGAAGACATTAAGGACATAAGTATAGGCAAACACCGGCTCCCATCACCCAGGGCCAGCCAGCTGTAACTGTCTCTGAATAGAACACTCACTAAGAAGATTCTATCATCCACACACAAACATTCCACACAACATCACCAGAGACAGGCACAATACAACATACCTCCCTCCTTTACAAACCTAACCTGCACAAAACATGTCACACACCACAACAAAACTACCACCTTCCAAGAACAGACACACATGACTCAACTGAAAACGGACACTTCCACAGCCAAACCCAACCAACAAAATCATCACACCCTGACAAACCGCAAACCAAATACCCTCGCAAAAATACCATCATCCATCTGCCTGTTCCTGCTACAAACAAGCAACTGGGCTCTCACCCCAGGACTGACCGACCCTGAACTGGGCTACATCACCTACATTCCTGACCACCAGACAACTGCTTCGCCTCCTACCACCTGCCCCGCCTACAACAATGCGGGTGTCCAGACTGCCACCCGGGAATTTCCAGCAGACCTCTAGACTGCCACTCTAGAGAGCTGAGACCTCAAAGTCTCCAAAAAAAAACAACCACAACCTCACTACAATGGGAATCACAAAGTGGAAACATGTAACATCACTGAAACCACAAACACCCATGGACTCAACACCCCACACATTACCAGACCACGTTGTACAAGCTTTCCAAACACATTGGGAGCAGTGGCCATGTACTCCCATTGCCAACATCACTAACTGGTAAAATCACAACGTTATTGTTCAAAAGAATGGCATCCTCAAACAAATCTGGCTGTTGAACCCACAGACAAGACGAAATCAACAATAAATGTCACAAATAACATTGAAAACAATTTACTCATTATCTCAGGACACACCACACCCAATACCAACATCACCAGGCGTCCCCAGCTACCCCTTTACCACCAGTTACCTACTGTCCTATATGATAAGAAGGTTAACAAACCTCGGGGAAGGCGCTACCTCCCTTTAAAACAACCACAATGTTATTCAGCCATACAACTCCATAAACCAAACCCATCTACAAATTTGGAAGAAAACATCCTCCTATACTAAAAGAGCATGGGCGCTACCCCGCTCTGGAACTACTCCATGGCAGTTCAACTTTTACCAATAACCCAACATGAGTAAACATCTTCATGTCAACTTCATGGAACCATACATCATTTTCCAAATCATACCAAGCACACATTACCCAAGGATTACTCATATGTCTAAAAACAGAACAAGCATAACCCTTGCTAACTGTGGGTTCAAACCGTCACCAAACTCTCACTGACTCTCTCCCCATCCAGATACAGATATTGCATAGTATATATACAATATTATAAGAGTCAGATTGATAACATGCATTCTAAAACAATGAAATGCATTACCCATATTTTGCTATAAATGAAGCAAAACACCAAACCAAAACTTGAATGAACCTAAGGGTCCATAGCCATTACTAGGCTCCATCACAACTTAAATGTCCATAACCGTTTGGGGCTCCAAAGAAAAAGCAGGTTCCAGGCTCTTTAAGTTCACTTCATGTGAGTTTATTTCCAGCTTAATAGTTACAGTTCCACCTGAAGACATTAAGGACATAAGTATAGACAAACACCAGCTCCCATCAACCAGGGCCAGCCATCTGTAACTGTCACTGAATAGAACACTCACTAAGAAGATTCTATCATCCACACACAAATATCACACACGACATCACCAGCTACATCACCAGAGACAGGCACAATACAACACCCATCAGTACTATTAACATCTTTCTAGAGACCACCACATAATATTCCAGACTTCCTATTGCAGCTGAGATCATCCAACCTTAAACCCTCATCAAGGACCATCATCTTTGGTGATTTCAATCTCGGTTTCTCCGATGGTTCTGGCTCACTGGCAACTATGGTTAGGACCACCCTGCTGGACTTGGAATTTAATCAGCATGTCAGTTCACCTACACACAATAAAGGTGTAACTCTAGATTGGGTACTTAGCCATAACATTAGCATATTGGAGGTATAAATTAACGCATGTCCTTGGTCTGACCATTATTTCATTGAATTAACATAGCCATACCAGTTCATAACAAAAATGCAGGGTCTCATCTAGGAATCTTCAAAAGCTCACAACATCAGCTATGGCCCCCTACATCTCATTGACCATCGACCATCGACAATCTACCCAATCTGAATTCGGCCGAAGAGCTAGCAGAAGCATATCAAACCATGCTCGAGAATGCTGTCCACAACGTGGCTCCAGTAAAGTCTCACCTGCTGAGAACAAAGCTGATCAAAATCTGGTACCTAGCCGACATTCGTAACCTTAAAAAAGCTAAGACCAAATTTCTGAAACAGTGGACAAAAAACAAATCCCCGGAGGACAACACTATTTACTCCCTTGCTGCTTATGCATATAAATATGCCATTTGTGAGGCACAAAAAAACACATTATGATCAAAGAATCTCTGGAGCAGCCGCCAACTCTAAGGAGCTCTTTAGAATTTTGAAAGAGCTGGAGGATCCATGCCCCTGTCCATCACAGGTGATTAAAGACTCTGACTGGTGTATGGCCATCCAAATGCTTTCACCGATAAGCTAATAAACATCCAGACAGACATCGAAGCCAAGTATGTAGCAGGCGACAACCATAAAGAGAATCCAGCTCCTACTGGGACTAAGGGGATTCTTCCCAAATTCGAGTTTCAAATGGTTAGTGAACACCAATTGACAGACGTATTAAGGAAACTTAAGCCCACAAACTGCAAAGGGGACATCTGCCCCATACTTATGGTGAAGTCATGTGCTCACCAGTGAATCCCAAAATTCGTTAATGCCTCTTTCAGGGAAAACTGCGTACCCTCATGAATCAAAAAGGCATGGATCTCCCGTCTGATTAAAAAGCCTACCCTGGATCCTAATGTGGCAGGTAAAAACCGGGCCATTACTAATGTTCCCGATTTTCTGAAAAGTCTCGAAAAGGTAGCTCACCTACAGACTGAGGAGTTTCTTACCAATCACAACAAAATCCTGGGACAGAAACAATCTGGGTTTAGACGTGCACACAGTACCGAGTCTACTTTATTAGACCTACAAATTAACATCTTCAATTCCTTTGAGAAAGGCAATATTGCAATACTTGTGCTGCTGTATCTATCTGCAGCGTTCAATTTGGTAGACCATTCCATACTAGCGGCCATCATCCGCAACAGACCTCGCTGATTGCAAGGCAGGTCTTCTTTAAAGAGGCAAGGGCTGAGGAGTTTTCAGTGACATGCAGGGTCCCGCAGGGTTCATGTATATCGCTAACACTATTCAATATTTTCATGTTACCCTTATTTGAACAACTAAACATAGTAGGTATAGTGTATGCCAACTACGCAGAAGACACGCAATGTCTGATCCCCCTCACCGGGAATTATGTCACAGACTCAATTACCGTCAACTCCATTTATGGCCAGTTTCAAACCTGGATGCGCATCAATGGCCTTGTACTCAATGATTCGAAAACAGAGCTCATGGCCACGGGCACCTATTTGCAGCTTCGGAAGCAGAATATCAGAATTTTGTCATTGCAGGATGTGCCACTGCTACCCAAGCTAAGGTCAAGACCTTAGAGGTTACCCTGGACCAAGACATGAATATGAAAGCCCAAGTAAACAGCCTGGTCTCAGGTACATCCTACTACCTGAAATTGCTCAATAAGCTTCGACCCTTCTTAAACTCCACCAATTGTGCCACCATTGTGCGAGCTATCATAGGGGCAAGTGCCAAGGGGTGAACTCACCCGCAAGTCATCGAGAACAATGCTGTGCGCATTGTCGAGGGGCTCCACAAAACAGACCATGTGTCTGCAGCTCGGATGGCTCTACACTGGCTTCCGGGCTGCAGCAGAATCTCGCTCAGAGTACATTGCATAACATACAACTGTTTGTATGGACAGAGCCCCAAGTATTTGTCTAGCAGCGTTGCATGGCTGCATGGTTGCCAGCCGTAGAGTTTTAAGATCTAATAATGCATGTCTCTTAGACACACTGCAGGCCAGACTGTCAATTGTTGCCCTGCGTTCCTTTCCTTACGCAGCCCCTAAAAATTGGAATGCGCTCACTCCAGACCCGAGAGCATGTACGTCATTGGCTGCCTTTAAGCAGGGGCTAAAATCCAGCCTCTTTATTAGCCTCACTCATTCCGTTAACTTAACCATCTTCTGTCCCAGGCATCCGCCCCAGGATTGGAACTTATTGTTTATTGTTATTTTTGTTCTTGTCTGGGCGCCTCCATGCCTCAGGGCTTCTTGTTTCGCGCCATATAAATAAAATAAATAAATAAAAGGAGGGGCCGACCCTGCAGTGAGAGACTGAGACTGACCTGGAGGTTAGCGGAGATAAAGAAACTGAGGAGAGAGGTAGTGAGAGGGAGAGAGGAAGATGGAGGGAGAGATATGATATGATATATGATAGGTTATTCATATCGCGCTTAATACCCAGAGATTTCTAAGTGCAGACCCGGGGATCGAACCTGTGGTGCTCATTTTACTTCCAAGGCGAGCACGTTGACCCTGAGCCATCCTCCGAGAGAGAGAGCCGAGAGATGGAGAGAGAGAAAGAAAGAGAGCGAGGAAGAGAGAGACCCAGCAAGTTGTCAGTTACATTTGGCTCTCTGTACAGAGATGTCTCAGGAGCAGGGAGTGGAAAGTTAAAGAGCCGAGAAGAACCACTGAGGAGGTGGCGGAGAAGGCAGCTCTAATACAGATGTGCCTAAAGAGGAGGAAGTGTCTAATGAGAAGGTGGTAAACAGGAAGGAGACAATTAAACAGAAGTGTGATCAGAGAATGAAATGACAGCAGAGAATCACCAGCAGGAGAAAGGAGGAGGACAGAAAGATCAGTGGAGGATAGAAGAGGAAGAGACTGGGAATGTACAATCGGAAGCCTGGGACAAGTGGAGGAGCAAGCCTTTCGGCAGTAGAAGCACTAGCCGAAAGATGCAGAAGGAAGGAATAAGAGACGGTCCGCTTGGAACGAGCGCATGGGCAAATATCAAGAAGGAGAGATTGGGATGAAAGACAGTAGAACCTGGACCTAACGGCTGAGAGAGATGGTGAGAGGCCTAGAGAAGACCCTTTATAGACCACAGGATGGCCTCCTGTCTACTTATGGCCCTCAGCCTTAGTTTCAGGGCAGCGCCAATGTGACACCGGCATCATTAGTACACATGGGGTTCCAGTGTAGAATGGAGTCTCAGAAGGACTCACCTCTCCCCCCTCCTTCCCCCCCAACCATGCTCTAGCTGCTAAGGAACATTGCAAGGAGAACACCAAAGAGGGAGACTTTGCTATGCACTGAAACACGACCTTGAGAGAGATTTTTCATTCAAACGGTTTTGTTTTGGGCACTGATCATGTACCCCAACTTTGCTTATTTACAAGTTAGGAACAAGTTACTTACCTGTAACTGTTGTTCTCCAGCATGGGTCTGGCATGGATTCACATGCTCATGAATATTCCCCGTCGTCAGGCTGGGAATCCTCGGTAAAGAAAAAACCAGTATCAGTTTCGTTTCTGATCTGTCTTTCGTAGCAATAACCAATCACTGGTCTCTGCGTCATACTGACCACAGCCAATGACTGCCCTCTACCTAAGCACCGCCTCTGGCAGCCATCTTCAGATTTGGAAGCACGTGAAGTGGCAGTATGACCAAGTGAAGAGCCGCAGAGGGGTAGGCGGGCGGGTTCGCATGTGAATCCATGCCAGACCCATGCTGGAGAACAACAGTTACAGGTAAGTAACTTGTTCCTTCTCCAGCATGGGGTCTGGCATGGATTCACATGCTCATGAATAAAGAATACATAGCAGTACACACATGCACAACCACGGGAGGTGGCAAAGGCTCAACATTAAGCATCACATCAACTCAACATTAAGCATCTTACCTCCTCACCAGGCTCACCTCAGGCGAACAGGTTGCGCAGCACTGCTTGGCCGACCCTGGACTCCTCCCTGGAATCCCGGTCGACGCAGTAGAATTTCGTGAAGGTGTGCGTCGACCTCCACGTAGCAGCCCTGCATATGTCCAGCAGGGGCACACCAGATAGGAACGCCGTGGTAGCTGCGATCGCTCTGGTGGAATGGGCTCTCGGACGGCCAGGCAGCGGTCGGTTTGCCAACCGGTGACAGTACATGATACAGCCGGAGAGCCATCTGGAGATGGAAGCCTTCGAGAGAGCCTTCCCCTGATTGACAGGTCCAAAGTTCACAAAGAGTTGTGACGTCTTCCGAAAACCCTTCGTGCGATCCAAGTAGAACTTCAGCGCTCTAGCTACATCCAGCGAGTGCAAAGTCCTCTCAGCCGGCGACGAAGGCGACGGGAAGAACACAGGTAACACCAAGGGTTCGTTGAGATGGAAGTCCGACGGTACCTTGGGCATGAAGGAGGGGTGCGTCCTGAGCACTACCCTCGTGTCGTGGAAAGTCAAGTACGGGGCCTTGCAGGAAAGGGCCTGGATCTCACCCACTCGTCGTGCGGAGGTGATGGCCACGAGAAAAGCTGTCTTCCACGATAGAAACTTCAACGGGGCCGAGTGCAGAGGCTCGAACGGAGGTCCCATGAGCTTGGTCAGCACCACGTTGAGCTCCCACGCCGGGGCCGGAGCCTTCACCGGCGGGAACGATCTGAATAGTCCCTTCATGAACTCTTTCACCAGACGATGAGACCACAAGGACGTCCGCCCCGTGGTTCTGGTGTATCGGGAGATCGCAGCAAGATGAATCTTGATGGACGCGTGTGCCAGTCCAGCTTTGGCCAGCGTCAGCAGGTACGGCAGTACTTGGGGAGCCGTAATCCGTAGAGGGTTAATCTTCTGTGCGTGGCACCAGACAGAGAACCTCTTCCATTTGTGTCCGTAGCATTTAAGAGTCGAGGACGCCCTGGCCTTTGCAAGAACCTCTCTGCAATCGGCCGGTATGTCGTATCCTCCAAACTCTAGCGCTGCAGGAGCCAGGCCTGCAAGTTCAGCGACTTCGGGTCGTGGTGGAGGATGGCGCCTCCTTCCCTGGAGAGTAGGTCTGCGTCCGCCGGCAGCTTGATCGGCGGGGACGCTGACAAGTCCAGAAGGTCCGGGAACCATATCTGCCTCGGCCACGCAGGTGCGACGAGGATCATCCTGCACCGTGACCTCTTGAGCTGGTTGACGAGCCGGATTAGCAGAGGCAAGGGAGGGAACGCGTAGAGGAACAGGCCCTCCCAGGGGAACGAGAAAGCATCGCCCATGCTCCTCGTCTGGGGAAACCTGCTGGCGAACCTCCGGCACTTGGTGTTCGTCGCCGTCGCGAACAGGTCGATCTGGGGTGTGCCCCACCGTCGGAAGAGGCGATCCACTAGATCCTGCCGTAGTTCCCACTCGTGGCACGAGCGCAGCTCCCTGCTGAGTGAGTCGGCGATGGTGTTTTTTATCCCTGCCAGATGAAACGGCACCAGAAAAATCCCTTGGGCGACGGCCCAATGCCACAGGTCCTGCGCCTCCTTGGACAGCGCTGGGGACCTGGTTCCGCCCTGTTTCCTGATGTAAAACATGGTGGTGGTGTTGTCGGTGAAGATCCTCACCACCTTGCCCTTCAGGGACGGAAGGAAGGACCTGAGGGCCCAAAACACTGCACGGAGCTCCAGGACGTTGATATGCAGGGACTTCTCCGTCGGGAGCCAGAGTCCCCTCGCGTGCAGATTTTCGGTGTGCGCTCCCCACCCTTCCAGGGAGGCATCCGTGGTCACAGTCTCCTGGTGGGCTGGGGTCTGGAAGTCCATGCCCGCCGTCAGATGCGCGCGGGTGCCCCACCACCGTATCGCTCGCCGGAAACTCTCGTCGAGCTTGATCCTTTCCTCGAAGCTGCCCGTCGTCTGGATCCAGCGCGCATCCAGGAATTCTTGCAACGGGCGCATCCGGAGCCTGCACATGGGAATGAGGTAGATGCAGGAAGACATCATCCCGAGGAGGGACTTGATGGATCTCACTTTGGCCGCGTCGGCCACCAGCATCCGTTGCACCTTGCCCAAGATGGTCCTGGTCCTCTCCTCCGACGGGGAGGCCAGAAGGGACACTGTGTCGAGCCTCGCTCCCAGAAACAGTGCGACTTGCGCGGGCACCAGGTGGGATTTGGTGTAGTTCACGGAGAATCCCAGGTCCGTGAGGAGTTGGACGGTCCTTGCCGTGTGGACCACGGCGAGCTCCTTCGTCTTGGCGCGGATGAGCCAGTCGTCCAGGTAGGGGTAGACGTGAATCCCCTCGCGGCGCAGCTGCGCCGCCACCGGTGCGAGGCACTTGGTGAATACCCTGGGTGCCGACCGCAGTCCGAAGGGAAGGGCTTTGAACTGGTAATGCCGCCCTTGGACCACGAACCTGAGGAATTTTCGGTGCCCCTTTAGGATTGGAATGTGGAAGTAGGCATCCTCCAAATCCAACGACGACAGGAAGTCTCCTTCCTCCAGTTGACCCAGGACGTGCTGTAAGGTGACCATCCTGAACTTCTGCGCCTTGATGAACTTGTTCAGCCGTCGCAGGTCTAGGATGGGGCGCCATCCTCCCGTCTTCTTCTTCACGAGGAAGTATCGCGAGTAGACTCCGGAGCCCCGAAGCCTCTTTGGGACGAGTTCGATGGCGCCCTTTCTGAGCATCGCCTTTACCTCCAGGAGAAGTTGAGGGACGTGAAGTTCTCTCCTGGCCACGGGGGGGACGCGCGGGCACCTTCTTTGAAACTCGAGCGCGTGGCCCCGGGCCAGGGCATCCAGCACCCAACGGTCGGTGGAGATGGACTCCCACACGCTGACGAAGCCCGCCAGCCGGCCTCCCACCGGGGTGCTTCGGTGGGGGCCCGACCCCACGGCCGGTTCAATCCTGCTTGGACGCGGCCTTGCCGCCTTGACCTCCTTGGCGACGACGGCGGGGTCCGCTAGACTTGCCTCGTCCTCTGTAGGCCTCTTGCGACGACGAGCGGGCCGCTTGACGGTAGGAAGCGAAACCGCCACCGGAACCTTTGGAGGCGCCCTTGCCTCCGCCGCTCCGAAAGGGCGTCCGTCGTTGCTGCAGGACTCCCAGGGCCCGGGCCGTCTCAGTATCCGCCTTGATGGCCTGGAGGGAATCGTCCACCGTCTTCCCAAACAGGTTGTTCCCGTCGAAGGGCATGTCCAGGACTCTGGTCTGGACGTCCTGCCGAAAATCCGTAGCTTTGAGCCATCCACGACGTCGAAGGCAAACGCCGTTGCCTAGCTGGCGGAACCCCGCGTCGGCGATGTCCGTCGCCACGGTGATGGCGTGGTCCGAAGCCACTTCACCTTCCTGGAGGATCTCAAGGGCCTCAGCCCTCTTGTCGTCCGGCAGAAAATCCAGCAGGGGAGCCATCTTGTACCAGAGCTCCCTGTCGTAGCGGGCCACGATAGCCAAGGCGTTGGCCGCTTTAATCGTCGTCGCTGCCGACGAGATGACTCTACGTCCCATAGCATCCAATTTCTTTCCCTCGCCGTCCGGCGGGGAAGTCGATGTGGAGGCCGCACCCCCCCCCGCTTTCTTCCTGGCCGCCGCGGAGACGACGGAGTCCGGGGTAGGCTGCGCCCGGAGGCATAGGGGGGCCGTGTCCGGGACCCGGTACTTCTTCTCGTACCGGTCTCTTCTAGCTGGCGTCGTGGAAGGGTTCTTGAGGAGGGAAAGACCCTCATCCCAAATGTCGTCCAACAGAGGCACTGCGAGGACCGTCTTCCTCTTGGCCTCGCGCCGCTGATAAAGGAAGCCTTCCTTTTTCTTCTCCTCGGGGCAGAGTTGAAAAAGCTCGGAAGCCCTGGAGATCATGGAATGGAAGGATCCGATCTCGTCGGGCGGAGAAGCCCTGGTGGGGGGCGACGACGGAAAATCCTCGTCGTATGCCTCGTCGTCCGTACCCGTCGCTGCCGTGTCAGTCCCCGTATCATCCCCTCGGGTGGACGGGGAGGAGGGCTGGACGGGGCGCGACGGTTGAAAAGGAGGTGGAGGATGGATCCTTCTTTTCTTGGCAGGGGGAACACCAGAAGGTCCCGGTTCTGGATCCCCCGACGGGAGAGGTTCCTCCGTCGGTAACGGTAGCCTCGTCCTTATCTCAGTGCATAAGGACTGTATGGCCAACAAAATGGCCGCCGAGTTGTCTCGCGGCGCTGGCAGAGGGGAATCCGACGGGCGAGCAGGGGCCCCGTCGGCATCCTCGACGATGTCGTCGTCGTCGCCTGCGTCGGCACCCATTCCGACGGGCTGGTCTTGTTCCACGCCTAGGCCGTGGCTTAAGACCTCGACCAGCTCTTCTTCTGAGGTTGAGGCCGAATCTACGACGACGCCCTGCCCCCCCTTCTTCTCCACGGGGGTTTTCACGGGGGTCCTATCGATGGGCATAAAAGAAGACTCCCTCCGAGGAGGCAGGGAGATTCTGGGCCCTGAGGTCGCCACCACTGGAGTAGCCTCCACAGGCTGGGCCAGGGCCGCCGCGACCGTTTCGATAGAGGGCTTGGTCGGATGGATCAAGGCCTTCACCACCCTAGGTGCGCTCACCGCCTTGTCCTTGAGGGAGGGGGCACTGCCACGCTCCTCCTCTGCCTTCGAGCTCGACCGGGGCCTCTCCAGGAGCTTCGCCGGGTGCTCGGCCTTCCTCTTACCCGACCCAGAGCGTTGGCTCGTGGTTGATGGTGCCGGGGAGGGTGCGCCCTGCCTGGCGCCCGTAGAGCCCGACCGTTCGGCGCTCCCGGTGCCAGCGGACTCGCGGTGCTTGGCCTTATGTTGGGCCCCCGTCGCCGGGGCGCCCTCAAAGGTCTTAGAAGACCGCTCGGATTTCTTCTTCTTCTCGCCAGACGGGCTCTTACCCTGCAGCCAGTTGGCGAGACGTTGATGACGGTCCTTCATGGTCCGTTCCGACATGTCGCCGCAAAACGCACAGTCCTTCTCCACGTGCGTTTTGTCCTCATGAAGGCAGTAAAGGCAGAAAGAGTGTTCGTCCTCCTTAAAGACGTTCTGCAGCTGGCATCCAGGGCAGACCCTGAACAGCTTTCCGGGCGTCGAGCTTCCCTTCTCCTGGGCCATCTCCGAGACCGGGCCTGAGAAGCTTCTGGAGTCCTCCGAAGCGTAGCTCGACGAAATCTTCACCCTTGAGGGGCACAGATGAATCCGACACGGGTCCCCGTAGATCGGATGTAGTATCGGTGGAGCTTGAGGCTCTTTGACCGAAGAATCGAAGTTTTTGTGAAAAAAGCGCGAAAAAATAGCACTAACGCTCGAGAGCAATAGCACGAGGATCCCAACACATGAACGTGCGGTAAAAATCTGAAGATGGCTGCCAGAGGCGGTGCTTAGGTAGAGGGCAGTCATTGGCTGTGGTCAGTATGACGCAGAGACCAGTGATTGGTTATTGCTACGAAAGACAGATCAGAAACGAAACTGATACTGGTTTTTTCTTTACCGAGGATTCCCAGCCTGACGACGGGGAATATTCATGAGCATGTGAATCCATGCCAGACCCCATGCTGGAGAAAGGGCCTCACCAGAAAACATCACACACTATTACTGCGAGTCAGAAAACACCACATTTTTTTAAACAAATGTTACCACATTTAATAGAAAAAATATTTGGTGCCTGAGTTGGGGGATTAATTAAGGTAGGGGTATATGGGGCGGGGATGGTTGCGGGGGTTTCACCCCGCATTTATTTTCGATAAAATGTGCAAAAAAATCAAGAAAGAAAATTCGACATTTTCAGATTTACAGTAAAAAAGTTTTAAAAAAATAAAATAAACAATCTTTGTATTCATGTACATCCGAATTTAAGCCAATGGGGAGGACCAGGACTCGACCTTACCAACTGAAGTAACTTTTACTTTGAACCTTTCTCAAGAAATCTTTACATTTTAGCACCTGGGAGAATTGCTTTGGTGATCCCTGTGACCCTAATAAAGAACTGTTGGGACACACGTTTGATGTGTGGCTCAGACCTGATCCTTTTATGCTTCGTGACACGAAGGTGTACCTTGATGTACACTCAAGCACAGTAGACTTTTCATAACTTTGAGGCCATATTTTGGGAATCAGTGCTGCAGGTGCTCAGGTTTAGCATAAGCTCAACGGATAGGGCCCACCTGATCTGTCAAGGCCATTCTCAAGGTTCACAACATGGCCTTCTAAGGCAGGACCCATGAACGGCGGCACAGTGGACTCAAGATTGTTTGGAAACCCTGCTTGAGAGAACACATACTCATTTCAATGTTGGAGCTGTCCTCTGCTTCTTCCAACGCCCTTTCATGGCTCCAAACATTTGCGGTAGGCCTATCATCCACCGAAGAGCCATTTATGCAAACTATCTGCTTCCAATGTGTGATCCTGAGCTGCCAAGCTTCAGTGGAAGAGCCATCTATGCAAACGATCTGCTTTCAATGTGTGATCCTGAGCTGCCAAGCTTCAGTGTAAGAGCCATCTATGCAAACTATCTGTATCCTGACCTGCCAAGCGTCACTGGAAGAGCCATCTATGCAAACTACCTGCTTCCAATGTGTGATCCTGAGCTGCCAAGCCGTCTATGCAAACTATCTGCTTTCAATCTGCTTTCAATGTGTGAGCCTGACCTGCCAAGGTTCTCTGTAAGAGCCGTCTATGCAAACTATCTGCTTTCAACGTGGTATCCTGACGTGCCAAGCTTCTCTGGAAGAGCCGTCTATGCAAACTATCTGTTTTCAATCTGCTTTCAATGTGTGCTCCTGACCTGCCAAGCTTCTCTGGAAGAGCCATCCATGCAAACTATCTGCTTTCAATGTGGGATCCTGACCTGCCAAGCTTCTCTGGAAGAGCCCTCTATGCAAACTATCTGCTTTCAACGTGGGATCCTGACCTGCCAAGGTTCTCTGTAGGAGCCATCTATGCAAACTACCTGCTTCCAATGTGTGATCCTGACCTGCCAAGGTTCTCTGTAAGAGCAGTCTATGCAAACTATTTGCTTTCAATGTGTGATCCTGAGCTGCCATGCTTCTCTGAAAGAGCCATCTATGCAAACTATCTGCTTCCAATGTGTGATCCTGAGCTGCCATGCTTCTCTGGAAGAGCCATCTATGCAAACGACCTGCTTCCAATGTGTGATCCTGACCTGTCAAGGTTCTCTGTAGGAGCCATCTATGCAAACTACCTGCTTCCAATGTGTGATCCTGACCTGCCAAGGTTCTCTGTAAGAGCAGTCTATGCAAACTATTTGCTTTCAATGTGTGATCCTGAGCTGCCATGCTTCTCTGAAAGAGCCATCTATGCAAACTATCTACTTTCAATGTGTGATCCTGAGCTGCCAAGTTTCTTTGGAAGAGCCATCTATGCATCATGGTTCCGAATAAGAATCTACTGATCAATACTTAAGTTCAGGATCTTCCAGTTCAGTGAACGCAGCCACCTACGGGAAGAGAAGCCGCTGAGGCAAACTGCTGACTTTTAAGGGTCACTACCTCCCACCTCACCTCAACCATGAATCTAACCATCAGAAATTGAGAAAGGCGCTTGGATTATTTCATCCAGCTGGCCTGTCTGGCTACACGTAATCCTTACTGAACGTAGTACATATGACATTTTGGCTTTTGAGGAAGGCAACATGTGTGTCTGCTGTGAAAGGTACCCCTATTGTCACCTTTTGATTACTTAACAGCTCCACTGCTCAACTCCTCCCCGGACACCATCACAGCTCTCTAAAGAGACTCAAGAGTTGTCACGCGATACGTTAAAAAACCTGTGTGTAGCTCTCGCAGCTGCCATATCATGATGGATGTGTCTCCTCGGGATGACTCTCTGAGGTGGGACGCAAAGGGTTAAACATTATTCTACAGATCAGAACTTAAAGAAGGACACAGTATTAAACACTTGGATCGAGTTAGGTGTCTGCCTGCAGCATAGGTTCAACTTTTAGCATTTCACTTCATTTATTAATAATAACTTCTTTATATAGCGCTTTTATAGAAAGTGCTTTATATACAACATATTTACATACATTATTATTAGCCACTCGAAATTGGTACTCCCTTTATTGACCCCGGAAGGATGAAAAGCTGAGTCGTCCTTGCCGGGATTTGAACCTGCGACCATGGCTATCTTTTCACCAGGCCAGGGAATTCTAGATCACAGGTTCAAGTCCTGCATGGGTAGCACGGCTACTGTATGGGCTCGCTCTTGGATGCACCCCCCACTACCTTATCGATTGATCATCTTGTTTCGCATTCATGTTGTACTTGCACGGACTGTGAAGAAACTCTCCTCCAAGCTCTAGGGCAGTGGTCTTCAAACTTTTTTGGCCTGGGCCCCCTCTGAGCAAAATTTGGGCAGGCCGGGCCCTCCCAAAAATGCCATATGGACAGTATGTATTGTGCTCCGTCTGCACCCTACTTCCAGTATAGTCCCTGGGCTCCCCCACCTGCTCCCATCACAGTCGCTGGGCTCCGTCATCCCACTCCTACACAGTCACTGGGCTCTCCCCACCCCATCACACACACTGGGCTCTGCCCACCCTGCTCCCACAACTATGCCATGGTTCCCATCCATCCTGCTCCCACCACAGTCCCTGCGCTCCCCGTCTCCCGTTCCCAACACAGTCTGAAAGCCAGTGGCAGCTGGTGATTTTTTTTTTAAAGTGGGGGGGCATAACTATTTCCCCCAGAAATGCCATAGCGACCGAGCACAGTGAGGGAGCCCAAACCAATCAAGGGGCGTTCGGGGGGGGGTACCCCCATAAATTTTTTTTTAAAATAATGGGTTAAAATGTTGCATTGTAGAGCATACTTAAAAAAAATGGGTATATAGCCAAACAGTTTGCAATTGGTGCTGGGGGGTCCAGGGGGCACGCTTGACATTTATGATAGATGTCCAGTAAAAAGATACCATCCCTGCTAGGGTGCCAAGGGGGAAAGCACAGTATTTTTGACTGGACGTCTATGATAGAAATCCAGTAAAGAAATACCATCCCTGTCCCCTGGGCTCCACAGCGCTTCAGAAGGAGAGCTGATTTTGGCATGTGGGTAGGAGGATTGTGCAACAAAGGTATTTAGGTATTTTTAAAATGCCTTTGTTGTACAACCCTCCTTCCCCCCCTCTATCCACCACTTGCCAAAATCAGCTCAATGGACCAAAACAAACTAACACACACACACACATTCATACAGCAATCACTCTATAATTCACATGAGCATCCATCACCATACAATTACTCATAACACAAGCATACACGCATCCATACACATGTTTAAATAAAAAGAAATTAACATAAACGTACCGTCTGCATTGGTCTGCGTGTGGGTGCTGAAATGCCCTGCTCCAGGCTGCTCTGTCCTTATGTGTGAGGAGGCGCAGGAGCTCCCCCTCGCACATACAGACTTGGAGTGCCCCAGCCAGCATTTCCAATGAGCTATGCAATGCTGGCAAAGCAAAACGTCCCAGCACTTGCATGGCTCAGTGAGCATGTGCGGCAGGTGAACTAAACTGAACTGTCAAAGGGAAATAGTGTTTCCCTTTGACAGTTCAGCCAACCCAGGAGCACTCCCTCAGCTGGAAAAAACAGCCGAGGGAGTGCTCATTGTTTCACTGGGCTGGCTCCTTAGCTCCTCCATAATGGGTGAGGGGGCCACTGGGTGGGCACCCCCTCGCCATTATGGATGAGCCACCAGGCTCGGACTGGCCTAGAGGGCAATGCCTGTCCAAAAATGCAAAATGCTAGTGTGGGCCAGTAAAAATGGGCCACCAGTTTGGCCAATGTGGGCCAGTTTGATGAGTTACTTCCCTATGCAGTTAGTAATTTTGGCCATTGTTGCTGAATAAATATTCTTTAAATATCACAATTGACTTACATTTTAACACAAAGCACCCCCTTGGGTACTATTCAAACAGTCTTTGAATAAAGGAATGAATATCATTTACAACTGTGGGACACTTTTTCATTGGTGCCCGAGACAGTTCCGTGCTTCAGCCCGTCCATGTGAGCCACACCTGCCCATTTCTTCCAATCTAAAAAAAAATATATATATATATATATATAAAATATATATATTTTTATATATTTTTTTACATTTCATTCTGGTTTCTCACGGCCCCCCAGGGATGCGGCCGAGGCCCCCTGCGGGGGCGCGCCCCACAGTTTGAATACCGCTGCTCTAGGGACACATAGTGTTGGGTGCCTTCCTGAGCTAGTGGGAGATTGGCCCATGGGGGGCATGTTGGGGACCGTTGTGCCCTCCACTTTGTATATAAATATCTGTTTGTATTCTAAAAATGATATCTTTTGTAGTCCATACTACTCTGCACCCAATAATTCATGCAAATCAAAAGACTCATTGTTATCTTCAAGCTCCTCTTCTTATCCGGCATGCATTAAGAATATCAGATCTCCTTCCTGTGGCACTGCTCCACTGGCACTACCGTCTGGGCCATACATATCAACATTCTGAAGTAAATGGGAAGGCGATATCGTCGGAGAAAGCGGGAGATATTAATGTTTCCATAGGATTGCATGAGGTTCAGAATTGTTTCAGGTGCCAATATTTTTAGTTGGCAAATATGGAGTCTCGCGCCTAAATCGGGAGGCATTGCATGTATTCTGGGCTCATCTATGGTGCTGTGTGGGTGAAAGGAACGGAGAGGCCCCTGTGTGTTCTTTGTTCCAGTTTTGTTGGAGTCACTTTAAGATCCTTCTCTCAGGGACATCATTTGGGGGCCACCATTTAGAGCTCTACCTTGCCAACCCTGTGGTCTCCCTTGCTTCCCCAAAAAAAGAAGTTATTTTTTTATTTTTAACGGAAGCTCCTGTGTTGTGGCCAGCGCCATGTGGCTCTTTGTTTCAGTGTCAGGTGGCAGCCATTCTTGTTCAGGCCTCTTATAAAACCAAAGGGTTCGACAAGTGTAACACTTTGAGCAGTGACCCTAAATAAGAAAGAATAGGAATAACAAATAATTTGCCTTTCTGGAATTCTATACAATAATTGCTAGACTCATTAAGGGTTTATTTCGGGCAAACTTCAGGGTGTGAGTCACTGATTTAGTCTGTTCCTAAACACCTCAAATTCACAATGCAGACAAAAACTTCCAAAAAGCATTTAGAGCAGAATAAGCATCAATTTCGGACTATGTATTTTGCTTTACACAAGTTGCAGTTATAGCATGTTTTTTTCTGCCGTTGTCTCTGTTAAGATCAACACATGACATTCCATCTCGGTGTCCTTGGTCACTTGACAAAATCCTTGTGCCTAAAAGCTTGTGTACAGTGTAGAAATTTGACCATAGCACATAAAGTGGCCCTTGATTTCATTATGGCACAATGCTTTGGTGTAATGTGTCTATCTTTCCCATCTCTCTGGCATGCTGTTCAGGATGTTTGTTTTCATGTATAAGGTAACGAGTGCCCAGAGTACGGGATGCTGTGTGAGTGTGCCGATTTCCCTATTTTCCCAACCTCTCAAGCATGAAAAAGTAGATCCACGCAGGCCTGACATGTAGCCAACTGTGCACCAGACCTGCAGATGAACTGGCCTGCTGTTAAATCTCAGTTACCAGTTTAATACACTACAGAGTGTAATTTGCTTTCTGACTTTGAGAACATTCAGACATGTAATTGCTCATTTTACTATAGCCGGTAAGATAGCTATAGCCGATAATATAGCTCAGTGGGTTGAGCTCTCGCTGGTACAATGTGCGTGTGATCTGCAGGTTCGAATCCCGACAAGACCAACTCAGCCTTTCATCCTTCTGAGGTCGATAAATGGGGACCAGTACAGGTTGGGTGATATTGTATGTATATTTGTTCCATATAAAGCGCTTAAGCTAAAGTGCTAAATAATAACACATAATTATCATTTGGTCATGGACGTCTGCTTGCATTCACAGTAATTTGGTAATAAGGGCCTATACACACTGATATTAACGATACATATGGTGATCCATTCGTGTATGAAATGTATATCACATTAGTGATATCGTAACCAATTTCTCGTACTGTACTTAGGAACAATGCTATGTGATGCCACGTCCTGTTTTGCTGCAGAGCCCAAAAGGACATGACATTGTTTCAGCCTCTTTTCTCCCACTGATATTTTGGAATTATTTTACCCCCATTTCCCAAATTCATGCCATGGGAGGGGTCTGCGTGGCCATCATTCCTGGCCGTCTTTGCATGTAGGCTCCCCAAGTGCCCGCCGGAACAGACAGCTGATTTTCTACCCATATTTTCGGTTACGGGAAGAGTAACATCCCTGTGTTTGCCCATCGCTCTTGGTGGTCTCGCATCTGCTTCTGGTCCCCTTTCAGGAGAACGGCTCATGAGGTGGTCCCTGCTTTCTGGGGGTGCCTGGAACCCTCTTGCACTATTGCTCGGCTCTTCGGGGAGCTACTGTGCAGCCTTTCGTCTTTGTTACCAGAAGCGTAGACAGGGTAGGGTCTGAGCAGGCAAGGCCCACAGCAGAGCTGTGGGGACATTCACAGATGTTAATGGCACTCTGGTGGGCCCAACTATGATAGCTTCAGGCCCCACGTGTTAGACAATCTTGGCTACGCCTCTGGTGGTTACCACGTTGTGTTACAAGAGGGCAGCGTGATGATCTGGACTCCAAACAGGGCCCTATGGTCTGCTAAGCAGCTTCCATTTGCAAAGCTACTTTGGGTATTAAGGCCCTTCTAATGAGAAACATGTGCATTCTGAAGATACACAGACAATTGTGTTATTGCCAGTGGTGGAAATGGAAATAAATTGGTGGGGGATCCCACAAGGGCCGGGGTGGGGTTTAGGGGGGTGGTGCCCAAGGAGGCGGGGTTAAGGGTGGCAGAGCTGGCAGTTCACCTCCAATCAAAGGAAATGCCCAAAATAATAGTTTAAAACGGCATGATTTCTTTCATGCTGCTTCTTTTCCAAACTATATATCAATTTCACTTTAAACCACTTCCATGGCACTGGTGATGAGTTACTTCACTGTGCGGATAATAGTTTTGACCAGTGTTGCTGAGTAAATATTCTTTAAAATGCACAATTCGCCTCCCATTTTCTGAGTAAATATTCTTTAAAATGCACAATTTGCCTCCGATTCTATAAAAAAAACTTCCCCTTGGGTACTATTCAAACACGGTGATTTCCGTTTGCCATAAGCAATGTTTTCTTTTACTTGCACCCCACCCGGCATAGCTCCAGCAGCTCCCTTCAGAAAGCAGTTAGGTGGCATCGTGTGTGATCGTTTTAATAGGGGTATTTATTTATTCATGATACAGGTATCCGAAAAACATTGCATAAATAAATAATCTGGGTCCATGTATCCGACAAATATTACTTAAATAAATAAACCAGTCGTGGCTGAGGACCGGGTCGTAGCAGAGGAAGTTACAGTTTGCTCGCAGGCACTTTCTTTTTTCCCCAGCGCTGACTCAGGCCGGATCCAGAGATCTGGCTACACGTCTGGTGCCGGATCAGGCGAGAGCCAGCACAATCGCCAGCAGTGGTTATAGCTAATAATGTATACCGCCCCTCACATGTGCTCAAACAAGGCCACACCCACTAACTCTCCATGATTCCTGACCTCCTCTTGTACCGTTCAGTGCAGGTAAAACATTATTGCGGCCACCACCCCTTTCCCCCGGAAATCCTGGTGTGAAGTGGGCAGAGTTCTGCTCCCAGACTTGGCCACATATACATAACACTACCTCAGACCCCGACTACAGACGGCTCACCAGAGCAGTGGCCTGGGGAGCCTAGGGCCAGGCCCGGAGCTCTGCAAGCCTAGTGCAGTATGCCTTGAGGTAGGGCCTACAATAAAGGTATTCAAAAGAAAACATCCTTGAAAAAGAGAAGCTGAAGGACAACAGAAAAAGGTTACAGCATTGTCTAGGCTGACCAGACGTCCCCATTTTCCAGGGACAATCCCGGAAAAACGCCCTCTGTCCTGGGGTCCCAGGAGTTTTTACATTTTTATAACCCCTGTTCCGCGATTGGAAGGGTGGGTGGCTACCGTCCTGGTTTTTGCTGGGACCCGATTTTAAAATCCCAAAATCGGCCCCGGCAGGGCTCTTCCTGCGTGTGAAAGGGGGTGTGAACGCTTTTCACGCCCCCATTTCCTCCACCTTCCCCTACCGGCTGTCCTCATCCAATGAGAGGAGTATGCCTATGAGCACACCCACCACTGCCCCATGCAACAGGCCAGCGACATAGAAGTAGGACTACAGCTTTATTTGTGTTTACTTTAGTCCTATGTCTATGTATATGGCCTGTCTTGGTTTAAAAAAAAAATCTGGTCACCCTAGCATTGTCCTGTTTCATAGAACAGTAAAAAGAACCGACGGATGAGGTTGGTGGGAGGCGTCAGCATGGGCAACCTTAAAGGGGAAGTTGGGTTTTTTGCAATGCAAACAAGGCTCGGGTCAGGTCCCAGTGGGACTGTCGCCCATAAGTATGGAGGAAAGGGAACGGGACTTAGGAGTAGAGTTCCCGACTCAGGACCCTGGTCAGAGTTTCTACCTTGAACCCTGCGGTTTCTGTGCTCTCAGACTCACTGAGGGCACTAGGGAGAGCAAGGCAAGTCAACATGTCTCCCTCCTGCCAACTCTTGCTTTAGATCTGGCTACTGCAAGAACAATCATCGATTAATGAGACACAGGCTGCAGGTAGAGTCTGTTCGCAGACATTTTGGAGGGCTTCTATAGTAACTAGATAGAGGTTCTAGGCAAGCAGATGCATGTACACTCTCTCCCAATGTGGAGAGAGAGAATGGCCGCTTCCTTTCTCGTCCACCCCATCTCTCCAGCCTCACCTGTGCACCCAGGGAAAGGCACAGTTAACAGTGGTCACATTATAAGAACCAGACATGATCAAATCAATTTATTTTGTATTTATGTTATTGTTCTTTATAACGCACCTAATACCGTACCCGAGTTCGGTTTCTAAGCGCGGATCTGGGAATCAAACCTCTGTTGCTCTGCATGGTCTTGCTTCCAAGACCAGCGCTTTGACGCTGGGATACCTGGGCTATTCTCCATTCAATATGAACACAAAGTGCAAAGCAGGTGTTCTGAAACCGTGTGAGTTGCACTTAATTACCGCAGCTCATTCAATACTCTTCTCATCATGCAAAGCTGCAAATCAAGTGCCTCCAACACTGCACCTACTAGTGTTACATCCCAACAAGAACTGCACATCAACACATGAACTACACCATTTAATGTTTCCTCGTTCTTTCTCGCCCACCTAAGACCCCCTCTCCTTTTCCAGCACAGTGCTTTGGCGCAGCTTAAGGGTGCCCCCAGTAGGATACAAGCAAACTACAAAGCATTAGGCTGCCTCGTCCCTTCGCTTTTCTTCCTCCTCATCAGATGGTTGTGAAGATGCCATCGTGTGGCACATGCAACACACCCTGTAAAGGGATGAGATCAAGGAGGGACTATCTGCGCCGAGATGAAGGAATCTTCATCTGTATATATATATACATATTGTGTCAGCATCACTGGCGGAGGAATAGTTCAGCACCCAATGGCAGATCGTTGTGTTCCGGAATAATTCCTTTAATGCAGAATGTTCAAATCTCACTGAAGAGCTCTTATTATTGCACAGTAACTTGACCCCCACTAAAACTGAAATAAAATCCGGACTCTTTGAGGGATAGGCATCCATTTCTGTTGACTTCATATCATCTAGGTGTTATCCTGTTACGCTGGGTGACTGACATTTTGCAAAGTTATCAACGACACAACACAACCTTCTCTTTTTCCAAAACCATACAATAGCAGATTTTCTTCCAGAAGAATAATTTCCTTTTCCTACAGATCGGACACGTGGCAAACCTGCCTCAAAAGATTCCATTATCCCGGAGCGATCGTTCCTAGGATACGTTTCCATGGCAACAATTTGGGAGGCTGCATTTCTGTCTTTGCATGATCACTCAAAATCGGGACCCCTACTGGGACAGTATCATTTCAGCAAGCAGTGACAAAACAGTGGGCTTCTGTGGCCCTTCGCACATATTACACAATAATTCCACAGTAAGAGGTTGGGGGACATGATGTAACACACTGCTCCATGATGTGCGGGACCTATAAATGTGGGCGATCGTGTGGGTGCAAGAGAGATGCCGAGCGAGCGCTAAATGTGCTTTCTATGAGGGACTGTGACCTTTTAGTCAATGTGGCCAGATAATGAATCTCGCTTTCTGCTCATAATGTTCAAACATTATTTTCTGCTTCCAATATTCCTGTGTTCTCTAATGCGCTTCCTTAGTGATGTATCGTGCACTCACTTGCAGTAGAAAGGTCAATGCCTTTCTTCTACTCACTATTTAGACAAAATATTTTGCCAAAATCATAAAACGATTGGAAACACTCTTGATCAAGTCGAGATTTCTCATTTCCGGGCTGGTGGCCCTAAATCTTCTTTTTGGGGGTCTTGCGCATCTACGCTGGGGAAGAAACTGCTCCTGGAATCTCTTGTACTACTACTGGAACCTGACGTTAGATTAGAGATCTACTCCTAGCTCCATGCATGAATCATTCCACCAGATCATGTTTCTCATTCCCAGGTCCGGTGACCTTAAATCGTCTCCTGCGTACCTCTGCAAGGGAAGAAACTGCTACTGGAATCTCACACTGGATTCGAGATCTACTCTTAGCTCCATGCATGAATCATTCCACCAGATCATGTTTCTCATTCCCAGGTCCGGTGACCTTAAATCGTCTCCTGCGTACCTCTGCAAGGGAAGAAACTGCTACTGGAATCTCACACTGGATTCGAGATCTACTCCTAGCTCCTTGCAAGAATCATTCCACCAGATCATGTTTCTCATTCCCAGGTCCGGTGACCTTAAATCGTCCCCTAATTGCATCTGCAAAGAAACAAACTTCTGCTGGAATCTCTTGTGCTACTACTGGAATCTGACATCGGATTCAAGGTCTACTCCTAGCTCCATGCAAGAATCATTCCATCGCATCATGTTTCCCATTCCCAGGTCTGGTGATCTTAAATCGTCTCCTGCTCACATCTGCAAAGGAAGACACTTCTAATAGAATCTCTTGTGTTTCTACTGGAATCTGACGCCAGATTCCAGATCTACTCCTAGCTCCAGGCAAGAATCATTCCACTCCATCATGTTTCCCATTCCCAGGTCCGGTGACATTAAATCACCTCCTGCTCACATCTGCAAAGAAACAAACTTCTACTGGAATCTCTTGTGCTACTACTGGAATCTGACATCGGATTCAAGGTCTACTCCTAGCTCCATGCAAGAATCATTCCATCGCATCATGTTTCCCATTCCCAGGTCTGGTGATCTTAAATCGTCTCCTGCTCACATCTGCAAAGGAAGACACTTCTAATAGAATCTCTTGTGTTTCTACTGGAATCTGACGCCGGATTCCAGATCTACTCCTAGCTCCAGGCAAGAATCATTCCACTCCATGTTTCTCATTCCCAGGTCCGGTGACATTAAATCACCTCCTGCTCACATCTGCAAAGAAACAAACTTCTACTGGAATCTCTTGTGCTACTACTGGAATCTGACATTGGATTCAAGGTCTACTCCTAGCTCCATGCAAGAATCATTCCATCGCATCATGTTTCTCATTCCCAGGTCCGGTAATCTTAAATTGTCTCCTGCTCACATCTGCAAAGGAAGAAACTTCTACTGGAATCTCTAGTGCGACTGTGACAAATCAGTTTCCAGAGCACCAGTGGGCCAGGGATGAATAGCGGTTTCTAAACCATCAATCAACCCCACACCTCTAGTACACCAGAAGGGATCTGAACAGATTGGAATACAAGAGAATTATAAGACCTCCTTGTCCAATTTTGGTAACGTGGACGGAATGGCAGGCTTATCTCTGCAAGGTCGTGGATCGATGGTTAGTTGCAACACAGCGAAAATACAATTATTACCCAAAGATAAAAGGGACTGTCCAGTCAAGGTTGTATACAAATATATACTTTATCATTACTACAACAGACATTTCTAGCGCACTACAAAATACAACCCACCCTGTAAAGGACAGCAGAGAACAGACAATTTCACCAAGGAAAGGAATGCACTCTGGATACTGACAGGAGGGTAGCTGGTAAAGTAAGTCTTACTGTTCAAGGTTATTTGGTTCCAGCACCAAGTTAGGCAAAGGGTCGTAACTGCCTCTAAGAGCCTTCAGAGAAGGACCAGGGGGCGCAGAACCACAATGTACCTGGTGCTGAAGTTCTTGGTGCTTGACAGCATCGAGGCGTTTCTAGGGTGCTTCGCAGCCCTTGAGACAGAGTTAGTGGTGGGAAACAGCTGCAGGTACCAGGCGGCAGCCGGTTCGGCAAGCGAAGCTGGACAGACATCTGCAGGCTGTCCGGCGTGGCGGCTAGGGCCAAGAATCGTCGTCTCTGTGCTACTTGGTGGATCTGGAATGCTGGTCGAGGCGGTCGGACGGCTCTTTTGACTGCGGCGTGACAACAGTCAGCAGTGCAGCCGATTGCAGTTCGAAACCCGACTGTCTCGAAAATCTCCTTAAAAGATGGGCACTGGATGATGCTTGTGTGGCACTCCTCCTAGCTTCTTTGCAGGGCTTGTGTCCTTTCAAGGTAGGCGGCCCAAAGCTCAGGAGAGTGTTTGCAGGCCACAGCCTTGTCCTTTGTCCAGAGACTCTTCAGCACTTCCTACCTAAGAAGCTTGCTGGCAGAACCTAGCAGGGCATGCTGTGTGCTGGCTGGGTACCAGTTCTGGAGCTGCTGGAAGGGTCTTCTGAGTCCGGTATCTCCCTCTGTTCCCTGGGAGATTTTAGGGGAGGGATCTTGCTTCCCTCTTGGAACTCCTGGCCTTCCTTCACTGGCGAAAGTTGTAAGGTAGACTGTACCTTCAGCTCGGGTCCAAATAAGTACTTCTTTTTTCCTTTTGAAATCGTCTGATCTTCTTAGTGAGGGGTTCAGCCCCCTTTAAAGCGAAATGGGCCCCAGTGATTGGTGCAGGCTAAGCTGACATTAATGAACCAATCCTGGGCCCCCACCAACAACCTTCTGTTATGCATGAGGTCAGGACCAGAGGAGGGCTCTGCACAGGACTGACAAGGGGTGACAACATATCCTAAAGTCCTTGACACAAGGGCAAAGTACTCACTAGGCATCCTAGGGACAAATGAGCAAAACTGTATACACAAGAAAGGGGTCCCCAGGGTGAACCATTCACATTTTAGAGTTTTCACAATGGTCGGCCACTACTTGAAATTCTGATTGAATCTATAAGTCAGCACACCTCTAGACATCAAGTAAAATAATTTTCATTTTCATAAAATTTGATTTAGAGTAAAGGCTCAATAGTCACTTTGCATAAAAAACATGTTTACACAATTTAGAATTAATTCAACTGTGATTAAAGTTTATGACATCTTACAATGGAACTGTGATAAGATTTCATAACATCATATAATAAAAAACATCACCAATATGTCATAAGACAATTCAGAGACAAACCAATACAAAGCATCTTAAGTGCACAATACACATTGTCTGGGCACCTGTGCAAAATGTATTGGGTGCCGATTCTAACACGTGTTGAAAAGTCCCCATACAATATGATTTGATAAAAGAGACATAGGAAAACACGGGGGATACCACGTGGGTTAATGGCAGTGAAGACTGATTATTATATGTATGTGGACCAATCCAATGGAAAGATAATCTTAATCCTATTCTGTCCCAGTCCAAACTATACATTGCTGAAAACATCTTTACCAAAACCCTGTGGTTCCCACAAATATGATCTGAACACACAACCATCCCACTGTCTGTTGTAGATCAAAGTGTCTCTCAGGTTAACTGAGTCCTCTGTGACTCTTGATTAAAGCACAGGTTTCCCTTGAAGATTGTGCTGGGAGCAGGCTTCCTCTCTCCCCCAAATCACATACTTCTCCCCTCTGAAAGGGGTCAGCTCTGCAGCGGTTTGCCTACAGTAAATATTGGTCCCAGACATGCATTTCACTGCCTTTCATACAGAGGGGTGGGAACTAGCTTCAAGTTGACACATTGCATACCAAAGGGGTGTTAGCCCCGCCTTTCTGTTGTCTGTTCGAAAACAAAGCCCCTCCTCTAGGCTTGCTTCAATGATCTTGTTAATATGCACTGCCACCAGCCGAATGACAAAAGGAATGGAGGTCCATGGAGCCATTGCTATTTAAATTAGGCTGCTCATGGCTGGGGGAAGGTATGCCTTCCCCCTCCTTGGAATGCTTTGATGTACCAGGGCTGTCACATTCCAGCTGAATATGACAGGGGAAGACAGCGCCTGTAGGCTTTGTCTTCTCGGAGTACATGTGACTTTGCCTTTTGTGCGGGAAGCAGATGAAATGTGCGCGGAATTGCCTCGCACATTTCTTGGAGTCTGATCTCCCATCATTCATTTTCATTATTAAAAAATCAAAAAAGCCCAGGTAAGAGCACTCTCCCCATGCAGATGGTCAAATTCCTCCGAGAGACTACTGAAATCTGACACCGGATTCAAGTTCTACTCCTAGCTCCATGCATTAATTGTTCCACCAGATCATAGTTCTCATTCCGAAGGTCCAGTGACCTTAAAACTTCTCCTCTGCGCATTCACAATAAAAGGAACGGGGCGTGGAATCACTTGTGTTACTTGTGCAATCTTTACCACTGCATTCAAGATGTACTCCTTGTTCTACATGCAAAAGATTCCACTGGATTATTTATAGCTTTTAGAGGCCATTTATCAGGGAATAAGAAGATGCTGTGCACATTTCCACTTAGGACCCACTACATGCAAACTCCCGGCCCCACCGCCCCTATATCCCATATCGGTCCCTCAGCCCCCTGACTTCAGAAATAAATGATTTTAGTTGCAGTGCAAAAACGTTATCTGCAGAAATGATCAACTGCAAAAATACCTAATGAGAAATGACAAAATTAATTTGGTCGAATTTGTTCTGTATTTTGTTCCTTTTTATTAAAAATAGATGTGGGGTGGGGTAAGAGGATTGGTTAAGGTAGGGGGAAGTGGAGGGAAGCATTATTTAAAAAATAATTTGATTTGTGGTTTGGCTCAACAGCACGTGTCGGGAACCAGGAAGCTCTCCCTGGATCCTGTCTGCGTGGAGCACAGGAGCTAGAGGCCTTCCTGGAGAGGAGCATAGAGTACCTTGAAGTGACAGATTAATGAAACAGGCAAAAAAAGGCTTTTTGTAATGCGAGGGTGTTGCATGTTTGTTATGTATGTTTGTATATGTGCATGGGTGTGTCTGTGTAAGAAGATATGAATGAGAGTTCAGTGTGAATGGTGTGTTTATGTGTGTGAGTGAGCGTATTAATATGCTGGGTGCCTGCGTTAATGAATGAGAGAGAAGCCGTATGGGTGAGTGACCGGTGGGAGAATGAGTATGATCCTGTGCATACGAGGCTGGGGTTTACACTGGGGGGATTGGAGCATGGACATTTTATCATATGTTTTACTGGTATTTTGAGGCAATGAGAAACTTGATGTGTTATGTGAGTTAGGGTTTGCGGTGGGGGTTTCATAGATCCGTGGAGCATGCAGATTGAACATTTTCTTTCTGTAGCATGGCATTTTTACTCACATTAATGTGTGTTCTTACATGGGGTAGGGGGCATTTGTGCAGCCAGCGGGGAAACGTTTCCTTACTGTGGCATTGCATATTTTACTGGTGTAGCGGGCAACGCAAACATAAAGAGTGTTTTAGATGGTGGTGGTTGGGTAAGCATATGTGCAGCCAGCAATAACATGTTTTCTTTCTGTGGTATGAGATTTGTACTGCCATTAAGGACAAAGCCAACAAGAGAATGTTTGTACATGGGGATACTGGCATATCCTGACAAAGCCATCATGAGCACATTTTCTTATGGTATCATAACTGTGCCTAACAGTACTGGCAATATATGGCCCGCTGGTTGATTAAAGATTTAAGTTTTGTTTAAACCACATACTTTCATCTTTCGGCCAGGACAATGCGGCGGCAGCATGATCATCAGGCACACTGTGCATACGTGCTGGTCCAGGCCCGACCGGAGTGCTTTGGTGATGAGCTAGGAGGGCCCCCTCAGCATGGATCACAGAGGAACAGACCCCATATGTTCGGTTAGTCCCCCCGCCTCAGCATAGGATCTCGATTCTGGGCTGCACAACTTTGGGAAAGTTGGGGTACACCATCGAGGGGAGCCTTTTCAACTCCTCTTTACAATGCATGTTTTCTATTTATTTACTCACCATAACATTAAGACATCTATTGACTCAGCAAAGGTAATTACGGAAATGAGAGTATGTTAAAGACAGGACCTTGCAGCCCGCGGGGAGGGGCATAGGGCGGTGGGGAGTCTGCAGAAGACGCACCAAACCGCAAGGGTTCACCAAGCAGAAAGTGTGATTTAGGCCCCTCGAGGAGAACCACATGGGTGGAAAGGCAGTACCACATGGCAATGGCCAGGTGCCCAGGTTACAACGTAAGCGAGGTCCCTTACAGATGGCAGTGGCGCCAGTACAGCCTACCACACAGGGGATTGTCATCATTAGCACCCTGACACAACATACAGGATACTAATGTTGTTAATTTATTTTTAAAAACGTTTAACTTTCATGAATAAACCTTTGATAGTGAGACTCCCTTAACGGAGGGAAAACTTGCCCAATGCAACATGACAGCCATGGAAGCTAGAAAATGGCTTTCACAAACGTGACCCATTTCTTTTTCCATGGTCGGGAAGGAGTCGGCTGGCGGTGTGGCATGAAGCAGCAGGCACAGGGCAGCCAGCTTGTATAATGTTCAGGGCGAGGGCAGGGAGAAGAGAGGGAGAGAGGAGTGGAGGCGGTGTACGCTCGGAAGGCAGTCATTGTACTGGTGAATACCGTGTTGCAAGCATCTTGCTTGGCTGACACCGGTTGCGATATGGAAACCTCTGTGCCTCAGCGCCTGGGCTTGGAAATAACTAGTATTTTAAATTCTTTGTTAAGATGGAATTCTGAAAACAACTTTGGGCAAAATGTGAAGATACCTTGGCATAACACCATGTCTTTATGATCGATCCAGAGAGGGACCACACCGAAGGCCTGCATTTCCCGGACCCTGTGGGGTGAGGATAAAACCACGAAAAGGTCCCTCTAGCAGGATACATATGTAGTGTCCCTCGAGACCACTAGCTTAAATGCTTTATGCTCTAGTTCTGATGGAACCGCCCTGAGACCCCAGGAAGGGGGAAAGTTCCGAAAGTAAGGAATAAGTCTTTTCAAGTTATTGAAATATCTTTTAATTGTTGTTCTAGTAATAAAACTGGTCCCTAGCTCGGCACTGAAAGCTATTTTCAAGGTAAGTCTCCTTTGATACCGGACTTAAGGGTATCATACAAAAATGTCGCCCTCATTTGTGCGCCCCCACAGTCACTGCGACTTTGGAGGCGCACAAAATGAGGGTGACATTTACTGCGCCCAAGCAGAGCGGGGGTTGCGGGGGTGTCCCCCGCTCTTCCTGGGCGCAGTAATGGGGGTCAGGGTTGCGGGGGTGTCCCCTGCTTACCATTTCGGAAAGCAGGGGAAACGTAAAAAAAAAAGAAACCAAAAGCACCCTGTGGCATCAGGTCCAACCCACGTTAGTGGGAAGAGCTGACACCGCAGGGATCACAGAGTGCGGGCGGCACACACAGAAGTGTGCCGCCCTGAAGGTAAATTGGCTGGGAGGTTGGGAGGGCTAATGCAGGCTGGCGCAGCGGGTACAGTGATCGATATGATCACTGCGCCACGCCGTAACTGCCGTCAGCATTTTCGGCGTCGCGGTTGCGGGTGGTGCAGTGATCGCATAGATCCGACTTCAGTAGGTCCATGATATACAATTGCTTGTATATCATGGACCTACAATTCAATTCCTCAGAGGATTTAGATCAGTCGCCATCTTCTCCTCTAGTAAAGTCTTAAACCCGCTAGTCCGCACGCGCATCCATCGACACCCCACTACCGTGCCCTTCATAACCATGTGCCGACACGACATCATGCACAGCATGCTAGGTGCAGGGAAATGGAAACGTGCCCGGCATCCCCAAACAGCAACGTGCATGTGCCACATTAGTGCTGGCCTTTAGTTTCACACCCCCCCCCCACACCTAACACAGGGTTGTTATAGAAAACCTCGATTTTGTGTGCTCTGTCCTTTACAGCGTGTCACCTGGAGAGGCCATGCTGCACCCAGATGGGTGAAGGACCAGGGACCTTCGGACGTCAGCTGTCCTTCCTCACCCCGGCCATTGGTTGATCTTTGGTAGGGTGACCAGACATCCCGGTTGTGTGGGGTTTGTCTTGCAACTGGGCACGCTATACCCCGGTGCCAAGAAAACCCTGTCCTGGTTTTGGGGAGAACTAGCAGAATTCCAGCGGTGAGTGTAGGGACAGAGGAGGACATGTGGTCCTCTTCTTCCACCTCTGTAGTGAATGAATAGTACACTTTAGCTTTATTCCTAAATCACATACTGATACTGCACCACTTTACAAACCTCCCCCATTTCTTTACATAAAAAGCACACTTCCTGCACAAACATTGGCATAGAATCAGGTAGATCAAGTGCATAAACGATCAGCAAAGTGCACATTGTGCGGTTCATACAAATCATACAAACTCCACTAAAAACAATTGATCAAGACACTTTTACTATGCCAAACCTTGTAATCCTTTAGACAGATGGTACACATGTTTCGGTCCATTATGTGCAATCATGGCTCTGACATTCATCAGGGGTCCTCCTCTTCTTGTCCTCAAACTGTCTAGGGTGCACATTAACTATTGGACTTCTTTGATTTCTTAATTGTTTGCTGTGCTCAACAAACATCTTGTTGCGCTCCTCTCCACCTTCATTTTGAATGTTGTGCCTATTCTCCAAAACTCCTAATGTCTGCCTGGCACTTAACACGCGGACGCCCTTTTCCTGCGCACTCTGCCTTCCACGGACCCCATCCACCTGGCCTCGCCTGGCACTCTCCTTCTCATGGACCCTTCCGTTCTGTTCCCGCACTTCTCCACGCCTCCCCTACTACCTCATGCACTTCCTGTTACAGCACTTGCACGACCTGAATGTCGCATGACCTATTCGGATCGCTTGTTTGTCCTCCCCGTTTCCCCCTCCCCCTTGCCATGTTGCAACTTGAAACACTTCTGTGTAGCCACATTACAAATGACCAATACAATAATACCTTGAGTGTGAATCTGATTGCCATCTTTCAGGGACTCTGTACTTTATTCAATCTTTATACATTCCAGATTATGCCTTTGACAATCAGTCTTGCTTAAATCATCTTTTCAGTTCAGTTCCATATTAAAAATGTCCTACATCTGTACACTCACTAGTTCCAGTCAGGCCCATGGATCTCAAAGAAACATGTTAAGGTAAAGATGACACACTGTGCACAAGATACTCACAGCACATTCAGGGTACTCAAGGAGAGCAATAGACTGGCTATAGCTGTGGGTGATTTGCCAGTATCCCCTCAGTATATATATACATATAGAAAAGTGGGGAAGAGTCGGTTTAAAGCGAAACCGTTCCGGAACGGTTTCGTTTTAAAATAAAAGTGTAGGAAGAAGTTAAAACTTGCACTTTCAGTGCACTGCACAGGACGTTTCCTTTCAGAGCAGGCATATGTTTTTGGTTTTTTTTATTGTGCATGGGAGGGAGCGCGGTGATGGGGTCTGTGGGGAGCGGTGCAGGCCTGTAGGGAACAAAGTGCCACTACTTCTTTTCCTACACTTCGACCACTGGGAAGAGTATAAACTGGGGCTATGTTACCTTTGGCTCTCGAGATGTTTTGGACTACCACTCCCATCAGCCATAACCAGCATAATCAATGGTGAAAAATCATGGGAGTGGTAGTTCAAATTATCTGGAGAGCCGCAGTTGCAGATGCATGAAAACATTCCCATGTTAGCGGCTGTACTTCTAGCGTGAATGTGCAGGCTCGAGGGAAAGCAAAGAAGAAATAGCTTAAACAACAAATCGGCCTAACAGTTTATTAGGAGCTAAATGATACGATATCTTAGTGGTGTTACAGTAACAGTTAAAGTGGGATCTCAGCCATCCCTGGGTGGGATTAAACCACCAAACTTTCACTCAGTAGCCATACGCTTTACCCAGTTGTGCCACAGAGACTACTTGGGAAATAGCCTTTGCCCACTGAGGAAGTGTAGCTCTGGAAGCTACTGTCAAATTATAGTCCTACTTTTATGTTGAGGGCATGGCCCGGTTTTTTTGTTTTTTGTTTTTTAATTCTTTATTTACATTTTATCATACAATAAATGCACAAATGGTAACATATATTGTGTCATACAGAAGATACAGACAAGAAAAGGAGAGGAAAGAAGAAAAAGAAAAAAAACATTTTCATTTTATTCATATGTTGAAGAACTAGTACATACTCAAGAAAGCACCCCAGACCTTTGTATGCAAATGGACTTTCCCCAGCCTTCTGAAAATGACCTTCTCAATACTCGCTAAACAGTTCATTTCTGCAATCCAGTCATCAGAGTTTGGAAGAATTGGGGATTTCCAGCCCCTTAAAATCATTTTTATGCACATTGAAGCACCCCTGAATAAAAAATATTTTTCCGATAACAATAGGTCATCAAGTAAAGCACTACAACCCAGAACCATTGTTTTGAAGTCTAAATCGATATTTTGATTTAGAACCCGTAAACACATGGTGCATTCCTCTTCCCAAAAACCTCGGACACAAACACAATCCCAGAGTAAATGTTCCATACTGCCCTCATTTCCACAACACCAACAAACATTAGAGTCTGACATACCCCTCTTTTTAAGTCTTTCCGGGCACCAGTAAACCCTATTGAGAATTTTAATTTGTCTTGAGCGTTCACTCAAACTGATCGAGCAAAGATTCACGTTAGTACACATCTCAAGCCACACACCAGAAGTGATTTCACACACCAATCTTCTACTCCATTAACTCATTAGATCAGAGTTACCTTTATAGTTTGCAACAATTTCACGATATACCTTGCTAGCAAGCGATCGATTGCCCACAGAGAATAATTCCCAACACACAGTCCCATTCCAGTCAACCTCACCAATACATCTTCTCAATTTCCTGTAATCTGCGACAGAGAAATTATCAATATTGAAATTTGTGCACAACTCATCACAATCAATCTATCTCTCATTCCTGTACACATCACTAATCCAATGAATTCCACTAACAAACCACTCCGGCCAGAACAAAGTCCTGCCACCGTCTCTAATAGCTTCATTCAGCCAGATAGAGGCATCAGGCGACTTCAGGGCTACAGAACCACACATGTCATAACCACACACGTTTTTTTATTTTGAAAATCTGGCCACTGTATTGCTAGGGCAAATGTGTATTTTAGGATCTGATATTTAGCTATGGGCCACCGTTTTCTAGACCCCATCATCCAGATAGACTGTCCTGTCAATTACCCACTACATCAAGTATTGGCAAATCTTCATCCCCCACACTCCCTCCTCTGAATCGGTTTTAAACCCTTTACTTTCTTTATAGTTTACATTGACTTAGCATCCATGGTGAGGGCTCTCAGCAAAGGGATGAGAAGTGCAACTGAAGTGATATCTGCCCCACAGGCAGCAGTGGACTGGCCTATCCTATAGGGAACTCTGGAGATGTCCTTGTAGGCCTCTGCACCCTGGGCAGGGGTGGACTGGCCTATGGGGAACTCTGGAGATTTCCTTGCAGGCATCTGCACCCTGGGCAGGGGTGGACTTGCCTATAGGGAATACCTTGTAGGCCTCTGCACACTGTGCAGGGGTGGACTCGCCTATAGGGAAATCTGGAGATTTCCTTGCAGGCCTCTGCACCCTGGGCAGGGGCGGACTGGCCTATAGGGAACTCTGGAGATTTCCTGGTAGGCCTCTGCACCCTCTGCTTCTTCTGTGTGGTAATAGATTTTATTACCAAATGTTCTCAGAGGAAAAGGGTTGGACTTGCTGAAAATGTGTAACACAAGGCCACTTAATTATTTCCAGGGCCTCTTCTGGTTCCCAGTCCACCCCTACCCAAGTCAGCCAATCCCCACTCACTGAATTCCACCAATCCATATGAACGCAAGCTATTATATGATATGATATATGATGTGGCATTTATAACACGCATGTACACAAGTTTCTCTAGGCGCGACAAGACAGGGGGGGGTAAACAAAGGGAGGACCAAATAACGATCTTACTAGGTCATTCAAATCGCACAAGTGCAGGGAAGAGGAGAAGTGCCAGGGGGGAGAGTAAGGGAAAAGTGCAGTTAAGTCATACATGCAGCCAGCGGGTGGCTCATAAGTGCAGAGAGCAGGGACTGTAGAGTTGCAGATACAGACCCTTAAGTGCTGGGGAGCCCGCAGGCAGTGCAAGGGCAACTGGACATGAAGTAGCCTTGGCCAGAGTTCAGAGGGTGACCAGAGCGTGGAGCAGTCAGGTGCATCAGCAGGGGAGAGGAAGAGAGAAAGCGGAAGCGAAAAGAAAGGTCTTGAGTTGCTTCCAGAACTGGAGGTGGTTCTGCTCACGTTTGAGAGCGGTAGGGAGGCTGTTCCGGAGGGAGGCCCCAGCCGAGGAGCTAGATCTGGCCCCAACTCTCTATTATCTTTAGCAATAAGCCTGTGGACAATGATACGATCTCTTTCCCGTCTGATTATATTTTCCTATAATGCACTTGGAATATAGACTCTCTCCACTGGTCTGGGTAGTCATCAGTTGAAGCCTCTGCATTTAGGATTAAACGTGGCCGTAACGCGGAAAAGGGATGGAGGGTAGCGACTTCCACAGCTCTTAATATCTTTTTCCACTACAAAATGGCTTTAAGCACTGAATTCTGATTGCTTACTGTAATAGAACTACAATCCAAAAATATACTTTGTGTAAAGGTGTGATAAGGTGACAGCAAACCCATAAGAGGCAAATGAATAGAGATTCTCTGTTGACTCCAACCGGACATACTGCCAATGGCTAATCGTGAGATTCTGCGGGGTGGACTAGGAGGTATGCTTCACGGGCGTAGCGAAGGCTATATACAGGGCATACCTAGCTCCGCTATGTTGGGTAGCTGGGCAGACTCGGAAGGTTGAGTTTTCCACCAACCTATGACTGAGTGTGGCCAAAAAGGGAGAGACCCATCTCCCTTTTATAAAGCACGTTTAAAACAAATGGGACAGTCATTCTGTCCAAACTGGAAGATTAGATTTAAAAAATGAGATAATGGCCTGATCCAATTAGGCTTGAGAGACAGTCTAGGTGCCGACACCTAATTTGTACCTCATTTGAGCTAGCTCATCACATTCGAGAAATTAAACAATCTTTGCTCCTTTTATGGATCTTGCAAAAGCACTTGAAATAGATAGATCAAAGCCCCTAGGGAAGAGCCTAGGGATAAGGCCTCTCCCTACGGGCTAGCAGGAGGTCCAGATAACTTCTGTCTGTAATGCAGGTCTCCTTAAACTGAAAGTCCTGAGGAAAATTCTTCCTCATCTGCCATCTCACTGTCGTTGCTGGGTAGTCCTGGCCTCCATTATGGTATCTCTGGACGACTGTGAAGGCATCCATCGTGGCCAGCCTGAATGTAGAGGCTCCAGATCTTACAAGATTCTGCAGCACGTTTAGCCCTGGATGCTCCCAGGCTCTCCCACTCAGCTATGCTACTGACCGAGCTTCACTGGCTTCCGGTGAGAAGCCGGATTAAAGGTTCTGTGTATTGCTCACCGAGCTGTTCACTCCCCAGGCCTGGTCTTTCTCTGGGCAAAGCTTATTTGCTATGTCCCTTCACAATGACTACGCGCTACCTCCAAAAAACTATTGGTATTACCCCGCTTTCGCAAATCACAGTCCAAGGGACGTTCTTTTTCGGTGCTTGTGCCAGCATTGTGGAATTCACTCCATCAACATATGGGCGGGACCTCGGACCATCTGCTCTTTCAAGACGTTGAAGACGTTCCTGTTTTGAGGAATGAAATTGAACGTGTCCAAGTTGTCAGCGCCCAGATTCCTCAAGGCCTTGGTTCGTGCTTAAGAAATATGGATACAATACAATACATTGCGGTGACAGGTGCTTTTAGATATTGACGGTCACTCGACCAGCTTAGAATTTTAATGGCCTTACAGCGGAATATTTTTTTTTTTTGGTAGCCTGCTGCTTTAATCTTACAGCGGAATGTTACTAGGCAGGTGATACCATAAACAGAAATTGTAAGATGAACAGACGGGTAAGACAAGACAGCCTTATGGCGTGACTGTTGTATAATTTGTTGGCCAATTTCTTGTGTAACGAACGCTTGTTGATGCAAATCTACCTGCTTTTGTTTAAAATACAAGTACGTTTGCATGCCACTGACCTTGTTCGCACAGCGAGCACACAGGTTGGCCTACAAAAATAAAGAGCCATCTTATTTATATGGCTAATTTCGGCCTCAAAATAAATGCGGAAAAATGTGCTGTTATAGCATCATTCTCCATATAAGGAAATAGACAAAGTAAAATAAATAAATAACTCAAGCAAAAACAACACATGTGAATAAGTATTTTTGTGACAGAATATGGCTAGCGCACAGCTTGACTGGCTCAGTAAGGAATAAAAAGTTACTGTACATTATTGTTGCGGTCACAATAAGCTGAGCCTTAGTGTGCAGACGGCTAGACCCACATATGAACTAAAAGGACTCGCCCTGGAACTGATCCAAATTTGACCGGACACTTTTCTAAAAATCCTAAAGTAATGTTTCATGAAGGACTTACTGGAGGGCAACATTTAAAAAAAAAACAGAAAGCAGAATGGCCCAAGCTGTCGACGGGAGTTTCGGATTGCCCACCAGTTGATCGCATGCTTGGGATTTGCGAGGCCAAAGTGGTTTTAGTTGCTCTTTATGGGGCAGGCATTTGGGGGTTTGGGAATCCAGCCAGTCTAGAAAACCAAAAAATACACTTTGTTGAAGAGTTTTGAGGCTCCCATCACCTGCTCCTAGTTACGCGGTGCAAAAGGAACTGGGTTCACAGCATTTCGAGGACCATATTAGAGTTAATATCTTCTCCCTGTTACGGGGTATATGGTCAGCAGAAGGGCATCCCTTTCTCACCAGATTTGATCTTCTAGTCTGAGGTGTATCATGGCCAAATCGATACCATAAATTGATCATATCACAGAGGATCTAAGGGGTGTCACAAATGCAGATCCTGGAGGAATTGGGTAAGATTGATAAAGCCATGCATCTATGGATGAAATGAGCACTGTCAGAGTGAAGCAAGGACTGCAGAGATGATGCTCAGATCATGAACAAGACCAACCAGGAACTGGAAACAATATCTAAGCCCAGTGGCCCACAAGTGCATTTATCCAGGACACAGTTTGTCCATCAACAGCAGTGGCTCACACGTACTTCCTTTAATTGTTGCAGGCGTGTTCAACTCCAGGCCTACAGGGCCGGATCCATGTCAGATTTTTAGGATACAATACCCCTCATTAATATACATGAGACATTTGCATACAGTGATTCTAAATGTATGCAAATGTTTCCTCGTGAATATTAATGAGGGATATCCTGAAAACCCATCAGGATCCAACCCCTCGAGGCCTGGAGTAGCAGAACTAAATGCAGTGTCATATAAACGGTCCAATAGTTCAGATGGGAATGCTTTTTTACTTTGGCAAAACGCAGGCAAAAACAACTATGCATGTTTTACTTTTGCATAAGACCAAGCACACCCACGCAAATGTAGCAGCTGCAGCTGGGATATGCCCAAGCATACCCATGTAAATGTAGCAGCTGGGATATGGCAAAGCATACCCAAGCAAATGTAGCTGCTACCATATGAGCCAGCATACCCATGCAAATGTAGCAGCTAGCATATGAGCCAGCATACCCATGCAAATGTAGCAGCTAGCACAGGAGCATGCATACCCATACAAATGTAGCATTTAGCACATGAGTAAGCATACCCACACAAATGTAGCAGCTAGCATATGAGCAAGCATACCCACGGAAATGTAGCAACTAGCATATGAGCAGGCATACCCATAGAAATGTAGCAGCTGGGATATGAGCAAGCATACCCATGGAAATGTAGCAGCTGGGATATGAGCAAGCATACCCAATGTAGCAGCTAGCACATTAGCAGGCATACCCATGTAAAGGTGGCAGCTAGCATATGAGCAAGCATACCCATTTAAACGTGGCAGCTAGCATATGAGCAAGCATACCCATGTAAATGTAGCAGCTAATAGCACATGAGCAAGCAAACCCATGCACATGTAGAAGCTAGTAGCATATGAGCAAGCATACCCACACAAATGTAGCAGCTAGCATATGGGCAAGCATACCCACGGAAATGTAGCAGCTAGCATATGAGCAAGCATACCCATTTAAACGTGGCAGCTAGCATATGAGCAAGCATACCCATGTAAATGTAGCAGCTAATAACACATGAGCAAGCAAACCCATGCACATGTAGAAGCTAGTAGCATATGAGCAAGCATACCCACACAAATGTAGCAGCTAGCATATGAGCAAGCATAGCCATGCACATGTAGCAGCTAGTAGCATATGAGCAAGCATACCCACACAAATGTAGCAGCTAGCATATGAGCAAGCATACCCACGGAAATGTAGCAGCTAGCATATGAGCAAGCATAACCATTTAAACATGGCAGCTAGCATATGAGCAAGCATACCCATGTAAATGTGGCAGCTAGCATATGAGCAAGCATACCCATGTAAATGTGGCAGCTAGCATATGAGCAAGCATACCCATGTAAATGTAGCAGCTAATAGCACATGAGCAAACAAACCCATGCACATGTATCAGCTAGTAGCATATGAGCAAGCAAACCCACACAAATGTAGCAGCTAGCATATGAGCAAGCATAACCAACGTAGCAGCTAGCACATTAGCAGGCATACCCATGCAAAGGTAGCAGCTAGCATGTGAACAAGCATACCCATAGAAATGTAGCAGCTGGGATATGAGCAAGCATATCCACACAAATGTGGCAGCTAGCTTCTGAGCAAGCATACCCATATGCACATGTAGCAGCTAGTACCATATGAACAAGCATACCCACGTAAATGTAGCAGCTAGTAGCATATGAGCAAGCATATCCACGCAAATGTAGCAGCTAGCACATGAGCAAGCACACCCACGAAAATGTGGCAGCTAGCATATGAGCAAATATACCCAATGTAGCATCTAGCACATGAGTAAGCATACCCACACAAATGTAGCAGCTAGCATATGAGCAAGCATACCCACGGAAATGTAGCAGCTAGCATATGAGCAAGCATACCCATTTAAACGTGGCAGCTAGCATAGGAGCAAGCATACCCATGTAAATGTGGCAGCTAGCATATGAGCAAGCATACCCATGTAAATGTAGCAGCTAATAGCACATGAGCAAGCATACCCATGCACATGTAGCAGCTAGTAGCATATGAGCAAGCATACCCACACAAATGTAGCAGCTAGCATATGAACACGCATACTCCTGCACATGTAGCAGCTAGTAGCATATGAGCAAGCATACCCACATATGTAGCAGCTAGCATATGAGCAAGCATAACCAACGTAGCAGCTAGCACATTAGCAGGCATACCCATGCAAAGGTAGCAGCTAGCATATGAGCAAGCATACACAAAGAAATATAGCAGCTGGGATATGAGCAAGCATATCCACACAAATGTGGCAGCTATCTTCTGAGCAAGCATACCCATATGCACATGTAGCATCTAGTAGCAAATGAAGAAGCATACCCACGTAAATGTAGCAGCTGGGATATGAGCAGGAATATCCATGCAAATGTACCAGCTACCATATGAGCATGCATACCCACGCAAATGTAGCATCTAGTAGCATATGAGCAAGCATACCCACGCAAATGTAGCAGCTAGCACATGAGCAAGCATACCCACACAAATGTAGCAGCTAGCATATGAGCAAGCATACCTAACGTAGCAGCGAGCACATGAGCAAGCATACCCATGTAAATGTAGCAGCTAGCATATGAGCATGCATACCCACGGAAATGTAGCAGCAGGGATATGAGCAAGCATACCCAACGTAGCAGCTAGCACATTAGCAGGAATACCCATGTAAATGTAGCAGCTAGCATATGAGCATGCATACCCACGGAAATGTAGCAGCTGGGCTATGAGCAAGCATACCCAAGGTAGCAGCTAGCACATTAGCAGGCATACCCATGTAAAGCCAGCAGATAGCATATGAGCAAGCATACCCATAGAAATGTAGCAGCTAGCATATGAACAAGCATACCCATAGAAATGTATCAGCTGGGATATGAGCAAGCATACCCACGGAAATGTAGCAGCTGGGATATGAGCAAGCATACCCAACGTAGCAGCTAGAACATTAGCAGGCATACCCATGTAAATGTATCAGCTGGGATATGAGCAAGCATACCCACGGAAATGTAGCAGCTGGGATATGAGCAAGCATACCCAACGTAGCAGCTAGAACATTAGCAGGCATACCCATGTAAAGGTAGAAGCAAGCATTTGAGCAAGCATACCCATAGAAATGTAGCATATGAGCAAGCATACCCAACGTAGCAGCTAGCACATTAGCAGGCATACCCATGCAAAGGTAGCAGCTAGCATATGAGCAAGCATACCCATAGAAATGTAGCAGCTGGGATATGAGCAAGCATATCCACACAAATGTGGCAGCTAGCTTCTGAGCAAGCATACCCATATGCACATGTAGCAGCTAGTACCATATGAACAAGCATACCCACGTAAATGTAGCAGCTGGGATATGAGCAAGCATACCCATGCAAATGTACTAGCTACCATATGAGCATGCATACCCACGCAAATGTAGCAGCTAGTAGCATATGAGCAAGCATACCCACGCAAATGTAGCAGCTAGCACATGAGCAAGCATACCCACACAAATGTAGCAGCTAGCATATGAGCAAATATACCCAATGTAGCATCTTGCAAATGAGTAAGCATACCCACACAAATGTAGCAGCTAGCATATGAGCAAGCATACCCACGGAAATGTAGCAGCTAGCATATGAGCAAGCATACCCATAGAAATGTAGCAGCTAGCATATGAGCAAGCATACCCATTTAAACGTGGCAGCTAGCATAGGAGCAAGCATACCCATTTAAACGTGGCAGCTAGCATAGGACCAAGCATACCCATGTAAATGTGGCAGCTAGCATATGAGCAAGCATACCCATGCAAATGTAGCAGCTAATAGCACATGAGCAAGCATACCCATGCACATGTAGCAGCTAGTAGCATATGAGCAAGCATACCCACACAAATGTAGCAGCTAGCATATGAACAAGCATACTCCTGCACATGTAGCAGCTAGTAGCATATGAGCAAGCATACCCACACATGTAGCAGCTAGCATATGATCAAGTATAACCAACGTAGCAGCTAACACATTAGCAGGCATACCCATGCAAAGGTAGCAGCTAACATATGAGCAAGCATACCCATAGAAATATAGCATCTGGAATATGAGCAAGCATATCCACACAAATGTGGCAGCTATCTTCTGAGCAAGCATACCCATTTGCACATGTAGCATCTAGTAGCAAATGAAGAAGCATACCCACGTAAATGTAGCAGCTGGGATATGAGCAAGAATATCCATGCAAATGTACCAGCTACCGTATGAGCATGCATACCCACGCAAATGTAGCAGCTAGTAGCATATGAGCAAGCATACCCACGCAAATGTAGCAGCTAGCATATGAGCAAGCATACCCATGCAAATTTAGCAGCTAGCATATGAGCAAGCATACCCACGAAAATGTGGCAGCTAGCATATGAGCAAGCATACCCAAAATAGCAGCTAGCACATGAGCAAGCATACCCACACAAATGTAGCAGCTAGCATATGAGCAAGCATACCTAACGTAGCAGTGAGCACATGAGCAAGCATACCCATGTAAATGTAGCAGCTAGCATATGAGCATGCATACCCAACGTAGCAGCTAGCACATTAGCAGGAATACCCATGTAAAGCCAGCAGATAACATATGAGCAAGCATACCCATAGAAATGTAGCAGCTAGCATATGAACAAGCATACCCATAGAAATGTATCAGCTGGGATATGAGCAAGCATACCCACGGAAATGTAGCAGCTGGGATATGAGCAAGCATACCCAACGTAGCAGCTAGCACATTAGCAGGCATACCCATGTAAAGGTAGAAGCAAGCATTTGAGCAAGCATACCCATAGAAATGTAGCATATGAGCAAGCATACCCAACGTAGCAGCTAGCACATTAGCAGGCATACCCATGCAAAGGTAGCAGCTAGCATATGAGCAAGCATACCCATAGAAATGTAGCAGCTGGGATATGAGCAAGCATATCCACACAAATGTGGCAGCTAGCTTCTGAGCAAGCATACCCATATGCACATGTAGCAGCTAGTACCACATGAACAAGCATACCCACGTAAATGTAGCAGCTGGGATATGAGCAAGCATACCCATGCAAATGTACTAGCTACCATATGAGCATGCATACCCACGCAAATGTAGCAGCTAGTAGCATATGAGCAAGCATACCCACGCAAATGTAGCAGCTAGCACATGAGCAAGCATACCCACACAAATGTAGCAGCTAGCATATGAGCAAATATACCCAATGTAGCATCTAGCAAATGAGTAAGCATACCCACACAAATGTAGCAGCTAGCATATGAGCAAGCATACCCACGGAAATGTAGCAGCTAGCATATGAGCAAGCATACCCATAGAAATGTAGCAGCTAGCATATGAGCAAGCATACCCATTTAAACGTGGCAGCTAGCATAGGAGCAAGCATACCCATTTAAACGTGGCAGCTAGCATAGGACCAAGCATACCCATGTAAATGTGGCAGCTAGCATATGAGCAAGCATACCCATGCAAATGTAGCAGCTAATAGCACATGAGCAAGCATACCCATGCACATGTAGCAGCTAGTAGCATATGAGCAAGCATACCCACACAAATGTAGCAGCTAGCATATGAACAAGCATACTCCTGCACATGTAGCAGCTAGTAGCATATGAGCAAGCATACCCACACATGTAGCAGCTAGCATATGATCAAGTATAACCAACGTAGCAGCTAACACATTAGCAGGCATACCCATGCAAAGGTAGCAGCTAACATATGAGCAAGCATACCCATAGAAATATAGCATCTGGAATATGAGCAAGCATATCCACACAAATGTGGCAGCTATCTTCTGAGCAAGCATACCCATTTGCACATGTAGCATCTAGTAGCAAATGAAGAAGCATACCCACGTAAATGTAGCAGCTGGGATATGAGCAAGAATATCCATGCAAATGTACCAGCTACCGTATGAGCATGCATACCCACGCAAATGTAGCAGCAGTAGCATATGAGCAAGCATACCCACGCAAATGTAGCAGCTAGCATATGAGCAAGCATACCCATGCAAATTTAGCAGCTAGCATATGAGCAAGCATACCCACGAAAATGTGGCAGCTAGCATATGAGCAAGCATACCCAAAATAGCAGCTAGCACATGAGCAAGCATACCCACACAAATCTAGCAGCTAGCATATGAGCAAGCATACCTAACGTACAGTGAGCACATGAGCAAGCATACCCATGTAAATGTAGCAGCTAGCATATGAGCATGCATACCCAACGTAGCAGCTAGCACATTAGCAGGAATACCCATGTAAAGCCAGCAGATAACATATGAGCAAGCATACCCATAGAAATGTAGCAGCTAGCATATGAACAAGCATACCCATAGAAATGTATCAGCTGGGATATGAGCAAGCATACCCACGGAAATGTAGCAGCTGGGATAGGAGCAAGCATACCCAACGTAGCAGCTAGCACATTAGCAGGCATACCCATGTAAAGGTAGAAGCTAGCATTTGAGCAAGCATACCCATAGAAATGTAGCATATGAGCAAGCATACCCAACGTAGCAGCTAGAACATTAGCAGCCATACCCATGTAAAGGTAGCAGCTAGCATATGAGCAACCATACCTATAGATTTGTAGCAGCTAGCATATGAGCAAACATACCCACAGAAATATAGCAGTTGGGATATGAGCAAGCATACCCAACGTAGCAGCTAGCACATTAGCAGGCATACCCATGTACAGGTAGGCATATGAGCAAGCATACCCATAGAAATGTAGCAGCTGGGATATGAGCAAGCATACCCATGGAAATGTAGCAGCTGGGATATGAGCAAGCATACCCAACGTGGCAGCTAGCACATTAGCAGGCATACCCATTTAAAGGTAGCAGCTAGCATATGAGCAAGCATACCCATAGAAATGTAGCAGCTGGGATATGAGCAAGCATACCCATGGAAATGTAGCAGCTGGGAGTTGAGCAAGCATACCCAACGTAGCAGCTAGCACATTAGCAGGCATACCCATTTAAAGGCAGCAGATAGAATATGAGCAAGCATACCCATAGAAATGTAGCAGCTGGCATATGAGCAAGCATAGCCATAGAAATGTAGCAGCTGGGAAATGAGCAAGCATACCAAACGTAGCAGCTAGCACATTAGCAGGCATACCCATGTAAAGCTAGCAGCTAGCATATGAGCAAGCATACCCATAGAAATGTAGCAGCTAGCATATGAGCAAGCATACCCATAGAAATGTAGCAGCTAGCATATGAGCAAGCATACCCATAGAAATGTAGCCGCTGGGATATGAGCAAGCATGCCCATGGAAATGTAGCAGCTGGGAGTTGAGCAAGCATACCCAACGTAGCAGCTAGCACATTAGCAGGCATACCCATTTAAAGGCAGCAGATAGAATATGAGCAAGCATACCCATAGAAATGTAGCAGCTGGCATATGAGCAAGCATAGCCATAGAAATGTAGCAGCTGGGATATGAGCAAGCATACCCATAGAAATGTAGCAGCTGGGAAATGAGCAAGCATACCAAACGTAGCAGCTAGCACATTAGCAGGCATACCCATGTAAAGCTAGCAGTTAGCATATGAGCAAGCATACCCATAGAAATGTAGCAGCTAGCATATGAGCAAGCATACCCATAGAAATGTAGCAGCTAGCATATGAGCAAGCATACCCACGGAAATGTAGCCGCTGGGATATGAGTAAGCATACCAAACGTAGCAGCTAGCACATTAGCAGGCATACCCATGTAAAGCTAGCAGCTAGCATATGAGCAAGCACACCCATAGAAATGTAGCAGCTGGGATATGAGCAAGCATATCCAATGTAGCAGCTAGCATATTAGCAGGCATACCCATGTAAAGGTAGCAGCTAGCATATGAGCAAGCATACCCATACAAATGTAGCAGCTGGGATATGAGCAAGCATACCCACGGAAATGTAGCAGCTGGGATATGAGCAAGCATACCCAACGTAGCAGCTAGCACATTAGCAGGCATACCCATGTAAAGGTAGCAGCTAGCATATGAGCAAGCATACCCATAGAAATGTAGCAGCTAGCATATGAGCAAGCATACCCACGGAAATGTAGCAGCTGGGATATGAGCAAGCATACCCAACGTAGCAGCTAGCACATTAGCAGGCATACCCATGTAAAGGTATCATCTAGCATATGAGCAAGCATACCCATAGAAATGTAGCAGCTAGCATATGAGCAAGCATTCCCACGGAAATGCAGCAGCTGGGATATGAGCAAGCATACCCATAGAAATGTAGCAGCTAGCATATGAGCAAGCATTCCCACGGAAATGCAGCAGCTGGGATATGAGCAAGCATACCCAACGTAGCAGCTAGCACATTCGCAGGCATACCCATGCAAAGGTAGCAGCTAGCATATGAGCAAGCATACCCATAGAAATGTAGCAGCTGGGATGAGCAAGCATATCCATGCATACTCGCACACATGTAGCAGCTGGCATATGAGCAAGCTCTGCCATACAGGGTTGCGGGGAGCTCGTGTCATGTTAATGTTCGCTCCTCAGGCAACACAAAGGCAGACGTCTGTCTTCATACAAGGGGGCAGGTTTCTTCCCAAATTTAAAAGCAGCCTTAAAATGCTGGTTTGAATCCCCCACAATTGCCCTTAAATTGCGGGTCGCACCTGCGAGTGAAGCCAGTTGGCAGCCAAGCATCACTGCCCCGACCCTCGTTACCTCGGAATCCGGGAGGTTTCCCTGGTCACCGAGCAGGGGCTGTGGGCTAATCCCAGGGGGTAGGCAGGTCTGTTGTGTGTACACGTGCAACCTCATATACATGTATTCATATGGTCGACTAAATGCACACTTGTATTTTGTCAACGTGCATAATCTGCAATCGCAGAACTGGCCGAAATGTGCTGGAAGCCGCTGCGGCGCTGTCACGGAAGGGCCCACCAGGCGACGCGCAGGACTTAATGCATTGGGCCCCGGCATCTGAACCGGATGCGCTCACTCGTCACTTGAGATCATGTCAACACTCCTCGAAGATGTGCATCCATGGCAACACCGCAGCAATCGCCAAGGCAGCAATTTGCACCATTGTAGCGCGCGCTTGCTTTTCATAAAGGGCACGATAAATGTAGCCATTTTATGGGAAGTGTGGGCCGTTTCTCCGGCGCCATTAACCTTAATTAAATTTGAAATTAAGATTTAGCCATTTGAGTGAAACTGGAGTGCGCCAGCTTCAAAGGACTCGATTGCAGTTCCATCGCTCGCAACAGTTGGGAATGTCACCCATGAGTTCATACAAAAGCCTGAGAAGGGCTCTTCATAGCACATTTCCCAATCAAACACGGGAGACAGGGCTGTTGCTAGGTCTGGAAAAGATCCGAGACTACGAATGTCAGTACGGTCGGGAGTCGCGGCTAGCTAGCCTTTTGGTTGGAGCCCTGAGCTTCTATACGGGGCTAAAATCAAAAGAGCTGGGGCTATAACACCCATAGGCCCCCCCTAGCAATGCCTCTGGTGTTAGGTCTTCATAATGATATGGTCAACCTGTCTGGAGAAGGAGCGTGACAAATCCACTTCCGGAGCACCAGTGGTCCAGGGATGTTTATCGGTTTCTAAACCATCAGCCCCACACCTCAAGTACACCAGAAGGGATCCAAATAGATTGCAATACAAGTGAATTATAAGACCTCCATGTCCAATTTTTGGTAACGTGAACGGAACAGCAGGATTATCTTGGCAGGGTCGTGGGTCGTTGGTTAGTTGCAACACAGCGAAAATACAATTACTACCCATTGATAAAGGGAACTGTCCAGTCAAGGTTGTATAAACATATCTACTTTATTATTACAACCACAGACAGTTCTACCATACTACAATTACAACCCACACTGTAAAGGAACATAGAGGACAGACAGTTTCATGAAGGAAAGGGATGCACTCTGGATGCTAACAGGAGGGTAACTGGTAAAGCAATCAGTCTTACTGTTCAAGGTTATCTGGTTTCAGCACCACAGGGGCAAAGGGTCGTAACATCCTCTAGGAGCCTTCGGAGAAGGACCAGGGGGGCAGAACCACAATGCACCTGGTGCTGAAGAAGTTCTTGGTGCAGAACAGCGTCAAGGCGGTTCCAGGGAGCTTTGCAGCCCTTGAGACAGAGTTAGTGCCAGGAGACAGCTGCGGGTATTAGGCAGCAGGCAGTTCGGCAAGCGAAGACGGACGGACGTCTGCAGGCTGTATGGCGCGACGGCTAAGGGCCAGGAATCGTTGTCTCTGTGCTGGTTGGTGGACCTGGAATGCTGGTGACTGCGGCTTGACAACAGTCAGCGGTGATGCCCGGATGCGGTTCGAGGACTCGACTGTCTCAAAATTGTCCTTAAAATGATGGACGCTGGATGATGCTTGTGTGGCACTCCTCCTAGCTTCTTCGCAGGGCTTGTGTCCTTTCAAGGCGGACGGGCCAAAGCCCATAAGGGTGTTAGCAGGCAACAGCCTTGTCCTTTGTCCAGAGACTCTCCGGCACTTCCCACCTACGAAGCTTGCTGGCAGAACCTAGCAAGGCACGCTGTGTGCTGGCTGGGTACCGGTTCTGGAGCTGCTGGACGGGTCCTCTGAGTCCGGTATCTCTGTTCCCTGGGAGATGTTTAGGGGAGGGATCTTGCTTCCCTCTTGGAACTCCTGGCCTTTCTTCACTGGCAGAAGATGTAAGGTAGACTGTACCTTCAGCTCAGGTCCAAATAAGCCCTTCTTCTTACTCCTTGTGAACTCTTCAGATGTTCTGCTAATTGAGGGGTTCAACACTCTTTTAAAGCCAAATGGGCCCCAGTGATTGGTGTAGGCTAAGCCTACCTTAATGAACCAATCTTGGGTCCCCACCAACAATCTTCTTTTATGCATGAGGTCAGGACCAGAGTGCTCTGCAACAGGACAGACAAGGGGGTGACAACATTTACCAAAGCCCCACCTATCTTCCTGTCTGTTATAGATCAAAGTCTCTCTCTGGTTAACTGAGCCTTCTGTGACTCTTGATTAAAGCGCAGGTTTTCCCTTGAAGTATGTGTGGAGAGCAGACTTCCTGTCTCTCCCAAGCCACATACTTCTCGCCTCTGAAAGGGGTCAGTTCTGCAGGGGTTGGACTACGGTAAATAATGGACCCAGACATGCATGTCACTGCCTTTCATACAGAGGGGTGGGAACCAGCTTCAAGTTGATACATTGCACACCAAAGGGGTGTTAGTCCCACCTTCCTGTTGTCTCTTCAGCAACCAAGCCCACTCAGCAGGCTTGCTTCAATTATCTCTCATTAGTATGCACTGCCACCAGCTGGAGAACAAAGGAATGAAGATCCATGGAGCCTTTGACATTTTAATTAGACTACTCATGGCTGGAGGAAGGTGTGCCTTCCCCCTTCTTGGAATTCTTTTATGTACCCATGGCTGTCACATTCCATGTGAATATGACATGGGAGGACGGCGCATGTAGGCTGTGTCTTCCCAGAGTACAGGTGACTATGTATTTGGTGCGGGAAGCAGATGAAATGGATGGGAATAGTTTCTTACCTGTAACTCCATTTCTCCAGCATTGGTATCTTTCATGGATTCACATGCTTTGAATATTCCCCGTCGTCAGGCTGGGAATCCCCGGTACATTATATAGACCCTTTCCCGTAGGAAAACTTTTTCGACGCTTATGCGTCCTATCCACCTCGTTTTGTATCATGCGTGCCCGTGCCGTCAGGACGTCATGATATAAATACAGGCCCCGCCCCCGCGCTCCCTCAGATTTCGGCCCCCAAAGTAGTGGGGGAACCGGTTTGCATGATCAGGGGAGGCAGGTGGGCGCATGTGAATCCATGAAAGATACCAATGCTGGAGAAATGGAGTTACAGGTAAGAAACTATTCCCTTCTCCAGCATTGGATCTTTCATGGATTCACATGCTTTGAATAGATTACATAGCAGTACTACCCCCAAGAGGAGGTGTGCATGCAAACCCCTATACATTCTTCGCAAAAGGCCGTTCCCTAAGATTATGTATACATCAGTAATAGTTTACATAGGGAAAAAACGGACCACATACAGTCATAAATTCCACAGGATGCCACCCCGCAGCCGGGGCTTACCTTACTGGAATAGGTGTCGAAGCACCGCCTGTCCCATCCGGGTGTCTTCGGCATGTTGCTGCGACAGGCAGTAATGGCGGGTAAAGGTGTGTGTAGTCGCCCAGGTAGCCGCCATGCAGATGTCCCCTAGAGGGACTCCGGCCCACAGTGCCGTCGACGATGCCGCTGCTCTAGTTGAATGAGCTCTTGGCCGTCGTAGAAGAGGCTTCCCTGCCTTGGAATGGCAGTACGAGATGGTAGATGACACCCATCTTGAAAGTCCTTGCTTTGAAATGGCTTTTCCTCTAGCACCCAACCCATAGGCCACAAACAGCTGTCTCGTTTCTCTGAACGGTTGCGTACGATGAAGATAAAACTTGAGAGCCCTTTTTACATCCAATGTGTGTAGCATGCGCTCCGCTCCCGAGCATGGCTCCGGAAAAAACGTAGGCAACACGATAGAAGAGTGTTTATGAAACACCGAAGGAGCTTTTGGTATGAACTGTGGGTTAGTGGCTAGGACTACCTTGGTCTTGAAAAATCGTAAGTATGGTGGGTCCACCATTAGAGCCTGAACTTCTGAGATACGTCGGGCTGAAGTGATGGCCACCAGGAAGGCCAATTTCCACGACAGAAACTTCAGAGACGATGATGACATTGGCTCAAACGGAGGTTTCATAAGAGACGTTAAGATCAGATTGAGGCTCCACTCCGGTGGAAATTTCTTCTCTGGAGGGAAACTCCGAAAGAGGCCTTTAAGGAAGTGCTTAATCAGGCGGTCGCTGAACAATGGTGCCGAGTGCCGTCGACGAGTAAACCTGGAAATGGCTGCTAGGTGTACTTTTATTGACGACACCGACAGGCCCATTTGAGCTAATAACAGCAAGTATGGAAGGAGCTGTTCCGGCCTAATCGATTGCGGGGCCAAACCTGGTTGATCCTCACACCATTGACAGAACCTTTTCCATTTGTACGCGTATGAGGCGTTTGTGGAAGGTGCTCTTGCCGCTTGCAGGATACGTCGACAGTCCTCCGGAATCGTTAGCCGACCAAATTCGGCGAAGTCAGGAGCCAGGCCGTCAACTTGAGGCTGTCCGGGTCGTGATGCCAAACGACACCCTCCTGTCGAGACAGAAGGTCGGGGGTCTTCTGGAATCTCATCGGTTCCGCCGCCGCTAAGTGTAGTAGGTCTGAAAACCACACTTGTCTGGCCCAGTATGGGGCCACCAGAATTACCCGACATGGGTACCTGAGGATCCATTGCAACGTCCTCCTGACAAGGGGAAAAGGAGGAAATGCGTACAGGAATTTGTTCGTCCATGGGAATGAGAACGCATCCCCCAGTGAGCCCTGCTGAGGCCATCTGCTTGCGTACTGATGGCATTTCTTGTTGTTCTTCGTTGCAAACAGGTCTATGGAAGGGTGTCCCCATTCCTTGAATACTTGTTGAAGTTGTTGGTCGTTCAGCACCCATTCGTGAACTTCGTTCATTTCTCTGCTGAGGGCATCGGCTTCCACGTTTTTCACTCCTGGTAGGTGAAATGCTAAGATTTGTATGTTGTGTTGAAGGGCCCAATGCCAGATTTTCTGTGCCTCTGTCGATAGGGACCTGGAACGTGTCCCTCCTTGTTTCCTCAAGTAGAACATCGTAGTGGTGTTGTCCGTCATGACACGCACCACCGAGTCCCTCAGTTGCGGAAGAAAAGACTTCAGAGCCCATCGCACTGCTCTCAGTTCTAGCAGGTTGATATGCAGGGAGGACTCCTGCAAAGACCACTGGCCTTGTACCTGTAACATATCCAGATGAGCTCCCCATCCGCTCAGCGATGCATCCGTCACCACCGTCTTTTGGAACTCTGGTTCCAGTAGAGGCATCCCTCTCGTTAGGTGAGTAGACACTTTCCACCAGCCGAGTGCTTGAACTAGTTGTTCGTCGACGACCAGTCTGTCGGACCAGCGACCTCTGCTCTGTGCCCAACGGTCCGCTAGAAATTCCTGGCAAGGCCTCATAAACAGACGGCAGTTGTTTATTAACGGAATGCAGGACGACATGGTCCCTAGCAGGGACATGTACTTGCGCACAGAGACTCTGGTACCGCCGCTCCATTCCGACGCCTTGTTTTGAAGTTTCTGAATTCTTTCGCTGGATGGTTTCACCAGGCTTGTGTGCGTATGAAACTCCGCTCCTAGAAAGACCAAGGTCCTCGAAGGCTCTACTGAGGACTTGTTGAAGTTTATTGCGAAGCCCAGTTCCTGTAAGATGGACATTGTGGCTCGTAGACTGTCTCGTGTTTGTTCCTTGGATGACCCTCTGATTAGCCAGTCGTCTAGATATGGATAGACATGATGACCATCCTTCCTTAAATGGGCCGCTATAGGGGCCAAGCACTTGGTGAACGTCCTGGGGGAGGACTTGAGCCCGAACGGGAGGACCTTGAACTGAAAATGCTTTCTCCCGACGACGAATCTTAAATATCTCCTGTGTCGTGGGCGTATTGGGATGTGAAAATAAGCATCCTGAAGGTCTAGTGAAGAGAGATAGTCCATGGGTTGCACCGATCTGATAACCTCTTGGAGTTTTAGCATTTTGAATTTTTGGCTCTTTAGCCACTTGTTGAGTACCCTCAGGTCGAGAATGGGCCTCCATTTGCCGTTTGGCTTTTTGACAACAAAGAACCTGGAATAAACTCCTTGGCCTTCCTGTGCCACAGGAACTCTCTCTACCGCCCCTTTTCGCAACATAAGCTCCGCCTCTTGTCGTAGGATTTGGAGGTGGGGCTGTGTCGAGAATAAAGGAGGAAGACGCGGAGGCTTGTCTTTGAATTGCAGCGCATGACCCATGCGAATCGTGTCTAGGACCCATCGATCTTTGGTGATGCATTTCCATCGGTCGAAGTGATGAGAGACTCGACCCCCCAGGACGTTCCGAAGGCCGTCATTGGTTGCTGGTTTGCTTGTTCTTCGTTGACGACGGACCTGAGCCTCGCCGCCTGGAGGCTTGATAGTCCCTGCTTCCACGTGCCGACTGGGACGCTCGTCTGAACCCTTGTGAAGAGTACGAGGGCCTGTTAAATCCACGGTCCCTCGAGGCTCCAAAGCGGGAGTTTCCAGAAGCACCTCTGAAAGGGCGAAAAGAGCGAAAATTTCTACCCGTTTGAAGGGCGCCGAGGGACCTAGCAGTATCCGTGTCTTCTTTCATCCCTTTCAGCGCTTCATCAACCTTTTCGCCAAACAGGTGCTCCCCTTCGCATGGCATGTCCAGGACTTTGTACTGTACTTCAGGACGGAAAGTAGTACATTTGAGCCACGCTTGTCGACGAAGCACTACTCCATGGTTGATTTGTTTGAAACCAGACTCTGCTAGGTCCACTGCGATATTAATAGCGTGGTTCGAGGCCTCCTCGCCGTCCCGCACCAGTAACATAGCTGCTTTTCGGTGTTCGTCTGGCAGGTGTTCTAGGATAGGGGCTAATTTGTGCCACATTTCCCTATCATATCGTGACACGATCGCTAAGGAATTGGCTGCTCTTACTGTCGTCGCTCCGACCGAGAGCACCTTCTTTCCAAATGCGTCCTGCCTCCTAGCCTCGCTTTCCGGTGGCGTTGAACATTTTTGCTGGACCCTGGCCTTCCTAGCTGCTGCCGCCGACACCACCGAGTCAGACAAAGGCTGTGATGTTAGACATTTTGGAGTGGACTCCGGAGCTTTAAACTTTTTCTCGATCCGTCCCTTTATGGCTGGTTCCGAGAACGGATGGCGCATCGTTTTGAGACCTTCTTGCCACACGTGGTCAAGGATTGGGATGGCAAATACCGATTTTCTCCTTTGACCCATATGGTCAAAAAGGAAACAGTCTTTCCTCTGCTCCTCATGAATCAAGCCGAATTCGGAACACGCTTTCCCCATCATTGCATGGAAGGCTCCCACATCATCAGGGGGAGATGGCTGTGTCTGGCTCCTCGTAGACTCCAATTCTACATCCGAATTCCATGTCGGGTCCCTCGACGGTGACAGGGAGATGTCTGACCCAGAGTCATCATGTATAGAGTCGGACTCCGACAACTCACCCTCCTCCTGAGCTCGAGGACGATCTTTTACCGCCTGGGGAGCCGATGGGTGATTCGTCGACGAGCGAGCCGTACAAGTTTGCTCGTCGACGGAAGGTACAGACAGAAGTGACGATGACGTCCCAGGTTGAGGGAACTGGGTATCCAGCCGCTGTAGTAGCTTCTGAAGAGTATTAAGCACATCCAGAGACAAAACTGTCTGGGGGTTCAGCAACGTGGATGATATAGGTACCATACCCCCGCTCGCACTCGTCGCCGTCGTCGTCGACGTGGAAGGCCGTAAGCCTAAATCCAATGGCTGCAGAACCATGTCACCTTCCCCTTCCGCCGAGCAGGCCGTGTCTGGCTGCAGTAAGACCTCAGGGGGGATCGGGTCATAGACCTCAGGCAGCCAAGCCATAGACTGAGTTTCCGTCGACGAAGGAATCCCAACCGCTGCTGCTTGAACGGTAATAGGCATCGTCAATGACACCGAGGTCGACGAGGAAGTCGTCGTCGTCGAGCCTTTAGACTTCGTTGTCGATTTTGATGCCGACTTCCCGGCTGAAGCTTCTCGACTCACGGAAGACCTGGGACGGTCCCCTGAGGAGGATTTAGACAGCGCCAGCCTCTCCGTCTTAGATGATGAGGAGGAGGAGGGCTTTTTATGAGATGAGGAGGATCCAGCATGTTTCCCCTTATGCTTGTCCTCAGGGCGAATTTCTGCTGGCCGCACCTTCTTCGATGGAGGCTCCGACTTGCTCCTGGAGGCCGTGGAGCCAACTTCCGAAGCCGGGTAGGCACCCGCTCCGTCATTAAGCCAGTCGACCAGCCTTCTTTTACGGTCCTTAAGGGTTTTTTGGGAGAAACCCTGGCATATCTCACATGTATCCGCCGTGTGGTGCGGGTGGAGACAGTAGATACAGTCCATGTGGCCGTCTCCTTCATAAACCTTTTTGAGGCCACAGGTTGCACATGGGCGAAATAACGCCTTTCCAGACATAATTCTCCAGATTTGAACTTCGCTTACGCGAAACAGACAAAAAAAAAAAAAAAAAAAAAAAAAAAAAACAATCTAGTTATCACTAGTAGTAACACGAAGATCCCACTGCTTTGAAAGACGGTTGAAATCTGAGGGAGCGCGGGGGCGGGGCCTGTATTTATATCATGACGTCCTGACGGCACGGGCACGCATGATACAAAACGAGGTGGATAGGACGCATAAGCGTCGAAAAAGTTTTCCTACGGGAAAGGGTCTATATAATGTACCGGGGATTCCCAGCCTGACGACGGGGAATATTCAAAGCATGTGAATCCATGAAAGATCCAATGCTGGAGAAGCAGAATGGTCGCACTCATTTCTCGGAGGTTGGTCTCCCATCATACGTTTTCATATATCAAAAAATGAGAAAAATCCCAGGCTGGCGCACTCCCCCTGTGTGGATGGTCAAATTCCTCCCAAGGAGTCACATAGAGTCTCTTTCCCTCTACTCCCAGCAGTGTCCCCACAAAGGACGGTGGTCTTCAATAGTGAGGGACAGGCCCTCCTTGAGGGTTGATGGAGTTTTCCCCTCGGGGGAATGGTTTCAGCACAACTGAGACTTTGACTGCCTCAAGGCCTTCACAAGTTGTGTCTGCATATTTAGCCACAGGTCAACTCAACATCATCACAGTTCAGGACTCAAGTTAAGTAAAGGACCAATGCCTGGACGCCACCAAGAGGCACAGAGAAGATGGCTGCACCTTAATGGTGCTCCTTGCCCCTCTCGATGTTGTGAACTCCCGACCCCCTACCCTCCCTAGAGCCACGCAAGGTGTTCCCAAGATCCAATGAAAGGCTCCCCCCTTGAACAGTGCGTTGGTTTGGGAGTCCTAAGGAGCAGATCGGCCTGAAATGAGCAGTTCTAGGGTCCTATGACCAGAGGAGTGTGTAGGAGACGAGACCCAGAGGAGGGCATGAGAGAACCACCCTGGAATGCTAGATGAGCACTGAGACCGACACCCAAGCCAAGCAAAACTGCAGTTATGAAGGGAATGTGTCGGCACGAAGGCCATCCCCAAGAAGGTGCTCACTTACCATACATTGGCAATGCTTTGGATGGTCTGGAGGAAAGGGGGAAAGACGGAGAAACTGTCAACATGGCCCTCACCGTTGATCTCAGTGCGGGTGCCGCCATTGAATTTGGGAATACTGGGATTCCAAAGCTCACAGCAATGGTCAGATAGGGGACTGGAAAGAGTAGGGAAATTGTCCTTCGTCTGAAAGGCTGTTTAACATTCACATCCCTTTGGGAGTATTTGGAAAGAGACCCAACATGTTTTGAAAAGATCTTAAATGAGGCCTACACTAGAAAATGGATCATCTCAAAACTATACAGGGCACTAGTAACTAAAGTTCCTGGACAGTAGACTGAATTTTAAGAAATACTGGGGAAATGTGGTGAGGGACTAGACCCCAGAGAAGTTGTACAAAGTGGTGTTCCATGGGAATCTCTCCACCCACACATTTTCAAGTGTTACATGTCTGGCGCAGTGACCCATTGATGGTATCTAAGAGGTTTTCCTGGGTGTCACCTATATGTGCAAGGGGCTGTGGCCTGGTGGGGTCCCCTAGCCATATGTGGAGGTCTGGCCCATATATCCAGTTCTACCGAGTTGGATAAAAGAGGTGAAGGGGTGCAACTGGAATTGGGCCCTTTGGCGTTATTGATGGGGATCCCTGTGAAAGAGAGCGATATGTACCAGTTCCCTCGGATGTGGGAGGCTATGCTGAGGGCAGGGAGGGTAGCCGTGGCACAGAAATGGAAGGATAGGCTGGCACCTACCAAACAGGAATGGCTAACCAAGATCTGGGACATAAAATACACAATGGAAAAACTTATATATATATATATATATATATTAAACGGCCACGGTAGTTATGGTTGAGTTGCTGTTTCCATAGGAAGAGCACTTTTTGGGCGGCTTATAACTCCGCTCTCCCTGGACCAATCCTCACCAACCTTTGCAAAAAAAAAGTATATGGGCCACTCTGAATTGTGTTGCAAAGTTTGGTGATGTTTGGTCCAGGGGGGGAAAGGTTATAGGGGAGGGGGGGTCACAAAATGTCTTTTTTTCCCATAGACTGAATGGGGGAAAAACTTTGCGCACGGCTACAGGCCAAACCGCTGGACGGATATTCACCAAATTTGCGGCAGGAGCTTGGTCCCGAAAGCGTGCTTTTGTAAATTTGTTGACAATCCGTCCAGTAGTTGCCTTTAAAATTACCAAAAAGTATGTCTGAAAAAATTAGTGAGGTCTATGTCCGCTCCGCGGTCACACTTCTCCGTTCGCTCCGCGGACAAGAAATGGATTGGCTAATCTGTAGCGTCATGTCTGCAGACATGTGACGCGTTCACTGATTGGCTGTGGAACAACGTGAAGTGCGTCAGATTCTTTCGCTGCGTCCGCCATTTTTTGTTCGTGTCTTGTTATACGCCGACATCGGTGGTAACATACATAAAACAAGACACTATTGCACTTCTTTCACTTATAAAATACTGTTTCGGAAGGTGAGCGTTAAGGAGGGTGGGATGGGATGCGGAAGCAGGAAGTCAAACAGTGGTGTTTTAGCGTCACCAAAGCCATACGGTAAATTGGAAGTTCATGCTCAATATATGGCCAAGAATTACTGTGTTAAAATGTATTTACAATACTATTGCAGTCATAATGGCATCCTACAGTTTGAAATCTGAGACAGTCACCTGCACTGTTTGATGGAAACACGTGTATGGGAGTCGCGGTTCTCATGAATGGATTCTCATATGTTGTTGCAAAGTGAGAATGTATTTGCATTCTGAGTGAAGGTCACTTGATGTGCTTTTTTTCGTTGCGAGCTCGGTAGGCCCACGCATTCCACTAAACCAATAAGGGTCAATTGTTTTTTGTCCTTGAGCAAAAGGGAAAAATAAGCAACATTGAAGGGAGTGAAAGTTTGCAAAAAACTACCATATGATAAGGTTATGTTTTAAAAACTTTTGTAAGGCACATGAAATATTAGTTCACGAAGAATCTTTGGTGCAAATACATTGCTGTCTGGCTTTATCTAAAACCAATGGAGGTGGTAAATATCATGCAAGTTTAATTTTGACGACTCTACACCAGACCGACTTTAAATTTGTTATTAGCAGAACAATATTTTTGACAATATAACTGAAGTATTATCTCACTGTGCAGTTCTCATTTTTTTCCACTTACGAAGATTGCAGATTGCCCACGTTTGCAGGCTATGACTAGACTTACACTTGTTCAACGCTACTATTTCTGCTTTAAAATGTCATGTTTGACCACATCGCTTTGTGTAGCACTTTGCAGGTTCTTTTGTCTTTTTTGTAATGACGAGATGTAATTTTTTGTTACTTGGACATTACTTTTGGCTTTGTAACTGAAGTAACATCTTTCTGTGTAGGTGTCATTTTTTTTAGACTTATGGAGAATGCAGATTTTCGGCGTTTGTAGCCCGTCACTAGGTCTAGCCATGTTCAACACTAATATTTCCTTAAAATGTCCTGTATGACCACTTCAATTTGTATATTAGTTTCCACGTTATTTTTTTCTGTTTTGAAATTGTTTGCTGAAGGCTGGGTATTGATACATACTTTCTCTTACATTTTCCAACTAGCTATATCCTGCCTCACTGTGCGTGTCATGGATTCCAGATGCCGAGAGGTGGTTTCTTTGGACGCCAGATGCAACTGATCGTCACCGGCTACCTGTCGGTCACAATTTTGTGGGATGATAGCCACGGACCCTTTTGTCCGTACGCTAAAGTGGCCATAAGGAGTAACATTACATGTTTTATGGTGGTGTAGGACAAAGATCATGGCGATGTCTTGGAAATCACTGCGAACAAAGCAGTTGCTTTATTGAAAACGCATACCTACTTTGTGTATGGGAAAAGAACAACGTGTGACTCACCATTAACATTTTCGTTGACGCACGTAGAAACAATGTTACAATTTCATTGAAAATGGGCATAGTCCAATGGTCTCGGACAGTTTGTGAAATAAAACTAATTTGCAAACTCTAAAATGTTAATGTTTTATTTTAAAAACCAGTGTATTATTTCAAAATGCAACATGCTACGTTGTATGTTGCTGTATGTTCATTTTCAGGTTCTGCGTCATGGCACATACTTTTCCTTTTTGCAGGCTGCCATGGAAAGCGAACAGGGCCCATGTATGGAACAACAGCCTTCCCTTTCTATGGTGGCCATCTTGAAAAGGGATTTTGTTTTGTAATCCGGCACGCCGCAGGTGGGCCGGATTACAAACAGAAATCCTATTTTCTAGCAGCACACGTTAGTGCTTTGCAAATCTACATCGTTAATGGCAAATGTTATTACGTCTATGTCCTTTACTGAGACATATAAAGTAGATGGCGTGTATGCCATTTTACGTTTAAAAAAAAATATGTTTTAACTGTGAAAGGTGGTTCTTAAAACGATGTCTTGGAAATCACTGTGCGAACAAAGCAGTTGCTTTATTAAAAACATACACTGTGTATGCGAAAAGAACAACGTGTGACTCACCATTAAAATTTTCGCTGACGCACATAGAAACAATGTTACATTTTAATTGAAAATGGGCACAGTCCAATGGTCTCGGACAGTTTGTGAAATAAAACTACTTTACAAATTCTAAAATGTTAATGTTTTATTTTAAAAACCAGTGTATTATTTCAAAATGCAACATGCTATGTTGTACGTCGCTGTATGTAAATTTTCAGGTTCTGTGTCATGGCACGTAGTTTTGCTTTTTTGCAGGCTGTCATGGAAAGCGAACAGGGCCCATGTATGGAAGAACCGCCTTCCCTTTCTATGGAGGCCATCTTGGGTACTGCTTTGCAAATCTAGATTGTTAATGGCAAATGTTATTACGTCTATGTCCTTTACTGAGAAATATAAAGTAGATGGAGTGTATGCCATTTTTTAAAAAAAATATGTTTACACTGAGAAAGGTGGTTCTTAAAAGAACATTTACTTTGTTTACGGATGGCGTTTTGTTTTGGTAGGACAGCTCATAAGGAAATTTGCGAACGGCAATGAGAAAAGAGACATCAAACAGTAATAATTGGGGGTAGGTGGACTGCTAAAAATGTTGTGCGTTTGTTATTTGAAAGGTAGGGGCAGTGTTTCTCATGCTCCTTCATTACAGCAGTGGTGCTGTTTCGTTGGGAAGGAGGGATGGCTTTAGCTGATGTCGTTTTCAGATAAGTAGACCTTTTGATAAAAGTATGTAATGTGTACTACAATGCTAATGGCCGACTACGAATATGTGTTGGAGCTGTGAAAGGGAAATGTTGAAGGTGGACGTTCCTACATCAATATAAAATGTATTTCCACACTGTCCACGAGGCATACATCTCATTGTGAAGTGTGTACGGATTCTCGGACACGTCACTCTGCTGTACACCAGCATATGGTCATGTGGCATTCTATGCAAGGTGTGTCATTAATTCAGAAGTTACTTTACACTATGGTTACGTGCCACTACTAAAAATCGATGACCTTTACAAAAAAAACTTTCTTAAAGAGACGGTATGGTTAAGTTGCCCTACTAAAAACCTGTGAAATTCAATAAAAAGAACTTTGTTAAAGGGACGTTATGGTTTAGTTGCACTAATAAAAACCTATGACATTCAGTCGAAAACCGTTGTTAAAAGGACGTTATGGTTCCAAGTAAAATCTAAAAACCACTGAAATTCGGCAGTTATGGTAAGCTAAGCAACCATAACTCGCGCCACCACTGTGCCCTGCTAAGACTAACACCCAGGACATCAATGATGACTTGACAATTTTGACTGAATGTAACAATAACGTCCCTTTAACAAAGTATTTTTTATTGAATATATATATATATATATTTCTGAGGCTTGTGGAATCTGCTTAGATCACATGCTGTGCATAGGCCGACATCTAGTGGAAGCTGCGGAGTATTACAGTTTGTTTTTCGAAATTCGAAAATGGGCGTCGACACAGGGCGTGCCAGTAATACTATCCCTAGTGTGACGTCCACTGTACCCAAGATCCCTCACGCGTCTACGATCCTCAGATTGTTTTTTTCCGCCATACTGGTCGGAAGCATTTTGCGGAGTCCCCTGGCCTTAGCCATACTTTTGCTAAAATATTTAAAATATTAATTTATTGACATCCTTCCCCATCCCAACGTCGAACTTCGACACTCGACGCCGGCTGGAGAAGAAATCGACCGTCGGCTGCTGCATGACGGATTTGGGCCTCGGAAGGCCTCTGGCCTCGGCCCGGGCCTTGGAAGGCCTCTGGCCTTGGCCCTGCAAGTAGGGAGAGTGGGGGGGTTGTACATACTCACACTCTTGGTATATAGGTACACCTTATACATTTCCTACACTTAACAGCCCGCTGCCTCAAGGTGCGTATGGAGGGTCCCCCTTTTCAATTCTGCCCCAAGTGCAATCGCAAATACCGTTGGGTCGACAGGCACGCCACGTGCAATCTCTGCTTGCCGAGGGACCACCCCGAACCGAACTGCAGAGCGTGTAGTAGGTTTAAACCTAAGACACTTAAGGACCGTTCGACGAAGCGTTGGGCCCACCACGCCAGGCAGGCGGCCATGGCAGCGGAGGGCGCCTTCAGCGACGGCAGCAACGCCGTACTTTCGGACGGCGAGGGCATTACGGCGTCGAAAGACAGCCGAGCGCAAGTCCCCGACCTCGGAAGGTCGTCCGGCAGGGCGGCTATGGGGAAGACCCCCGGCGACAAGCGCTTCACACACTCCACACACTAAACACACGAAGTCCAACCGAGACTCGACGACGTCGAGTTCTCGGAAAGAGGCACAAACAGAACGGTCCGATTCGGTGTCCTCTGGGCGCTCTCGATCGAGATCGCCGCATGACTCCAGGCAATCATCCACTCTTGCCAAGAGTGCCTCGCTCCCTAGGCTAACAGAAGTTCGATCGTCGGAAGACGAAGACGACTTCCACCCCCAGGCCGCCCAGGAGTCGGAGCCCGCAGTCAAAATCAGCAAGGCCCCATGCTCGAAGGACAGGGACCCCCACCCCCGATCCTCGACGCCAGGCGTCGAAAACCTCCGGAGCCACTAAAGGACAGGGAAAACATTTTTCCACTAACGGGGAGGGGGGAAAAAAGCAGAAGAAGCAGCCTTTGCACTCTTCCACACCTGTGAAACACACCACTCCCCCTAAACAGACAAAACCAGGTCTGCTGATATGTCTAAAACCAGCAAATCTACTCAAGATAAATCCCATAGACTTTGAGAGAGTCATTCCCAGTTCCAGAAAATGGTCGAGTGAAGACATAGATAGGGTCATGTCAAGGATGTCCTCTTTGCCTGATTTTTACGATAAAAATCCAGAACATTTCCTCTCGTATGATCCACAAGGGGCGACACCCTCAGACTCTAATGATCCTATCCCCCAGAGAAAGAAGCCCCAGTTTGAAACACCAATGAGGTCTACAGACCCCTTCGAGGTACAACCACACTCAAGACCATACTCACTGTATCAAGGAGAGGCTTCCTTTAGTGAGGACCAAGAATTTGGCATGGTAGAAGAGCAAACCGGGACGGGCTACTATGGGGATGATGAGGACCAAGAAGAGGAAGAGGAAGACCCGGAAACATACAGAGTAGATTCCCCGGTAGAGAACAAAGCCCCGGTTACCGACTCCCCTGTCGATAACCAACCCCTCCTAAACGAGGTTCTCGCACGCGCAGCAGAACATTTCCATATTGACACCCACGGTGTCCAGGAGGAGAGGGACTTCGCAGAGGAGTTAGTGGGAGAAAGGAGGTCTGTTGCCCAGACCATCCCTATCCTTAAGTCCATTCAGCGAAGAATAGACCCGTCCCTGGTGAACCCGAACCTCACCAGAGCAGTCAATCCCAGGGTTGAAAAACTTTTCAGGGCAGCCCAGTCTGACCCTCTCTATATAAGAGGACATCTGAAGCCAGACTCCCTAGTTGTCACTAACACTCGTAAGAGGGCTGGAACACCCTTGTCATCGTCCGAAGCTCCTCCCGACAAGGAGAGCAAAAAACTATACGGTTTCGGCAGGAAAGTAACCTCAACTTCCGTCTATCAAGCAAGGATTGCAAACTCCACCACCCTGTTGGCCAGCTACAACTGCCATCAGTGGGAAGAAGTCGCGGCACTCATAGCCTCTGCTCCTGAACCTTTAAAGGGCCAGTTAGCTTGGATTTCCACAGAGGGTAGAGCCGTGTCTGGTTGCATTTTGAAAGCAACCTTCGACGCCGCGGACAACGCAGGCAGATTGATAGCAGAAGGCACTGTTATCAAAAGACATGCGTCGTTACGGCAGTCTGGCTTTAAGGCAGAAACCCAGGCATCATTGTTGGACAAACCGGTGGAAACCGATCTGTTGTTTGGTAAGGCGGTCGAAGACGCACTGAAGAATGCCAAGGACGAATACGAGACACTCAAGTCCCTTGGCCAGTTAACCAATAAACCCCTTAACCAGAGAGGGAATAGTAATTTTCGTCGCCCACACGGCCAAAATTCCCAAAGAGGATATAACTATTCCCAGGGGCAGGGTACACAGTGGAACAACAACCAACAGTCTGCCCAGGGTTACTGCAGGGGTAATAGGAGAGGTCGTGGTAAAGGCAGAGGCAGCCCCAGAAAGGGAGGCGGCACGCCTCCACCAAAGCAGTGACGCTCAGTTCAGGGTCCCTTCTCACGTAACCCCAGTAGGGGGACGCATTTCCAACTTCACCCAGGCTTGGGAAGGGATCACATCAGACAGATGGGTGCTGTCAACAGTATCCACAGGATATTGTATAGAACTACTGCAGCGTCCCTGGAACCATCCTCCACGACAAAGAGTACACTCTTTAGAACATCAGAAGATTATCCTCGAGGATATCGCCATTCTGCTAGAAAAGGACGCGATAGAACTCATCCCGGGACACCAGGTAAACAAGGGTATTTATTCAACTTACTTCCTTGTGCCAAAGAAAGATTTGACAATGCGCCCAGTATTGGACTTACAGCCTGGCAAAAGGTATGTCAAGCCCCAAAATGTTTGTATGACCACGCTACAAGAGGTAATCCCCCTCCTAAAAAAGGGGGATTACATGGCAACCTTGGATATGAAAGATGCTTATTTTGATATTTCCATGTTCCCAGCACACAGAAAGTACTTGCGCTTCAAGGTGGACAGTCGACACTACCAATTCAAGGTACTGCCCTTCGGGATAGCTTCAGCACCAAGGGTATTCACCAAGGTACTGGCGGTGGCGGCTGCACACCTACGCAGGGAGGCAATCCCAGTGTACCCTTATCTGGACGACTGGCTCATAACGGGGGAAACCCCAGGAATTTGCAGACAAACATTCAAAGGACTATCGACCTCCTCCACGAGTTAGGCTTCTCAATCAACGAGAAAAAGTCAAGCCTGGTGCCAAGCACCTCCAAACAGTTTCTAGGAGCAATCCTAGATACTCAAGAGGGGTTGACCTTTCCTTCAGAAGAAAGAATTCGGAATATACTACTGCAAATTCCGCATTATCAGTCCGGTCAACAAATAACGGTACGCAAAGCAATGCGTTTACTGGGCATGATGGCGTCATGTATTTACCTGGTCCCCCACGCGTGCCTGCGCATGCGTCCCATGCAGGAATGGTTGGCGAAACAGTGGTCTCAGGCAAGTGGTCAGTGGGACGATCTAGTGGTCGTTTCGCCAACACTAGTACAAAGCCTTCACTGGTGGACAAGAGAGAATCTCGCACAGAGGAAACCCTTTTACGATCCCGAAGTACAGGCAGTAGTCACTACCGATGCATGTCTGACGGGGTGGGGAGCTCACCATCTCCACCACACAGCTCAGGGTCTCTGGTCTCCCTCAGTGGCCAAGAACCACATCAATCTGCTAGAGCTTCTGGCAGTATTCAGAGCGCTTCAAGCGTTCGAACCCCACCTATTAAATCTGTCCGTGCAAATCCGGACAGACAGCACAACAGCCATGTTCTACCTGAACAAGCAAGGAGGGACTCGTTCGCCAAATCTGTCCAAGCTTGCCCAGAAAATATGGATATGGGCACTCAGACGGAACATCTTCCTGTCATCGCAACATGTTCCAGGGGAGCTCAATTCCCTAGCGGATGCTCTGAGCAGAGACTCCCTCCCAGAGGAACACGAATGGGTTCTACGTAGAAGATATCTTCTCTCAGTGGGGTTTCCCCACTATAGACTTATTCGTCACAAGCGAAAACAGACAATGCCTAGGATTTGCATCCAGGTTCCCCCAACCAGACTCCCAGGGGACGCCCTGTGGATGAACTGGTCAGGGATGTTTGCGTACGCTTTTCCACCAACTCCTCTCATCAGGAAAGTGGTGAACAAGATGAACAGAGAGTCGATGATGCTCGTCCTAGTTGCTCCCATGTGGGCAAGACAACTGTGGTTCCCACACCTACGCAGGATGGCGGTGTGCGAGCCCATCAAACTTCCAGCCTGGTACAACCTACTGTCCCAGTACCAAGGTCAAACAGTGCACCAGCAACCCAACTCAATGAACCTGGCAGCATGGCTCCTGAGGTCATAGAGTTTGGACATCTCAATTTGCCTCAGAGGTGTATGGACATCCTAAAGGAATCTAGGAAACCAAACACAAGGCACTGTTACTTTGACAGGTGGAAGAGGTTCGTTATCTGGTGCCAGAGTAGACAAATCAACCCTGTTGATTGCACTCCTTCCACTATTGTTACTTACATGCTCCACCTGCTAGATGCAGGACTGGTTTTTAACTCACTGAAAGTACACCTGGCAGCCCTGTCGGCATACACCACTTCCCATAACAAGATATCGTGGTGGAAAGTACCAGTAGTTAAAGCCTTCATGGAAGGAATAAAGAGACTTCACCCTCCTATTTCAAACCCACCACCAGAGTGGGACCTTAATGTGGTGCTAGCCAAGCTCATCGGACCCCCTTTCGAACCCATGCATAAAAGCAGTCTCAAACACCTGACTTATAAAACGGCCTTCTTAGTAGCTATTACTTCTATAAGAAGGGTCAGTGAAATTCAGGCTCTGTCAGTGCAGGATCCCTTCTTTACTGTCCATAAAGACAAACTGGTTTTATGCACACACCCTAGGTTCTCACCTAAATTTATATCAAAATTCCATGTAAACCAGTCCATCGAGCTTCCGGCTTTCTTCCAGGACCCGCAAAGCTCGGCTGAGGTGAAACTACACACCCTAGATGTGCCTAGGGCGGTCCTCTACTATGTAAATAAAACCAGACCGCTAAGAAAAACAGATCAACTGTTTGTCTCCGTAGCTACAGGCAGAGAAGGGGATCGCGTCTCTAAAGGTGCCATCTCGAAGTGGATTATTAACTGTATCCAGCTGTGTTAATCACTCTCTGAAAAAACTCTGCCTTTTACGCCAAGAGCCCACTCTACTAGAGGCATTGGGGCCACTCTGGCTTTCATTGCAAATGTACCCCTTGACACCATTTGCAAAGCAGCTACATGGAGCTCTATTCACACTTTTACTCAGCATTACTGTATTGAAACCCATTCCAAGGCAGATACACAAGTGGGACAAGCGGTTCTAAGACACTTATTTGCTCATGACCCTTCTTGCATCCCACCTCCTTCAGGTACTGCTCGCTAATCTATGCACAGCATGTGATCTAAGCAGATTCCACAAGCCTCATAAGGGATACATTACTCACCGTAATCGTATTTCTGATGCTTGTATCTGCTTAGATTCACTGCTTAGATTCACATGCGACCCACCCTTCCTCCCCTCTGAGAGAAGGCGCATGGTTGCTTGTAGTCTTACCTTCCTATCTATCTGCTTGGATTATCTGTACTCACGCTACTCCTCATGCTACCTCATATCAGAAAAAATACAATCTGAGGATCCTAGACGCGTGAGGGATCTTGGGTACAGTGGACGTCACACTAGGGATAGTATTACTGGCACGCCCTGTGTCAACGCCCATTTTCGAGTTACGAAAAACAAACTGTAATACTCCGCAGCTTCCACTAGATGTCGGCCTATGCACAGCATGTGAATCTAAGCAGATACAAGCATCAGAAATACGATTACGGTGAGTAATGTATCATATATATATATATATATATATATATATATATATATATATATTTTCAAAAAAGGTAGCAGGCGCTCCTCTCCAGAAAGAACATGGCATGATAACCCGCTCTGAGATGAGAGTTTGCAGCACACACTTTTTGCTCACTGTACCTTTCATAGATGGGAAATACCATTTGCATATCAGTCTTTGTCCCGCCCACATAGCACCGAAATGCTATGGCAAAAAAGTCTGGCTGCACCTCTTTTTTTGGAAAATGTATTTCAAACATTTGTGGTAATTGAAAAATAAGACAAGCCTAGGGTAAAGTTTCCGTGGACGTTATTTTCCTCTTCCGTCAAAGCGCCTTGAATGTTTTAGATCTCTTGACATGCCTGTCTGCAATACAGGCTTTGGTATGTACTAAGTGGCACAAAAAGGCGGTTCAGCATTTGTAGAGGGCAGGTGACATACAAAATGTAAAGGCCGTGGACCAGGGGATGGAGAAGTTCAGCCCCCGGTCAGGGGCCAGAGGATGGACTTCCCCAGGAGGGTGGGGACCATCACATATGTAAAGGCCGCAGACTAAGGGATGGAGAAGTTCAGCCCCCTGTCAGTGGCCAGCGGATGGACCTCCCCAAGAGGGCAGGGACCATCACATATGTAAAGGCCGCAGACCAGGGGATGGAGCGGTCCTGCCCCGGATCAATGGTCAGCGGATGGACCTCCCCAGAAGGGTAGGGACCATCAAATATGTAAAGGCCAGTGACCAGGGGATGGCGCGGTCCTGCCCCGGCTCAATGGCTAGTGGATGGACCTCCCCAGGAAGACGGGGGGACCATCAAATATGTAAAGGCCACACACCAGGAGACGGTTCATTTCTCAAGGAAGACGGGGACCGTAAAATATTTAAAGGCTGTTAACCAGTGGATGGAAAGGCCCAACCCCTGGACAGTGGCCAGGGGATGAACTTGTCCAGGACAGAAGGATCGATACAATATGTAAAGGCTTCTGATCAGGGGATGGAGAGGTTTGGCTCCCCTTCTTTATCTGAGCAACGCCATGTTAGGTAGAGGCGGTGGGTGCGGCACTTGCCAGGGCAGACGTGTCCTTCAGATATGTGAGGTAGCCTGAGCTAGTAATAACCCCCTCCGCCCCCCACAGGCACCGAGACCTAAGCCAGCCATCTCCCTTTTAGGGCCTGGCTGCTTTGACAGGCATTTGAAGATGAACGCGAGCGTGAGTGCGTGCCCCAGCTACTGCGCAGGCTTCATAATCAGCTATTCAGCTGATGCGCCGTGCAAATGGGCTCAACCGCCCGTAAAACAGTGCAATATAAATGCTAATAACATAACATACCAGTCATTTGCAAGTATTCAGCAACGCTAAGGTGGGAGATTTTGGGAAATTACTGCACATAACATTAGAGGTAACTGCTGCTAACTGAAGTACCATCATTTCTGATTGCAACTGGCAGAGGCAGCGGGTAATGGCAGCACATTGACTTCACAGGACACCCATCTGCAGTACTTCACATGATGGACTGTGAGTGACCAGGCAGGGCCACGTGAGTTCTGAGCAGACGCTGTGTGGGGCGAAGCTAGTGCCATGCCCTCTCTGCTTAAAGCATCCTGCGACAACACGTTCTTTGTCAGACACCATGACACCCCACGCAGGCTTTAGACGCTGAATGACTTCAACTCATTTGGGGGAGCCCACCAAACATTCCCTGGTCAAGTCTTGACCTTTAAAGCAGCAGGGATGTCTAAATGGAGATCGCATAACATCATTAACACAGGGGTGGGGATGAGGCAGGGGCAAGATGGCCGCCTTCTCTGTAAACTCTGACTCCATAGCTAAGAGCGGTGGCAGCCTTGGCTTCCCTCCATGCATTCCACATTGGAATATCATGGAACGACAGACCCGCCCCCTAGCCCCCACCAACACTGCCCCCCTCCCTGCTGGGCATGGGCACCATGGGGCCACCAACTCTGTGGGAGCTATGTGGACACCTGTTGCGCCAGTGTGGACCAGGGCAAGGATGCCCCGAGTGCAGGCTCAGATTGGCCTATAGTGTGGGCCCGTTTTTTTGGCTAAAGTAGGCCATATTTGTGGGCCATGTGGGCCAGTTTGGTACATTGATTCACCATGCGGCTAGTAGTTTTGACCAATGTTAATGAATAAATAGTCTTTAAAATGCACAATTTACATCACATTTTATCAAAAACATGCACCTTGGGTACTACTGAAACGGTCTGTCATAAAAGGAATGCATTGCCATTTTCAGCTGTGGGCCACTTTTTCATTGGTGCCAGAGACACTGTCATGCCCCAGTTCGACCCTGCCTGAGGGCGATTGGAAATAACACAGCGGGTGTTGGACAATCCTGCAATGCGGGGAGTGGGAGCCGGGAGAGAAGGAACAGACAGTTGAACATAGATTTCTATAGGCTCATAGATGATAAGAGGGGGGCACAATCACACTTCAATTGAGTCTTCATGTGCGTATTCATGAAAGATGCAACAAGTTGGATCCATCTCAATCAGGTAAATCTAGTTTGAAGATCTTACAGCAGAGATGTCAGAGGACGTAAAGTAGCTTGAATAATACCAGGCACAAAGGGAATAGGAGTTATGGGAGTAAAAAAGGAACAGTGATCCAGCTGACAAAATTAAGTGAAATATGGCAGATTTTCCCGAAAAGTAGAGGAACGTCGTACCCTTTAGTTCCCGCCCACTTAGACCTCTGGACATCGTGCTTCAGTGGTGAACACATTTGGTGGGTTTAGTATAAAGTCTGCACTGTTTAATCGTGGATGTACTTTGCGACCAGAGACCAGGCTGACACACTACGCCTTGGAGGAGGATACGAGAGTGCTGTTAAAGTAGATGATTATGACATCTTCAAACAGTGAAGTAGTGCGTCAACCTGCTACCAAACCCTGTCATACCACACTCCATCGAAAAATTCACTGCCATCAACACCTTCTTTGTCTTCAAAATCACTAAGATTTGCCAGCACATAGACGCCAACTCTGCATCCACAGACCCACCACACGTCCCTCCTCGCGAAATCTCCACACACTGGACAACATTCAAGACACTTTCGACAGAAGACCTGGTAGAAACCCTGGATGCCCTCAAAGCCACATTGTATACAGACGACATCCTCCCAGCATCCATCCTCAAGACCCTACCAGCAGAAGCTCTCCATCCCTACCCAGAGATCATCAACAGCTCCCCAACTCAAGGCACCTTAGCATCAACCCTAAAAACAGGACAGATCCTCCCTCTACTAAAGAAACCCATTCTGGATCCCGACAACCTATGTAACTATCACACCATCACTCACCTTCTCTTGATATGTAAGATCATTGAGAAAGCGGTAGCATTACAACTGCGGCAGCACATTGACATTAACAATCTCCTCCAAACCTACCAATTCAGATTCAGACCCAGATGTAGCACAGAGACAACAACCATACAGGTGGTCGACAACGCCCTCAACATCCTCGACGATGGCCACCCCTGCCTCCGGGTTCTACTCGACGTCTCAGCCGCTTTCAACACAGTAGACTACAAGGTGCTTACGGACACCCTACATCGGCGCATGGGGATCAGCAACCTTGTCCTACGCTGGTTCAAGTCTTACCTCACCAACCACAAGCAGTTTGTTCAGATGGACTCCTCTAGATCGGGAATGCTACCCATCACCTGTGGAGCCCTGCAGGGTTCCATCCTCACCCCAGTGATCAATCTATACATTGAGCCGCTGGGAGCCCCCCTAGCCACACACAACATCTACATCCACCAATGCGCCAATGACACACAGCTATACCTCAAGATCAACTCCATCAAGGACATCAATAGGCTCAAAATCTTCTTCTCGCTGATCCAGTCTTGATGTCCTTTGCATAATTGAAACTCAACCCCTCCAAGACCAAATTCCTACTCCTCACCAACAACACCAAACACCCAGACATACAGACCTGGCTATCAACCATGAACTCTGAGGGCTTCACACCCAAGATCACCACCTGTGCCAAGTCCCTCGGGTTCCACATTGACAAACGCCTCTCCTTAAAGGCACACATAGCTAAGAAAACTCAGACAGCTTGGTACCAGCTCGCCCTCTTGCGAATAGTCAAGCCCGTCATCCCTCTGTACAGCTTTAGATCCACTGTTCCAAGCACTAGTCCTATCCCACTTGGATGAGGGCAAGGCACTCATCGAAGGCCTCCCGTCATCCTCCCTTGTGCCCCTGAGAAGTACCCTACATGCAGCCGCACACCCCATCAAGGGTCTACGCAGATACAACCAGATCACCCGGGCCCTCATCAATCTTCACTGGCTCCCACTGCATGCACAAATGACCTTCAAGTCTTGCTGCATCATCTATAGGACAGTGGCCCTCAAGTCACCCAGCTACCTCACGGAGAAACTCTGCATCTCTGGCGGACAGCACACCACCAGAATCCAGGACACGTGCAGATTTGAAATCTGCTGATGCAAAAAGAAAGGACCAGAAAACAAGCCTTCTCTGCCTATGCCCCAAGACTATAAAACCTCCTCCGCTTCAGCATCAGACTCGCCCCCACACTCCTACAATTCAGAAAAGAACTCAAGACTCACATCTTCAAGGAGTCTCTCCTCCTCAACATCTAGACCATCACATCGTCCCTTGTGCCATCTGACTCGCTAGAAGCTGCCCGCCCCTCTCCTCCCTGCCACACGGTACAGCTGTATCCCTCCGCTATCACCCTCTGTATCCTATCCTGCTTCGAATATCTGTTCTGTTGATACCACTCAAAAGCACTCTGTTATGCATCTGTAATGTTGTACAACTCTGTAAAGCGCTCCGTTATGTAACTGTTTTGGTTTATACCACTGTAAAGTGCTCTGTTGCTTCTCGAAGCTAGGTCCGCACTCAATGAATACTATAATAATAATTTATGCCTACAGAATGTCACTAGAGCAGAGGTAGCCAACCTATCCCAGTCCAGATGTTTTTGCCTGCAACTCCCATGATCCCTCAGCATTGGTCTGAAGTGAAAAAGTATTTTTCTATTGTGCGAATAGAAAAAAGACAGATTTAGTAAGACTGCTCAGTGACCGCACCGAGTGGTCTTTCTAAATCAAGCTGGCACGCCCCAACCGCACACAAGTGCGTGCAGGGGCTGACAGGCAGGCAGAGCAGTCACGGGAGACCGAGGCAAGTGATAATGTATGTGTGCGTGTATGTGTGTGTGTGCTTCAGCATGTTTATTGGGGTTTGTATTTTGAAGAGAGCTTGAGGAGGAGCAAACCCTCCGTATTCAGGTGAGAGGTTGGGGGAGTGGATGAAGGGGAATTGGTGGGGGTGAACCCCCCCCTAAAAGTGAAATAGATTGAGCATTGCGGGCCACACCAAATCGGCCGAATAAAATCGGTCTTTTTGGTGTACGGCCTACAATATTTAACATTTCCACATAGGACCCTCAGCATTAACAATGCTGGCTGGGACTGGTGGAAGTTGTAGGCCACAGCATCTGAATGGTGACAGGTTGGTTACCCCTGCTCTAAAGACTTGATGAAGTACTGGATAGCAGCAGGAGGCAAGAAGTGCATCAAAATATATTAATAGTAGCCGCTGGCCCTTTTAAACTCCATAAATCACATGCAGACCCTGTTGTGGATTCATTTTCCAGATGCTACATGCATCTCTCCACGCGTGTCTGTGTCCATCATTTGCAGTGGTTTAGTAGTTTGTACATAGTGCGGTGAGTGTCACGGGGTCCCTTATTTTCAGGTGCTACCAGCACAAACTATTTGTTTGTGTCCAATTAGCATGGACCTACTCGTGCCTCTTTGATTTATTTATGTATTTGTTTATTGTGCATTTGTAAGGCGCTTATACAGCAAGACATTGTGTTTCAAAGTGCCCACAGGGCAAAGGGAGGGAACATGGGGCAAAGGCAATAGAATACAAAATGAAACATGATAGAGGTGGTCCTACTAAGCCAGCATTCGGATCGTGTAAGTGCACAATGAATATTTGCATTGGCCTTTTCTATGGTTATAATAGTTTACGCACAAGGCGCATTATGTGGATCCACTTTTTCTGACATTTCTAGAGACTGTCCAGTTCAGGGGTGGACAACCGTTGGCTCTCCAGATGCTTCAGTAGACAACTTCCATGAGCCGCAGTCATTATAGTCTATATTGAGTGATTATGGGATGTGTAGTCCAGAACATCATGACAGCCACAGGTTGCCCAACCTCAGCCCAGTGTGAGTTCATGTGCTTCCACATGCACTCTTCCACGAGGTGCGAAAGGACCACCTCGCTAGCAAATTGATGGCAAACTGGCTACCTGCTGAAGCTATATGCATGCAATGTTTTTACAATGTCTGCTACATGTCTTTCACCTTAATGTATATGATGTATGCCTCAAGTAACTAAGTTATTTTCCTTGTAACAGTGCCTCGATGGCCCCGGGCTGTTTGCACGCTCTATAAATCTAAATACATAAATAAATAAATACCTGTTTGGCGTCATGGTTCGTTCTTAGCTTGAAGCTGTATGAGGTAGGGTTAGCGCATTATTGTGTTAGTTCGTTACTTTCTGTGGTGTGTTGCCTATCTTGCTATGTCACCCTTGTGTGTCACATTGCGATAATGTGGTTTCTTGGTGTCCTTTTTCAGAGGAGCAGTGGTGCCTTCCTGGGTGTATGGGTCTGTGGTTGTTTTCGTGTTTGCAGCTGAGGAGTCCGTTCATGGCTCTGTTGCATTTGTCCCGTCCCTGCCTTGTGTGGCAGCTTAAGATGTCCATGGAAGGATATGGATGTTTCCTTTGCTCCGTTGCCCTCTAAGCGGATCAGTGGTGTTCTGGGCATGCGGAACAGTTGAAGGTAGATATATACTTGCGCTAATTGTCCCATGATTAAGTGTTATTGTATCAACCGTCTTTTTGTTTGCGTCCTGATGCTTGTGAGCGGCCGGTGCTATATAAATAAATAAATACTTTGTTTCCTCATGTTGTTGAACACATAAGGAGGAAGACCTGTTTCCTGACATGCTGTGAACAGAGGGACCGTGGATGAATGAAGAATGCTGTTTGATGACGCACAAGTGACAGAGGAGGGTAATGTGGAGGTTGACCATAGCCGAGGACCCACCAAAAGGCAAAGCAGTACATCATCAATGGGCTGGGGCCTAAACTGAATCAGGGGGAACCCGAAAGAATATAGAGGGGTTTGGAACCCAGAGTAAAGCGAAACAAGCAACAGAACCAATCAGTGAGATCTCTTAACAGTCCAGAGGGATCTGGGCCCAAAGCAATAGAGGAAAAGAAGTACAGGAAGCCAGGAGAAGGGGTTGGGATCATTTGCCAAAGAGAGAGAGAGAGAGACCTTTTGGAACTCTAAAATATACAATCAAGTCTGGCAGGCTAGTGAGCCAGACTTGATACCACATTGGTGACTATGAGAAACCTGAAGGTGTCTCCCTGTCTACTCCCCGGGGATCTGTCATCCAGGTGGCCAGGACACGGCCATCGCTATTGAATCCAGTTCCAGGTGGTGGACCAGTGAGGGAGGATCACCTGGATGGATGGGGGCGGGGGGTCCTCGGGAGTGGGATACCGACGGGTGAGACGCGGTATCCTCCTTTATTTAACACCTATTCCCCATCCTCTCACGTAGGACATTCCAAACCACTGCCCACCCCCTCCCTTTCCACTGCGAACACTTTCGTACAACACTACGGACAACGGACTAACACAAGAGCCGTTTACCTGACAAGTCCCAATACCAGGGTCAGGCAATTGATCAGAATCACACACACCAGCCAGCCCTTTCCCTTCCCTACAGGGATAAAAGGTGGGGCCAGAGAGCACAGTACGAGAAAGGCGAACACAGCAGACGGCACATTGAGGTGGCTACAACGCAGCAGTTCAAGTGAAGGATAAAGGTGGCTGGAGGGTAACGAAAGTGTGGCGAGGAGAGAAGTGACCTTGCCCTTTTTGTCCCAGCCCCGCAGAACCTTCGTGGAGGAGAATTTAAAACAGCGAACAGTAGCTAATGTGCCCTGCTGTGCCCTGCTGTGGATGTCAATGGTACACAGGGCAAGACTATGCAGATAAGGCGGAGCAGAGGAGACTCCTGTGCCCGTGGTACCTGCCATGACTCAAAAGAAGCCGAAAGCCAAGCGGTTCATCACAGCCGGTGAGTCAAGGGGAGAATCGATAAACACTGGGCTGTGTTGAGTGAGAATCGCTAAGTGGCAAGTTCTGAATCAAAGGCTGAGGAACTGTAAAAGAACTGCTAGAAGTGTGAGGGGGAGACCTGCTGCAGAGGGAAAACGGCACCACGTGGGTGCTAACTCGAGAGACTCTAATCGAGGCCCATATTGAGAAACTACAGAAGCCAGAAGGCCATAAGAAGGCCGCCAAAGGAAGCAAAGTGGTCATACGTGAGGGTCGATCAAAAGCCCTGTACAATGGAAGACTTTTATCCACAAGTTGGCTAAAGTAAGGGAAGTGAATTCCACTTGGTGAATGAAAGAAAGGGACGTGAATCCCATGAAAAGAGAAAGGTAAGTAAATCCTTTAGTGAGAGGAAAACCGGGAAACGAATCCCATGGAGGCACCGAGTTTAGAGTCCCAAGAAACAGTTTGTTTTAAAACTGTTTACGACATGATTTCTGGTTTACAATTGAGAAGGGTCAGCCCGGAAGAGGGGGACCAAAGGGTAACGCCATCACCCTATTTGAATTGAGGAGTATGATTGAGAAGGTTCAGCCCAGAAGAGTGGGACCCATGGGTGACTTATCACCCTAGCGAACCTTTATTTGTTAAAGGAACTTTTGTTTGTTATTGAAACACATCAGGTCCGAATGCAAGAGACTTTCCGAGGAAACGAGACTTGGCCATCGACGGTCCTGAGAACTGTCATTGGATGCCATCGACGGTCCTGAGAACTGTCATTGGAACTATCGTCTCACGCTGGAGAAGCCCGAGATAGTACTGTGCTCCAAGCTCCTGTTCTACCTTGTGCTAAAAACATGGGGAAGGGAGACCCAACCCACTGCATCCTGACTTCTCTTTTTGAGAACACGTCTTTCTTTCTTTCTTAAAACTTAACCCAACGCCATTTGTGTTTAGCGTAAGGAATTGTCAATAGGTGTTCTTAGTATAGGCCTTTTTATTTGACTTGACATCACTAGGACTGCCTTATTTTCATTTGATGGTCGACGCCTGTCCCCATCTTAGATTTAGGTTTAGATTAGGCGTTTCCCAACCCATATACCATTTTCTTTGTTCAATAAAACCCTTGACTAGTGATCACTAATGTCGGCCTTACTTTTGGTCACCAGGAGTTTCTCACATGAACTGGAGATATTTTGGACATTGTGTTTTTTGTGCGAAAGGAAACTCCACGGCAGGTCTGGCAGGATAGTGAACCAGATCCAATACCACTCTGGGACCTGTATTGGATGTACAATGAAAGGAACATCTAACGATGGATCTTTTAAGTTGAGGATTTGCTCATATCAAGAATTGAACACTTTGGGGCTGAAGACACCCAGTTTTCCTTAGTTTGTTTAGTTTAAGGGAAGGAAATCGGTTTGGACACAGGACGGTGGACACTTAAAGGACATCCTGACAGTGTCTTTAGTATTTTGTTCAAGCAGGGCAACTACTCATAGTAATAGGGCAAGATAGGGTTTTCCTTTCTTTTTACTTTATAAATAAGTCTATGCCAACAAACATGCCACCACTGTGTCAGACTCGTACCTCTGCACCTGCAGACAACACAAACCTGGAATACATTCACATCTTGGTTCCTGCTTCTTCTCACATAATATATCTGGCTTTGCACAATTTACCAGGACATGGGATATAGGTTATAATGAAATCATATAGTGCAATGAAATACGCCCAACATCCTTAATGAATGTTCGGACACTGAACCTGCTGTACAGAACCTGCACATTCATGGGGTTTGCTAGAACTTTAAAAGAAAAATGTGCCCCCAACAAAGTTTTCTATCCTGAACAGGTCGATGTGCTGACTACTAACCATTTACCTAATATAGAGGCCACCCGGCCCCATTGGGACCTTCGAAGAGGATCTATTCAGTCTCTTAGCTAATAATACCAAAGACTCCTCACACATCCTATTACTAGGAGACCTGAACCTAGGCTTTAACGACCCAGGCGACAAACCAGCTCAATCTATAGCCACTATGTTAGCTGAACATGGCCTTAACCAAAAAGTTCTCTCCCCAACCCACAACAAAGGGAGGACTGGGTCGCCACCCTGAATTGTGATACCACTATCACCAAAATTACCCCCCCCCCCCAACACTGGTCAGACCACTACCTTATCGATTTTATATTAACAATCAAACCCCCAAAGAGAAAATCATGGCACCCCCCTACCCACTAGAGCCAAAAAAGTATATAATTCCAGACAATCTCCTGCCATTGATATTACCTACTATCAATGCTCACCCAAACAACCAGCACCCTGAGCTCCTGGTAGAAAGCTACAATAATGCTATGATATTAGCACTAGATACCATTGCTTCACTAAAACTTCAAAAAAGTAAATAACAAGCTCACCTAAATGCCTGGTTCACCCCACACCTAAAATAAACTAAGGATACAAAAAAGGAAACTAGAGTCTAGTTGGCGCCATACCCCATCTGAAGAAAATAAACTGAAACCTACTCACAAAAAATAAATCTCTTTAATGAAAGAATCTGCAACGCAACTTCCAAAACCAGAGAATTATTTACCATCCTAAAGGGAGTTGGAATCCCCAGTACCACCCCCTGACAACATTGCCAAAGACAAACAATGGTGCACAAGCATCCAAAACGCCATAGCAAACAAAATCAAAACTCTCCAAGCAAAAATTGCCTTAAAAAAAGACTCCCTAACTCCCACTGAAACCTCATTCACCACCATCCCTATGACCACCAACTCACCTGGCCTCGATCCTTTCAAATTCAAAAAAATATCCATCTCAGAAACCGAAAAGATCACTGCATCCCTCAAACCCTCCAACTGTAAGGGTGACAGCTGCCCAGCCTAGTTAATCAAGGATGCCGCAAGAGACTTAGCCCCATTCATAACCAAACTAATCAATGCCTCCTTCTCCACCAACACCATCCCAAGTAACCTAAAAGAGTCCTGGGTCCTACCCTTCCTCAAGAAGCAAGCTCTAGATCCTGCTATTCCCACTAATTGCAGACCCATCACCACGGTACCATTTCTCCTCAAGATAATAGAGTAGCATACCTACAAATCCAGCATTGAAACTAACCAACTCTTAGGTACCTGCCAATCAGGATTCAGACCACAGCACGGCACAGAAACAGTCTTAATTGATCTTAAAGTACAGATTGACAAACTCAATGACAAGGAAAATACTGCCATGCTACTCCTCCTTATCTGTCGGCAGCCTTTGATTTGGTGGATCACGCAGTCTTGTGCAAACACCTGGCATCGGCTGCCCACTTCCCAAATGAGGCTATAGCCTGGATCCAATCATTTTTGGACAACCGTACAATGAGAGTCTTCTCCACACTGGCGGTGTACCCCAAGGTTCTTGTGTTTCGTCAACTCTATACAATATATTTACCAAGCCCCTATTCGACAAATTGGACAGACTGGGTGTCACCTACACTAATTACGCAGATGCCACTCTTTCAGGCAATTTCGATACGGATACGGCCTTGGTAAACAAAATATATCTCATCATTCAAGCATGGATGGCCACACATGGACTAAGCCTGAATGATGACAAAACCGAAATCCTACTCCTCGGATCCACTGCCAACTTAAAAAAACTCAGCCCTAACTACTCAGCATTCAACATTGATGGCAATATAATCACAGTGTCCAAAACAGTAAAAACATTAGGCTTTCACCTCGATTCAGCCCTAACACTAAAGAAACAAGTGAACTCCCTTGCATCCTCTACATCTTACACGTGCAAGCTTATTAGGGCAAGTAGAGCCTTCCTCATCCAAGCCAGCTGTATGATCATTGCCAATGCCCTAATACTTTCCAAACTTGACTATTGCAATGCTCTGTATTTGGGAGCTAGCAAATACATCATTGACAAAATTCAAACATTGCAAAACAACGCCCTACAACAGCCCCAACCTAACTTCTAAAGAACACATTTCCAACACTAGCAGAAAATACAAATGGCTCAAAATCAGCGACAGAATTGCACTTAAGACAGCATCACTCACCTTCAAATGTTTGAATAATGCTGCCCCTCCCTACCTGACAGCTAGAATTGTAAGAAAAACCTCCACTCGCCCCACCAGAACCGCCAACTCCTACTGCATTCAGATACCCAAATTTAGAATAAAGAAAACAGACGGCAGCAGCTTCCCAGTTAAGGCAGCCCAATACTGGAATGCTCTCCCACTTGACATCAGAACAGACCAGTCCTACTATAGACGGAATATTCTCGTATGGCTACATTCCAATGACCCCCAAGATTAATCAAGTACTATCCTTACCTATCAACCCGACTATACATATGTATATCTTTCAACTGTCTTATGTGATGTAATTTATATATTTATATTAGGCCTGTAACTAAGTTATAAGCAATCTTGTTTTCCTGTTCTCTGTAGCGCCTTTTACCTTTGGGTTTGGCACGGCATACAAAATCAATAAACAAACAAACCAACAATTTATGCTATAATAGAATAACTGCTATCACTAGAGGTGAGTGTTGAGACAAGTGGAAAATACATCTCACAAAATAATCATTCTGTACTTGCACTAAAATAGCTCCAGTGGACCTGCCAGAAGTGTCGGACTCAACAGCAAATGGCCTAGAAGGCTCTGGGATGATGCAAGCCTGGATCAGTGTGAAGACTAAGCACCTTATTAGTCTGGCGGTAATCCGGGAGGTATTACCGGCATTGCAAAATACATTAACGCTAGTCGGTCCAGCACTATTAGTACCGGATCACAAATATCGGGATAACAGTTATTTCCCAATCCGCATTGGGTCCAATGGACCCAATGGAGGTTTCATGGCGCTATTAGCACTGACGGTAACAGCGCCAAGAACGGACGGAAAGCTGGATTTTTACTTCCAGCAAAAGGCTGGAGGTAAAACTCTTTCCGCCCAAATCACAATAGGGCCAACCCTTAAATGCGGCGGTAATATGATCTGATATGATATTTTATTTATATAGCGCCTATACACAAAATGTTTCAAAGCGCTTCCTATACACAATGTGTTTCAAAGCGCTTCAACGTGTTTAATAGCGTTACCGCTGCATTTAAGGACTACCGCCCAATTCATGATGAGGCCCCTGTTATGAGTACTTCCAATGAGTACAGAAAAACTTGGTGCAACTTAAAACTTGCACCCCCAGGAACCAGGTGATCCTACTTCAATAGTCCACCCCCAGGAACTGGGTCCAATAGCGATGGCCGTGTCCTGGCCACCTGGATGACAAATCCCCGGGGACTAGAAAGTGAGACACCTTCATGTTTTTCACAGTGGACGGAGATTAATTTGCAAGAATATAAGTGCCAGGACCCAGATATTTTCTAGCACACATGTGACACCCCGGGTGGACACCACCCACGTCTGCCCCATACAGTGTCAACATATTTGGCTGCAACTCCCACTGGTTCATTGAAGGGGGTGAATGATCTTACTCTGGCAGTGTCGACGTAACATATTAGCTGTGGCTCGAAATAACAAATGTTTAAGTGTTTCTTTAAGCCACATCGTCGTTAACATTTTGCTATAATTCCATCAGTGGAAAGTGGAACATGTTGACCAACTAACTACAGACAAAAGAGCAAACATGCTTTCCTCTCATGGCAAATTGATTGACAAATATTGGCAAAATCATTACTGAACTAATGACATTTCCTGTCAAACACTGCAGCACGGTCTTCTTGTATAGCTTGTCACTTGTGACAGGCACTCCTCTTCTACACTGGCCTTTTCACTGACCTTGTCCCTGTGTAGATGCTTTATAAGCACGTGTTCTGAGCAGCGACCTCCTAGCTCAGCACCCTCCAACTAACTCATGGAACCTGGAGTGACCTCCCACTCACCCAGGTTCCATGAGTGACCATCTTCACAGCAAACAGTGGGCTGACACCAGAACTCTGAATGTTAATGTGTACAATGCTACAAGACTATATGTGGAAGAGAAACTTTATACGGTGCTTAGCACACAGAACAAGAGCAGTAGTAAAAGATACATACATGAAGATAAGTTAAAACAAGAGGACACATGTTAAGAGGAAACAGCCCCAAGTGCTTGGAATACGCTCCACCAGCTTGCCCAACCAAGTAAAAAGGATCTCTTCTTTTAAAAGAGGAGTAACCTAAGACACATACTACAGGTGGTTCTGAATAAACAGGATGCTCAGACCTGAAAAACCTAAAAAACACTATTTCTCTCATAGGCAATGCAGATGGCCAAACCAACACGATCTTTGGGTGCACCAACAGTTCCGCAAAGGAATGGTTGCATCCAAGGGCGTGGAAGTATTTTAGAAATCTACTTATCTACTAGTCAAAATGTGAGAGAAATCTATTTGTACTGTAAAAAGTACATGCACTTTGCAGCGTAAATTAAAGATGGCCCAGACTTCTTGAGGTTGATGGTAAACCCCAGGTCGTGGAGTGTACCGATAAGTGCTGAGGAGGTGTGGACAACCCCCTCCAAGGAACTCACCCTGACGTGCCAGTCGTCCGGGTACGTGTAGACATGGTGGCCCTGGGCCCTGAGGAGGGCTGCCAATGCATTCATGAGTCTGGTAAATACCCTGGGGGCTGGGTTGAAGCCAAAGTGTAGCACCTTGTACTGGAAATGACAGCCCATGATCCTGAAGCGTAGGAAGGAGCGATGAGGCTGCCAAATCGGGACATGTAGGTAAGCATCCTTCAGATCCAGGGAGCACATCCAATCTCCCTTGTCTAGTGTCTCTGCAATGAATGCTGGCATAACCATCTTGAATGTCAGAAGAGTGAGGGAGAGGTTGAGGGTGCAGAGGTCCAGCACAACTCTCAGGCCAGCCTGGTTCTTTTTTTGTATGCGAAAATCCTGAAATAGAAGCCCAATCCTCTCTGGGAGGCTGGTACTTCTTCCACGGCTTGGCTATCGATGAGTGACCGGATCTCCGCCAACAGAGTTGCTGTCCCAATCTGTGGGAGGGGAGTGGAGGAAGGAAGGGAGGGAGGTATAGGTAGGCGGTAACCTGTGGATACTACTGAGAGGATCCACGGGTCTGTGAATTTTGGTGCCAAAAATGCACACAAGAGGCTAGCCTGGCCCCCACTGGAGACACGTGGACCCGGAGGGACACGCCATGAACTTTTGCTCTCCGAGGCTGCTGCTGAAGAGGGGGACTGGAAGAAGCCCTTGCTCCTCCCCTTTTTGTTGCTTGTGCCGGTGCTGACTCGGCGAGCCGTCAAGTTGTCTTGAACTCCGATCCTGGAATCCCCAGAACTTGCCAAACGCCCGCCCCTTATTGGAGTGTTGATGCGACTGGGTAAACGCCTTGGCCGTGGCTTTCTTAAGAATGAAGACTTCACGGTTTGCGAGCTGTTCTTATCCATTTCCTCGTCGGTGGTAGAGTGGAAGAGGTCACTATCCTCGAAAGGAAGGTCCAATATGCGATCCTGGATGGTGGGGTTGAACTTTGTAGGCCAAAGCCAGGCCGTCCTTATGTCCATGGCGATGCAGATGGCACAGCAAGAGGCGTCGATGTGGGCCACTGTGGACTCCATGATGCCCTGTGCTACCAGCTTGGCTTCTCCTAGACCCACCTTAAAGCATGCCTGGCTCTGCACTGGGAGTTCCGGAAGGAAGTCCGATATTTCCAGCTACAACCACTGGTTAGCCGCTGCGAGCATGGCATCCGCATTGGCTTGACGCAGGTACAGAGTACAGCTTTTTCCCTTACCCCTCCAAGATCTTCTCCTCCTTGCCTAGCAGCGCTGAGGACGAGGTGGCCGAGGACGATTGAGGCTTACAGTGCGGCTGGGGGTGCATTGACAGCAATAGTGTATCCCCCTCCATCTGTTTTTACTTGCCATTGAAGCGTCGATTGACGGGGCAGGGCCGAGTGTGGCTTGAGCCAACCCTTCTTGGCCAGAGCGATGACATCTTTCTGCATCGGGACACCCATCTTGGTAGGGGGTCTTAGGAAGAGGACCTCTGCAAAGACTTCCGTCTCAGGCTGCTCTACCTCGGGATGAGGAAGGCCCAGATATTCTGCAAACCTGCAAGCCTGTCGTGAAAGGACTTCGCTGAAGACGGCGTGTCAGGGACCTCCTCCTCGTCTGTATCCGCCTTGGTGTCCAGCTGGTTCGCAACAGGAGGAGGGGTGTTGGACGCCATGGGCTACGGTGTGGAGACCGGAGCCAGACGCTGCTGCAGAGGTTGGCTCGGAACCGGCTGCACTGGGGCGGATTCGAAAGAGCCAGCAGCGGCAGCTGCCTGGGGCCTGTGGTGCCGGAGCCATAGGAGGAATGACTAAGGCACCGGTGTAGTGACCGGAGGGAGCCTCTTTTGCGGAGGCAAAGAGCGTGGGGACAGACGTGGGAAAGAGTCCCTCGCAGGCTGGACACCTTCTGAAACCTGCTAAAGTCAACATGCACCGGAGAGGAGCATGATGATGGAGGAGATAAGATAAGAGAAGAATCCGGGGGAGAGCGCGTGGAATTACATGGCAAGGCCAAACCCAGGAGCGCTGGTGAAATCGGTCCGTTCGCATCGACGCAGAAAAGGGTACTGAGGAGTGGCACCAGTGGGTGGAGTCAGGGTAGCGCATGCTCGCACGGGCGCACCCCGGCACACCTCTACATTTAAAGGGGAAGAAGGTTTTTCTGGTGAAAAAGGTTCTGTATCCCGTCCCTAGGAAGAGACGCCCATACAGTATGGAGGAAAGGGAACGGGACGTAAGAGTACATGAAGGCATAAGGAGACTTTTGGAAATTCCTAATGGTGGCCTCGACAGGAGTCGAGGGATTTTTTAATTACCTCCAATCCTCTGCATATTGTTGTATCAGTGGCCGCTACTTCAGGTGCCAGATGGCATGCAATTAATTTAATTCAATATTTTTGCAAAGAAAAGTGAACTGAGCCATGATCGATGCAGGATTTTAAAGTAATTTGTTTGAATCCACGAAGTCCCTAAGCAAACAGCAGTACCTTCCCATGCAAAAATTGAAATTGCATTATCGCATTTGCCTGAATAAGAACGAGAACTCCCACGTAGCTGTGACAATTCAATAAATTAGCAGCAACTCATCTTGCAAAGGTCCTTCAGGATCCATGAACAGGGCTCCCAAAATTGCGATTAAATTAAAGACTAGAGTCCCTGCTCCGTGTCTGGAATTAATCGCTGTGCTTCAGTGGATCATGAAACTAAACCTGCCTCTTCCAGTGAGATCCATTCACCCCAACATTCAGTCCCTTAAACTGACCAGTGCTTCACAGTCATACTTGGTCAACCAGCATTGGCAGTGCCAACCGTTTGCGCTTTTGTGTAGGCATGGGAAAGGCTGGCCATTGATTTTAACAGGTAAGAAAATGGTGCGAGTACCTGGGCGTCTAATAGCAGGGCCTGGCAAATGCCTAATATTACACAAGCCAAAACTGGTGGCTTTGCCAATGCTTGATTTTAACAGGACTTCTGTGAAGGCTACACATAGTGATTATAAATCAAGCAGCTTAATGCAGACCTGGTTAAGACATTTGTATTACATCCTTAGCGTGTTTACAACGTCTTTAACTCTCAGAGGACTGCTTTGAAAAACACTGGCAATAACTTTGAGTGCAATGTTTGATGGTAAGGCTTGATTGAAGTAATCTTAAGAGTTCCTGTTGAGAGATGTTTTGGGCGGGGAGAGGCATGACCATAGGGATGAGGATGGCCATGGGCAGTCAATGGGTGAGTAAATGGCCAAACAAAACCTACAAGCTTTGTGTCCCTCCTCATATGCCATTTCTCCTTATCTGTACTCTAATGCAACGGTTTTAGCTTATAAGCGGCGCAAGCGCCACCTAATATCCCAAACTAAAAATAAGCTACTGCATATTCTTGCTGGGACCTTCCAAAGGATGACTACCATCCAAAGCATTTCATATTAAATTGGACCAGGATGTCAAAGTCAAATGCCCATCGCTGCGTCTATCAAAGATTAAGGGCAAAGAAGAGCGCTCTACAGAGGTGGGCGTGACTCAGCTGCACAGAGTGGGAACCGCCTGGTGCAGCAGAGAACATTGCCACCTGGGAACGCAAGCTTTGAGATTTTAAGGGAGGCATTGTCACCCAGCCAATCGGATCACCCGGCTCGAACTTGTAGTTGGCATGCCGTAAAAGGCATCACGCAAACTGGGTTAGGTCACAATGGGGTCAATAGTTGCAATTTGTTTATCTATCATAATTCAGATTCAATAAATGGCTCGAGAGAGCTCGCTTCCAAAGTGCACTATTCACAGTGCTCCTCACTGTGTGTAGAGTGAGTAGTAACCTGCCCCCGATAGCGAGATCACCGTTTACGTAGCTGCATTCCTTGCTACTGTTTCCACAATCAGATACATCCAGTGGCCAAGACAGATTTGCATGGAATGAAGCCAGTGGCTTTCAACCATTGTCCGTCATCGGGGGCCGAATCTGAATAATCTTGCAGATAAAATCAAAATGACCAAAAAGCATCAAAGCTAAGCATCATAGTGAGGTCCTCCAAAGGTGCGGCTGAAGAGCACCAGACAAAGCTCAAGGGTTCATCCAGAGGTACATGCTGTTAGATGATCAAGAGCAGCAGGCAAAGCTCAAGAGCGCATCCAGAGGTAGGATGGTGGTAGAGGATCAACAGCACCAGGCAATACTCAAGAGCGCATCCAGAGGTATGATGGTGGTAGATGATCACGAGCACCAGGCAAAGCTCAAGAGCGCATGCAGAGGTAGGATGGTGGTAGATGATCAAGAGCACCAGGCAAAGCTCAAGAGGGCATCCAGAGGTAGGATGGTGGTAGAGGATCAAGAGCACCAGGCAAAGCTCAAGAGCCCACCCAGAGGTAGATGCTGGTAGATGAACAAGAGCACCAGGCAAAGCTCAAGAGGGCATCAGAGGTAGGATGGTGGTAGATGATCAAGAGCACCAGGCAAAGCTCAAGAGTGCATCAGAGGTAGGATGGTGGTAGAGGATAGACCTCTGTCATTGGCCCTGATGACGGACAATATTCCTAAATGCAGTGGCTTCATTACGTGTGAATCTGTCTTCCTCATCGTGCACTTGTTTATTAAATCACTAAATCATTGCATTAAGTCTATGCTATGTTTGTTTTGTTTGCTTTGATATTTATAATATCCATGTTTACTTGCCATTAAAGAAGACTAGATGACCATTAGGTGAGCATGCAGACCCTAGAGGATCTCTCTTGGTTCATCGTTTCAGTTTTGACTTTTCTGCCCCAGTGCCTGGGATATTTTCACTGCAGTGCTCTCTACACATTTAAATGCAATTGAATATTACATAGTATATGTCTGATTTATTAGGTGATGCCCCACCTTACCGCCTTTGTATCGATTACCTGAAACCTGCAGTGGCCAAATAGCCTTCTTTAAGGAGTCTTCCACTCAACCAAAGACCCAGCTGACAGATGGTGATAAGCCCCTGGCAAATCCAACTTACCGAAGATAGTAGCACCCCGAATGTACTTCAGAACATCACAAATTGGCGGCAATTAATAAAAAACAACATGTATTCGTATTCACATAAGGTCACAATTCTAATGTCTTTTTGGTTACAAAAAATAGTAACCTCATAGCCGGGGACGAAGATGGAACAAGAGGTTTGTTTCCTACAAGTTACCTACAAATAAGCCTTCAAAGTTTTTCTCTTTCTAAAGACAAGGGTCCTCATTACAGTTCTGCTAGTATCCCGCCGGTATCACCGGCCGGATACCGCCAGCACTGCCTTACCGTCTCCGTCACCCGATATCCAGGTATTAACGGGATATGACGGGTGGCTGAGACGACAGCAAGTTCCTGCTCCATGGGATGGGATTGCCGGAATCACCTGCACCGGGAGCACCAGTGATTCAGGCATTTCTTTGCCGGTAGGGGCCTGATCTTCCTGAACGTCAGGCCTGCCGTAAGATCTGTGAACCCCACCAGCTAACTTGTGTTTTGCCTGTCTGGGAAAAAAAGCTGATGCCAGAATTACCGGCATGTTTCTTGCCTAGACCGGCAAAATCATAATGAGGGTCAAGGTGTACATGCCAACATATGTAACCACAGTGGCTGAAACAGGAGCCACTGAATATCCCTAGTTCCAATGAGGAGTTGGAGCCAGATAGACAGGCTTCTAAAAAGTCCTGATAGTGCCAGAGGAACACTGCAGACTCAACGATGATCAGCCATCCAATGAGCTCTCCTCCGGAGACGGTGGCTCATCTCCCAGAGCCCATGATCAGCTCACTGCCATACATGCAGCAAACAGAACGATGCTTAGGATTACTGACTGCGAGGACCAAGCAATATGGTGAGGAGGCCACCCACTCCAAAAAGGAGCGTCCAGAATTAACATAAACCTGGGAGGAAAATAAAAACCTAAGGTTACCTGGTCCACCCGGAAACTCAGTGTTTACGGTTTACTTCATTCAGATTCAGAAGAAATGCCCCATTAAAGACATCACATAAAAACATACAAACACAGCCTATACATTAATTTGAATATTAATAACAGTACCAAAAACAATCTCAGTCTACCTTCAGCTGTATATAGGATGTAAATCCACGTGAATAAATAGCAAACCACAGATTAAGACACAAACAAAAGATTTCCACTAAAAGCATAAAGGTTTCATGTAAACTAACTTCACAAACTTATAGAATAGGATCCCAGACCAGCATATCCTTTGTATGCACTTTCCTTCTGATGGTCTGGCCTCGAGTCCAGCATGCTGCTAGTGCAAAGCAGGCAAAAAAAATAAAAAGTGCTTAAGTGTCTCAACCTTCCCTCTTTCCCACAGGCAAATTGATTCCAAACGATCTCTCTCTTTCCAAGCCCCAGTTACAGCATTAAGTGGCGTGAACCCAATCTCGCCTACGCAAGCAGCGGTCTGTGCCTTCTATTGGAGTCTACAAGCGGGTACTGAGCTCTACCAGTGTCTGCAGGCAGCAAAAGGTATGATCTGACGCTTTGCTTCATCTCGATTGATCCCTCATGCTTCAGCCTTAAATGACTAATCAAGGCTGAACGTATGTATTTTGGCACCAACAGGTATCCCTTCGGGGCTGGTACACTAACCTGAAATTCCCAACCCGGTCACATTTTGCTTGGCATAGTTCAACCATGGGATTGCTGTACCTTCGCAATGCGACGATATAACCTCCACGGCTGTTCTAGTAAGGTAAAACTCCTCCTTCCTCCTTATAGATTGCTAATATATGTTTCACTGAGACAATTCCCACATTATCAGGACACCTCCAAAGAATACCATTGGTCTGTGCCACATAGCCGAAGACTTAATGGTAACCATCTTTATCCCCAGAGTCTGCATGTAACCCATTCAGAAGGTTTGAACAATCTGACAGGCCTTCGGCGTGCTAGCAGGAAGAGCCGCGTAACGATACCGACGTTCTCCTGTACAGTGTTCCCGGCACGCCAGGAGTACACTCCTCCAAAGCTGGACTCAACAAGTCGACAAAGATTAAACAAAAGGGGTGCTAGGACACAGTCCTGGTGAACCCCCTTCCTAACACCAATTTTGCAGGTCAAACCACCATCCCTGCCATCCTCAACTCTTGAAACCTTATTCTCATGAAGCTTCATTAGCATAAGGTGGCAGGGAGACGGAATTTCCAAATCCAGCAATCATTGGTAAATCCATGAAAGTCATATCAGCAGGCACCCTCAAACCAGGGCCAAACTTAAATAAAAATAAGGGTCAGGCTGATGAGAAGAGCCAACACCCTTTCAAGGCTGCGAGAACACCAGCCCGCTCAATTCAATTTCATTAAACTTGCCTATAGAATCCGAGAACACGTTTTGGATGAATCATCCAGCCTGGTTTTGAGACTTTGGGATTGAGGGAGCAGGCTATTAACCTTCTTACGTGTATTGATGATTACAATCGTTTTCCGCGCATCAGGAAAGATTGAGGTACTCATCACAGCGTTAAAAAACAATGTAATCCAGGGAGCCCACAACTCAAACTGTATTTTAATTAAATTGCTGGAAGCCCTGTCCGTGCCTGCGCTTGTGGACTAGTATCAGCTATTTACAGACCCAGACTCTAAAGGTCTCCCATTGACAGCATGAACTCTACCCATCTGGATATTGGACTTTATAGGGATCGTACACAGCACAAATGCCTTCAAAAAATGGAGTTCTCTGCATCAGATCAGAGAATCGCAATGCCCACATGCCCCAAAACAAACGCTTGTGACACAGGCCTCAGGTGGATTAATTTTGGAGACTGCATTCTACCCTTCTGGAAAAGCCCTGCATGAATATATGGCCAAACACAAACTGTGCGTAACTTCACATAATTACCCCCAGGATGCAGATTACTACCACTTCCTCTTCTGGGACTACTATACTATGAACAGAGCCTGCTCTCACCAACCCTCTCTCGCTGTTACGTTCACCAGCCTAGACCAACACTGGTTTTGGACTGGGATGGGCCCAAGATCCGAGCTGGGAGGACTATGGTGGAGCCAAGGCGTACATGAATGTGGCACGATTAAGTGCCCAGACATTGGGGAGGTTAATAACTCCCCACCTGCCTTCTCTCTCCGCCACACAGACTCCTTCATAGAAGCAGACAGACTGAAGCACCAATGAAAAAGGCATGTGTCAGACTGACACACCAATGAAAAGGAGTGTGGCCCTGAACCACCAATTAAAACTGGTGCACCCAACTCTGGCATTCACACGGAATCTGTTGGTTGTCTCCGTGATCATCACTCTGGCTTCAGAGCTGCCAGGAGCACGGAAACTGCTCTCCTGAACATCTGTGAAGACCTGCTCTCCAACCTTGATTCCAACACCCCTTGTGTCCTCATCTTACTTGATCTCTCTTTTGCCTTCAACACGGTCAACCATGCCATCCTGTGCAGCCGTCTCCGTGATAACCTGGGGATCACCGGTGAGGCCCTGGCATGGCTGACTTCTTTTCTCTCTGATCGACCCTCCCAGGTTCAACTTGGGTCCTTCCTCTCCTCTATTTCTATCTCTGCCTGTGGTGTCCCCCAGGGGTCTAACGTCTCTCCCTGGCTTTTCAACCAATACCTGGCACTTCTTGCCTAGCGCATTGCCGTGCTCTGCCCCAACTTCCAGCACTATGCAGATGACACTCAGCTCATTTTCAGGCTACCCTCAGCCACCTCCTCTCCCTCTCTCATTTCTGACTGTCTGTCCGCCATCCAGGAGTGGTGTGCCGCCAATGATCTCTGCCTTAATGCCAGTAAGACCGAGATTCTCCTCATCGGCACACCCTCCTTTCCCGTCACTCTCTGGCCAGCCTCTCTTGGCCCTCTTCCTCCTCCCATCTGTGAGGGAAAAAACCCTGGGGTCATCTTCGACTCCACACTCTCCTTCTCTCCTCACATCTCCAAAGTCTCTAAGAAGTCACACTACCAGCTGCCCCTCCCCAGAGGTATTCTTCCTTTCCTTTCCTCTCCTTCCCCCAGAAGCTCACTGTCGCCAGAACCCTGGTTCTCTCTAGGCTGGTCTATTGCAACAGCCTTCTTCTAAATCTGCCTGCTTCCACCCTCCGCTCTCTGCAACTCATCCAGAACCGGATTGCGAGACTTGTCCTTGGCCTCCAGCCCAGGGATCGTATATCTCTCCAGGACTGAAATCTCTGCACTGGGTCCCAGTGGCTGCAAGGATTAAGTTCAAAACCCTGTGCATTGTCCACAAGGCATTCTGGGGCCTTGGGCCTCAATACCTTCAACTCTATCTTCCTAAATATCTTCCTTCTCGAGCTCTTCGCTGTTCCGCCTCCAACTCCCTCAGGGTCAGTCGCTTCTCCAAGCAACAAGTTGGTGGTAGATCTCTTTCTTCGGCTGGGGCCTCCCTCTGGAACGCCCTTCCTACCCCCCTGAAACTTGAGAACCATCTCCGGTTCCAGAAGCACCCCAAAACCTTTCTCTTTGCTTCTGCTTTCTCTCCTCCTCTCCCCTGCTGATTGCCTGGCTGAAACTGACACTGCACTGGCTACCTGGCCACCCTCTGATCTCAGGCCCAGGACCCCTCGCTCACCAGTTCCACACCTTCACTGCCTTCCTTGCAACCCTGCACTTGGGGACTGTTTTTCTGTATCTCTACAGTCCCTTTACCAGCACTTGACACCTGTGCTTACCCTTTAACCTTTGCACTTGCCAGCTGCTGGCCGTACTTTACTTATTGTTATTTATTCCATTATCCCTTGTACCGCACTTCCCCTTACACTTTCCGCTTCCCCCTTCCTATGCACTTGCGCGATCTGAATGTTAGCTGGCCTAGTAGGATCGTTGTCTGTCTTCCCTCTGTTCCCCCTCCCTTGCCTCGACGCGCCTTGAAACACTTGTTTATAGGCGCATTATAAATGCCATATCATAATACTGTTTTTTGGTACTCCTGAGCACTTTCAGGCCGTTTCTTTTTATTTTTTTATTTTTATTGAATTTAGTTAATTGCGAATAAGTACAACTCAAGTCAAGATACTCATAAAATACAACAAACATCCTAGAAAATAAAAAATAAAACAGTAAAATCAAACTATTCTTATTTCTTTGACGAATTCAAAGCCACATTGATGAAATACATTACCTATTTCCCCACTTGTTCACATTATTACAGGTTACTATGTACAGTAAACATCTTACTACCAATCAAACAATGGGTCGGAGAAAAATGAGACACTCATCCCACAGATTATGAACACTTTTCACCCATCCCAAAAAGTTCAAACTCAAAAGCCTGCCATACCTTAACCAGGGCAATGGATCCGGTCAAGCTGCGTTGTATTTGATATACTCCCGTGTGGGATTAATAGCAGAGACATTCACGAATAAAGGAAGCCTGTAAAGACTTTGTGACCTGTTCAGTAGCCAATATATCCCACACCTTGTGTATGGGCATCAGATAGTCAAGTGGCACAATTTCCTTGAAGGTGCCCGTTACAACAGCAAGTGGCCAGTTTACTGGTAGGTCTCATCCCTGCTGCCTAACATGAATCCCTTACACTCAGTCCTACAGAATTGGTAATATCTGGACTAGGAGATCCCAGAATCGTTTTTTACGGCACTCAGCATCTCCCTTCCAGCCGATATTAAGTTTAGGGTACGGCCACCAGATGGAAAGATCACCCCAAGCCACCTGCACCCTCTTCAACACTGTCTCAAGGCATTATAAGCGCTCTGTCCAGTGTAAGGGGAGTCGGATACCAGCCGTATACAATGTAATCTAATCTACCAATATCACAAAAGGCCACATGTATGTTTATCCGATGCAGTAGCTTTGCCTGTTGTCCCTGCTAGAGGGAGCGGTTGCCTTACGGTATATAGTGGCCCTACTGTGTTAAATAAAATCTGCACTTTGTCCCGTGTACACCATTTTTATATGAAGTCACCTTGCTCATAATACTCATGGTACTTTTCTCCCCACGACCTACAGTAGCATCTTACACACCTTTTCCAATGATCGTCTCCTCTAAAGGTTGATCCTCCCAACACTTCATAAAGCACCAACAATTTGGGGTGTTTTTCCAACAACAACAAAAATCAGCTACATTAGCAAAGGAAGAAAGCTAAAGCAGCTGTCGGCCAGACCTAAAAGGCACAATTCACACTGCAACAACTTCAGCCATTTATTGAGAGATGCCATCGCAGCACCAAGGTGGGAGCAATGCTTATGTATTGAGAAACAGCTTAAAATAATGGCATGGTCTAAATTTGGGGTCTGCAGCCTGTAGCTCTCCAGATGCTTTTGAATAGGACTCCCTTGACATCCCCATCGTTGACTGTGTTACCAAGGGCCAATGGGAGCTGGAGAGTCAGATGTTGTAGACCACAAGCCCAACGGCACACTTACTGTAAATATTGCCTTTTCAGTCAAAGACAGGTCCACATAAACAGTCAGCACCCACAGACATGATTCCTAGTGCATCGGGCTGATTAGTATAATAATGAACCATAGGGAGCATTGTAGTTGATAATTGGGGGTATTCTTTTTTACTGCACACACAGTAGAGGTTATACCACATGTTCACAAGCCTCATTAATTAAATCAAGTCATGGCAGACAGTCAAGAGGAGGAGAAGGTCATAGGACTGATTGGAGTATAAGCGATACGAGAGGTTAGGGTGAGCAGTAGTCAGGTAAGCAGTTCTTTTAAGCTCTACGAGATTTTAGGGTGAGCAGTAGTCAGGTAAGTATTTCTTTTAAGCTCTACGAGAGGTTAGGGTGAGCAGTAGTCAGGTAAGTAGTTGTTTTAAGCTCTATGAGAGGTTAGGGTGAGCAGTAGTCAGGTAAGTAGTTATTTTAAGCTCTACGAGAGGTTAGAGTGAGCAGTAGTCAGGTAAGTAATTATTTTAAGCTCTACGAGAGGTTAGAGTGAGCAGTAGTCAGGTAAGCAGTTCTTTTAAGCTCTACGAGAGGTTAGAGTGAGTAGTAGTCAGGTAAGTAGTTCTTTTAAGCTCTACGAGATGTTAGGGGTGAGTAATAGTCAGGTAAGAGAGGCAGAAGAGTCTAGAAGGATCTACTACAGAACTACGGAGCCGCGTCGCGCCAACCCTACCATCGTGCTCATCGATGTACGGCTTGGGTTTCTTTCGCTGTTTGGATTTCTTCTTTCGCTCTTTTTCCAGGAGATCTTTTATGTGTCGAGTCGCTGGGGAACAAACAAAAGGAGGAACACAAATGAAGAGAAAAAAAAAACTGAAATCATAAGTGGGGGTGCACCCGGGCCTTGTTTTCAAACCATTCGAGAGCGTATAGGCCCTGCGCCGCTGGCCAGAAAGGCGAGCTTCGTCCGAGACTGCGTCTGCACTGGGGACTTTTTAGGGGCCAACAATTCTGTTCAATGGAGATTTTGATTTAATTAAAGGAATAGTCCCCAGAAATGGAGGCAGACGGAGAAAGTTAGCTTCATCCACTGAACAGTACACAGCGATGACCTTGGACAATGGCTAGATTTAGTGTTCAGCTTTAGGACTTTGTAAAGTATACTTGGAGGTTTTATTTATGCATTATGCAATTCATCTTTGCAGTCTACACAAAGAATTTAAGCGTCAGAAAAGTTAGGCTACGTTTGGCATACATGGCTTGAAAACAAGGATTCCACAATTATAATGCGATGTTGGACCATACACAGTGAAATGTAAAAAGGACGAGAGTTAAGAAAAAACAGGCGAGTGTAAAACATTCATGAATGACTTCTAAGCAAACCATGGAATGGAGGGTCTTTGAGGGAGGGCGCACCATATGTCTTTATCTGACCGGCCACCAGCGACAACCTGAAAGCATCATAATTCAGCTGAAATGATGCGAACCACAATACCCAGAATGCGTCAGGGGCTTCAAAGGAAAGCTTAGGACTGGAATCACGTTGCCTGCGACATATGGTCCCTCAATGATGAGGGAAGGAACACACGCTTGTTTCCTCACACTGGGATTACGGATTTTATCAGGCTATGGAAGGGAAGTCACTTAGAGTATGTCTGAACAATGGCAATAACAGAGTCTATCACAGTAGCTAGAGCTCTTCGTCGGGTATTTTCACCAATAGCTCTACGACATTGTCAGTGGGGCGGGTCATGTTGGGTACATGGTCAGGGTGGAACAGATTCCCCATCAGAGGTGGGAATCATTTGTAGAGAAGGAGCCAGGTCCCTTTTAATAGCTGCCGACCATGCGGGCGGCAACATTCACTCAACACTACACTAATCAGCTCCATCGGTCGTTGAAAGTGGGTGGTGGGGGGGTTGTAGCAGCATCCTACCCCTATTTCTAGCAGAAACCACATGGGCACGGAACACACTTTACAGACTTACAGAATGCAATTATTTTCATGAATATGAAACAAACTGGCGCACAGAACATGTATGTACAGGCAATGCCAATGAGCAGCTGCTCTAGGTCGGTCCAGGTTGATGCACAAGCAAAAGCAGCCTGCCAGCCACTTTCACTCTCGGAAACAGGTCATTACCCCAGACAGCCAAAACGCAGGGAGTAAGAATACTCCAACCCAAAAATAGGAAACAAGGAAGACACACAGGGTTAATCTGTCCCCACTTGACTCACTAGTCGGCAAGAGCTCAAACCACTGCACTGGTGATCAGTAATGTCGACAATTGTTCTAGCCAACTCCAGGCTGACTCACCAGTCGGCAAGAGATGTTTATGTTCATTTAGTTTATATAGCGCTTTAATCCAAAGCGCTTTACAATATAACAACAAGGTACAATAATGGAAGAAGCAAGTTAACAATCATGAGACAAACCATCGATTCAATATGTAGAACAGTTTCCTTAGATAGTGGAGGTGAGGGAACGGAGAGAAGGAAGGGAGAGGAGGTAGTAAAGGGAAGAGGAGCAATCAAGTCAAATAGGTGATATACGGTCAAGTGGATGTGAGAAGGGAGGGGAAGGGAAGGTATAAGGGACAGGGAGATGGAGAGGAGAGATGGTAGAAGGTCAAGGGGGGGAGTGAAGAAGAAGGGCTTTCAAGGAGGTGCGCAAGGAGGCGTAGGTGGGGAAAGAGCGGCAAGAGAGAGATAAGGAGTTCCCGTATAGGGAGACCAAGTGCTGAAAGGAACGGAAGCGAGAGGCGGCACATGGTGACGGGGGTACAGTGAGTAAGAAGAGGTCAGCAGAGCGGAGAGAGCGAGAGGGAGTGTAAAATGAGAGGAGAGAAGAGAGATAGGGGGGGGGGAGCACGGTCGTGGAGTGATTTGAAGACATGACAGAGGAATTGGAATTTAAATTGGGAGGGGAAGGGAAGCCAGCCAAGTTGAGAGAGCGAGGATGAAATAGAGTCGCGAGGGCCGAGTAGACAGAGAGTACGGATAGAGGAGTGGTAGATGGATTTGAGGGGGGTCAGATGAGTGGCAGGGAGTCTAAAGAGGAGGGAAGAGCAGTAGAAGAGACGGGAGAAGATGAGGGTGGAGATTAAGAGTTGAAGTTTAAGATCAAACCTCTGCACTGGTAATCAGTAATGTCGACACCTGTTCTAGGCAACTCCAGGCTGACTCGCCAGTCAGCAAAAACTCCAACCTCTGCACTGGTGGTCATTAATGTCGACACCTGTTCTAGGCAACTCCAGGCTGACTCGCCAGTCGGCAAGAGCTAAACCTCTGCACTGGGGATCAGTAATGTCGACAACTGTTCTAGCCAACTCCAGGCTGTCTCGCCCGTCGGCAAGTGCTCCAACCTCTGCACTGGTGATCAGTAATGTCGACACCTGTTCTAGGCAACTCCAGGCTGACTCGCCAGCCAGCAAGAGCTAAACCTCTGCACTGGTGATCATTAATGTCGACAACTGTTCTAGCCAACTCCAGGCTGTCTCGCCCGTCGGCAAGTGCTCAAACCTCTGCACTGGTGATCAGCAATTTCGACAACTGTTCTAGCCAACTCCCTGCCCCCACTCTACTCTTTCACCCCTCTCAAAAAGGTTCTCAACTTTGCAGCACAAACATTTTGCAAACTACTAGATCCTATTCCACCTCAACACCGCACCATCACACTGGATGGGTACGCAAAATTTGCTCCCGATTCCCGTTTTAAACTTGAAACCTGCTAGTCTTTAAATCGATTTGGGGCCTTACCTCGCCACCCTCCTCCTTTGCTCACTAGCATGCAAACTACATTTCTTGCTCTACTCTCTTGCTCGAACTCTGCAATCCTCATCTCTCAACAAACAATTTACCCCCTCAAGCCTCCAGCAGACCTTCTGCTCCTCCTTGCCGTTCCGCTCACTTCCAGGTTCAAGCTCCAGTTGCTAGCCAGTGAAGGGGTACCTTAACCCTTTCATACTGCCTCCTCTCATCTGACCCCCTACTTTGGCCTGTCCGGACATTATGCGTATGTACCTGCAAGTGTAAATTGCACGTGTGCAGAGATCTCACCTCTCCCCACGCCATGTGTGAGGAGGACATCTGCTCACCATCTCTTTTTATTTGAATTGTGGGACTCGTAGTTTTTTCTTTATGAGATTTAATGTAAGAAACCTAAAAGTCCCAGAATTCCAAGAAAAAGTTGCCTGAATTTCTCACAAGTGTCAGTGTGAATTCTCAGGCCCCGATTCTTAACTTGGTACAGTCAACGTGCTAAAAAGGATGATTCACTGTGCAAAATCGGGACGCCCAGGCTCCACCAGTATTCTCAAGTGGGATGGGCGTCCTCGTAGTGCACGACAGCGTTGTGCCTGTTTTTGTCATAACGGGCACAATCCTGAAATCTCGGCAGCATTTTTGTAAAATAACAACATATTCGTTAGTTTTACAAAAATGCTGCAGAGAACATAAAGTAAGCAGCTTCAACGTTGCAGAATACAACGTTGAAGCTGCTTACTTTGGTGTGTGTGAAAGTGCTCCTATCCACCAAACAGGTTGAATTCTGCAACGTTGAAGCTGCTTGCTTTGGTGTGTGTGAAAGTGCTCCTATGCACCAAACAGGTTGAATTCTGCAACGTTGAAGCTGCTTGCTTTGGTGTATATGAAAGTGTTCATATACACCCTGCACTGGCACCGACTTCTTGTGGCACTCCACCAAAATCGTACCGTATATGTGCGCTATTTCAGCACACATATTAAACTGGAGGAGTGCCACAAGAATACCATTCAAAAAAGCTAGTTTACGAATGTGGCGGTTGCTCGGTTGGTTTCCAACCCATCCTAGCAACCGCCACATGTATTACGAAAGTGGCGCATTCCTTCCAACTTCAAAAGAATGAGCCAGTCTGAAGTACAGAAAAGGTAGTAACCCTTTTAACAACCTTTTCGCTACTTAACACCAGGATGAGAATTGGGGCCTGAGCTCTGCCTGTCTATCTATGAACCCACATGTGTTGGATTCTCATATCTATGCCCTTTCTGATGTCCTCTTTCTATGTCTGACTTTCCACCATCCTTGCTACCCGATAAGGCGCTGCCATCTGTACTGTAGTCTATGCGTGGCAAATGTCGAAACTACCGAATAAACACAGCTAAAATACATCTAGAAACAGGAACGCCCTCCTCGGCCTCCACCCACATGCATCTGCCCTGGACCAGCAGAGCAGCGCCACGGGACTGCACTCCCCCAGTGGCTGCTCTCAGGAACGTTACGCTAAAAATGCTGATTTCATGTGGGTGCAAATCAGCGTGCACAGTATAATAGTGGTTTATTTTAGAGGTAAAGTACATTTTAACTTTACTAAACATACCCACTTCGAGAATAGATATTACTTTTTTTACCCCCCTACACAATCCTTTTACCCTCCACGTTAAAAAAAAAGTAGTGAAGTACTCACAGTGCAAAACCTCATCTGGAGCTTTGATTCTGGATTTCAGTTTAAAGTAAACTGATCGAAACTCGCCAAACTCGACTGTTATCTTTACAGTGTTAAGGAAAAAGGGCGGGTGGGTATAACTTTGCTACCGCACAGACGTGGGCGCTATTCCGTAATTTGGCAGACCTCAGGGCACAGTAAAGTGGCAGGGCATGGGTTGCTTTGTTACGCCACTTGGTATGGGGCAATGCCAAGGGAATGGGCGGCTACCTTGGAGCACTGCCACAGTGCAAGCAGAGCTCGGGGAACTGGTGTGAAGAGGACTCTGGAATGGACACTAACGCTGCTGATCAGTGTCCATGTAGTCGTGAGTATTTGGATTAGCACCTTTCCAAGTCTAAACCACATGCGCATTGCGCATGCACTCTAACAACCAGCTGCATGCTCCGACTAACAATACCAGACCAAGGTGACGTGTCAGCTACTATTGTTATGCGCCTTTGCATAAGGTTAGGAAACACAGAAGATAGGACAGATATGTCTAGTTGCACTAGTACGGGCCTGATTCTGGTACTTGTGCAGCATTTCCTCTTCCATCCTGGTTTCTCCACACTTTGCATTCTGGTATTTGTAGTGCTACATTTCGGAAGAGAGGGGTCACACATGGGTGCAGACTGAAATGAAGTAACAAGACTGGAGTCACTGAACATGGGTACTTCATTTCCATGTGTGTTTGGAAAACAAGGGTGATTGGGAAGGGCTGCTAGGTGAAACAAGCGGGCAGCAGGGTTTCCACATTAATAGATGTAATAGGGTATCTGAATTATTCAGGTTACTTTTGGGTGCGAGAAGATAAATCTACACTAACATCAGTTAAATTCTTCGAGTGGGTCTATATACATTAGGAGAACGTTTCTTACCTGTAACTCCTGTTCTCCAGCAAGAATACGTGGACCTCCAGCAATCAGTGTTATGTGGAGTTCTGCTGCAATCCACGCACCTGACTCATGCCATTCATTGTGGAGTCCATATCATTTACAGGTCCTAGTTGCAGTGGCTTTGGGTTCTCTGCAGTCAGATGTGTTTGTTTACATTTGGCTCTGCTCCTCATGTTATGGTCCCAGTGGATGCTGGGGTCCCTCTCCTATCATCTAGTCCCAGATGGCGTCACTTTCCCAGCTCCATGCATCCTCTCCCAGCTCCACGCATCCTCTCCCAGCTCCACGCATTCTTTCCCAGCTCCATGCATCCTCTCCCAGCCCCATGCATCCTCTCCGAGCTCCATGCATTCTTTCCGAGCTCCATGCATCCTCTCCCAGCTCCACGCATCCTTTCCCAGCTTCATGCATTCTTTCCCAGCTCCACGCATCCTCTCCCAGCTCCATGCATCCTTTCCCAGCTCCACGCATCCTCTCCGAGCTCCACGCATCCTTTCCCAGCACCATGCATCCTCTCCCAGCTTCACGCATTCTTTCCCAGCTCCACGCATCCTCTCCCAGCTCCACGCATCCTTTCCCAGCTCCATGCATCCTCTCCCAGCTCCACGCATCCTTTCCGAGCTCCATGCATCCTCTCCCAGCTCCACGCATCCTTTCCCAGCTTCATGCATTCTTTCCCAGCTCCACGCATCCTCTCCCAGCTCCATGCATCCTTTCCCAGCTCCACGCATCCTCTCCGAGCTCCACGCATCCTTTCCCAGCACCATGCATCCTCTCCCAGCTTCACGCATTCTTTCCCAGCTCCACGCATCCTCTCCCAGCTCCACGCATCCTTTCCCAGCTCCACACATCCTCTCCCAGCTCCACGCATCCTTTCCCAGCTTCATGCATTCTTTCCCAGCTCCACGCATCCTTTCCGAGCTCCACGCATCCTCTCCGAGCTCCACGCATCCTTTCCCAGCTTCATGCATTCTTTCCCAGCTCCACGCATCCTCTCCCAGCTCCACGCATCCTCTCCCAGCTCCACGCATCCTCTCCCAGCTCCACGCATCCTCTCCAGCTCCACGCATCCTCTCCCAGCTCCACTCATCCTCTCCCAGCACCACGCATTCTTTTCCCAGCTCCATGCATCCTCTCCCAGCTCCACGCATCCTCTCCCAGCTCCATGCATTCTTTCCGAGCTCCATGCATTCTTTCCGAGCTCCATGCATCCTCTGCCAGCTCCATACATCCTCTCCCAGCTCCACGCATCCTTTCCCAGCTTCATGCATTCTTTCCCAGCTCCACGCATCCTCTCCCAGCTTCATGCATCCTCTCCCAGCTTGCTTCATGCATTCTTTCCCAGCTCCACGCATCCTCTCCCAGCTCCACGCATCCTCTCCCAGCTTCATGCATTCTCTCCCAGCTCCACGCATCCTCTCCCAGCTCCACGCATCCTCTCCCAGCTCCACGCATCCTCTCCCAGCTTCATGCATTCTTTCCGAGCTCCACGCATCCTCTCCCAGCTCCACGCATCCTCTCCCAGCTCCACGCATCCTCTCCCAGCTTCATGCATTCTTTCCCAGCTCCATGCATCCTCTCCCAGCTCCACGCATCCTCTCCCAGCTCCATGCATCCTTTCCCAGCTTCATGCATTATTTCCCAGCTCCATGCATTATTTCCCAGCTCCACGCATCCTCTCCCAGCTCCACGCATCCTCTCCCAGCTTCATGCATTCTTTCCGAGCTCCATGCATCCTCTCCCAGCTCCACGCATCCTTTCCCATCTTCATGCATTCCGTCCCAGCTCCATGCATTCCGTCCCAGCTCCTAGTGCACATTCCACTGGGAACGAAGGTGGGTGGGGGAAGAAGTGGCAGGGAAGCAGTGTGCAGGTCCTCCAGTTTAGTCAAACCCAATTTTTTTATTCCTCAAAAGTGAGACCAGATCATTCAACTTTCTTTTTAGGCTTAGGCTTTCTTTCACTATACATTGCATTCTGGGAGTTTCAGACTTGCTGCAGTTCAGTTGAATCAATGGGGCTGGCGCCTGATAATAGTGATTTGCAAAAGGAAATTGCAAAACTGCAAATGACACCGGCGACCGGAATCCTGCAGCACCTCCTTGTCACTCTCCCATCCGTCATCTTTCTTTCCATCTCATCTGGCACGAGTTCCTATCCCTCCAGACACCCTGCAACCTCTCCTGTCCTTGCTCTGTTCCCTCCCCCTCCAATAGATTCCATATAACATTTTCCCTTCGAACAGAACTATATCTAACCTGCCATATTTTACTTTCCAGCTAGATATGCACCTGCAGATGCAGCCTTAACAGCTGCTTTCATTTTGTAAGCACCGGGAACGCACTGTTGGGCAAATGTGTGTGAGTGATGAAAAGAGGATAAACACTGATAAACACAGATAAACACAGATTCTTTGAAAGAACGCAGGAAAAAAAAACCAGGAGTTCATAAAAACAGAAACTCTTACACATTCTCAAGTACACCACACACACCTGAGGGCCTATACGCACGACACTCGAATTCCCGAACCTCGGAGGGGAGGGGAGGGAGGGGGCTAAGACTGGTTGCATATGTGTGAAGAAAGAAGAGAAATGATAGCGCAGCCTTGTAAGTGCATATCACTGCATTTCACCGAATCCGTTTTCACCTAATGTGAAATCTTCGAAATGTTATTTGTTCGAATTTGGTTGGGTACATTTTAAAACATAGATGGGGTTGGAGTAAGCGGATAGGATAAGGTGAGGGTGTCTCGCCCGCATAATAAAAAAAAAATAGAACAATACATTTGTGTTTTTCATCGTTAGGTGAAGTGGATTCGGTGAAATCACATACATCCTTGTAAACTGTTGCATTCTAGGCACACATTGAAATGTATGGTTTTTTAAATGGGAAAAAAACGCATTAACAGGCGTGTTTGCCAGGGCTTTAGACGCTCTCCATTTCAAAAGGACAGTCAGTGCTCACAAAAAGACAGCAGTGCAGCACCACAGACACATGCAGGGCTGGAATGCACACTAGGCACTGTTCAGCACCAGATCACCACCTGCTGGATTTCTCACCAGGATCCAATATTGGTAGGTCTGCTTTAGGCAGCAAAGGACACCAGTTTCTCAAAAACACATAAGCAGAGTGCTTAGAGTGTTGGACCTCTGTCAGAAACCTCCACTTACGCATTTCCTAGTTTGAGGCGTCGGTCATCAGCCCATCGAATCATATGGCAAAAATATTGCATTATTAAGCAAGCAACTTGTAGATCTATTGGAAACTGAATAGATCTACACCACGGGCCTTTCTCTTGGACACAAAATTGTATAACGACTGGATGAAACCCGCAAGTCCGGGGAGGGGAGCCTTTCTCTTGGACATGAAATTGTATAACGACTGGGTGAAACCCGCAAGTCAGGTGAAGGGGGTCATTCCCCCGGTCATCTTTGTTGTAGCATAACATTCTTTTGGATGATATCCGAAAAGCAAGAGAAGGGGGCCATTCTCCTGAAGAAGGAACTTTCTGTTAGGTTATCCTTCAGTTACAGTGTGGGGTATAGAAGTAGTTATGAGACAGGACAGTGGTGTTTCAATTGACGGACCCCTTAGTATTCGTTTGGAGGCAGGGATACCCCCTTAGAAATAGGGATGGTTAGGGATTTTTTTATATACTAATAAACATCTATAACCAACGCCAGGCCACATTTGTGGCAGCTTCCTTCTTTGACACCCTTACAATACCAGGAGGTAAAGCATGGCTCCCAAGCCTCCTTTATGGCCAAGCCCTAGAAGGGCCTAATAACGTATTGCAGATTAAATGTGACATCCCAATGCCTGCTTTTCGAATAAGCACACGATGATAGCTTTTTAGAGTCCTTTCGTTTAAGACCGCTTTCTCTAATACTTGCAACTGTTAATTGATAGGGGACAGCTTCTGGTGCCTTCGACATGGACGATCGACCGATTCTTTACTCTTTTCTTAGTATAGCCAGCTCTGTTCCGTCCTAGTCCTCATCTTGTCTCACGTATTCTATTTCGAGGCTACTATTGTTCCTTCCCTTCTCTTTTGGGATTCCACAAGGCTCAGTCCTAGTTCTGGTTGTACACTTTTCCTGCTTCTGCTATTAATCAGTCATTTGGGATTCATTGTCACATTTCTACATAAGATTCTGAGATCGATTTCCACGATTTCTGATCAACTTCACTTTTCCCTCTTTGACTGTCTCTCAGCCATCAATTTGTGGATGCTAACTATCTTTATTTTAACTCAACTAAAACTGAGATTCTCTTTTCTCTGCCTCTTCTACTTATTACTTTCTTTTGCCATATGCTCGCAATCTTGGTGTTATTTTTGATTCTTCACACTTTTTCTAATAAAGGTTCTTGTTTTCGCAGTGTGGGCCTTTCCAACTCTAATATTCATAATATCCATAGATTTGTAACTTCTTTAGCCATTCAGAGGTTCATTTTCACGTTGGTCTTCTCATGGCTTGACTACTGTTGCTCCTTTATTTGTGTTGGCCTCCCAGCCTATGCCCTCGCCCCTCGACAGCCCATCTTTAACTCCACGATTCGCCTTCTTTGTTGCCTTCCCCATGTTCCCATAACTCTTTCTCCTCTCACTGCTCTCCACTGACCCTCTTTTCCACCAGTCTACAGTTTTGTTATATTTGCTTTGATTTCTAATCTATCCATGGTCTTACTCCTTCCTATTTGTCTTCTATTTTGTCTAGCAATACTACTAATCATAGTCTTTGCTCCTCCTCCTTGCTGTCCCACGTCCTCCCTGGGCTCAATCTCGCGATGGCTAATTTACACTTCTCGCTCCGAAACTCTAGAAACGCCCCCCCCCACCCTCTGCCAGTACGCTCGACTCCTTCCTGCTCTTCCTTCTGGCTGTCCCCACCCTCCCTGAGCTCAATTTCGCTCATATGCCCTTCTCACTCCTAAACTCTGGAACATCCATCCTCTACACTCTGCTCTGTCCTGATCTTCACAGCTGTCCCCACCCTCCATGTTCTCAATCTCGCTTTCCTCATATGCATTTCTCACTCCTACACTTTGGAATGCCCTTCCTCTGCCTGTACGCTCTGATCCTTCCTGCTGCTTTTCCTCCTGGCTGTCCCCCACCCTCCCTGTGCTGAATCTCACCTTCGCTCAGATGCACGTCACGCTCCTAAACTCTGGAACGCCCCTGCCCCCTCTCTGCAGTACACGCTACTCCTTCCTGCTCTTCCTCCTGGCTGTCCCCCACCCTCCATGTGCTTAATCTCGCCTTCGCTCAGATGCACGTCTCGCTCCTAAACTCTGGAACGCCCCCCGCCCCCTCTCTGCAGTACACGCTACTCCTTCCTGCTGCTCTTCCTCTTGGCTGTCCCCCACGCTGCTTGTGCTGAATCTCGCCTTCGCTCAGGTGAAGCCTCGATAGCGCCACTGGTAATGCCCCATCTACCACATGACAGAGCAGCCCTTGACAATCCGACACTTCCTCGTCCTTGTCCGCGTTCTCCGCGTTGGGGTGTTGTAAAAGATAGTCTGCCGGGTTGTTGGTTCCCGGTCTATATATTAGTCGAACCCCATATTCCATTAGGGCCAACATCCATCTCTCTATTCTAGGCGGCGGCTTTGAAGACACGCCCGCCAGTATGGGCAGCAGCGGCTTGTGGTTGGTCACTACCACAACGGGCTTGCCCAAGATGTAAATACGAAAATGGTGGCAGCCCCACAAAATGGCCAGAGCCTCTCTTTCAATTTGCGAGTATCGCATTTCGGTGGTAGAGAGAGCCTTACTCGCATAAGCGATGGGTCGCATGTCCCCCCTCACATCTGGCTGCAGAAGCACTGCCCCAACACCCACGGGACTGGCATCAACAACAATCTCCGATTCTACTGAAGGGTTAAAATACGCCATGGTGTCCCCATCGGACAGGGCATTCTTGAGGGCTTGAAATGCCTCCTGTTCTTTACTTTCCCACCTCCACATGGCATCATTCTTGGTCAACGCCCTGAGGGGTTCAGACAAGGAAGCCAAACCCTTGATGAAACGCCCACAGTAATTCACCATCCCCAGGAAGCTCCTTACCTCCGTGGGGGACAGTGGCGCCGCGGCCTCACGAATGTCCTTGATCTTAGCCGGGTCAGGCGACACACCGGCGGCGTGAAAAATAAATCCCAAAAACCCGATCCGGTCTTTGAAAAATTCACACTTTTCACAGTGCAGGGTAAGTCCCAGATCGTTCAGACTTTTCAGCGTGCCATCGAGTCTCTTCATGTGCTCTGCTTCCGAGTCGGCAAACACTAAAATGTCGTCACTCATATTCAAAACGCCTTTGAGACCTGCTAGGGCCCCCCTAATAGTGTTCTGGAAGACTTCGGCAGCCGATGAAATGCCAAAGCTCAGACGCTTAAATTGATAGAGGCCCTCGTGCTTTGTGAAGGTCGTGATGAATCTAGAGTCCGGGTGGAGCTCAAGCTGGTGATAGCCTGCTCGTAAATCTAATTTCGAGAAGACTTTCGCACCCTGCAGTTCTCCTATGATATCATCAAGGGTAGGGGTAATGTGTCTCTCCCTCTTAATGGCGGCATTGGGGAGGCGCATATCTACACAAATGCGCACCGCTCCGGGCTGTTTTGGCTTGGGGGCAACCACGATGGGTGAACCCCACGGTGTCGTGCCTTCCACTCTCTCAATAATGTCCATAGTCAGGAGTGAACAGAGCTCCTCCTCCACCTTTTCCCGAAGGTGAAATGGGATCCGCCGATGCTTGAGAGCCGTGGGCCTGATTGTGTCGTCAATATGCAGACGAACCGGGGGAGCCTTCAATTTCCCAACTCCTACAAAAATGCCATAAAACTTGTCCAACAGTTTCTCAATGTCCACCTGGTATACCTCCAACGCAAAGTGTACTAGGCTCAAGGCCTCGGATGCCGCATAGCTGAGCAGAGAATGGGGGCTCACGTCTGTGACGAAAAATCGGGCCTTTATGGTCTTTCCGCCCTTGGACACGGGCGCTACAAAAACGTCCTTGAAGGGAAGCGGAGTGTCTCTGCCAAAAGTAAAGATCTTCGCCGTTGAAACGTCCAGCGCGGGTGGTCCCGGAATCATCTGGTAATGTTCAGAGGCAAGCACGCACACTGAGGCCCCCATGTCAATCAGCACTTGTGTTGGCACCCTTGAATGTCTATGACACATTTGGGCTGTCTCTTACTCTTCGCCCCTGTGGCGATGCTTGAAATGAAGAATACTTCGTCTTCCTCTTCCTCTTCCTCCTCAGCCATCTGAAGCCTCTGCATCTCCTGTTCCAACGCCGCAATGCTCCTCTGCCTCCTTGAACCACCACCACGTACCCTGGCTGGGCCCCTCTGCACAGACACCGGAGCGGGGGCGCGACACATCCGGGCGTAGTGTCCGGGTCTGTTACATCTACCACATGACCTCGATTTGGCCGGACATTCTTCAGAGTGCGGCAAGTCATATCCGCAATACTGGCAAATAGATCCCGTCCCAGTCAGAGGACGAGCTTCCTGCCGTTTATGACCCCACTTGTCTTTCGTCGTCATCTGTTTACCAACCGCAAACGCTTCCTCCGATTTTCCCGGACGCACTGCCGCGTCCATTTTGGCACCTCTCGACTCCGCCAGTTCATAAGTTCTACCACTGTCCAAGATCTGTTGCAGGGTCCAGCCCGGTTCCCTTAACACTTGTCTACGTAGCTTGCCTGAGCCACACCCTTGGATTACTTGATTCCTAATCATGGATTCTTCGTTGTCCCATTGACAAGTCGTGGCCATCAGTCGCAATCGAGCGCAAAACTGATCAAGCGACTCCTCATCCCGCTGCTTTTCACCACAGAACAGAAACCTCTCATAATCAATGTTGGAGAGCGGTATAAAGTGATTCTCTAAAGCAGTCTTGACAGCATCGTAGGTGGCTACCTGCAGGTTAAGGGACTCATAGATGCGTAGAACATCCATGCCCGCCGAGTACAGGAGGGTGGCACGCTTCGCATCGTCGTTGGTTATCCCATTTGCCGTAAAGTACATATCGAGTTTTTTTTATCCACAGCAACCATCTTGGGCCCAGTTTCGAAGGGGGGCCTGACGTATCAAATTCTTGCATGGGTAGCAAAGCCCCCTGTTGTGCCTTTACCACCACTGTTGCTGTTTCTGCCTCTCCGTCACTTTCCGCCATGTTCACAGGTCGCACAGGCACCTCCTTGTGGCTCAGAGGCCGCAAACCTGACTTGGATGGGCAGTGCACGTACCTTGAGTCACTGTATGGTGGAATTCAGCATACCCTTCGGATCTTCCAATGTTGAGTGCCTTCTCTTGTGCCTGCTTTGCTTTCCAGCCACCCTTTGTGTGGTAGCTACCAGTTGTGGGCTGTCCTCTGGGATGGTGAGGACTGCCAAAGTTCCAAAAATTGTTTGCTTTTGGTATGAGCAGCGCACAAGCATCTTTTCAGGCCGCTACTGCATCATACGGATGTTAAAACACCATGATTCTGCTCCCGCTGGGTCTGTGACTCGCCACGGTGTAGCGTTACTAATGTTGACATGCAGCTTTGAAAACAATGCAGAGTCATTTGAAGGCAATTCTTTGGGGTACAGGGAGCCAGCAGGGCTGTGCAAGAGCGGGGGTGATGTGTGAATGTTTTGTAGGAGGAGTACGAGTCTGGCTGCTGTATTTTGTATGACGTGCAGGGGCGGGGGCAAGAGTGCTGCTTGGGAGGAGAGCATTATGAGAAGAATCTGGAGTATTCATCACTTCTCCCCAAGGGGGAAGCCACCCCGTTGAGCCTAGGGAGGTGAGCCTGCTACCTAAGACCTACCATAGGGTCCTGGGCAAGTGGGACCTCATTGGGAATGACTCCCCCATAGGGGAAAAAGACTCCCATTCCCAAAGGGAACTCCCTATGCAGGACACTTAATCTGCATACATGGGACTGCCTTGCCTCCAAAACACTGTGTCCTCCTTCTGTTTGGATGTAGGTAATCGGGAAACCAACATGTTACCTGAAAATAAAGGCGATATCACTTGGCTATGAAAATGTGACAAGGAGGCCCAAACAGAGGAGAGAGGGTGGTGCGCAGGGGAAGCCCCTGGATGTCAGAATGCCAATGAGAGGTAGAGCTTAGTGCAGCCACTGAGCCCGTGGTACTCTGACAATGTGTCTGTAATGTGTTTGATTTGTCTGGCTGAGGGGAGGGGGATGTGTGGCAGGTGGGGGCATCTTGTGTGGTAAACCACAACACCCAGATTCAATTTGCTAAAGATCAAAACGTACAGGGTATTGCCAGCTGTGTGTGGGGAAGACAATGAGTTGTGAGAGGCCATAGGGGATCAGTGGCATGAGGATACTCTTTAGTAAGGGGGTGATGTCTGGATGGGAACTGGGTTGAAGTTGCCCAGGTAGATAATGTTGCAGGGGGGGGATGTGGTTAATAGTTGTGAAGTCAGTCCATTTGGTGTGGAAGTTGGGATTGTGTGTTGGTGACATAAATTAGGTGGAGAAATTTGGTGTGTGGGTGTGATGGAGGGAGCAAGTGAGAGAGAATGATTCAAAGGATGTGTATGCGTTGTGTGGGGTTGCTAAGTGCGATTGACTATTTATGATGGAAATGCCACCACCTTGTTTGTGTGGGTGGTATCTGTGTGGGATTAGATAGTGCCGGGCAAGCATGTCATGGATGATAGGTGTGTGGTGGTGTTTGAGCCATTTTTCTGTAAGGAAGAGTATATTTGGGGAGCGTGTGCTAATGAGTTAATTGAAATCATGTGTGTGAGAAGTAGAGTGCCAGGTAAGTAGAATGCAGGTGTATGCAAGTCGTTTTAGTGGAGTGTTGTGTTGGAGTTTAATTTGAATGTTTGTGTGCTTTGTATGTCGCATGTTTTGTGCCAACCAATGGTTAACAGGGAACAAAGAAAGAAAAAGGTAAAGGATACTAGCAAAAAAACTTAGCTTTGTCAGCCCCTTGCTCTGAACACCCAGACGAGTGGACGCCCTAAAGAAATTGCTTAAATTCCCAAAGCAGCCCGGAAGTGCTTCATCAGGAAAAAATGTAAACAGGAACAGGAAACCAGTCCTCTTTTGAAAGTCAAAGCAGCAGCTGCAGGACTGTATGATGCTGGTAAGGAGCAGGACGGCTGACTGCAAGGGGCAAACCGGCACCCCTAAGGAGTTGGAGGGTATACCCTACCTTCCACGCTTAAATGGACACCCGGGAAGGAGTCCTCTAAACCAGTTTCATGTTAAAGCTTGTCAGGGGTCACTTGATCAGACCATATACCGGCCCCGGATGGTCCTTGTAGGACCCCTGACTTTTGTAGGCAGCCTCAGGCAGCTGGAACAAGCGTCTCATGTTGCATTGTGCTCAGCTCTGGTTTCTCCTCAGCCTTGTTTAAAGCCAATTCTTAGGATGGAAAAAGCCCTATAAAAGGGAGATTGTGGGGTCAAGGGCAACATGACAGCCTGTAGATTTACCTTGCATGGATTTTGTAGGGCTCCTGACATTTGCAGGCAGCCTCAGGCAGCTGGAATGAGTGCCTCTGGTGGTGGCGTGCTCAGCTCAGTGTCCCTACCAGTCCGGTTGAAGCACCTTCTAAGGATGGAAATACCCTTCAAAGATGGTGGTTTTGCGGTCACGGGTCACATGGTCAGCTTGTAGCTCGACCCTGAATGGTTCTTGTAGGGCCCCTGACCTCTGCAGGAAACTGGAATGAGTGCTGTTGTGCTCAGCTCATTGTTCATCCCAACCCAGGTGTGGCTCCTTCTGAGACGGAAAGACCCTTCAAAGATGTGGTTCTGGAGTCAGGGAGCATGTGATCAGCCCCTAGGCCCTGGGTGGATACATGACATTTTCAAGCAAAATGTCTGTATGTGAAAACCCTAAGTGTTTTTCCCAGCCTACTCCCTGGGGATCTTCTACACAGGTGGCAAGCGGAGGGCCATCGCTTTTGAATCCCGACCCTGGGGGCGGACTAGCGTGGGAGGATCACCTGGGTAGACGGTCCTCAGGGATTGGGGAGGGGTACACGAGGGTGAGACATGGTATTCTCCCCTTCCTTGACAGTGACTTACTCAAATCACACCCAAACGTCATAGGATGTATTAAGGCACACAATCTTCTTTTCCCACCCAAGTATCATTGTAATTGGTTATTTATAACACGATTAATACCCAGAGGTTTCTAAACACGGACTCGGGGATCAAACCTGTGTCACTCTACGTTGTCTTGCTTCCAAGACTAGTGCGTTGCCCCTGAGCTATCCTCCCAAGACAAGTACTCATTCAAGTACTGTGAGGAAGAAGAGTAAGTGAAGAGGAGTACAGATTTCCTATGACAAACACCACTATGGTAATGGGATGAAGAAGATGCAGATAAAGGCACACCAACATCTTCATAGGACATGTCCAACTAACAAGGCCAGGCATGGTCAGGCAATTGAAATCCACTATGCCCACCTGTAGCCTATCAAGCCTTCAGGAGAGTATAAAAGGAACACTAGTAATCACCAGAGAGAGCCAGTTGGGAGGAGAGCTGAGGAGCTGTGGCTGCCCAGGACCAGCTGGGAGAAACAGGCATGCCGAGCATCTGTGCAAAGAAGCATCCGGGAGAAGCGTGGCTAAAGGCCCATGTCTCCAGCAGTAGAGAAGTCCAAAGAAGGGAGCCAGGATGCGTGCTGATCTCTTGTTACATTGGTAATATTAAATGCTTGTTCACCTGTGCCAAGATGGGAGCCAAGGAGTGTCTGAGGGGCAGGTGGGAAGACCCTGACCGCCGATAGCAAAGGCGTTAACCCAAGACCAAAGGAAACACCACCGGCAAGTGAAGCACAGCGAGAGCCCGGCGTGTGTTGAAGTAAGCTAGCAAGATACAACGTTGCAGCCCGAACGCGTAATACTGGAGACCGGTCGGCTGAAATTGACAAATGGAATTCCAAGCATACATAGTGGCAGAGTGGTCATGTGTATGATTACAAGTTCTTGAATGACTGTGTAAAGAAAGGAAGTGTTTGCAAGGAGAGGAGCTGTGCACAGACACGAAAAGTGAGCAAAATAGAGATCCTAAAAGGGGGAGCTGTGCGAGAAATGAAGTGGGAACAGCATTTCCAAAACTGATAGAAAGTATTGATATTATACAAATTGTGTTGGAAAAGCATTGGGGAGGCCACCAGCAGATGGATTGATCCAGGCTGGCCGCAGAGACCCCGGAATAGGGAAAAGAGAACTTTATTAAGGATAAGGAACCTAGTTGCATGACCTGTAATGGGTGGACCGTGCTGTCTGACAACTGCGCCACAACCAGGGGAGCCCAATTGAAAGCAAGGAGCTGCATATAATCTAATAAAGGAAAAGATAAAAGGATGTGGTTCAGAATGGGGAAGGGAGTCCCGAAAGAAGCCAAATGAACTGTAATAAACAAGTGGAAATTTTGTGAGTCGAACATTTTGTGTTAAAAGAAAAACAATTACACCAGTTGAACAGAGGTAACCACAAGGGTCTAAACTTGGGCGAGGGAAGCCTAAGAGACCCATTGAAGAAGTGTGATTCAAAGGGCTTCTGGGTTCATGGAAAGGAGACCCGTAGAATCTTTAAAGAACTTACCATGAAAAGGTACAGTGAACTTTTTGCCTTGTGAACTTTGTGCCAAGTGAACTTTTCTTTGCCAAGTGAAACTTGAGAGACTTGTGGCACTTAATCCTTGAACTTGGGGAAGGGAGCTGCAGAAAGGCTGCATTGTCACATTAACTTTACTTTGAACACTATTGAGTTGGCCAAATCCCATATACCCTATTATTCTGAGGAAGTGAGCACAAGCATAGATTTTAACACAGACAGTATTTTGTTTTGGACTTACAGACAAACACTTCTTAGTTTTCTTTCCGCTAAGGAAAGAATCCCATTCTAGAGTTAGGGCAAGTTAGGCGTTATACCACCCTGACCATTGAGAATAAATGTTTTCAAACTGTGTTTCACTTGTCTGTGCCGTCTCTTGATACCATGCCTGTCTCACAGGTAGCACACTTTACTTTACTAGAACTGTGTAAAAATGAACAAGTTACTTAGCAACTGGTGACGTTCATTCTATTGGATGTTCCTCCAACGTATTCCTCATCTTAGATGTATTCCATCCAGCTTTGCTGCTCTTTGGAAATTTTTTCGGCAGAGGGCGCCGTGCGTCGATGTCGTCGAGTCGATGGTCCCTTGAAGGCCTCCGTCGAGGGCGACGTCATCGGGTGTGTAAGTAGCATGCGCGGCGCCCGTTGGCCTCAGTTCTGTTTTTCCCCTCTTTAGTATCTGCGATCTTGTACTGTGTAGATTGTGCCGGCAGACAGGTATCAGCCTTGCGAGATTTGAGATGGCAATAACCCGGAAAAAATCTACAGAGGGGTCGGTTGGGAGGGTGATGAGGAATACATTGGAGGAACATCCAATCGAAAAAACGTTACCAGTTGGTAAGTAACTTGTTCTTCGAGTGGATTGTGTCCTCCAACATATTCCTCATCTTAGATAGGCTCCCAAAGCAGTATTTTGCATAGTTCCTCTGGAGGAGGGGTCAGATTTTTTCCACCAATGCCTTTAGATGGCGGAATAAAGCACTGCTTTTCCAAAAGTCAGCTCCCTAGACTGGGAAGTATCCAGGCTATAGAATTTTGAGAAGGTGTGAAGTGAAGACCAAGTTGCTGCTTCGCAAATGGACCTTATTGGGACACCTCTCTGAAGGGCTGTGGAAGAGGCGATGCCTCTGGTGGAATGAGCCCTTAACCCTTCTGGTGGGTCTTTTTGTGCTAGTCTGTAGCATTCTGAAATGCAAAGCACGATCCAGCGTGAAATTGTCTGTTTTGTTATTGATTGGCCCAGTTTTCTTCCTGTGTAGCCTATAAACAACTGGTTGTCCACTCTAAGCCTAGAAAGTCTAGAGATGTAAAAGCTTAAAGCTCTTTTTGGGTCCAGTCTGTGTAATCTTTCTTCCTCCTTAGAAGGATGAGATGGAGGATAGAATGAGGGTAAAACAATTTTCTGACTTAAATGAAAATCAGATATTATCTTCGGTAAAAATGATGGTTAAACCCTCAATACAACTCAGTCCTTATGGAACACAGTATAGGGTGGCCCAGAAGACAGTGCCTGCAATTCGCTCACTCTTCTTGTTGATGTTAGAGCAACTAAAAAGGCTGTTTTCCATGTTCCTAATCTTAATGGACACGTGTGCATAGGCTCAAAAGAGGCACACGTTAAGAATTTTAAGACTAAATTTAGATATCAAAATCGGTACTTGAAATGGGTGAGGAGGAAACACATTAGTGAGACCTTTTAAGAATTGTGTTATCAAAGGAATTTTGAAGTAGGAGCATTCTTCCGATGAGCGCTTGAAAATGGAAAGCGCTGCAAGGTAACCTTTTATTGTTCCAAAATTCAGACCTCTATGTGCTACGGTCAGAAGGAAAGATAGTACTTCCGGAACAGAACATAGAAAAGGATCGACATTCGTTTCCCTGCACCAGTTGCAAAACTTTTACCAACGGCAACGGTACAGAGACTTTGTTGCTGACCTTTTTGCCGAAAGCAACACCTCCATAAGATCATCTGGACGGTTCCAATCCCTGTATCTCAGCCTTTCAGATACCAAGCATGAAGGTTGAGTGTTCTGACCTCTGGGTGGAGAACCTGACCTTCCATTTGAGAGGGAAGGTTCTCTCTCTGAGGAAGACGTACTGGAGGACAGATGGACATATCTAGAAGGTCCAGATACCACATTCTCCTGGCCCAATCCGGAGCAATTAGGATCATGCGGTTCCCGAATCATCTCAGCCTCCTGAGGAATGACGGGAATCGGAGGGAACGCGTACAATAGTGGGAAATTCCAATCCACCACGAACGCGCCCCCCAGGCACCTCTCGGGGGAAATTCCCTTGAGCAATAACTTTCGCATTTTCGGTTGGTACTGGTAGCGAATAGGTCTACCAGAGGGGTTCCCCAAAGGGCTAAGATCTCTTGAATGACTTCCTGAGCCAATTCCCATTCGTGGGACACCGTGCTCTGCCTGCTCAGAGCATCTGCCGTCATATTCTCATCCCCGGCTAGATGAATTGCCGTTAAAGAGATTCCTTCCTGAATCGCCCAATACCAGAGCTGCATTGCCTCTCTGCACAGGGGAAGTGACCCCACACCTCCTCTTTTGTTTAGGTAGTTCATGGCCACTGTGTTGTCCGTCATTATCAGGACATTCTTTACCCTGACAGATGGCAGGAAGGCCTCCAGCGCTAGTCTGATTGCCCTCAGCTCCAAAAGGTTGATATGTAGTTTGGACTCCGATGGGGACCAACAACCGTTTGTCAATTCGTTGGCATGTGCTCCCCACCCCAGGAGTGATGTGTGTCACTACTGTGATCTCCGGCCATGGTTGCCAAAAGGGTTCTCCTTTTAGAATGTTCTCTGTACAGGTCCACCATAGAAGGTCTTGTCTGACCTTGTTCAGAATCTGAAGAAGATCCGTCATTTGACCTGAGAACTGGGACCACTGAGTATTTAGGGCCCATTGAAGGGATCTCATCCTCAAGCGTGCCTCTGGCACCAGAAAGATGCAGGATGCCATGAGGCCGAGCAACCTTAAAAAGTCATAAGCCTGGTGATTTTGGGCATTTTGGAATTTGGAAACCATCTTAAGAATGTTTTGAGCCCCCGTTCTGGGAGGTGAGCTCTTTCCCAAGGATGTGTCTAATACAGCTCCTATGTACTGAAGCTGTTGGGAAGGTGTCATTGGAGACTTCTTTAAATTGAGGGAGAAGCCCAGTTTGTGGAGGAAGTGGCAGGTGACTTTCACATGATCCAGTGCTTGCTCGGCAGAGCGCGCTCTGATCAACCAATCGTCCAGGTAGGGGTAGACATGAATCCCCCCTCTCCTGAGGTGCGATGCCACCACTACCATTAACTTGGTGAAGACCCTCAGGGCGGAGGTCAAACCGAACGGCAGGACTCGAAACTGATACTGTGAGTCGCCAACTACGAACCTCAGGTATTTTCTGTGTTTGAGATGAATCGGCACATGAAAATAAGCATCCTGGAGGTCCAATGACACCAACCAGTCCTGGAGTCGAAGGGCCTAAGGGTAACCATCTTGAACTTGTCCTTCCTGAGGAACTTGTTCAAGTTTCTTAAGTCCAAGATGGGTCTCAGTCCTCTGTCCTTTTTGGGGATCAAAAAATACGGGGAGTACCAACCCTTGTTCCTCTCCGCTGCAGGTACTGTTTCTATAGCACCTTTCTCCAGCAGGATTAGAACTTCCTGCTGTAGGAGCGGGTTTGAAAGTTGCAACGGGTGTCTCTCTGGTGGATTGCTTTGAGGTTGCTTTAGAAAAGGGAGGCAATAGCCTTGGGCTATTATTTCTAGAGCCCAAACATCTGAAGTAATGGCTCGCCATTCTTGCAGATGCTGCGACAGCCTGCCTCCTACAGGTGTTTTGTGGTGCAAGTCCTAAAAGTGGTTTTGTGGCGGATGTTGCAGCTGCTGATGGCAAAGAGGCTGCAGCTGGAGCTGGCTTAGCACATTTTCCTCGTCCACCACGAGTGGCCTTTCTTTGGCCCCTTTGACTGGCCATTCCTCTCGTCTTCCCGTATGAGGTGTAATAACGATAGGATCGTCCCCTCCATGATTGTCCTTGCGCACGAAAAGGCTGAGGTTGCCTAATAGCAGCTCCTAAAGATTTGGCCGCTGCTTTTGAGGTCTGCAACCTCTCAAGGCTCTCATCAGCCTTGTTGCCAAAAAGGTGAGACCCGTCAAAAGGCATGTTCAGGAGGCGGTTCTGTACGTCCGGTGCAAAACCTGACTTCCGTAACCACGCAAACCTGCGCATTACCGTGCTAGTGCCCATGGACCTGCTTACACTATCCGCAGTGTCCAATCCAGATTGAAGGGATTCCTGCATGGCCTCCTTTCCATCTCTAACGATGGCTAGGAAACCTTCCCTTTCTTCCCTTTCTGGTATGTGCTCCGTCGCCATTGCGATGCATTCCCACAGAGTGTACAAAAATTTTGCCAAGGCACATGTGGAGTTGGCAGATTTTAATGCCATGCTCCCGGCTGAAAATACCTTCCGTGCCCAACCATCCACACGCTTATCGTCCCTGTCTGGAGGGATAGACGGGTACGCAAGTTTGTTGGAAGCTGTGGCTGCCTGTATGACCAAACCCTTGGGATTTGGATGTTTTGACAGATAGCCGGGGTCGCTACTGGCTGGGCGGTATTTTGATGCAAGGGATTTATTTACCGGAGGAATAGAATCTGGAGTTTCCCAATTCTTGGCCACCCTGTTTTGTAAGGCTACATGAAAAGGTAGTACTGGGTCTTCAGTGGGACCATGGTCCAATATGTCTGTTAAATCGTCCTGGACGAATTGGGCTGGTGGTCTAGCCCATCCCAAGTAATCTACCACCTTGGTCATTAACTGACGGTAAGATGGACTGGCATGCTCTCCTGGATCTGGTCTACCAAAGTCATTCTCAGGAGAGGTGTCAATGCCACTGGCATTGTGTAAAGACTCCATCAAATCCCTCATTCTGCTTTCCTCAGAGATCAACCATTCTGGGACATTTGGGGTGCCATATTCCAATCCAAAAGGTACATTTTCCTCCTCGGATCTCTCCTGTTCCTCAAAAATTGAGGTCAAGGATTTGAAAAACTCCTTCTTAGGGAGAGGCTTGAAAACCTTCTCTGGAAGAGGAGAAGGAAGAGGTGTAGTACCAGACTCTGAAGAAATTACATGTTTTGTAACTTTCTCCTCTTTTTCTGGCTGCCCTGGCTTGGTTGGAGCCTTTGGCGCAAGGGTTTCGGCGTAGGCGTCGACGGCGTCGATGACATAGTGGTCGTCGACAGGGTCTGCTTTGAGGGCGTCTAGGCGGCCTTCGACGGTTTCCCCTTCGAGGTGTAATAGGTCTCGGACGGCGTCGGTGACCTTCGAGCGGTCGACTCGACTCGAGCATTTATCGCTCGGCGTCCTGGAATGTTCCCTATTCTTCCTTCTACGATTACCCGGGCTCGAGGGCGCGCGAGTGTCGGAGCGATGATGCTCCCGGCCGGTTTCCGAAGAAGGCGCGGACCGAGGCTTCGCCTTCTCAAACACCTCCATGATTTTGACCCTGAATGCTTCCCACTCTTCGGTAGATGAATGTTTTGTGGGGCATTTCATTTTCGGAGACTCGTCTGTCGACGAGGTGGAGGAAGACCTATGGCGTCGTTTCTTCGACTTTTTCGACGATGAGCGATGAGAATCGCTTCGGGATCTAGATCGATGCCTTTCGCGTCGAGGAGATTTTTCCCCATAGGGTCTCGACTCGACGCTAGAAGCTTTTTGATCCTTCCGACCTACCTGTAGCTTTCCTCTCCTTTCTCGTAAGGCCTTCCTCATCATCGCCTGACACTTCGAACAGGCCTCCATGTCGTGGCCTTCCCCGAGACACCACAAACACTTGCGGTGCGGGTCCGTGATCGACATTTTTGAGCCGCACGACTTGCATTTCTTAAAACCCGATCTCGGGGTTGTGGCCGGCGTCGATGACGAGGACATAATTACTTCTCGTTATATTATATTTCTTGACAGAACTCGAGGTGCGCCGAATGTCCGAAGCAACGTAACTGCGGAAAAACAGAACTGAGGCCAATGGGCGCCGCGCGTGCTACTTATACACCCGATGACATTGGCCTCAACGGAGGCCTTCGAGGGACCATCGACTCGACGACATAGACGCACGGCGTCCTCTGCCGAAAAAATTTCCGAAGAGCCGCAAGGCTGGATGGAATACATCTAAGATGAAGAATATGTTGGAGGACACAATCCACTCGAAATATTGTTTTGGGATCCCCCCCCATTTTTATACAGAATTGTGATTTTCATGATGTAAGATGAATAATACAGGATGAGCCAAAACAGCGTTCTTTTACTACGTTTCTTTTAAAATCAAAATGTTCTACAATTTGATAGCCATTGTATAACACAGGTTCTCCCATCCACCTACACTGAGGAATGAGCGAAGAGTGAATGAGATTCATAAGGGACATACATAAAGGTGAGTGTATAGGTGCTTCCTGTGGAATCCGAACAGCAGAGGTCACAGCAGGACAAGGAGGGGTCCTGTACGGCCCCGGGAAAGCCCAGGAATGGCTGCAAGCCTCCCTGGACCTCCTCCGAGGCCAGAGGCCAAATGTGAAAGGCAGCATTGTGCCTGCGCTGCCCACAAGACCTGCTCAAACGCAGATGAAAATCTGAAAACAAGAAGCAAGGCGGCATGATGTGATGAAGGGCAGAACAATGCCAAAAGACTTAAACCCCCTAACAACAAATGTCTTTATTTTTCCATTCTGACGTGTTATTGTGCAACACCCATGCACGATGGCTTTCGCCGCAGCACACAGGAAGGAAGGGCAGCTTGGTCTAAAGAAAGAAGTGCTTTCATGTGGGCACATGGTATGTATGCTTGTAAACATGGCCACCAGAATTGCCATCAACACTCTGCCTCACTGATGTCGCACACGTCCCCACATCATTCCCCTTTAAAGGTGGCTGAATTCCCAGGAAGAAGTTAGCTGTGGGATCCACACACCGAGACCTAAATATAACCCAGCCTAATACAATACAACATCTGGTGGGCTGCCGGAGACCATAACAGGTGTTGCCACTCCAGCAGAAAGACTACAAGTCAAACTACGGGAAAGGATCAATGTTTCGACATGAGCAACATCTCAGGTTGACTCTTCCAGCACTTCCATAGATTTGCATGCATGATCCACCCATTATAACTTATCCATGCTATTTCAGTCCATTACAATCCGGATCAAGGAGGGATGGAGACTGAAACTCCAACCAAGGGAGCCCGCACCAGCTTCTTTAACCCAGGCTGTGTGCATAGAAGTCCTCTTCCCTGCTCTACACAATTTATTTTTCTATTCCTTGTATAACACAAAGCAGCACTTTTTGTTAATAGAAAATCTTTCATCTTATTGTACCGCACAGTTATCTGACACCTTTTGCAGGATTGGTGCTGTGAGACAGGCAAGTGATACACAGAAAATAAGATTTCAAAACCTTTAAAGTTTCAGGGTTGGTGTAATAATTAATTGGCCCTAACTCTAAAGGGATGTTTCTCTGAAATGATGCTTCTAATTGCTATTGATGCCTGAAAGTCCAAATAAAAAGTCTGTCTGTGTCTAAACCTATGCTTGCCCTCACTCTATGCAATAAATGTGTAAGGATTTCTTTTTGTCAAAAATGAAAAGTAGTGGTTCAACAGAAAAAAGGAAACCTTACAGGTGGGCCTTCTTGCCAGGCCTGGTTTTAAGCTCACAAAAATGAGTTCAATCAATTAGGGCTGCTTGCAAGACCATCGCCACATGGTCCTTACAGTGAATTCAAATACCTTCAGTGTCCGAGTTCCCTGGGGTTCCCTTCCCCAAGCTCCGACTTATTCAAGTTTCAAACACCACAAAAGAAATGTATCAAAGTTCTTTCGAAGCTTCTTAGGGTTAATTTCCCCAAGCTCAGGTCCGTTCTAGCTTTCCAACACAAAGTCTGTTGCATCAGGATGTACTTGGATTTCTTATGTAGGCCTCTCAGGGTTCCCTTACCCAAGCTCAGGCCTCTTCCAGCTGTCAAAACAAAATACTTCACAGTTCCTTTTTGGTTTCAAAGGGCGCCTTTCCTCAAGCTTAGGCCCCTCTAGTTCCAAACACCTAGTGCACCTACAACAATCTCTGCCTCAACGCCTGTAAAACTGATATCCTTCCCATTGGGACCCCTGCTCCCTCTTTCTTCCCCTCACTCTGGCCTTCCTCTATGGGCTCTCCCTCCTGCTCCTTCTTCTGAAGCCAAAAACCATGTAGCCACCTTCAACTTCTCTCTCTCTCCATCCTCCATCACACTCAGGACATTGCCAGGAAGTCCCACTTTTAGCTCTTCCTTCTCAAAGGAATTCTCCCTTTTCACACTTTCACCCAGAGGCTCAATGTTACCTGAGCCCTGGTTCTAGGAATGACTATTGCAATAGCCTCCTCCTGAATCTACCTTCTTCCACTCTGCGACCCCTCCAGCTAATCCAGAATAGGGCAGCAAGACTTATCCTTGGCCTTAAACCCAGGGGCCGCATCTCTCCTGCCCTAAAAAGTCTTCACTGGCTTCCGGTTGGTGCACAGATTAAATTCAAATCCCTCTGCATCATCCACCAGGCTGTCTGGGCCCAGGGATAACACTATCTTCAACTTTATCTTACTAAATCTCTCTCTCCAGACCTCTACATTCCTCTGGCACCAACTCTTTGTATGTAAAGCGTTTTGCTAAACAGAGGGCAGGAGGTCGATTGCTTTCCTCAGCTGGCTCCCTCCTATGGAATAGCCTCCTCCTGCTTCTGCACCTTAAGCAGGACTTTCTTAAATTCCGGAAGCTCCTCCAGACTTTCCTCTTTACCTCCTCTTTCTGATCTTCTCTCCTCTGCTAATCTCACAGTTGCTGTGATTGGTGTCATGTGCCCTTATGCATCTTCTGGGCCCCTGACCTCCCACACCCAATCGCCCCAGCTGCTGTCTACCCACAGCACTTGCCTTGGCACACGCTCCGCCCTGGATGCTGGCACTTACACCCAAGGCGGCTCCAGGCCATATAGCACTCACATACCATGCACTTCATATGTTGCTCACCCACGATCACGGGCACTCAAGCACCTACCCCTCTGCCCTCTCCCTTGCTGCACTTACACATTCTGAATACTCACAAGGTATAGTAGGTTCGACCTTGTGTCCTTTATCCCGCCACTGTTTTTAAATATTTTGTGTTTTTTATTGTGTTTCACTCCCTAGAACGCTCATTTTGCCCTGTAGGTGCTTTCAAACAGTATGTACTTGCTGTATAAGCGCCTAACACGCGAACAATATATAAATATAAATAAACACCAATTCAGCTGGTTAGGATGTGCCTTATCCTTACATACCGTCTTCTCATGGGGTAGAATCAGAGGCTTTCAAAAACACCAGACCCTTTGCTTTTCGTCAGAGCGCCCACTTTGACCCTTTGCCCCTTTTTTTGTTTCTCACTCTTACTTTAATTAGCACTTTTTATCTTCAGATGCTTCCTGCACCCTTTTCATGTACGCCTTTCCCTATTCCGTGCACACTTGCACTATCTTTTGTTCCTTCTCTTTAATGTGCCTCTTGCACGTTTCTTTCACTCTTTTGTGCACTCCTGCACTAGTTTCTTGTTTTCCAGGCCGCTCACACCCTTTTTATACTGTCTTTCCCTTACGTGCCTCTTGCACCTTTTCCATTTCCTTTCGTGCCTCTTGCAGCTTTCCCATGGGCTACTGGCACTCTTTAGATTTGTATCATTTCATTGTCCAGCTTTCTTCCATTTAGTAGTTCTCATACGCGCGTTTTCCTAGTTTTGCGCTTACAGTTACTTGTTATCTTTCCGTTGTTGAAGTCTTCCCATTAACTTCAATCGAACACTCACAAAAACGTGGTCCTCTTTCTTACGCGTTTCTAGTGTTACTTTGTATCGCGCTCTTCACAACCCGGCTTTGCAGTACATTCAGACTCACTGGACCGACTTCTGCGCTTCAGCGTTACAGCAGCTCTTCGTTCCCAGGTCAGGTTCTCACCTCCTGCCCCTCTGACACTTCTGGGATGCCTCAGCAGCAAAGGAGAATGAACATTCACAGATGCTGCAGGGGACCAGCACGCCTCTCGGCTCCCATACCCAGACTCATCTTGGATCCCTATAGACACAGCTCCCTTGCCAATGCTTCTGCTCTTTCGAACTACAGCCTCTCCGCGTGTCAGTGTCCCGTTCTCCGGCCTCTGGCCCTGGGCAGCTTTGGCATCTCAGCTCTCCTCTCAAATCGCTTTTCTGCTTGCTCTCCTACAACAACTTCAGGAGTCTTTCCTTGGTTCACTCCAAATAAGGGCCACTCAGATTAGGCGTAGTTGTCGGACCACCCACTACAGGTCACACAACCTATAACCCTTGGCACTTTGTTATATTCACTTGTTCCCATTGGACTTCCTTGATAACACAGGCTCCCACTTTGAACCAGTGTCAATTGTCCATTTACAGTTCTTTTCATCCTTGGAAGCTTCTTGCCTCTGCCACAAAGTGACTTTCATACCATTCACTTCTTGGGGTGCTTTCCTTGTCACCACCTTGCTTCACACTTCACAACAGTGCTTATCATTTGCTTTTCACTTGGTTTCATAAACCCTTGTCATTGGCTTTCATTCAGTTCATACATTCACAATGTTCATTAGCGCCTTTTTCTTGCTTTCACTGTATTCGCAAATTGCGCCCGACTTTCATTTCACTCGTATAGTGCTTTATGTACTTTTCATAATTTTGCCTCAGTTCGCTATTCAATAACGCACAAAAACACTTTGCAGCTAGTTCGGGATTCACAAACGTAGGTCTCCCGGCCCTCTTTTCATGAGTTTTAGTCTGCGCTGCATATCCTTGTGCCCAAGCCCAGCCTCTGGAGCGACCCCGGTGTGACTATTCCCTTTCCGTCACCCGCCGGTCTCCTGCAACTCGTCTGGGTGCTTCTGGCTTTCTCTTATGCGGCTTCTCGGTCCCTGTTCATTCGCCGGGAGGTATTACAAGCAGCGCTTGTCTCTTCTGAACCTTCCTGCTGCTTTTGGCGGCTCTCTGCAGTCTTCAGTGTCCCCCAGCTCTGGCAGGATACACATGGCACTGGATTCTGCAGGGCTCCCGACCTCCTCACAGCCCACTCAGACGGCAGCCTCCGTACCGCTCTCATTCAGCACTCAGCGACCTCTCCATCGGCGCCTATACGGGTAGGGGGGAGGGCAGCGTGCATTTTGACAAGGGAAATGGGGTTAAGGCATCTTCTCCCCACTCCCCAAGGACTCTCCAACCAGGTTATCCTCCCTCCCATATCAAGCCCCAGGGTCAGGATCCAAAAGCGATTGGCCTTTCCCTGGCCACCTGAGAAGAGGATCCAAGCAAAGTAGATATGATATGATGGGTTATTTATAACGCGCTTAATACCCAGAGGTTTCCAAGCGCGTAACCAGGGATCGTACCTGTGTTGTTCCGTGTTGTCTCTCTTCCAAGGCGAGCACGTTGCCCCTGAGCTATACTCCCAAGATTCCCTCAGGTTCCTCACACTATCCGGTTGGTCAAGAAAGACTTGATCGAGTTGGATGCCTCGAGCGAGAAGAAAGCCCAATCTTGCAGTCTGGAGACGAGGTGAGAGTGGTCTACTAAATCGAACGTTGCATCAGGTTGCTTAAAGATGTAAATCCTGATTTCTCATTGATGCAAAGGATAAACCAATGAATCCGAGCTCCTTAGTCCAAATGACCATACTCTATGCCCAATGCACACAGAGACCAGATTAAGTAATGCTGGATTGAGCCATTTTTTCTTTTTAACACCATATAGTTAGACGTCAGCCACTTCTTGCAGATGGACTTCAAGCCGTGTAATTCAGTGAGAGTTTTAAGTTTATCTTGTTAATGACTACTGTAGGCCCCTGGGATTTTTTTCAATCAAGTTTGAAAGTTTTTTTAGAGGACAGGTCTTTATAGTAAAGTGTTGGTATGCTATGACATAGTGTATGTCGAATCGTTGATAGTCTCTCTTGCAGAGCTGCGGGCCTCACGCCGCCTTGCTGCAGGTGATACACTGGGATCTCATGGAGCCCACTGAGCAATAGAGTATGGAAGCAGGTAGTGGTAGGCTCAGGAGTAGAATCTTACACACTAAGCCTCTGGTCAAGCCTCCTGTTCCCCATTCTCTCTTGCAGAGCTGCGGGCTTCACGCCTCCTCACTACAGGCAATATAATGGGATCTTAGGGAGCCCAGTGAGCAATAGAGTATGGAAGCAGGTAGTGGTAGGCTCATGAGTACAATCTTACACACTAAGCCTCTCGTCAAGCCTCCTGTTCCCCAGTCTCTCTTGCAGAACTGCGGGACTCACGCCCCCTCTCTGCAGGCGATACACAGGGATCCTAGGGAGCCCACTGAGCAATAGAGTATGGAAGCAGGTAGTGGCAGGCTCAGGAGTGCAGGTAGTGGCAGGCTCAGGAGTACAATCTTACACACTAAGCCTCTCGTCAAGCCTCCTGCCCGCTATAGCCAATAACAGTGCGAAACCAGACTAAAAAGTGCTATCCCTTAACAAAATATCCACTTACAAAATATAAATCCTGGATTAAATTTTGTTTGGGAATATGTACACCTCAGCTTGAGTTAACAAGGCATAGGAGATTTGCCCCCAGCATGTCATGCTGGTCAAGCATCCTGTGTCCCAGCTGCTATCACCAATAACGATGTGAAACAAGCATTAAGCTCAGCTTCCATTTACAAATATATATCCTGGATTTTGTTTTCTTTGGTAACATGTACACCCTGCATAGCCGTCAAGTTGCCCACCTTCATGCATGTATCTTTGAGCTAGTCCTGTTTTTTCCAACTGCATGCTGGGACTTGTAGGCCCATCCTTCCAGTGGGAGACGACGAAACGACCAGTTCCAGCATGCAATTGGAAACAGAAATCAGGACAGTCCTTACAAACATAAAATCTGGATTTCATTTTGTATGGGAACATGTACACCTTAGACTTGTTCAATAATAAGGCATAAGACATCTGCATTAAGGCCTTTATTATAAAAGAGAGGAATTGATTGGGTTAAAGGGAGACTCTGGTCTTTTGTGTTTGTTTACCTTGATTCCTGAAGAGTCTGTTATACCCTTGGAGCGATTATGGAAACCCATGTGTAAAGACAATATGTTTACATGTCTTCTAGGAATTGAATGCTCATGCATCCTGTCATCAGAGAGTCACATGCACATGTGTACTGGATCCCACTTAAAAGAGACAGCCCAGAACATGTAGAGCCTGTTATTTCACCAGAGAAAGGATTTGTTATGGATTGAGTAAGGAAAGAAGGCAGAGAAGAGACCTTAAATGATGACAGATTTAGAAGAGATCTCCCCAAGGGATGTGATGATCTAAGGTGGGCTCTGCAGTGAGTGTGGGCCTCAGATTCTGGGTGCAGTGATCGCAGCATTCATTGGCCTGGGCATAGACAGACCTGGAGACTAGAGAATGGAGCCTGGTGGCAGGGCATACATTGGACAAGAAGGTCTGAAGAGAAAACTCTTATAAGGCAACACATTGCTCTGCCTATGCTCCTAGATGTGTAATAGCGAGAATAGCCATGGTATGTTGACAGTTCTCATCCTCATAGTTAAGGTTAAGTTTTCCTATCTACCTTTAAGGAGTGGATGAGCATGGGGGAACCAGTGGAGACTTTACACTGGGGGGAGGCGCCTGGAAGTCTACCAATGTTGCCATATTCATGTCTCTTGGATTTTGTCCAGAGTCTACTAGTCCAGGGCTTGCAAAATCTACTAGCCCACTAGCATTGGTGAGTAGTTGTTATGAAGGGGCGAGTACCATTTGTATGATACTCGAGCTTGCTGGCGAGTATGAGGATGTTAGAAACTTATTTTCCATTTACCACAAACACACTTTGCAGTAAAGGGCAAATGCAAGTTTCACTGTGCATGCTTGGCAGCATTGCACCAAATATGAAGTGTGCTTATGGCGACATGTGCCATTTTACAAAAAGCACTGGTAAATATTGTGTCACATTTCACCTAGGGACGAGTGCATATCTCTTAGGTCGAGTATGTAAACTAAGGAACTCGCCCTCCAGGTCTAGTGGGATTTTTATGAATTTGCAAGGCCTAAGTGCTCTTGTCAACTCATGGAGGGCTGATTATCACTGATCCTTAGGTTACTCCAAGGTCAAATGGTCTCAAAGATGGAGGAAGGCCTTCTGGATACGACTGGTTGACTTGAGTAGAATACAGGTTGTTTGTTTGTTTATTATTTATAATGCACGTCAGACCAGAGGGTATCAGGGCGCAGAGGATACAAGAAGGCTTTCAGCTTAGTTACAAGGTGACATAATGTACAAATCAGGATATACAGGCATAGTATACAGAATATACAGGTTAAGGTAAATACATAGAAATCATATAATAGTGATTTACACAGTACAAGCAGGAACACATTTACAAGGCAGATTAGTACTATTTACAAGGCTGCAGAAATGGAGGCTGGTCTATTACTTGTCGTTATCTTTGAACATATTAATGAGATTCTGCTGAGGTTGGTGAATGTTTGGTCAGTTCAAGCGGGGTGGAGTTCCAAAGCTGAGCTGCCTTGACCGGGAAGCTACTGCCCCCGATTTTAGATAGTTTGTATCTTGGCACAAGGAGACAGTTAGTATTGACTGTTAGAGTGGACCTACATGAAGATTTTCTATTGATCGCCTCTGTCAAATAACATTGTGCCCTATTATTTAGGCATTTGTGGGTGAGAGATGCCGTTTTCAGTCGGATTTTGTCATAGGCAGATGGCCAATTGTATTGTCTTCTAGTCTCTGAAATATGCTATTTTCTTGATATGCTTAGTGCAGCTGTGAGGGCATTGTTCTGGAGTGTCTGTATTCTCTCGACAGTGTATTTGTTGGCACCAATGTAAAGGTCATTACAGTAGTCCATTTTGGACAGGATGAGGGCTCTGGCCAAGATAATACAACTGTTAGAGGATAGGAAGTCTTTGCCAGCTCTAATTAATTTACATGTATATGCAGTGGAGGTAGCCAAAGTGTTTACCTGTTTGGTAAATGTAAGGGTAGAGTCACTTCTTTGGCAACTTTAATGGGGTTCCCATCAATGGTAAAGGATGAATATTCGGGGCCTCATCTTGTGAGATGGGAGGTAGTGCCGAGGATGATGAGCTCCGTTTTTACATCATTGAGGCACAGACCATGGGAGGCCATCCATGCCTGAATGATGTTGTACATTCTATTCACCAAGGCCAAATTCTTATCATAATCCCCAGTAAGTGGTAAGAGAATCCGAGTATCATCTGCATTGTATGGTGTAGATGATACCAAGATGGTCTAGATCATCAAAAAGGGGGTTCGTAAATGTTATACAAAGTCGGAGAGATACATGATCCCTGGGGCACCACACAGGTGATGGGGATAGGGTCTGCCGCTGCTGAGGGAGAGCAGACTCTCATAATCCCGTTACTGAGGAAGGATTGTATCCAGACTATGTCCTCCTTAGAGAAATGGGCTGCTGAATCCAAGTGGTTAAATAAAACCTTGTGGTCAACCAAGTCAAATGCAGCCAAGAGGTTGAGAAGGAGAAGCAAAGCTGATTTTCCATTGTCTGAGCTCGTCAATTTGGGCCCTGAGATCAATTAGTGCTGTTTCCGTGCCATGTTGTGGCTGGAAACCTGATTGGCAGGCTCCTAAAAGTTGGTTAAATTCCAGGAACTTCTGAATTTGGGTGTATGCTACCTTATCTAATATTTTTAGGCGGAATGGCACTGTTGTGATGGGCCTTTAATTAGTCGGTATAGTAGGGTCTAGAGTTTGTTTCTTGAGGAGAGGGAGTACCCAAGACTCTTTAAGGTTGTTTGGGATAGTACCTGATGAGAAGGAAGCGTTGATAAGCTTTGAGATGAAAGGTGCTAGATCTCTTGCGGCATCCTTGATTAGTTGTGCAGGGCATTGGTCACCCTGGCAGTTTGAAGGTTTGAGCGAAAGTATAACCTTATCAACCTCGAGAATAGAGATTTTCGAGAAGCTAAAGCGGGTTAGATGTTTGTTGGGATGTGTGGGAGTTTAGTTAGGTAGAGTCAAGGAGGTTAGGGAGAGTTTCTTTTGTGCTATCTTGTTCTGGAGATTAGAGACTTTGTTGACTAAAGCGTGCTGAATATTAAAACACCAAGTTTTGTCTCTGACGCAATTGTCTTGTACTAGAATTGGGGTCTCAGGAGTTATGGTGGCTTTTAGGCTTGCCATTTCTCAATTTGAATGGGGCAATATCACCAAGAGTCATGGTCATAATTTTGTTATATTTGTCGACTAACAAATTGGGTTCCATACTGTCGGTAATGAATTAAGAATAGGTAGGATGCGGGGTAGAAGTTTATCTAGTGTAATGTTCTTTTTGTTTCTAGTTAGTGTGGGTGGGGAGAATATGGTCGACTTAACGGTGGGCCTTTGGTTGTCAGCGTAAATGACAGAAGGTGGTGGTCTGTCCAGACTTGAGGGGTGATAGTAGTAATCGAGGCATTGCAGTTGTAATCCGCCACCCAATCAAGTATTCTTCCCTTGTTGTGTGTTGCTAAGTTCACTCTCTGAATGAAGCCAAGTTCTACCAGGATATTAGCCACAGTGGTTGCTTCTTGATCTTGATCTTTAGGGTCATTAAATCCCAGATAAAAATCCCCCAGTAGTAGGGTTTAAGAGGTGCTTTTTAGGTTGTCCGGCAGAATAGTGGAGATATCTTCTTTGAAGGTGCCAATAGGACCACGTGGTCTATATATGAGATGGATATTAAGAGTTTGGGAGTTGGCGATAGGTATTTTGACTGAAAGGGATTTGCATGATTTGATGTCTAGAGAAGGTGCTAATCTCATGGATAGATTAAATTTAGCGATAATGGCTATGCCTCCTCCTCATGACTCACGTCTATCTGCTCTCAGAATAGTGTATTCGTCCGGGACTGCTAGGGAAAGGGCAGGACCTGCTGCATCATGTAGCCAAGATTCAGTGAAGGCTAAAAAGTCGTAGTTTTCTGCTGCAATTAGGTCAGCTATCTCTGTAGCGTGCGCTACTAATGATCTTGCGTTTATTAAGACCCCCTTAAGGTCTGATGCAGGGCTGTCTAGCAAGAGGGGGGAAGGGATACTGGAGGTAGTTCCAGTAGCATGTGCGCCAATATGGGGCTTGGATTTTTGGAATTTAGAATGGAGGAGGTTGGGTGGTGTGTGATGTGATGAGATATTAGGCGTAGTCTTTTTTGTAGGTGCAGTTTGTCTATTAGGTAGGCTCTTTCTCTGGCAGTTTATGATAGTAACAGAGTTGGCCAGAGGTTCAAACAGTTTCGGTAATCAAGAGCGAAGTCTAGAGTTTCTATAGGCAATGTTACAGTGGTTGTTTTGGTTGGGTAGTCACTGGGGGGGGATTTAAATTAGTTGATAGTTGTTCATGAGTCAGCATGATGGGAGAGGGTGCATTGGGCACAGTTGTCAAGGATGTTGCCATTGTAATTGAGATATAATGAATAGATGGTATATGGGTGGGTAGACTAGAGAGACTAACCAGGTTACTCACCGTAGTGACCACCTTACTCCTAGTCCATAGTCCTCTTTCCTCCATACTTATGGGACATCTCTCCGTCCGTTGGGACGTGACCGGAGCACTTTGTAAAAAGCATCCAAAATGTCTTCCAAAAATGTGTCCTTCCTCTCTTTCTTGCGCGGGGCCCGGCATGCGGCCGTAACCCTGCCCCCACCTTGGCACCGCCCCACGCATCGCCCATCAGTCCTTTTCTATTGCCAGGTCAGAGACTTATTAGCAATAACAGAGGAACCTTATTAGAGGGGACGGCGGGCGGGTGTATGGAGGAAAGGGGACTATGGACTAGGAGTAAGGTGGTCACTACGGTGAGTAACCTGGTTATACTCCCACGTTCCGTCCTCTTTCCTCCATACTTATGGGAGATTCCCAAGCACTCCTAACAGGAACTACGGGTGAATGGAAATACCCCTTACTGAAAAAGGTTCTTCAGCACAGCCTGACCAAACTGAGCATCAGCTCTTGAGCTCATGTCAAGACAATAATGCTTACAAAAAGCAGATGGGGAGGCCCAAGTAGCTGCCCTAGCAATGGACTCCCAGGGAACATATTTCTGAAAAGCAAGCGCGGCTGCCTTGCCCCACACCAGGTGTGCATGAATACCCTTAGGAGGTTTCAGCCCTTGGACGGTCAAAGACTCCGTGATGCAGGCGGCGATCCACCGAGAAATAGTCGCCTTAGACGCCTGCTTACCCTGAGGGTTACCGAAGGTCACAAAAAGTTGAGAAGAACTCCTAAGCTCGGAAGTCCTGTCCAGGTAGAACTTAAGAGCTCTTCTGACATCAGGACAGTGCAGAACCCTTTCAGCCTCTGAGGCAGGGTTCGGAAAAAAGACCGGTAGAGAGATCGACTGATTCAGATGGAATTCAGATACCACCTTCGGTAGAAAGGCCGGGTTTGTCCGCAGGACTACCTTGTCCTTGTGAAAGACCAAGAAAGGATGCTCCACTGACAAGGCCTGGAGCTCACTCACTCTCCTCGCTGACGTAATGGTGACCAGAAAGGACACTTTCCAGGATAAGTACTTGAGGTCCACCGTGGCCATTGGTTAAAAGGGTTTATGGCACAGCGACGTCAGGACTACCTTTAGGTCCCACGGCGGATGCGGACTACGAACCGGAGGGTAGAGGCGTGTCAAGCCTGCGAAATGTCTCTTAACCACTGGGTTACTCAGAGAATAAGAACATTGGTCTGTAGAAAGATAAGCTGAAACTGCTGAAAGGTAAGTTCTGCATGACAGAACGTGAACACCCGACTCTCCTAGGGAGGACACGAAGGACAGTACCATGTCAATCGTAGCCACCCTTGGATCCAATTGCTTCTCCAAACACCAATGACAGAACCTGAGCCATTTACTCCTGTATTGGGATCTGGTCGAGGGTTTCCTGGCTGCCTGGATAATATGCATGTTATCCGTAGACAAGTTAAGATGCTCTAAAGACTTGAACTCAGGCACCATGCTGCCAAGCTGAGCGATTGTGGGGAGGGGTGCCACATCTGCAGTTCCCCTTGATGAAGAAGATCGGGAGTTACTGGTAACCTGATCGGCGGATACACCGACAGGTGTTGAAGTTCTGAGAACCAAAACCTGGCTGGCCACCACGGGGCTATGAGTAGAAGCGAACAGTTCACAGAGTTCTTCAACTTCCAAATTGCCCGATGGACTAGAGGCAGAGGCGAGAAGGCGTAAGCTCTCATGTTGTGCCATGGAATCTCGAGAGCATCCCCCAGAGAGGAGGCTCCCAGCCCCCCTCTGGAGGCATACTGAGGAAGCTTCTTGTTCACCGCCGTAGCGAAGAGGTCCACCTCCGGTGTGCAACAACGCGAGAAAATCCATGAGAGGACCTCCGCCTTCAACTCCCACTCGTGGCGGACCACTGTCCGCCGGCTGAGGGCATCCGGTGTGACATTTAGCTTGCCCAGGATGTGCACTGCAAGCAGCCAAACACCATGAAGTACAGCCCACTCCCAAATCTGGATGGACAGGTCCACGAGAGGGGGAGACTTGGTTCCCCCTTGCTGTGTGATGTAATACATCGATACCACATTGTCTGTGCGTATGCGGACCACCTTGTTGGCTATGATCGGTCTGAACGCCCTGAGCGCCAAGAAGATCGGCAGAAGCTCCAAATGATTTATGTGGAGGAGCTTGTCGAGATCTGAGACCTGAAGAAGATCCAACGTCGCACCCCACCCCAGAAGGGAGGAGTCCGTCGTGATCGTCACCGTAGGGGCTGGGTCCAAGAACCCCGCACCCACCGACAGGTTGCTGAGAGATGACCACCAATCCAGGTCCACTCTCATGGAAGCCGGAATCAATATCAATGTGGAATCCGGGTCCACAGCCTGACACCAAGAACTCCGAAGAGCCATCTGAGTCCGCCTCATCTTGAGACGGGCAAGAGGAAGAGCCAACACGCACAAGGCCATGAGGCCTAGAAACCTCTGGAACCACCAGGCCGACATGCTCTCCGACTGCGCAAACATCTGACACGTGGCCAACAGATCCGCCATTCTGTCCCTGGTCAGGTACACTCTGCAGTCGATCGTGTTGCAGCGAAAACCCAGGAAAATCAAGTCCTGCAAGACCGTCATGGAAGATTTCCACCAGTTAACCGACAGCCCAAGATGGAACAGGAGCTGAAGGAGAGACTGAAGATTGCACGCGGCTTTCAACGGGCAAGGACTGCGTAATAGCCAGTCGCCCAAATACGGATACACATGGATACCCTGCAGACGAAGATAGGCCACAATCACCGACATCATCTTTGTGAAGAAACGTGGCACGGAGCTGAGGCCAAAAGGAAGCACTCGAAACTGGAAGTGCTCCTCTCCCAAAGAGAAACTGAGATATCTCCTGTGTGGATTCCAAATCAGAATATGCATGTACGCATCCTGAAGATCCACAACGCTGAGCCAATCGCCCATCTGCAAAGAAGACCGTATCTGGCTGGGCGTGATCATCTTGAATTTCTCTTGAGGTAGGAAAAGATTGAACTGGGAAAGGTCTAGGGTGGTGCGCAGGCCAGCCTGTTTGGGTTTGGGCACCGTAAACAGCTGGGAGTAGAAGCCCTCCCCTCGGTCCCGAGGGGAACGGGTTCTACAGCTCTGAGGTAAAGAAATTTCTGAACCTCGGCTTTGAGGAAGGGCGAACCCGACAGCTGAAAAGGAGGGTTGAGGGGTGGGGTAGGGGTTAGGGGTAAGCGGAAGCCCGCCCGAGCGACTAACAAGACCCATCTGTCTTCGGTGATAGTCTGCCACGCCTCCCAATGAGACGCAATGCGTCCTCCCACCGGGGTCTCGTGCGAGCGCGGAGAACCCTAATTTTGACGGATTTTCAGTAGTGTTGCCACCTGAACCTGAGGAGGCAGCTGAGGAGCGGGAGAAAAACCGAGTCCGTTGTTGCCTCCGGCAGTTATTCCCCAAAGGGGTATCCACTCTGCGAGAATTCCGGTCTAGGAAGCCCCTAAAGCCAGAGGAGGGTCGACTTTGCGATAATGGCCTCTGGGCTTTAAAAGGAGTCTTAACAAGGACCGACAAGGACTCAGCGGTCAGAGGCCTATCCTTCGTCTTACTCAGCTCTACATCTGTTGTAGAATTAAAAAGCTCCTTACCATCGAACGGAAAAGGTCCAACACCTTGTCCTGTACTTCCTTCGAGAATTTGGTGGCATGCAGCCACGCCTGACGTAGGGTATCAACCCCCAGCAAAAGGCCCCGATCCGAGGTGTCTACGTGATGAGCAGCAGCGTCCAGGAGATCCTGGGCCAAGACCCTGGTGTCGGATAACCCCGCTTTAAAGTCTTCTCATAGCTTCTCCACCGGGATGAACTCCTCAAACTCCGACAGACCTTTCCACATCCGCATATTAGCCCCCGCTAACACCAGTTCGGCATTGGCCTGCTGGAGCAATCTTCCTCCCAAGGGAGTCAAGGAGGTTGTCGTCCTTCCCCAGAACCTGAGTAGCCGTCGTAGAAGAGGATGCTGCAGGCCTGGACTGTAAAGTGGCCACAGCCACGACTGTGGCGGAGGGGGCGGACAAGACGACAGGGCCACCTCTTCCGAAGAACGCAGCCTGTATTGCGCTTCAATTTTCTTATTGATGAAAAGTCCAGAGCGTGGCTTTTCCCAGCCCCTGCGGATCTCGGCCAGAACGTCCATCTGCAAGAACAGGCCGTTACGCTTCAAAGGAGACAGGGTGAACGCCCCAGAAAGCACGCCCTCCTGCGGAGCGGGTGCCTCGGGCACCGGAACATCCAAGAAGCACATCATGTCCAGTACCCGGTCATAAAAAGCTTCAATAGAGGAGGGGCAGGTCCCAGTTGTCCTGATCGCCCTGCGCGTCATCCGACAGGTCAGGATCCTGCTGAGCCGTGTCAGGCGCTGCCTAGTCCACAAGGGACAATGGAGGCAAAGGTGGAAGAGTAGGAGAAGGCACCGTAGGTAAAGGGGGTGCCGGAGGAACCACCGGAGGAACAGGTGGAGCCGGGCCGCATGTGGACATATTTCTCTGAAAAGCCCTTTGAAATATTCCCTCATGGGGTCGGTACGCATAAGCGTCTGAAATTTGCCGAAAAAGGCTTCCTCCGAGGACTGCTTTGGAACCGGAGGAGGCCTCTCATCAGGAGGATAATTCCAGGTACGTAACAGGGAAGGTTGCCACAACGGCCCATCACCTGACGTATCCACGAAAATCAACGGTGCCGACCCCGCAGGCAACGAAACACTGGGCGGAAGGGGCATCCGAGCGTTCCAAACAGACTGGCCGATAAGGATGCACACAAGGAAACCTATTTTCACCCGCTGAGGTAAGCCCTACACCTGAGGCCGATGGCGTAGTTGTAGGGGTACCGCCCAAAATGGCCACCGCGGTCGTAACGGGAACGGCCAACATTTTGTCATCACCTGAGGGGAACTGCGGCACATGAGGAAGTGAGGCAGGGGTCCCTGTCGATGGATCAGGGGTCTTAAGTTTAGCCTTAACATAAGGAACCTCGGCAGAGCCGGTACTATGAGGCCTGGAATGTTTCTGCGACATACCAACCGCCAAATTAGCCTTCCCAGGAAGGACCTCGGCACTACTGGTAAAAGAAGAACTTTCCTTCTTTGCCCCCTCAAAAAATCTGGTGTCGCCACAAGAGCGGGAACAGTGAGAAACAACCTTCACCGACAAGATCTTGCCAGACCTCTCAGAAGAGTTGGTAACTTTAGCCTCTGCATGAGGGATGTCGGACCCAGGTCCAGTAACAGCCTGACTAGCGTGGGCCTTCAACATCCGTTCGGTAACACCAAGCCCAACCAAGGCCTCGGGGCGTACACCGGTCTTATTTTTGAGGGAAGCCGAAAGAGAGGCCTCAGAGCGAGTTCCGGTACCCCACGACTCAGTAGAACTGGGTCTACAAGCAGCCCCCACATGAGGGGCCTCAGAACGTACTCCGGTATTCACAGGCCCCTTACGGAGACCCTCGGAGAAAACTCTGGAACAATTATTAGGCCCCGCGGGCACCTCAGGGCAATCCCCGGTGACAGAGCGATCAACGCCCCTCCCGGCTCAGGAAGAACCCGGAATGGTGTCTCCCAGCCGGGGTGCTCTGAAAAGTAAAGAACTTACCAGGCGCTTCTTCTTTTCGTCGATAAACTCTTGAAAATGCGAAGGGGGAGTTTGTCGGAACACCTCCTCCCACCGCTCCAACCGACGTTGAAGAGCCCGGACCGAAAGGGAGTCACAGTAAAAACAGGAGTCCCAGCGGTGATCCGGACCCAAACACTCTAAACAAAGAGGAGAGGGATCCGCCCTCGCGAAGCGTCGGTGACACGATGAACAATCAGGAAAGTCTAGTTTGAACGACAGACAGACTAGTACACGATCGCTAGTGAGAGCCAAAGAGGAAAAAAGGGAAGAAAATCTTCCGCGGATGCAAGTGCGTCCAGTCCCGAACGAGCGAAGAAAAGGACTGATGGGCGATGCGCGGGGCGGAACCAAGGTGGGCGGGGTTACGGCCGCGTGCCGGGCCAAGCGCAAGAAAGAGAGGAAGGACAACATTTTTGAAAACATTTTTTGGATGCTTTTTACAAAGTGCTCCGGTCCCATCCCACAGGACGGAGAGATGTCCCATAAGTATGGAGGAAAGGGGACGGGACGTAGGAGTATGAGGCATCCTTGAGGCCCAGGGGCATCAACCAATGCTGTTTTTCCATTTCAAAGGTGCTCTTGCATAGAAAAAAACTAAACATAACAGTGCGTCATCACAGAGCCGACGTGTCTTGGCTCTCGCGTTGGGAGTTGATAAATATGAGCAGTTTGAAATAGATGGACCACAAAAGGATCTTTAAACTACGTCAGTTGTCATTTATAGCGTTAATGCATCTTATAGAATCAAATGACTGACGCTGGTTCGTGCCCTGGTGACCCTACTGGCTCTTGAACAAATTTCCGTAACAGAAAACAATCTTGCGTTATCAAGGTATTGTTGGGAGCATCGTGAATTGGGCTTGCGTGACTCATCGCATTATGAAAGGCTTAAGCATGAAAAGGCTCTTCTTGGAATACAGTGGTCTGCCTGGATGAAGCGAGCCGCACTGAAAAGATTCAAGGCGTTCTCTCTGAAAGTAGGACATTATAATTAGAGCAAACGGCTTTGAAGATCTGCTCACCCAACTCCAACACATACTGACTGCGACAGAGGGTTCTTCATCACAGCCCACGTTCAGCATGGAAATTGCGCAATGGTATCCGGGAGGGAAAGATGCGCTAGTTTGTGGAACCCAGAGAGGCCATTCTCTGGCACTGTTTGAGGATCTCTAACACATCAGTAACCCAACACAGCGGTAGAAATGCTCAAGAGATGTCCAGATGGACAGCGATTCCCCAAGTAAGAGAGGAATGAGATGGGGAAGGGGGAATGTGTGTTTGACGTGTGTGCCAGTCTTGTGTGTACACCCGGAGCAGATCAAGAGTACATATAGCCTTGTAAGATCAAGGGCTTTCTCATGAAGATGACCACTGTCCTCAGGCTGATCTAGGGCTCATTTGTCCTCCAACTTATCTTAATGCTCAATATCACTAATCCGTGAGAAGCCAGAGCCTGGCCGAAGAAGACTCAAGAATTGGAAAGAGTTCCCTGCATGGCCATGTAGCAGTAACCTTCAACCAGAGTGGCAGTGATACGTTTTATACTCCTGTTCATGGCCTGCCATCCTAAACATTGTGGGCTTTCCTATAATATATTTAGTTAAGTGATGGATAGAACTTGGTGCATCTGCACAATTTCAATTCACACCAGTCGTACAATTGAGCTGTCTATACCAGAAATTTCTCCTACTTCACCTGGCTCTGTGTTCATTGACCTATTGCAGAAAATCTAACACAGCCTTAGCCATTGAGTGAACTGGTTTAAAGGAGGAGGTAGATGTCTTCAAGAGACAGTGGCTCTGCATCTTACCTTTGGTGTCGTTCACTGGATCCATGTGGCGATAGATATATCCCTCCAGGTAGGAGTGAAATTTGGGAGTGGGTGGAAAGAAGGCCAGACAGATCGCCATGAGCTCCCAGCCCCTTGCCAGGCTGTCGTAGCGAAAGTTTTCTGTGGTTTGCCGACAGAGCTGGATGTAGAGCTCGTCTCTCAAGCCTTGCATGCTCCATCCTTTGGTGGCAATCTCCAGCGCCACATTGAGTTGGTCGGTCTTGGCCCGCCGGTCGCCCATGTACATCTGGATGAGTTTGAAGATGTCGCAGGCCTCCTTCTTGACGTTCCGATCGTTGGTCATGATCATTGGCTTCTTGATGGATTCGCTGCTCCAGGCCAGCATGTTGGCGATCGACACCTTCCGCCGAAAGAGACCTTGGGTGTGTTTGTTGAAGTGCTTGGAGGCCCAGTTCTCGATGTCTGTCTCGGAGGAAGGCTTCCGCAGCGTGAATGTGGGGAAGACGCAGCTAGAGCTGGGCATCCTGTTGTGGCGACTGTTCTCAAATTGGGCACATGCCCCAAGGTCTTCCGACTGAAAAACAGGAGGAAAATAAGTATTACAACAACGTGCATTTTGGAGTCAAAAACAGCTGTAGAGTTTTTAAGGTTGCAGTAGAAGACTTATTTTTAAGCAAAAAACATGGACGTATGGGCATTGTTGCACAGATTAATCACGCACCTTGCAACAACATCTGTGCTAAAGACCACAGACAATACAGCAAATGCAAAATACAATTGCACAAGGGGGCTGAAAGGCCACTAAGACCACGCCTGATTGCAGAGGATTATTGGTACCCAGCTGCTGAAGTGCAGTAGATAGCCAAATGCTAATAAGTATATCAACTTAAACACCAAGTCTACCCAAAACAGGTGCACAGATATGCAAGTAATTAACATTGCATTTTATTCTACTCGGTTTCAATACACAATTGGAAGATTCACAAAATACATGATCATAAGTGATATTAGTAATAAGGTGAAAGTTGTGAGAAAACAGCACTGTCAACTATATGGCCATCTGTGTCGCCCTACGGGCTTTCCCATTTGGGCTTCTTCAAGGCAATATTGCAATAATTAGATATCTAACATGAACGCAGTCAATTCAAAATAAAATATGATTTATTGGATTTAACTTGTGGTTTGACCTTTTCGTGGATATATTTCAAACTGCCGCCAAGTCAGGTCTGCTTATACAGTTGCCCTACAGAAATCTGCCTTTCTTAATTTTCATTATATGGAAGGTTAGTACCCTAACGTTGGGCAACTATTGCACTTTGTGCCACTATTGCACAGCAAATCGTTGTGCTCTCAATAATCAGCATGTGGTGTCTATGTTGTATCATAGTCCCATTGCATCTATGAATCCACAATGCGCACCTAGCTGCCATGTGGGGGTTCCGAACACGGCTGCCGCGGCTCGGTCGAGAGCACAGCAATTTGATGTGCAATAGTGGCACAACGTGCAATAGTGGCACAACATCATGGGACTAACCCTACGTATAACGAAAATTAATTATTCTGAAAGCGGTCCTTATGTAATTCTGTCTTATGCAACGCCACAGTTGCCATTTCCAAGGCCTCTTGGCTATATACTTTGTACTTTTATAAAGAAAAGGCCATGCCCTTGACATTATCACAATAACGAGAGCTAGCTCTGCTGCATCATACATTGGCAAAGGTAAGAAAGCCAGCACGAATGGATAAAGGCATAAGACTTGGCTGCTGTAGGGTGAAAACATTTCCTGCACCAAGACATACTTGGGTAGATGGGGGATATTTCAAGCGGTGAGCAGGGGTGGAGAGAGGGCACAGGAGAGGTAGATGAATGGGTATGGATGAAAGGATTCATGAATGAGAGCGAGCAAGGATGTGTGGACGAATGAATATTGGAACTGAGGAATGATTAAGGGTGTGTTGTTCCAGAAGGGAATAGTTTCTTACCTGTAACTCCATTTCTCCAGCATTGGTATCTTTCATGGATTCACATGCTTTGAATATTCCCCGTCGTCAGGCTGGGAATCCCCGGTACATTATATAGACCCTTTCCCGTAGGAAAACTTTTTCGACGCTTATGCGTCCTATCCACCTCGTTTTGTATCATGCGTGCCCGTGCCGTCAGGACGTCATGATATAAATACAGGCCCCGCCCCCGCGCTCCCTCAGATTTCGGCCCCCAAAGTAGTGGGGGAACCGGTTTGCATGATCAGGGGAGGCAGGTGGGCGCATGTGAATCCATGAAAGATACCAATGCTGGAGAAATGGAGTTACAGGTAAGAAACTATTCCCTTCTCCAGCATTGGATCTTTCATGGATTCACATGCTTTGAATAGATTACATAGCAGTACTACCCCCAAGAGGAGGTGTGCATGCAAACCCCTATACATTCTTCGCAAAAGGCCGTTCCCTAAGATTATGTATACATCAGTAATAGTTTACATAGGGAAAAAACGGACCACATACAGTCATAAATTCCACAGGATGCCACCCCGCAGCCGGGGCTTACCTTACTGGAATAGGTGTCGAAGCACCGCCTGTCCCATCCGGGTGTCTTCGGCATGTTGCTGCGACAGGCAGTAATGGCGGGTAAAGGTGTGTGTAGTCGCCCAGGTAGCCGCCATGCAGATGTCCCCTAGAGGGACTCCGGCCCACAGTGCCGTCGACGATGCCGCTGCTCTAGTTGAATGAGCTCTTGGCCGTCGTAGAAGAGGCTTCCCTGCCTTGGAATGGCAGTACGAGATGGTAGATGACACCCATCTTGAAAGTCCTTGCTTTGAAATGGCTTTTCCTCTAGCACCCAACCCATAGGCCACAAACAGCTGTCTCGTTTCTCTGAACGGTTGCGTACGATGAAGATAAAACTTGAGAGCCCTTTTTACATCCAATGTGTGTAGCATGCGCTCCGCTCCCGAGCATGGCTCCGGAAAAAACGTAGGCAACACGATAGAAGAGTGTTTATGAAACACCGAAGGAGCTTTTGGTATGAACTGTGGGTTAGTGGCTAGGACTACCTTGGTCTTGAAAAATCGTAAGTATGGTGGGTCCACCATTAGAGCCTGAACTTCTGAGATACGTCGGGCTGAAGTGATGGCCACCAGGAAGGCCAATTTCCACGACAGAAACTTCAGAGACGATGATGACATTGGCTCAAACGGAGGTTTCATAAGAGACGTTAAGATCAGATTGAGGCTCCACTCCGGTGGAAATTTCTTCTCTGGAGGGAAACTCCGAAAGAGGCCTTTAAGGAAGTGCTTAATCAGGCGGTCGCTGAACAATGGTGCCGAGTGCCGTCGACGAGTAAACCTGGAAATGGCTGCTAGGTGTACTTTTATTGACGACACCGACAGGCCCATTTGAGCTAATAACAGCAAGTATGGAAGGAGCTGTTCCGGCCTAATCGATTGCGGGGCCAAACCTGGTTGATCCTCACACCATTGACAGAACCTTTTCCATTTGTACGCGTATGAGGCGTTTGTGGAAGGTGCTCTTGCCGCTTGCAGGATACGTCGACAGTCCTCCGGAATCGTTAGCCGACCAAATTCGGCGAAGTCAGGAGCCAGGCCGTCAACTTGAGGCTGTCCGGGTCGTGATGCCAAACGACACCCTCCTGTCGAGACAGAAGGTCGGGGGTCTTCTGGAATCTCATCGGTTCCGCCGCCGCTAAGTGTAGTAGGTCTGAAAACCACACTTGTCTGGCCCAGTATGGGGCCACCAGAATTACCCGACATGGGTACCTGAGGATCCATTGCAACGTCCTCCTGACAAGGGGAAAAGGAGGAAATGCGTACAGGAATTTGTTCGTCCATGGGAATGAGAACGCATCCCCCAGTGAGCCCTGCTGAGGCCATCTGCTTGCGTACTGATGGCATTTCTTGTTGTTCTTCGTTGCAAACAGGTCTATGGAAGGGTGTCCCCATTCCTTGAATACTTGTTGAAGTTGTTGGTCGTTCAGCACCCATTCGTGAACTTCGTTCATTTCTCTGCTGAGGGCATCGGCTTCCACGTTTTTCACTCCTGGTAGGTGAAATGCTAAGATTTGTATGTTGTGTTGAAGGGCCCAATGCCAGATTTTCTGTGCCTCTGTCGATAGGGACCTGGAACGTGTCCCTCCTTGTTTCCTCAAGTAGAACATCGTAGTGGTGTTGTCCGTCATGACACGCACCACCGAGTCCCTCAGTTGCGGAAGAAAAGACTTCAGAGCCCATCGCACTGCTCTCAGTTCTAGCAGGTTGATATGCAGGGAGGACTCCTGCAAAGACCACTGGCCTTGTACCTGTAACATATCCAGATGAGCTCCCCATCCGCTCAGCGATGCATCCGTCACCACCGTCTTTTGGAACTCTGGTTCCAGTAGAGGCATCCCTCTCGTTAGGTGAGTAGACACTTTCCACCAGCCGAGTGCTTGAACTAGTTGTTCGTCGACGACCAGTCTGTCGGACCAGCGACCTCTGCTCTGTGCCCAACGGTCCGCTAGAAATTCCTGGCAAGGCCTCATAAACAGACGGCAGTTGTTTATTAACGGAATGCAGGACGACATGGTCCCTAGCAGGGACATGTACTTGCGCACAGAGACTCTGGTACCGCCGCTCCATTCCGACGCCTTGTTTTGAAGTTTCTGAATTCTTTCGCTGGATGGTTTCACCAGGCTTGTGTGCGTATGAAACTCCGCTCCTAGAAAGACCAAGGTCCTCGAAGGCTCTACTGAGGACTTGTTGAAGTTTATTGCGAAGCCCAGTTCCTGTAAGATGGACATTGTGGCTCGTAGACTGTCTCGTGTTTGTTCCTTGGATGACCCTCTGATTAGCCAGTCGTCTAGATATGGATAGACATGATGACCATCCTTCCTTAAATGGGCCGCTATAGGGGCCAAGCACTTGGTGAACGTCCTGGGGGAGGACTTGAGCCCGAACGGGAGGACCTTGAACTGAAAATGCTTTCTCCCGACGACGAATCTTAAATATCTCCTGTGTCGTGGGCGTATTGGGATGTGAAAATAAGCATCCTGAAGGTCTAGTGAAGAGAGATAGTCCATGGGTTGCACCGATCTGATAACCTCTTGGAGTTTTAGCATTTTGAATTTTTGGCTCTTTAGCCACTTGTTGAGTACCCTCAGGTCGAGAATGGGCCTCCATTTGCCGTTTGGCTTTTTGACAACAAAGAACCTGGAATAAACTCCTTGGCCTTCCTGTGCCACAGGAACTCTCTCTACCGCCCCTTTTCGCAACATAAGCTCCACCTCTTGTCGTAGGATTTGGAGGTGGGGCTGTGTCGAGAATAAAGGAGGAAGACGCGGAGGCTTGTCTTTGAATTGCAGCGCATGACCCATGCGAATCGTGTCTAGGACCCATCGATCTTTGGTGATGCATTTCCATCGGTCGAAGTGATGAGAGACTCGACCCCCCAGGACGTTCCGAAGGCCGTCATTGGTTGCTGGTTTGCTTGTTCTTCGTTGACGACGGACCTGAGCCTCGCCGCCTGGAGGCTTGATAGTCCCTGCTTCCACGTGCCGACTGGGACGCTCGTCTGAACCCTTGTGAAGAGTACGAGGGCCTGTTAAATCCACGGTCCCTCGAGGCTCCAAAGCGGGAGTTTCCAGAAGCACCTCTGAAAGGGCGAAAAGAGCGAAAATTTCTACCCGTTTGAAGGGCGCCGAGGGACCTAGCAGTATCCGTGTCTTCTTTCATCCCTTTCAGCGCTTCATCAACCTTTTCGCCAAACAGGTGCTCCCCTTCGCATGGCATGTCCAGGACTTTGTACTGTACTTCAGGACGGAAAGTAGTACATTTGAGCCACGCTTGTCGACGAAGCACTACTCCATGGTTGATTTGTTTGAAACCAGACTCTGCTAGGTCCACTGCGATATTAATAGCGTGGTTCGAGGCCTCCTCGCCGTCCCGCACCAGTAACATAGCTGCTTTTCGGTGTTCGTCTGGCAGGTGTTCTAGGATAGGGGCTAATTTGTGCCACATTTCCCTATCATATCGTGACACGATCGCTAAGGAATTGGCTGCTCTTACTGTCGTCGCTCCGACCGAGAGCACCTTCTTTCCAAATGCGTCCTGCCTCCTAGCCTCGCTTTCCGGTGGCGTTGAACATTTTTGCTGGACCCTGGCCTTCCTAGCTGCTGCCGCCGACACCACCGAGTCAGACAAAGGCTGTGATGTTAGACATTTTGGAGTGGACTCCGGAGCTTTAAACTTTTTCTCGATCCGTCCCTTTATGGCTGGTTCCGAGAACGGATGGCGCATCGTTTTGAGACCTTCTTGCCACACGTGGTCAAGGATTGGGATGGCAAATACCGATTTTCTCCTTTGACCCATATGGTCAAAAAGGAAACAGTCTTTCCTCTGCTCCTCAGGAATCAAGCCGAATTCGGAACACGCTTTCCCCATCATTGCATGGAAGGCTCCCACATCATCAGGGGGAGATGGCTGTGTCTGGCTCCTCGTAGACTCCAATTCTACATCCGAATTCCATGTCGGGTCCCTCGACGGTGACAGGGAGATGTCTGACCCAGAGTCATCATGTATAGAGTCGGACTCCGACAACTCACCCTCCTCCTGAGCTCGAGGACGATCTTTTACCGCCTGGGGAGCCGATGGGTGATTCGTCGACGAGCGAGCCGTACAAGTTTGCTCGTCGACGGAAGGTACAGACAGAAGTGACGATGACGTCCCAGGTTGAGGGAACTGGGTATCCAGCCGCTGTAGTAGCTTCTGAAGAGTATTAAGCACATCCAGAGACAAAACTGTCTGGGGGTTCAGCAACGTGGATGATATAGGTACCATACCCCCGCTCGCACTCGTCGCCGTCGTCGTCGACGTGGAAGGCCGTAAGCCTAAATCCAATGGCTGCAGAACCATGTCACCTTCCCCTTCCGCCGAGCAGGCCGTGTCTGGCTGCAGTAAGACCTCAGGGGGGATCGGGTCATAGACCTCAGGCAGCCAAGCCATAGACTGAGTTTCCGTCGACGAAGGAATCCCAACCGCTGCTGCTTGAACGGTAATAGGCATCGTCAATGACACCGAGGTCGACGAGGAAGTCGTCGTCGTCGAGCCTTTAGACTTCGTTGTCGATTTTGATGCCGACTTCCCGGCTGAAGCTTCTCGACTCACGGAAGACCTGGGACGGTCCCCTGAGGAGGATTTAGACAGCGCCAGCCTCTCCGTCTTAGATGATGAGGAGGAGGAGGGCTTTTTATGAGATGAGGAGGATCCAGCATGTTTCCCCTTATGCTTGTCCTCAGGGCGAATTTCTGCTGGCCGCACCTTCTTCGATGGAGGCTCCGACTTGCTCCTGGAGGCCGTGGAGCCAACTTCCGAAGCCGGGTAGGCACCCGCTCCGTCATTAAGCCAGTCGACCAGCCTTCTTTTACGGTCCTTAAGGGTTTTTTGGGAGAAACCCTGGCATATCTCACATGTATCCGCCGTGTGGTGCGGGTGGAGACAGTAGATACAGTCCATGTGGCCGTCTCCTTCATAAACCTTTTTGAGGCCACAGGTTGCACATGGGCGAAATAACGCCTTTCCAGACATAATTCTCCAGATTTGAACTTCGCTTACGCGAAACAGACAAAAAAACAATCTAGTTATCACTAGTAGTAACACGAAGATCCCACTGCTTTGAAAGACGGTTGAAATCTGAGGGAGCGCGGGGGCGGGGCCTGTATTTATATCATGACGTCCTGACGGCACGGGCACGCATGATACAAAACGAGGTGGATAGGACGCATAAGCGTCGAAAAAGTTTTCCTACGGGAAAGGGTCTATATAATGTACCGGGGATTCCCAGCCTGACGACGGGGAATATTCAAAGCATGTGAATCCATGAAAGATCCAATGCTGGAGAAATGAATGAAAGAATTTGAACGCGGTGAGAGGGTCAGGATGCATGGAGGATGAGGGAAAGTAGTAAATGCAAACATGAATGAAGACACATGCCCCCGAGTAGTGTGCCATTATGCCCTCACTTGGTCATATGATCTGTTTCTGGCTTCCTGATTGGCTGAAAAGTGAACATTCCGCATGTACCCAATTGTCATCTCATGAAAGGAGACTAATGGAATAATTCGTGTTTGGCGCTGCATGCTTTGGGTTCTGCGTTAAATACTTTGATGGTTCTGAGTATTCAGCCCTACCAAGCAGGACTACCTTCCAGTTTTGCCACCAGCGGAACGAGGTGCCACAGCCCAATCGCACCAGACGTCCATGAAGTAGGGGAAATAATGACTTGGCTACAGTCTCGCCTTAGCTGGTCCCAGGAATGTCTTCCATGGCTTCAGTGATTGCTCAGCTGAAGCAGGCAGGGCAAGGGGGCCGTGTGTTACTCCACATATTTGAGTAAGGGGGAGATGGGCCCAAAAGCACAGGAACGGATCATTGTCAAGCCTGCCACTGGGCAGAGGAACTATGCCCTCTCTCAATGCTTTTACCACCGCCACCATTTATTCGGCAGGACTTCCATAGCAATATGCTTCACATCGCCACTTAAGATGAAAGCCCCTTCAATAGCAATGGGAACTAATCACTGCTGAATGCTGCCGGCAGCCATCTTTGGTCAGTCTCATGACGTAGCTGGACAGAGACAAGAGAGCAACTGATGTATGCAGGGAGAAAGACGCTGCCCTGCTGTCAGCAGAGCAACCATAAAAAAAACTGCAGCGCTTACTGTTGGGGAGGAAGAACTGGAGAGAAACGCCCTGGAGGAGCTTCTAACAGCATGGGAAAACTAGAGCCGAGACTTTGGGTCTACAGGGCTGGATAAGGTGCCCGCCTGACTAATCGGGACAGTCCCTAACAGAACAAAGGGACAAAGGGGACTTCTGAAGCAATATGAGACAATGAGCATTGTCTCGGGAGGATAGCTCAGGGGCAAGGTGCTTGCCTTGGAAGCAAGACAACACGGATCAACACAGGTTCAATCCCCGGGTCCACGCTTAGAAACCTCTGGGCATTAAGCGCGTGGGTCTGCGCTTAGAAACCTCTGGGTATTAAGCGCTTAGAAATAACCTACCATATCATACCATATGTCAGCCTTGCAAGCTAGTTCTCACTCACAGAGCCGAGGCTACCAGAGTCACTCTCCTTCTTGGAGCTAAACTTCAAGGGATCAATACAACCCGACTCACATCTGCATGCATTGCTTCGGAAGGCTACTGATATATCTGGTCCACCTTGCTGTCAGAACATGCCTTTTTCAAAAGGAACTCATTCTGTATATGTGTAGGATTTCCTGAGAGAGCCTCTTCACTGTGACCGTGTGGGTGACAGCAAGCTTTTCTTACCTTTTTCAATTACTTATTTTCCCTGAGCTCAGAATATTTTACTGCGGCCTTTACTTGCCAGTGCTCATTATGTATCATAGTGTGGGCCTGAGAAACTGACACCACACAGGGCACTATTCAATTTCAAGAAACACCATGCAATAGCCTCATGCTTGGCCACCTTGCAAGGCCAGGCTAGGAGCTCTCAAAACACAACAGAGATGTTAACAGTCTCATTTGATATACACACACATTGCACATACTTATTTCCCAACTAACACACCTGGGCTACATGGCACGCTAGCACCATGGAATGGGGCACTGGCCAATCAAGATGCTCAGAACGTGGGCTGTAATGTCAGGTACAAGAAACAGTCAACACCGATTTATTCAAAACCTGCCTCCTCGCCTCTTAGTTACCGTCTTAGCTTACCTTTCATCTGCCTTATGGCTAGCATTTTTCCTTCACCTCTAACCTCCCTCTCTCCCTCACTTCCTCTGCCCCCACTCTAGCACTTCACCCATCATGGTCCCATCCCTAACACAGCTGGCTATACCACCTACCTGCTCCTAATAATGTCTAATGTTGGTTGTCCTTTATCTATGTATTCATTGAGAAACCTGACAGTATTCTCCCACCTACTCCCCCGGGATCTTCCATTCAGGTGGCCAGGGAAAGGCCATCACTTTTGGATCCCGACCCTGAAGGTGGACAAGCAAGGGAGGATCACCTGACTGGAGGGTCGCAGGGAATTTCCTATTATACACCAATCCACTCTTCCTCAGTCCTAATGTGTTCTTTTAAATCAAACCCCATCTCCCCTTCCTCATTTCCAACAAGTACTTGGACGAGGAAGAGCGACCGAGAATAATGAAGATGACGCATAGCAACAAAAGAGTAATACCAAGGAAGGCCTACCATCCAACATCTTTGAAGTGTCCCACTAATAGAGTCAAGCATGGTCAGGCACGTTTTCCCAAGTTTGCACACCTGACTCCCATTAACTCTCACCTATTGTATATAAAGGGTGATTCTGCCAGGTTGATTGAGCGAGCTGGGGTTGCTGGATGGAACCAGTAGGCCAAGGAGCAGAAGGCTGCCAGGAGAGGAGCCTGGACGAACCAGTGGTGTGCGGGACACAGAGATGCTGGCCCGGTGTGTGTGTAGGGCTGCAGCGTGGTGAGAGAGCCGTGTCTCCAGGGGATCTGAGGGGCAGGTGGTGACTGAGAGGCTACTGTGGATGAGTTTCGTGAAGCAGAGAGAGAAACTCAGTAGCGTGCGGCTGCACAGAGCGGGAGCAAAAGCGTTATTAAAGGAAGAGCCCGGTGAGCGACAGCAGGAAGAAAGCTAAGAAAAGCAAAAAAAGGTAACGGCAAAGCAAAGCAACAGCCGGAACGCGGCTAGAGAAAGAAAGCAGAATGTGAGGAAAGGGTAAGCTAGATGTGCAGATGGAAAGAAAGACCGAACAAGTGTGCCGGTCCTCGAAAGCAGCTAAGAAGGGGTGCGAGTGACCCAAAAATAAAGAACGGGGCACAGGCGTCCTTAAACAGAGAGAGACAGTGAGAAGGAAAATAGACACTCATGAGAGGGTGAAAGCAACCCGAAACTGAGAAAAGGGTGCAAGCGACACAAAGGAAACAGAGGGTGCCAGAGAGCACAGTGAAGAAAAGAAGGTGCAAGAGAGCAGTGAAAAAGTAAAGAGAAGGGTGCAAAAGGCACTGAAAGGTGGAAGGAAGGTGCAAGACTGCACAACAGGAAAATAAGGTATGCTGAGCACACAATAAAGGAGAAAATAACAGAGTGAAAGAGGCACAGAAGAGGAGCAGGTGCTGCTGAACAAGGAGAGGGTGGCTAGAGGTCAGAGTGGTCACGCCTGGGAGGAGCAAAGAACCCGGCGTTCTCAAAAGTCTCTGATACTACCCCCATGAAAGCACTGTACAGTGGAAGGTACATCCTGACAAGAGGACCCTTTTGTTTGTTTGGAACCAGATGAGCCTGGGCTTGGGGAAGGGAACCAAAAGAGGCTCACTAAAGACACTGCTGAACTTTGTGAAGAGAGGCTAAGACTTGGGGAAGGGAACCCTTAGCGGCCTAAAAGGAACAGTGTCTTTTTGTGGTTTGGAACAGGAAGGACTGAAGCTTGGGGAAGGGGACCCCAAGGGACCCAGAGACCTTGTGAACTATATTGGTTTGCTGCAAAAGCACATCATGGAAGGTTCCAAGGACGACCCTTTTGTGTCTAGCTATTTTGAACTGGCAGAATTACACCTATTGGTAAATCTACTTGAAACCAACTGTGGGTTACATTTTCTTTGAATCACCATGTTTCCCTTAAGAAGGTCCCCTATCACGTTTGGTCAAAAAGTGAGGGCAAGCATAGGTTTGGACGCAGACAAACTTTGGTTTTGGATTTACGGACATCGACAGCCCTTAGAAACATCAATTGAGGCAACAACCCCCAAAGTTAGGGCCAGACAGGCATTACACCAACCCCACAAAGTTTGATCATAAAGGTTTTCAAACTGTTACTTTTGAGTCTGTGTCTCTTGGTACCATGCCTGTCATATAGTCCACTTATGTATTGTCCCCGGTGACGCTTCCATTTACTCTCATCCACAATCCGGTCATACTGTCCCTCAAACCCACCCCAATGTAAGAAGCTCATTGCTTATCACCAAACCCGATTTCGCATCTATGGTATGCTCTTTTGTGATCTAAAGAAATAAACTATGTGTTGTAAGGTTACAGTTCCCCCCCCTTGTAACCATATAATGTAATGCCTGCAACCCCTACTGATGTCCAGCCATCCAAGCGAGGTGCACACTCAATGAAGGAACATCGATCCTAAAGAAGAATGAAGATGGGAGAGTTCATCCTTTAAGGCATATTGAATGCGACAATCAATAGGTGAGCCTAAACACAGCCGGGGCACATACACCACCAAAGTGGAAGATTCCTATCAAATCAATGACTGTGAGCCAAGGCCCCAGTGACGCATGTACTCAGATCTTAGCCTCATTCATCCTGTTGCAGTGAATTCAATATTCTAAAGTCAACTGGGGGCCATTTTGGACCTACACCTGGAGGAAGCAAAGTAAGAGTGCACCTTTAGTGGAGTAAATCCAGCATGACGGAGTGGCAGGCGGTTAGGGTAGGACACAAACATCTTATGTTAGCTTTTAGAGATTTATGCAGCGCACCGCTACCATTTTCATGGACTCCAGGGGCTATGGCGGATCTGAAAAGCAAGGAGGCTTGGGAGGGCTTAGTTAGTGGGATTGAGAGGGAAGACATGTGGCACTTGGCGACCTAACATTTCTTAAATCAGTCCATAGCAGGAAAGGGAACGAAGAAACACGGAGCAGCGTGTTTTGTGATGTTGAGACACGCGGCGTACAGAGCGCGCGCTGTCAATTAGTGTTATTAGGAGACAACAAACGAGTCAGGAAAATGTAATTATCTCCTGCACTGACATTATCACAGCAAGGCAGCAGCGGAGGGGGTGGCACTTTGGAATGGCACTCGGCTACAGCTGCCTATTGCTGCCACCGGGACCAAAGCAAACATTTGATGTCACCAGAGGCCAACTGCATTGCGCTGGTCTGTGGAATGGGGCTGTAATTACTGTTTGCAGGGGCACTCTGGCACTGCTCTGCTGCTAACGCCTTAAGGTACCAGGCCCTTGTACCACAGAGTGGTAGAATGGGCAGACTGTGATGCCACCAGCAGCCCGGGCAGTAAGGGACTTCAGCCAAGTTCAAAAACATTTAAAATATTCCCTCCCATGCACACCACTATGAATGCTTCAGGACTCAAACACTGCCAGAAAAAGAAAAAAAACAGGGCCCCAACCATTATATACCATGCGATGTATTTTTGCGAATGATGCAATGTATATGACTGTACTCACCACCACACATTACACACAATTGTCACATGATACACTAATGCATTCATGTCACCTGGTAATGACCAAACCCTCATCGTCATTCATTGGTGATCACAGTCCATCGCCATTCACGACACCACAATGGAACAATGTACAGTACACCGATTGTTTTTAATCCCAGCCTTGATAAAGACCTTCATGGTTGAAAACACGCGATCAGGCACTCTGTATGCGATCAGGCACTCTGTATGCGATCAGGCACTCTGTATGCGATCAGGCACTCTGTATGCGATCAGGCACTCTGTATGCGATCAGGCACTCTGTATGCGATCAGGCACTTTGTATGCGATCAGGCACTCTGTATGCGATCAGGCACTCTGTATGCGATCAGGCACTCTGTATGCGATCAGGCACTCTGTATGCGATCAGGCACTCTGTATGCTAACAGACCTGGGCACTTTATATGCCAACAAAGCAACACTCTAAATTCCGAACAGATGTGACAATACTTTTTATTTTCTCGCTTCATACACACAACCTAACAGGTCACGCTACCCAAGGTCCAGCGCCTGAGTGTACGTGGTTCTTTCCAACCCCTTCTCACACTACAATGCGGGACAAAAGACCATTGTCCCCTGCGAACTCAACAACCGGCAGCAGGATCTACACCCGATATACACCATGATTAGCACAGTGATCTATTTTTCCTAATGTTCTGACCCTCACTTTGAAACAAAAAAACTAAGCATTGACAATGCCAACAGCTTTGGCTATTGTGTAGTCCCAGAAAGGCCTTTGCCAAGCACTGCTGTAATGAAACTAACTGGCCATTAATGGTAGCAGCTGAAAAACGATGCAAGTACCTGTGCATATAATAGTAGTGTGAGGCAAATGCCCATCTAATACCTATACACAAGCCGAAACTGATGTCTTATAGGGGGCACTAACACATCACCTAATAGCCAAACTGAAAAGGAGGTGACTTTTGCCCCAATTTCCAACACTGCTGTGTCAGCAATAAATGCACTGATGTTCTCTCTCAAACACTTTACTCTGAATCAGACAGCAGCCTACGCAGGACATGGTAAAAACAACAATAACAGAATCATTTATGTTATATAGCGCTCCTTACCCTGCTTAAATAAACTGCTGTTAATATTAGCCATTTTAATGGCACACGTTTTCTCATCACCTCAGGGTAAGCACAGATCTCGGCAGCAAGCACCCAACACAGTTCTCCGAGTGATTCAGATGCAGATGGCTAGTCTTTACACCGATGATTGTAGGAGGCAGTGCTGCCTTGAGGAAAGGGGGTGAGGGGCATAGTGATAGCATGTACAAAGCAGCCCCAAATCAGCAAGAGACCATCCCTGGAGCCAGGGACGTCATGTCACCAAAATGCCAGGGGTAGCGGAAGTGACATCACTTGACCCTTGACCTCTGATGACATCACAGGAAGTGAGGTCATTTGAGCCCACCCCAAAGTAACATCACAAGAAGTGATGGAACGCGACCATTTACCCCTTGACAAAACAGGAAGTAGCATCACATAGCATTATTTCTAAGTACACTATGAAAAATATGGTTACAATAGCACTGTAATGTGATATACATTTCATACAAGAATGGATCACCATATGTATCGGCAGAAAAAAACATGCTATAACTGCAAACTGCGAAAAGCAAAATACATAGTCCGAAATGGGTGCTTATTCTACTCTAAATGCTTTTTGGAGGATTTTGTCTGCATTGTGAATTTGAGGTGTTTAAGAACTGACTAAATCAGAGACTCACCCCTTAAGTGTGCCTGAAATAAACCTTTAATGAGTCTAGCAATTATTGGATAGAATTCCAGAAAGACAAATTATTTGTTATTCCTATTCTTTCTTAGTTTGGGTCACTGATCAAAGTGTCACACTTGTGGAACCCCGTTTTTTTAAGAAGCCTGAACAAGAAAGCCAGCCACTTATTTTTTTCTTTTTTAGGTTTGCGGGGTAGCGGTTGCAAGTGCGACCCCTGGCGACCCCTAAATGACGTCCCTGTCTGGAGCCTTTGATGCTGCTGGCCTGCCGGGGATACACCCAGCTGTTTAATGGCCAGTACGCCCCTACTGGCGGATGAGACAATCCTCTCTCAATTATAAAGCAGGCGCTACTCATTAACAATCATCAGTTATGGAATCTTATGATGTGTGCATGAATAATGATCTGCTGGTTTGGCTCACCGTAGTCCCTTTTAGTGTTTGCTTGTGTTGTTTGTCCTGTCTTTTCTTGTGTTGTGCGTTTGTGTATTGTTGTTTTCGGGGACACGTGTGTAAAGCGGGGTCGGGATATTCTGTATTATTACAACAATATATTTTGATTTGCGTGCTACGTTCTGCTTTTGCAAGATCGCTCACTGCATTACTTACGTTACCCTTTCTTGTTTTTTGACTTGTATTAAATGGTGTTAACACTGTTGTATACTGCTTGTATTTGATGGATTGAAAATGAAAATTTAAGAAAAAAAAAAAAGAAACCATCAGACCAGATTCTTCTACTTTCGCACCCAAAAGATGCCAGTGTGAAATGCTTTGATAAAGGGGGCGAGAAGGGGGAAAGGTCTTATGCAGTATAACTCTTGATCTGTTGTGCTATTCTGCAAGTCTATGCAAAAAGGACGAGCATACTCGCCCTCGGCACTTAAGGGGTTAAAGATTTCTGGTATTAACCACCGTTTGAGCCTGGTCTCCAAGCTCCTCTGTGACAGCTGGATGAAAAGCCACTCCAATGGTTGAACATATTGGAGAGATGTCCATTTTTGGTGAAAAGTATCGCCTTATATGCGATGTGGAAGCGAGAGTATGACGTGCCTTTAGCACGGATACTAAAGAGGGGTCTCCCGTGTGAATGTCATCTTGAACGTGGACCTTCATTTTGGGATGCAAACCGTTTCTAAAGTGTTCTGAACATAGAGGACCTCAGGAAGTGCAGACAGAGCCGTACTTGAAGGATGTCTCCTTCACTCCCTGTATGCCATGCACCCCAAACAAAGGCACCTGCCCTCGCACCCCTAAGCACCCCCTTTGCATATATGCTCGGTTCCAGTGCTGGTCATTGGGCCGGCTCTCGGCGGATCCGAGATCCGGCACCAGATATGGAGCCGGATCTCGGGATCAGGCCACAGTCAGCCACCGAAAACCATGAACAGCAGTGGAATACATAAAAAAGAACCAGTGCCAAAGCCTGCGGTTAAAGGCAATGCTGCCGGCGCGGCCGTTTTTTTTCTTCTTTTTTGAATGTATTCCAGCATTGCTGGATGTCCACTACGTGCCCTGCCCCCTCTAGACCACGCACCCCTCCCCGCCCTTTTGTTGTGGGATCCCCCACCATATTTTTTCCATTTCCACCACTGCTCGGTTCATCAGAGAAACGCTGGCTGGAGCAAGAGGCCCCTCTTCCATGAGCACGGAGGAGCCTTTTATATTAATTCCACCTTCCCAATTTGGATTTTGTAACCAAATGGCCATTTTTGGTGCCAAGGGAATTTTGCTCATTATGTATCCCATTGTGTATGGGAGTTTGTGTCTGTGTGCACTGTGACATGTGTTGCAATGTTGGTCTGTCATTATCTGGGTTATGTTGTAAACGCCACCTTTGCCTGAAATGTTAACATAATAACCGGGTGTTAATGTACACCCTCCTTTTACTTTGATGGGAGCAGGGCCTGTTCTTTCCTCCCGCACGACTTTCACCACCCCCTGCAAAGCATCTAACCCTGTTTAAGCCCATTTGTTTAAACGCACTTAACACCCAGAGGTTTCTGAGCGCGAACCCGGGGATCGAACCTGTGTGCCTCTGTGTCGTCTTGCTTCCAAGGCGAGCACGTTGCCGCTGAGCTATCCTCCCTATCACTCCACCATCCCAATCTCGACTTCGTAAACGAATAGCAGTTTTTGTTCATTTTGTTTTTATGTATTTCATCTTTTTCTGGACATGATACTGGTTTTGTTAACGAACACGTACGTAAGTCGTTTCACATCAACATCTTGTCCCTTTGTACAAGGCTGACAAGGTCTGTGAGGCATTAACCTACTCCCCTCTTGAAAAGGGCTATATTGCCCAAAGAATACGTGCAAATGCAAGCTGGCAAGCGGACTCTCCTGCTGAACCTCTAACAGAGCTCGGTAATGGCAACCCAGGCGGAGAAGGGCAGGCATGGCTGGGTTATGCAGATTAACTCCCAGAACAGCCCACCCTCAGAACACGAGGAATCAGCCCTTCACATCACTATAACCATTCCCATAAAGCTCCCAGCAGCCATCAAGAACACCCATACACATTCCGGCACAGGGCATTGCCCTCAGAGAAGTCACAGATAAAAACCCACTCTCAAGGTGCCTGTAATTCCTCCCAGAACCTGGCCACTGGCGGCCATTTGCGGCACAGACAGTAAGCAGAAGAGCGGGTGCTCTCCTGTTCCCTTGTGCATTGAGTGAACACAAGCAAGCGGTGCACACAGGTTCAAAGTCTATCGCTGAACAAAAGGCATACTCTGATCGCTAGCACTACCAAAGGAGTGCCACACTGTCACTGCAGACAGGCGTTATAACGCACAACTGACCCCCGCAGAGGGTGGTCCATAAGTCATATTTCCACTGCATCAGCTAGCCTGTTACGTATAATACGTGAGTTCTCTCCAGGGGAGTTGCTAGGTCTGGAAAAGACCCGGGGCTAAGCTGATGTCGGAAAGGTTGGGACTGGGGGCTAGCTAGTCTTTTGGCTGTAGCTCCTGAGATTCTATCCGGGGCTACAACCAAAAGATCAGGGGCTATAGCCCCCTTACCCCCCCCCATAGCAACGCCCCTGGTTCTCTCACAGTCAAACAGTAAAGTCTTCTATTCCGCCCCTATCATACCCGGAAGGCAGCATGCGGCCAAACCGGGATGGCACCCTGGACAATCATCTGCAATCGCTAGTCCTCTTCCCATCTGTGCCCACCACACTTACCTTGCATACAGTCAACCCTAGGCTCAATCACTATGAAGAGTTGGCTGGGCAATCCCAAATACGTCCATCTGCTGTTAGACAGATTATTGGAACTAACAGACAGGCAAGCCTCCATATATCAGTCTCGGGAGAATAGCTCAGGGGGCAACGTGCTCGTCTTGGAAGCAAGGGGACACAGAGCACCACAGGTTCGATCATATCATATTATAAGGGTATGCTGGAGGACAGTTGAAGCCCAATCCCCTGTCTAATTTCAGAACTCCTTGAAGGTACCTTCAGGGGTTGCATGCTCACTCTTAGGAGCATTACCAGTGAACACTTTTCCTGAACATTTACATGGCCTGATCCTTCAGCACTGAGGCCACACTACATTCAAGCTATCATAACCTCTATTCCTTCCTTTCATCCTCACTCTGGACGTTACAAATCTCGCACACTTTTCTCCACTGAACTTTTAACCCTTGTCTCCCATTTGCTTTTCCACTCTGGAGCGCCCTGGCGAGGGTGCAATATGCCACACTTTGGACAAGCCGTGGTGCTGTAAGACCACTACAGTGGTGGCTGGCGTCGTTTAAATCTGACCAACACAGCACAACTGAAAAGTCTCCGACTAACCTTACGGCCCCAGTTAATATAGTGGAATAGGGACGAGCAAGATATAACCAGACCACTGTGAGGTAGGCATGGTATCAAAAGGTAGGCATAAGGAAGCAGGTTTGTAAAACCTTATTAACTTGAAAAAGGGTTGGAGACTTACTAACTGGGCCCATTTCTAAACGGGCCCCATTTCTAAACGGGAGTAGTCTCAAACATTAAACAAAGTCAAAAGGTAGTCACATGTTTGTCAGTCAAAATAATAAAGGTGCTTTTGTCAAACTTATTCTTGCCCTCACTTACTTCTAGAACAATAATGTGTACGGGTTTGTATCAACAATAAAATCGTGAGTCCAAATAATACCAGGATGACACGGGAGCTGTCCCACAACTCCCTTCCCCAAGCTTGAGTAGCTTGGGCTTCAAAAGGTTCCTTGGGTTTAAATAGTTCCCATTGTGAGGAAGACATGGTATCGAGCAGTAGACACAGACACAATGGATACAAGTTTCAAAAACCTTTATTTAATATTTTAGTTGGGTTCGTAGAATTCCTAACTGGTCCTAACTCTAAAATGCGAGTAATCTCGACCATTAAGCAAATAACAAATACGCCTGAGTCAGTCCGGTCAGAATAAAAACGCCTATACTAAGTAAACCTAATCTTGCCCTCCTTCTCAAAATGACAAATGTGTTAAGAGAATACAAACGGAAAATGGTGTCTCAAAAAGAAATATCAGAATGGCTTCAGCATCAACTCACTTCCCCAGGTTCAAACCCACAGGGTCTAGAGCAGAGGTCTTCAAACTGTGGGGCACGGCCCCCCAGGGGGGCGTGGCCGCATCCCAGGGGGGGGGCAGAGCCCAGCATGAAATGTAAAAAAAAAACAAAAACAAAAAATGATTTTTTTATTTTTAGATTGGAGGAAATGGGAAGGGGCAGCTCACCACTGGTCAGACTGGGCCATAAAACGGTCTTAAGCACCAATGAAAAAATGTCCAGCAGTTGCAAATGAATATTCAGTGTTTAGTCACAGACTGTTTGAATAGTACCCAAGGGGTTGTTTTTTGTTCAAATGTAAACAAATGGTGATATTTAAAGAATATTTATTCAGCAACAATGGTCAAAACTACTAGCTGCATAGTGAAATAACTCCTCAAACTGGCCCACATTGGCCAAAAAAGAAGCCAATTTTTACTGGGTTACACTAGCATTTTGCATTTTTGGTACGGTCATCTCCCTATTGCCCTATAGGCCAGTCCAAGCCTGCCGGCTCATCCATAATGGGTGAGGGGGCGTCCACCCACTGGACACCTCACCCATTATGGAGGAGCCGAGGAGCCAGCACAGTGAAACACTAAGCACTCCCTCAGCTGATTTTTCCAGCTGAGGGAGTGCTCCTGGGCTGGCTGAACTGTCAAAGGGAAACTCTGTTTGCCTTTGACAGTTTATTTCCCCAGCCGCACATGATTACTGAGCCATGCAACGCTGGGGGTGTTTTGATTCGCCAGCCTTGCATACCTCATTGGAAATGCTGGCTGGGGCACTGCATGTATGTATGTGCGAGGGGGTGCTCCTGCGCCTCCTCGCACATACGGGCATAGCAACGTGGAGCAGGGCATTTTATCAAACTACGCGAGGTACGTTTATGGTGATTTATTTTTTATTTAAATGTTTATGGATGTGTGTATGCTTGTGTTATGGGACTGTGGTGGGAGCAGGATGGGCGGCAGCACTGGTATAGTGGTGGGAGTAGGGTGGGGAGAGCCCAGGGTCTGTACTGGGAGTAGGGTGCGGTGATGCCCCGCAAAAGTTCATAGTGATTTCTACATACTGTCCATCTGGCACTTTGGGGGGGGGCCCGGCCTGCCCAAACTTTGCTCAGGGGGGGCCCGGGCCAAAAAAGTTTGAAGACCACTGGTCTAGAGAGTCTCTTAATAAACAAAGGATAGGGGGATGGCACAATTCTATCAGTCTTGCACACTTTGGCTTACTCTTACAATTCAACAGTTCAGTCATAGGCTTTCATCTTCTGGTAGTTCAATCACTTCCTTAGGCTTCGCTCGCCTTGCCATCAATATTCAGTTCACATTCACTTTCTTAATTTCTCACAGTTCTGCACAGGCTTCCCTCTGCTGGGCTCAAGCCTGTCTCTCCATCGCAGGGTTCCCTTCCCCACGTTTTATCTATAGTATCTTTTCACAGTCAAAGACTTTTGAAACTGCAAGGAATTCAAATAGACCTCTGCATGACCACTTCGACATCTCTTTCAACAATCCTTCAATTCACAGTCTTCTCTTTCAGCACGAATGCCTCTTGGTAATTTTAGTTCTTATTCTCTTTAGCTTGCCTTCTTGGGCTTTTCCACAATTCTTATATTTTGTCCTCTTGGCATATTCACAGTTCACATATTTCACTTTCCCCTTATTCAACTTTCTTTATCGCGGTTGCTTTCTTTCCTTTGATCTCTGCTGTAACATCTTTCAAAACTCATAACATTTCATAGAAACTTTCGAATGTGCGACTTCACCTGGCAAGAGCACTCTGTTAGTTTGTATCCTCTCCTTTCAACAATTTTCTCTTCATTCGCGTTTTATCGGCACATGCACAACCTTCAACTTCAAATTACAGTTCCTTTCCCTTTAACATCAACCAGACTTGTGTTCCCATCCATTACTCACTGGTCGCGTTAATTGGATTTCTTTAATCTTTTTCCTACAGCTCAAGGCTGTTATCAAGGCCTCCTCTACTCGTCCCCAATTCTGCCGTTCACCCGGGAGGGTCGGGTCGCGGGACCTTTCTGGCAATTTGAAGGTTTCTTAGCTCCACTCACTTTGCACTTCGAACACTCCCGGCTTTCCGAAAGCATGTAAATATTGCCTGGCTTTCCCTTGATCCTCTCAACTGCCGATCAGCCTGTTGGCCTTCCAACTTCCACAGCCTGGTTCGCATCAGCCTCGGAAGAGCTATTCCTTATCGTACCCAGTCTTGCTCAAAGTGTGCTTGTGTACGCCACCTTTTATCTTCACTGGGAGTGTTAATAAGTGGCTTATGGTCCCATGGTCGGGATCCAAAAGGGATGGCCTTTCCCTGGCCACCTGAGTACGGGATACCCGGGGACTAAGTTGTGAAACACCCTCTGGTTTTTCACAACATAAAGTTCCTTCACGTTTCTAAGGGGTTTCTTTTCCAAAGACTTGGATGCTCTTCTTGTCACCTTTTCTCAGGAATTTCACAATTCACAATATTTGGCTTTCACAAGACTCTGTTGCTCGGGTTTCATCAAAGGTTTCCTTCCCTACAATTCCAACAACTTGACAGTTCAATGGTTTCTCTTCAGATTATATTCTCTTGTTCAAAACTGGGCTTCCCTTCTTAATGAATCAACAGCTCTTCATATCAGAGACTTACGAGTGCACACAGTTTTACTCTGCCCTGTGCATGACCCAGGGGAGTTGCTAGGTCTGGAAAAGACCCGGGGCTAAGCTGATGTCGGAACTGTTGGGACTGGGGGCTAGCTAGTCTTTTGGCTGTAGCTCCTGAGATTCTATCCGGGGCTACAACCAAAAGATCAGGGGCTATAGCCCCCTTAGCCCCCCCCTAGCAACGCCCCTGGCATGACCACTCTGATACTTTGGCTTCATGGGATCGTGCCACCGGCACTATCACTTTTATCACAGTTCACAAACATGGTAGTGCCCCATGGACTCTTTAGCTTCTTTCAGGGTTTGAGCTTGCTCTTCCCATCTCATGCAGCTCCCCTCTCATGCTTTCTATTTTGGTCATACTTCGAGCTTTGAACAGCTCCCCTGCACTTTCACAGAGTATTTCAATTTCAAAACAGTCTTTCGACAACGTGTAAACGTGCAAGCGACCACTCCGTTAGTTTGTTTCATTCACCTTCACAAATTTCGCTTTCACATTACAGTTCACAATGGACAACGAAAGCTTTATATTAAGCGCGTCTTTCATCCTACGCTTGTCCTTCACTTGCAACAAATTATCTCTTGCGCTTCGCGTCTTTCACCAACAGGGCTTCCATTTCACTTTGAACTCACTGGTTGTGATTTCTTCAGCGCAGCTTTTGCGGTTATGTCGTGTCGATATCAGGGGCTCCTCGCCTGCCCCTCAGACACTCCTGTGCTTCCTCGCTGGCCATGGGGAATGAGCACCTCTTCAAAGACTTCCCTTCAGAGATCAGCACACCATGCAATCCCCGTATGGCTCCTTGGAGAAACGGCTCTCTCGCCATGCTTTCTCGAACCTTCTCAAACCACAGGCTTTCAGTGTCTCATGCTCCTTCCTCCCACAGCAGATCTCGAGGTACTCAGGCTTTCCCAGTTGCCCATCAGCTCATTCTCTGATTCGTGTTCCTTCTCGGGCTCCAACTCGTTCTCTCGGTTTCTGGCAGCTACTCCTTTTATTCACTTGTGGTGTATTAACAGGTTCCAGGTGGACACAATCTTCGCCCAGTGCCTGACTTCGCCTGACCTTGTTAGTGGGACATTCATGAAAATAGTAGAGTGCCTCTGAATGTAGTTTCGTCGTTTTATTGGCAAAGGAATGGGGAAAGTGGGTGTCTGGGGAACAATAAGCCATATAGGCTGAGGGGCTATCTAGTAGGAGGGAGTTCGAAAAGGGGGGATACCATTTCTCATTTTTTGGGTAATCCCTCCCCAATCCCTGAGGACTTTTCTACCCAGGTGGATCTTCCCTCGTTAGTCCGCCCGCAGGGTCGGGATCCAAAAACGATGGCCCTCACCTGGCCACCTGTTTAGAGGATTCTCAACACTAAGGTTTTACACACCACCTATACTGCTGTGTTGGATACCATTGTGCAGAAGCACCTAGAGCGTATCAAGTGCTAGACGGGATTACCACATTAACTAATTTTCGGCCCAAATAACTGCCCAGACACAAAGAATATGGCAAAGTACTACTTTATTATCAGTTCAATAAAGTGAGGAAATCTGGCAAGCATAACAAGTCACAGCCTACACACTCTTGAATACATTTCAGTTACACAATAGCTTTATACCTCAATGTACATCAGCTATAACATCTAAAAACATATCGGGTGGAGGGATAGATTAAGAAAACATTATACCTATAGCTCATTTAGGTGTTGGTAACCTCATTGGCGGCCCCTTATTGAGTAGGCACGCCTTGAACTACCTCTAACTACGTATAATACAGATAATAGCAGAATAAAAGCAGCAGATTGGCTTCTGCGACAATGCATGGTCCACCATCATATAGGACATTGTGATTGGTTGGCACTTTCTTCCAACCTTGGAATTTCGGCTCGCTAGCAAAATGAAACCCAGGTGCGCAGAACGTCATCAGACAACTGCCCACATGATATGCTATGGCATTTATAACGCACCTATACACAAGTATTTCAAGGTGCCTATGAGACAAGGGAGGGGAAACAAAGGGAGAACAAGGCAATGATCTTACTAGGCCAAGTGACATTGAGATCGCGCAAGTGCAGGGGAGAGGGAAGGGGAAAAGTTCCAGGGGAAGGGGAGGAGGAGCAAGTGCAGGACACATGATCATAACAAGTAATGCGGCCAGCAGGTGGCAGTGCAAGGGTTAAGTGCAGACAAGTGTCTGATAAATGCAGGTAAAGAGACTGTAGGGTTGCAGATACAGACCCAAGTGCATGGGTTGCCAGGAGGCAGTGCAGGTGTGCAACTGGGCAGGCAGGGACCTGGGCCCAAAGATCAGAGGGTAGCCAGGTGACCAGTGCAGTATCAGACAGGAGATCAGCAAGGAAGAGGACGAGAGAAGGCAGAAGCAAAGAGCAAACTCTTAAGATGCTTCTGGAACTGGAGATGATTCTGCTCAAGTTTCAGAGAGGCAGGGAGGCTGTTCCAGAGGGAAGCGCCAGCCTAAGAAAGAGTTCTGCCCCCAACTTGTTGCTTGGAGAAGCGACTGACCCTCAGGGAGTTGGAGGTGGAGGAGGAAAGAGCTTGAGTAGGAAGATAGTTCCGAAGAGAGGTGGAGGTATTGTGGTCCCAGGCCCCAGAAGGCCTTGTGGACAATTAGCCTACCATCTCTCATCAGTTAGGCCCTAAGCCAAGCCACTTCTTTGTAGTTGACCTTGCTGACTGTTCTCTTCCTCAGAACTTTAAAGGGAGTGAAGGTACATTGTTATTATCATCTGGAGAATTATGAATAGGCCTTATTTTCTGGTCTTGAACCACGTGTGAGGAGATCATGATTTTGTCCATTTTATCCTCCGATTTAGTGCTAAATGATTAAATTATACTGGATGTTATTACTCTCCTTGGCCTCTGGAGACTTAGTTGCTCCGTCATGCAAGTTTTTTCTGCATCTTTGATTGTTCAATACTTGGCCCTTGCAAATGTTTACTCCTTTGTTTAATCTAAGAGAAATATGTCCTACGTACATGGCTTATCCTCTTCAACTCCCTTTGTGGTTGCAATTGCTTCTTGCTGTGGCATCCTTGATCCTTTGCCAAATAAATATTCTGTGTTCTTGCATGAATTTGTTTTCCAGTGCCTGTCAGCTCTGCAGCCTTAATATCTCTGTCTTTGGAGCTTTTAGCTTACTATTATACAAAACTGGCATCCATCTTTTCAACATGGCTGCTTTACTCGTGTTATATTTCCTACGTTTAGCAAGCTTCTATATGTCTCATATACCTTGCGTTTCTGTGTATATACATCTACTGTATCTCTTCTTACCTATGTTCACGTTGTATATGATTTCTTTACATTTACATATTCGGTTACTTTGTTGCTTCAATCACATCTTTCTTTGAGGTTTCATGTAACGTTTCAGTGCACCCTCATCTCTTTTCTTCATGTTGTCACTTTACACCGGTTTGACTTTACTTATAGTTCTTCTATGTCCAGTGGTGTCTGCACACTTTCTTCAACCACATCAGATTGAGGGTACATTTGGTACGGTTGTCTGAGCACATAACGCCTTTCATAGCTTCGATGCGGTATTGGGACGATACCACGTGTCATGCACAGTGCTTTCTTGCTCCTCTTCCAATTTGACGAGACAAGGAAGTGGGTTCCACGAGTGACATATACATCTGCTTCTCTACACGGTCAGTCTATCAAGGGCTGTGGCTTAAGCTACATAAATAGGGTATTTTGCCTGGCGTACTGAAGATGTTGATTGCCCTACATGACACCACACAAGTGAGGGTAAGATACACACAGGACGGACTAATAAATTATGCAATACCAACTGTGATAAATCCTGAGATGTCATCACTTCTCCCCAAGGGAGAGCCCCTTTTTAAGGGTGTTGAGGCCGCTACCCGATACTCCCCCTGGTGGTGGTACTCAGCGGGAGGATCTCATGAGAAGACACTACAAAAAGGATCAGGTTGAATGCTTCAGATAGACTATTAGTCAACCTCAACTATTGTGGAACCATTCCTTATTAGCAAGTCTTTTTTCATTGCATACAGATTTTAAATATCCTTAGCAGCATATTATCACATAAATATAAAGTGCATATTTATAAAGTGCTTATCATAGTGAAACAGACACATGGACATTTCTCAACGCTCAGTTCATCAACTTTAGCGAAATAAAAAAAAAACACTGCTGAAATTGTTACAATCTTACATCCTAATCAGTGCATACCTTTGAAAATTGTAATCTGCCCAACAGAGTGCGAAAATGTGTACACCAATTTGAACCCTGGAGGTCCTTAAATTTGTAACAAATCATGCATGGATGGGATGCAGAATACCTCTTACACCAGATAATAAGTCAGACTCAGGAAGTTGACAAAAAGTCTTGTCCAACTGTTTTATTTTCAATTGTCTAAAACAGGGAGTTACAAGGGACGTCGCACAAGCATTCTGGAAACATTTCATAAAAAATACACTTTTATAGAAAAAACTCATGATACGTGATGTCATATTACTTGGCAAACAAGAAAAACCTACGGGGGGTTTGTGGATGTCTTAAGGAGAACATCTAAGTACACTTTGTATATAGGGACGGTTGTGATTGGGTTTCTGCAGTCAGCTCATTCTTAGTGCAAGTCATCATCAACAGTTATTAAGTACACAATATATAGGCGGCTCTCAAACTATAAGGCCCTTCAGTATATGGCCCTCTACAACTGGTTGGCATGCTCGTGCCCATCTGGAACATTTGGCTCACTAGCAGCATGTAAGCTGGTATCCCAGGTGTCAGTGGGTGGACTTGACCATGTTTCCCCACCTGATTAGCCCAACATCTCTCATCGCTCATGCCTTCTGCCATTCAGATTGTCTTTGAACTTGGCCTCGCAAAAGTATCCTTACTCCTAGGAATAGAAGGGGGTATAGGCACAGTTCAGGTCTGCATGCCCAACTCCGATTTCCATCCTTGACTCACATGACAGGAGACCGTATTTCAGCCTGTTTTAAAGCATTTAATTGTCTTGAATTAATACACTTGGCACTTGTGGTGTTCTTAACAAGGGCTGATTCAGCGTCTCACGTTCACTGTTCTTCAAGGATAGATAACCAGTTCTTGGCCGACTCTCCCAAGCCTTTCCATGCGCTTAGCTTCATGTTGCTGCGACAGAGCTTTCTGATCCTTCTTTCTCTGTGGGTCTGAGCTTACTAAATATGTGACACCGATGTCCATAATCTATATAAAGGTGGCACCGCCTGCAGTCTATTCACTAAGTATAGCTAGCCTTTAAGATGACTTAGTCTACTTGTGTTGCTGCATCTGTACAGTTATAAAACGGCTTGCATTTTCTGCAGCCCTCTTCACACGCGCAATCTTCATTCCGCATATGAAAGTTTCCTCGATTATTTTGTCATCAGTTTCTATAAGATCCATACATTCTCTTCATCAGCCAGTCTTCTCAGTGCGTCACGCCCGTTTCTTGGGACATCACAAACTTCTCTTTCTCTCATATTCATATTCCTTCAGGGATCACCTCCAAGAGATCGTCATCTCTATAGGAATACATCATATAGAGTCTTCTCAATGGACACCTCTTCTTTAAGACACTCCGTGGAATAGGCACCAAAACTGGTGTTGTGCATGCCACAATCTCTGGCTTCCAACATATAGGAAGGATGGGGCGGGACTTCCTGCAGAGGCATTCAGCTGCTCCTCTACACATTATTAACAGAAAATGTTTTATGCACAGGAAACGAAACTCCCTATTGGTCTAATTCGTTTTTGCTATGAGAAATTGGTATTTTCATTGTATACCTTCAGTATTTGAGGACAAACACACTATTTCTTGTACTCAAGTCTCCCACGTCTACTTCGTGGTGAGAATTTTCTTCAATTTTAACAAAATGTTTACCCTCAGTGTTTCGGCCTAACAAGCCTCTCAGCGCCCTAGATGTGAACGGCCTTCATCAGGGCTGTAATCATAAATCAAATCGCCCATCTGTGGGTTCCTGTGTTAACGTGTCTGTAATAATAACAAACAACCACCATTAAGTTTCACATATATTCAAGCAAGTCTATCAATTTTTTTTTCCAATTAATTCAAACTCATGAATTTCAACATCAGGTTATGAACAGGGCCACCATCCCGCTTGCACCAATTGCCCAGGTATGTTCCTACATGATGCTCATATCGCTACAGGTCTCGGCTGCGAATTCAATAACAACATAAATTAACCAGGTTACTCACTATAGTGACCACCTTACTCCTAGTCCATAGTCCCCTTTCCTCCATACTTATGGGACATATCTCCGTCCTGTGGGACGGGAGCGGAGCACTTTGAAAAAGCATTAAAAATGTGCTAAAATGTTTGTCCTTCCTCTCTTTCCACTCGCAGGGCACAGCATGCGGCCATAACCCTGCCCACCTTGGCTCCGCCCCGCGCACCGCCCATCAGTCCTTTTCTATCGCCAGGTCAGAGATCTTTAAGCAATAATAGAGGAATCTTTTAGAGGGGACGGTGGGCAGGAGTATGGAGGAAAGGGGACTATGGACTAAGGTGGTCACTACGGTGAGTAACCTGGTTACACAGCTGTTGATCCCCTTGGTGAAGAAGATCGGGACTCAACGGTAAACTGATCGGTGGACAGTTCTGAAACCTGGCCGGCCACCACAGGGCTATGAGCAGGAGAGAACAGTTCACTGTGTTCTTCAGCTTGGAAATCGTCCGGTGAATCAGAAGCAGAGGCGGAAAAGCATAAGCCCTCATGTTGTGCCATGGGATCTCCAGAGCATCCCCCAGAGAGGAGGCTCCCAGCCCGCTTCTGGAGGTGTACAGAGGAAGCTTCTCGTTTGCTGCTGTCACGAAGAGGTCCACTTCTGGAGTGCCCCAACGCAGGAAAAGCCCCGAGAGGATCTCCGCCTTCAACTCCCACTCGTAGATGACCATTGTCCTGCGACTGAGGGCATCTGCCGTGACATTCAGCTGGCCCGGAATGTGTACTGCAACTAGCCAAACACCATGACGAACCGCCCACTCCCAAATCTGGATGGACAGGTCCACAAGAGGGGGAGACTTTGTGCCCCTTCCTTGTAGATGTATGACACCACATTGTCCGTGCAAGCCTCTGGAACCACCAGGCCGACATGCTCTCCGACTGCGCAAACATCTGACACGTGGCCAACAGATCCGCCATTCTGTCCCCGGTCAGGTACACTTGCAGTCGATCGTGTTTTCAGCAAAAACCCAGGAAAATAAAGTCCTGCGAGACTGTCATGGAAGATTTCCGCCAGTTCACCGACAACCCAAGATGGAACAGGAGCTGAAGGAGAGACTGAAGATTGCACGCGGCTTTCAACGGGCAAGGGCTGCGTAAGAGCCAGTCATCCAAATACGGATACACATGGATACCCTGCAGACGAAGATAGGCCGCAATCACGACATCATCTTCGTGAAGACACGCGGCGCCGAGCTGAGGCCAAAAGGAAGCACTCGAAACTGGAAGTGCTCCCCTCCCACAAAGAAACACAGATATCTCCTGTGTGGAATCCAGATCAGAATATGCAGGTACGCATCCTGAAGGTCCACCACGCTGAGCCAATTGCCCATCTGCAAGGAGGATCGTATCTGGCCTGGCGAGATCATCTTGAATTTCTGTTGGGGTAGGAAAAGATTGAACTGGGAAAGGTCTAGGATGGTGCGCAGGCCAGCATGGTTGGGTCTGGGCACCGTAAACAGTCGGGAGTAGAAGCCCTTCCCTAGTTCCACGAGGGGAACGGGTTCCACAGCTGTCCAGAAGTTTCTGAACTTCGGCTTTTAGGGAGGGCAACCCAGACTGCTGGAAGGGAGGGTTGAAGGGTGGGGAAGGGGGTAATGGCAAGCGGAAGCCCGCGCGAGCGACTGACAAGACCCACCTGTCCTCGGTGACGGTCTGCCATGCCTCCCAATGAGATGCTATGCATCCTCCATCGGGGTCTCGTGTGAGCGCGGAGAACCCTCATTTGGTAGGCTTTTCAGTCGTGTTACCACCTAAATCCTGAAAAGGAGGCCGAGGAGCGGGAGAAAAACTGAGTCCGTTGTTGCCTCCGGCGGTTATTGCCCAAAGGGGTGTCCACTCTGCGAGATTTCCGATCTAGAAACCCTCTGAAACTAGAGGAGGGCTGGATTTGCGACAACGGTCTCTGGGTTCTAAAAGGAGTTTTGACCAGGACGTACAAGGACTTAGCTGTCTGAGTGCTGTTCTTTGTTTCAGTCAGCTCCACATCCGGTGTGGAATGGAAAAGCTCCTTACCGTCAAACGGCAGGTCCAACACCTTGTCCTGCACCTCCTTTGAGAATTTGGTGGCATGCAACCACGCCTGCCGAGAAATATCAACTCCTAGCATCAGGCCCTGAGCCGAAGTGTCGACGTGATGAGCTGCGGCCTTCAGCAGATCCTGGGCCAAGACCCTGGCATTGGACAATCCCGCCTTAAAGTCTTCCAGCTTCTCGACCGGAATGAACTCCTCGAACTCCGAAAGACCTTTCCACATCTTCATATTCGCCCCCGCTAACACCAGTACCCCATTGGCCTGCCAAAGCTGCAGGGCCGAGTTAGCAAAAATCTTCCTCCCAAGGGAGCCGAGGAGCTTGTCCTCTTTCCCCAGGTCCTGAGTAGCCATCGTAGAAGAGGATGCTGCAGGCCTGGATTATAAAGTGGCCGCGCCCACTACCGTGGAGGAGGGAGGCAGACAAGATGATAGGGCCACCTCTTCCGAAGAATGTAGCCTGTATCGCGCGTCAATTTTCTTATTGACGAAAAGTCCCGAGTGTGGTTTTTCCCAGACTCTATGGACCTCGGCCAAGACGTCCTTCTGCAAGAACAGGCCGGTACGCTCCGAAGGAGACAAGGTGAACGCCCCTGAAAGCACACCCTCCTGTGGAGCGGGTGCCTCAGGCACTGGAACATCCAATAGGCACATCATGTCCAGTTCCCGGTCGTGAAAAGCTCTAATAGAGCGGGGCTGGTCTTCGCTGTCCTGGTCGCCCTGCGCATCATCCGACAGGTCAGGGTCCTGCGGAACCGTGTCAGTCACCGCCTTGTCCACAGGGCACAACGGAGACAAGGGCGGAAGGGTCGGGGGAGGCACGGTAGGCAAGGGCAGCGCCGGCAGAACCACCAGAGGCGCGGGTGGAGCTGGAGACGCTGGCGGGCATATCTCCCTAAAAAGACCCTTGAAATACTCCCTCATGGGTTCAGTACGCATGAGTACCTGAAATTTGCAGAAAAAAGCGTCTTCCAGAGAAAGCTTTGGAGCTGCCGGAGAAGGCCTCTCATGAGGGGGATAATTCCACGGATGCAGAGGAGAGGGTTGACAAGCCGGCCCCTACCCTGAAGTGTCCACATAAATTAAGGGCGCCTAACCCACAGACAGCAAGATGATATGCGGAAGAGGCATCCGAGCGTTCCAGTCAAAACCTGGACGGAATGGGTGCGCAAACGGAACCTTATGTTCACCTACAGAACCGCTCCCCACACCTGAGGCTGATGGCGTAGTTGTGGGAGAAGCGCCCAAAATGGCCGCCGTGGTTGTGGTGGGAATGGCAGCCATTTTGCCGTCACCTGAGGGGAACTGCAGCACGTGTGGAAGTGAGGTAGGGGTCCCCGTTGGTGGATCAGGGGTCTTCAATTTAGCCTTTACGCAAGGAACCTCGGCTGAGCCGGTACTATGCGACCTCGAATGCTTTTGCGACATACCAATAGCCAAACTAGCCTTCGCAGGAAGGACCTCGGCACTGCCGGTAAAGGAGGAACTTCGACTCCTTGCCTCTTCAACAGTTCTGACGTCGCCACAAGAGCGGGAACGGTGAGAAACAGCTTTCACCGATAAGGCATTCTCAGGCCTCTCAGAAATGTTGGTTTCCTTAGCCTCTGTACGAGGGACCTCGGACCCAAGTCCGGCAGTAGCCTTCCCAGTGCAGGCCTCGAACATGCGTTCGGTAACACCACGCCCCATCAAGGCCTCGGGGCACACCCCGGTACTTTTGAGGGAAGCCCACAAAGAGGCCTCTGAGCGAACTACGGTACCCCACAATTCAGTAGAACTAGGTCTACAAGCATCCCCCACAGGAGGGGCCTCGGAGCGTACTCCGGTATCCACAGGCCCCTGACGGAGACCCTCAGAGAAAACTCTGGTACAATTATTAGGCCCAGAAGGCACCTCGGGGCAAGCCCCTGTGCTAGAGCGGTTGACGCTCCTCCCGGCACATGTAGAACCCGGGAAGGTGTCTCCCGGCCGGGGTGCTCTGAAAAGTAAAGAACTTACTGGGCGTTTCTTCTTTTCGTCTATGAAAGATTGAAAATGTGAAGGAGGAGTACGTCAAAACGCCTCCTCTCACCACTCTAACCGACGTTGAAGTGCCCGGACCGAAAGGGAATTAATAAAAGCAGGAGTCCCAGCGGTGATCCGGACCCAAACACTCTAAACAAAGAGGATGGGGATCCGCCCTCGCGAAGCGTCGATGACAGGAGGAACAATCTGGAAAGTCTAGTTTAAACGACATAGACAGACTATTATGTGATCGCTAGCGAGAGCCAGAGAGGAGGAAAAAAGGAAGAAATTATTCCGCAGATGTTAAGTGCGTTCAGTCCCGAACGAGCGGAGAAAAGGACTGATGGGCGATGCGTGGGGCAGAGCCAAGGTGGGCGGGGTTATGGCTGCGTGCTGTGCCCCGCGCGTGGAAAGATCGGAAGGACAACATTTTTTGCAAAACTTTTGATGCTTTTTCAAAGTGCTCCGGTCCCGTCCCACAGTACGGAGAGATGTCCCATAAGTATGGAGGAAAGGGCACAGGACGTAGGAGTAACAGGATTCTAATGTGTCATTCATGTCCCACACAAGGCTTCTAAATATATCATTACTAAGGTGGGTCTAATGGGAAGAGACATCCCCTCTGGGGACAAGGGAGAACATCTCAGGAGAACACAGTATAACATCCCTCACCCAACACCCTCCCCGCCTAAATACCACATAGACCGTAACACTCCCATGTACCTTTATAAGTTTGTGACTTTAGGAAATACTGAGAGGAAGAAGAGTAGGGACTACTCAAAGAGAGTGTACCAGACAAGTACTGGGACGAGGAGGAGATGTGGAGCCAAAAAGTAGCGCTCCATGTAAGCTGGGTGAGCATTCTACTCATACATGGTAGTGTGAGATAAAAACTAAGAAAGACTTACAATGTTGCTCTGCCATCCCAGAAGAAACCGAGGATCAGGAAGCAGCTCAGTGTGAGAAATTCAAGCAGCTGCAGTCAGGGACACCGAAAAGAAGCAGATGGCATCCCCAGCGGGTACGATGCCGGAGGACCCTTGGCAAAGCAGTAACCTGAACTCGCAGAGGAGGTGGCCACGTGGTCTGTAATGGGTAAGCATACTGCAGATAGACAGAAGCTGCAGAGCCACCGCAGTGCAAGAGAAGCCTGCAGAAGCCACAGGAGACCCAAGCACAGTGATGGCATACCTCAAGGTAGACCAGAGCCTGCTAGAGAAGTCCTGGAAGGTACTGGAGTAAACGGGTTGGCCGGTAGGGATATGAGAGGGTCGTGGTTACCGAATAATCATGCAATAAGAACCAATACTCAGAGGATGGGATGTAACCCCTGAGCTAGAGAGAAGTAGGGATAGCCATAAGGAGAAGTGGTTCCCCAACAGGGGCACATATCAGACCCCCAACCCTAAGGACACAAAACAAGAAAAGAAAAGGACACAAGTCATCTTTCTTGTGGCAGAATACGTGGCAGGTGAGCAAACCAAGTCTGCAAGAGCAAAGAAGTAGAGAAACATGGGTCTCAAACTATCTTCCTCATGGCAGGGTATTGAACCATAAGCACCCCAACTACAGGAAGGAGAAATTAGGAAAAGTCAAAAGTCCTCTTCCTCTTTGTAGAACTTGGCAGGAGAGTAAACTAAGTCTGCAAGATCAAAGAAGCATAGAAGTACGGGTCTGGGACCCGCACCCAAAACAGAAGGAAATTACAAGTCATCTTCCTTGTGGCACTACTTGGCAGGATAGTGAACCAAGTGAGTCACAGTGGGGAAGCAAGGGTCGTACCAGTGCATGAACTGTACTGCTGAGAAACCTAAAAATAGAGAGGCCAGGGGAAGGGAGCCATTCCCCCTGGTGGTGTTAAACTGTGCAGCCAAGTGGAAACAGACCATGGGAGGGGAGCCATTCCCCCTGGTTGAATCGAACTCTGAAGTCAAGGTAACAGGAGAAGGGAGTCATTCTCTTGATAAACAAGACACCAGGGGAAGGGAGTGATTCCACCCCCTGGTTGTCTTGAATTGTTAATCAATATACCAGGCGAAGGCAGTCATTCTCCTGATAACGAAACCTGTAAAGACTTTCTGATACAGAGTGTTAGACGATGGGCAGTGTGTCTGCCACGGGGAAGTGACTGCACTTTACCTTTTTTGTGTTGGAGAACAGTTTTGGGAGGCATTCCCTTAAGAAGAAGATAAAAACTGGAAGTTAACTTTTATCCACAGTCAAGAAGAAGGGAGTTATTCTTCTGGACAGAGAAGATCTATTTTATATCAACACCCTGATTCATGGAATTATTTGCGCATAAAAAGCACTTTTCTACGCTATTCTTCCCGAAAATCCCCATACCACAAACAGGGATTTTCGGGCAGAATGGCGCGCAAATGTGCGTTTTATGCGCAAATAATTCCATGAATCAGGGAGCTAGTTTAGTTTTAAGTGTAAGGGAAAGAAGTAGGGTTTTTGACACAGAACGGTGGACTATTGATTTACATGGACATTCCGGCAGAAACCTTAGTATTTTGGTTGGGCCATGGAAACACCTGCTTAGAAATAGGGAAAGTTAGGTTGTCTCTTTATTTTCCTGACTATAAAAGTCTATAGTCATGCCACCATGGCACCTGTGTGTCTGTCTTTTCCTTCTGCACCCTTAGGCAACCCATACTGGATTGAAATAGCAGTGCGTCCTCGCACCTACCCTCTTTAACCTATTCTTGGCTGATTTGCCATCTTTGCTAAATTGCTCTGGGGCGGATCCACGCAGGCTGGGAACAGAGAGGGTCAGGTGGATGGGGTATGCTGGCGGTTTAGTACTACTAGATATTACTCCTCGTGGCCTGCAGAGGTAGCTAGACTAACTGGCCACTTATGCTGATGGAAATCCGCTAAACTATCGATTTGACAAAAACTAAGGTAATGTGTTCAGGGCACTAAAAAAAGGATTACATATAAATGGATCCTACAACTAGGTGGAAGTGGTGGAACAATATAAGTATTATATCTATATATACTGCTGCAGCTCTCCTTCGTACAAATGCGCCAGACTGGGCCAAATACTGTCTCCAAAGTTACATTTTATTTACAATTGCCCTTCATGGTAACACGTGTTTCGGCAACACAAAAGTGCCTTTTTCAAACCAGGGCTGTTAAGTGAATGAACAAATTAAACATGATGCATTGTGAAATAAACATCATAAATAATCGATGTACAGATAAATAATAAACATTTCATTCCGCATTTTGCCAACAAAAATATTGTTAATATCACAAGTTTGTTAAGAGACAGAGAAGACAAGAGCACCAAATGGTAGACAAAAAAGATATTAGATTCATTGGTTTGAAGCAAGAAAAGCTTGGCAGAAGAGGTGGAAATCTCGAGATGGCACTACGACAATCAGAAGCTAGACTTATTTGTCACATTCAAGCTCTGAAATTCGGTTTGAATACCGACAGTGAAATGTACTGTTTCTTATGAGTCTAATGAATTTACAATGGGGAACTAATCACAATTTCAATATATCCCATCATACATATACACAATGGGCAATGGAGACACATGTCCGCATACAGGACATGAGACAGGCCATTACTATATTCACACAAAGGATTATATATCGAGATTGACTTTTGTAATATTTTCCATTGTACTAAGTGTAAACATATAAAACATGCAAAGTATCATAAATGGCCATAAAAATAAGGCACTATCTAAAATGTACCTCGTTTCAATACATGAGGATGAGGAAAGTGCAATGTTCACTGGTAGCATGTTGTTATAAATCATGTTAGCTTTTAATTCGGTATTCCCTCAAAAATTGAGGTTAAAACTTAATGAGCTACAAATAAAGACATACAAACAATTGTGCAGTGTTAATTCATATAAAGAAACGTCCAATTACAAAACGTAAAATTTGTAGCAAATTGTTGGAGCAACATGAGTAATTAATATCCATTTCACACATGACATTAGCAAATGGTTTGAAATGTGTACGCTCCCGATTTGATTCGGAAATGTGAGTTCAGTAGCAAAAAACGTTTCACCATTAAGGTGTATACTAACTATCCCAAAAGATGGCCGACACGATCATGGCAACAAAGAAAGGACTGCTTTGTTGCCATGACGCCTGCAGACAACACGAACTCTGAGGGTTTTTTTAAAAGCAGTGACTCTGAGAGAATTCAGGTTGATCCACAAGACTTAGGAGCCTAGACCTGCACGGTAAGCTTTCTCTAATAGCCCAGACGTGTACTAGCCAGCGCACGAGCACTCGCCGTAACACAGCATTTACAGTATATACGCGCGAGCGAAATGTAACGCGTGTTTGTGATTAGACCTCACGCGAATAAGATAGCTGGCACCATGTTCGCAAAGGGTTTAAATACGCACACAACATGGCAGTAGGAGCACCATGCCTGTAAAGAGGAAACAGACTGTACAATCTGTACAATTTATGTAAGGCGAAATGGGCATGGCAAAAAAGAAGCAATGCTACGCAGTAACCCAACAGTAGCCAGTAACAAACCAGTTATAGCAATAGGTAATCAGAATTATCTTTTTTCAGGGATTTAACCCGGTTACTACGCCAAGAACAGACTGCAATTTATCCATTACGTTATATCAAGTAAACAGCCAACACCTTTACATAAAAGAGCAAATGGTGTTGTTTTTAATGTTTTTTGGGGTTTAGGTTATTGGTATCCTGTGTCCGTGGTGATACACACAATGTATAGCCAAGTAATACATAAATCATCACTTAAGATTGAGGTTGACAAACTGCACAATCAGTGCTGATCTAAATCAAAGAATCTGTTTAAGATATTTTGGAAGTTAGTTATCCCTTATAGGAGTTTAAAAGCATGTCAACAGTAAAGAAATATAATTGGGTAAATGTGCTTGAAATAACCATCAGTCAGAAATAACGTTCTTTATTCATTATTATTTATTTGTCCCTTTTCTCTGTGCATATCTTTCTCCACAAATATCCTACCATTCACCCATCCCTTGACGTCTCTGTCTCTTAACAAACTTGTGATATTAACAATATTTTTGTTGGCAAAATGCGGAATGAAATGTTTATTATTTATCTGTACATCGATTATTTATGATGTTTATTTCACAATGCATCATGTTTCACTTGTTCATTCACTTAACAGCCCTGGTTTGAAAAAGGCACTTTTGTGTTGCCGAAACACGTGTTACCATGAAGGGCAATTGTAAATAAAATGTAACTTTGGAGACAGTATTTGACCCAGTCTGGCGCATTTGTACGAAGGAGAGCTACAACAGTATATAATTCCTTAATAGAGGTGGGGGTGTGTACCTCTATCTCTCCTGCCAAATGCGACATGTAAACTAATGTTACGAGAATCTAACATCAGGTCGCAGAATGTGAAGGGCGTCGTCAAGCCACCCCATTTCCTGTGTTCATTATATCTATATATACCTAATTTATATATAAATATCTGGGATAATGATCAATTTCCACTTAACGTGGTCTCCCCAGATCAAGCACATATGGAATGCCCTCAGAAGACTCTCTGCGATGCTGCTTGCACTATGGTCATCCTGAGGGAGATCCATCTACTCAAACTCTGTCTCGCTATTCTATATGGCTTTAAAATGTGGTCACTTGGCAGACAGAGCCACGTGGCTGAAATGGAAGGCTATTGCCCGAGAACCATTCTTAGTCTCGCTAAGAGCTTGCAAGTGGGAGTACCTGAGGGCTGAATTATTGCCGACATCCGGCAATTCCTTAGCAGTAGAACATAGATACTTTATGATCAGGAAATAGGAAATGGCAGAGAGGGATTCCCTAGGATTTATCAACCAGCCATGTACTTTGAAATCTACATTTAAAGAGGGATCCTATTGGAAACAGTACTTCAAACCTCCCAATATGAATATGAATAGCAGTGCAGGGAATAATCTAAAGAAATATTAAGACCTATGATTATGAGCAAAATGAAGTGGAGTTAGCAACAAAAGCATTAGCTGCTGAATATTATAAATATTTTTCGATAATAATAGCTCGTTTTTATATAGCGCTACAAACCTGCATGTATCGGAGCAGTGCAATAACAGTTGATATCATTACTCACTGCGTGGTACTCAATTTATCGACCTCAGGAGGATGAATGGCTGAGTTGGCCTTGCCAGCATTCGAACCTGCGTCAGCAGGCTAACACAGATGTCAGAATGAGCTCTCAACTCGCTGTGCTATCTGACCTGCGAGTGATCTAACCTGATCACTTGCCTATCTACGTATGCGTGTTTCCTGGCCCGTAACTTTGTAGGGACTACATAAAAGTAAAATTTAACACGATCAACACTGGGAATGTGATGGGTGCCTGGAATGACATGGAAAGAATATGGAGAACCGGTCGTCTAGGCAGAACGAAATCTGTCGAAAGCGCTGAGATGTGTGAACATTCGTTGGTATGTGAATATGCTATATGGCTGACACTAAGAGATTTTGGGAAATTAATTGGAATGTAACTTATGGTAATAGTATAGATTGTATGGTGACGCTTGCCTGAAAGGTCTTGATTTATCAAGACCATTAGACAAATGTATTAATTAAAATAATTAAAAACGGAATAGTGTAACAGGCTTAAGATGCAGGGTTGGGGAGCAATACCACAGGAAGCTGCAGATCACCACATGACCTTAGGATGGCGAGCTTGGTCCCAGAATTAAACACGGTATACGCCAGAACCAAAAAGTCAGAAAGATACAGTGAGCAGATGATGGTTGTGAGACCGTGGGCAGACATCTTGAATTCGACAATGGTGCATTTGCCAAAGATACCCACAGGGAAATAGACAAAAAGATAGGAGAGGTTTTGTGTCTCAAAGGGCAATGTGACCCAGAAGGCATTTTGTAGATGGGTTTCGGGGCAGACATCCTATAGGAACCCCAGATATTCCATTCTAGTGAGAGACTTTCTGCTTGTCTATCTACCAACATTTGGAACAGGAGTTGATAGATTTTGCATAGTTTTGTGCATGTAAAGCTGATATATTTACCTTTTGATTTTCTTCGGGCCTGTGTTTGTGGCTGGTTCGTTTAAGGATTTCCTTATACCTCTGTGACGATGGTTATTTGGGAAATAATGGAACTTGTTCAGAGGATGCTATAGGCCAATTGGCTTGCAGATTGTACAGATCTGTTGATTTATCAGGGGTCAGGCTATGGAATGGGTTCCTTCGGTGTAGCAGTGTACGCGGCTGTGGTTATAATGATTTCTGATTTTTTGAGGAATTGCTTGTGTCCGATACTCTATGTGCAAGAAGTCTGGTTTCAGTGAGTTAGGGCTGATTGTGGCAGAATGGATATAATAGGTGTGCCGATTTAGTTTGGTGCTGGTTGTTCAGGCCAATACAGGGAGTCCAATAAGTTATGTGTTGGGGGTGTAAACAAAATGCCATGAGCTACGCAGTTATTATGAGAACAGCACCGCGAGTTAAAGTCCGAACGTGATTTGCATGTAAAGTCTGTATGAATTTGGTACGGAGGCACAACTTAAAAGTAAACTAGTTATGTATTAGGTATATAGGCAACAGTGATAAGTCTGCAGTTATTGTGGAGATACACACTCTGATTCAACCTCTGTAAATGCTAACAAACGTTGCTGCTCCCATACGGCTCCCGGGCCACTCATTCCTTTTATTCCGCAATTACCCATCTTTTAGGGTATTAGATATTGATTGTTTTCGCATATTTGTCAGGTGAAAACAAAAGGCAGACTATTCTGCTACAGAATTTTTGCAATGGAAAATTTCCTAAATCACTTGTCCATTTATTGTTGGTTTTCCTTCGTCACCGAACGCATCAAAATCCCTTGGCAGAGTCTTTCTTCCACCCCAATGCATGCCGCTATGTTGCTTGACGAACTCCCAAAAGCCTGCCGTTAATGTTGCACTTTTGAATTAACTTTGCAACTGAGCAAGTGTGAACAGCACTAAATTATTTTGTGCATCTTCATTAAGTCCTTAATTGGTTTAAAGGCTGTCACTGTGAAAACGTTGGCCACTGTAATTAAATCTGACAGTATATAATAGCTTACAAAGCTGACCATTAAAAAGCTTAAGCAGAGTCCATGAACTCTAAATAGGTATGCGACTGAGTAAACTGGAAATCAGTCATTATCACTGCCCGCAATCCGTGGTGAGTGGGGTTTGGGTTTTGGGTTTGATTTTCTGTTATCAGTCAGGATGTCCAAACCCCTTATGGCTTCATATTGATGCCCTATCGCCCCATGGAATATGGAGTATTACGCTGCTCTGGTTGAAGGAAGAGACGCTCCTCAGGCCCTTTCCAGCTGTGAGGCCGGCAAGTGGTGACGGAAATATGGTAAACGGGCGGCACCGTCGCAATGACTCTGCTCCATCTCTTTGGAATGACTATGTCATCTTGGATGATTGACCCTCTCATATGGGAATTTGGGATGGCAAACAGAAATGGTGTAGTTCCTTTCACTCAGTCGGTCAATCATTGGTCCACCTATCACCTGTCCAGTAGGAAAATGAGGATTACCTAATTGGGCAATCTCTCTCCTCTGCCTTTCAACATTTACCTTAGGCTCCTTCTGAAAATAATCAATTGGTTCAAACTGCTTAAATAATCAGAGGAAAGCCACTTGTTGGGGCAATGTCTACTGCTTCTGCAATGAAAACACCCAAAGGTGTGATTGGCAGCCAACAAACTCAAATTGAATCAGACAAAAACGGAGGTAATAGTGGTGGCCCATCAATGAAACCTGATTAATTCTAAACAGTGGCCTCCTGCTTTGGCCATTCTCCTATCCCGCCACATTTAGAAATCTAGTGTTTATGCTGGTGAGGAATTGAACCTTGGATATCAGATTGCTGTCACTTCAAAAGCCAGCTCTTTACCATCTATATGTTGTGGTGCATTTTACTTTTACTCGGCTGTTCTCTTAAAGGATACACGCAACAGTGGATCCCCGTGGGCTCTTCATCAGCGCTCTGATCTTAACATGCCCAGGTGGCACAACCTTCACTGGTGGCCTGTCCAACGAAGGGTTGACTTCAAGACACTCTGTGTCACTCAATGATTGACCTACGCTCCTTGCCCTTATTCGAATCTAAATGGCATCAAACCACACCATCTACATTCCTGCGCTCAGTGGAGAAAGACCCACTGCCCACCCCATGGTCTAAAATGCCTTGCTCTGGAGGTACATCCTTGTCTTTCCTGAAACCTATGCCCTAGAAGGAGCTACACCTGTATCTAGGCCTCCAGATAAGCAGCATAGCTGCCTATTGTACTTCCTAGAACCAGGCCAATACGTATAACTAAGATAAATAGAGATTAAGTCATGTGTCCAGGCGTTGATGCCACCTGAACATCTTGGGGGATGTGGCGAGACCAGGGCTGTTGCTAGGTCTGGAAAAGATCTGGGGAAACACTGTCTGGACTGCCGGGACTGGGGGCTAGCTAGCCTTTTGGCTGTAGATCCTGAGCTTCTATCCGGGACTACAACCAAAACACCAGGGCTATGGCACCGCCTAGCAACCCTCCTAGCATCACCTATGGGTCAGACCAATGGCGTGATGAAGAAAAAGCAGCAAAGCGCTGCCTGATGGCAAGACGACCCAAATGATGAAACGGTACTTTTCATTTTGAGTCATTGCTAGATACAAGGAGTTTTATTCCATGCAACTTCCTTTTACTCGCACCATCCCAAAGGAGCGAGTAAACATTCTTACCTCCAATTCATATCTGGAGTCCTACCTGCCTTTATGTACTTCTCAATTCTCAGCTCGATATCCAGAAAGTAGCCTAAGACACGCATGTCCGTAAACAATGGTCCTACATTGGCACGCAACTCACCTTAAGCCAGTGCCAAGAGGCCATTCTTACCTCTAATTCATATCTAGAGTCCTACCTGCCTGTATGTACTTCTCAATTCTCAGCTAAATATCCAGAAAGTAGCCTAAGACACGCATGTCTGTAAACAATGGTCCAACATTGCCACGCAATTCATCTTAAGCCAGTGTCAAGAGGGCAATTTGTCAGCAATAGATGCACATTATAAAATAACATCATATTGTAGCGGCATAAGCCCAGTTCTTACCCCACCTCAGAGAGGCCCTCTCTGATTAATACTGCCCCCTCTCCCTAACCCTTTTCTATTATTCCTTTGTAGATATGATGAGAGCCACGAGTGGATCAGCAATCCTTGCATGCAAGGTCAGTATTGCAGGCCTCCCCTTGAAACTATATAGGGGTTGGCAAAACTCACGATGGGTTCATAGCTGGCTCCGGGGTAGTTCAGGAGCAATCAATAACACCTGGACTAACTGGCAACTTTATCCTTTTGTCAGGGCAATATTTGAGGGCCAATGTAACACCCGCAACACAACACTCCCCCCCCCTCCCCCGTCAGTGATATGGCCTGTAATCACCAGTAACTGACAGATCCAAAAATTAAATCAACAGTAAGAGGGGCCGAAAAGAGCCAAGAGATGCAAAACCCCAGAGACAACAGATCAAAGCGTGGGAGGCAAGGGGAGAGAAAAACTAGCCGCTAGCCAATCAAACACTCTGGGCATAAGGAACAAATCCAAAATGGCCACCAGTGGTTTAAAGACATCCGGCAATAGCCAGGAACTACAAAGCCTTATAGCCAATGAGATTGCTGCCACTGAAGCCATGGCTGTCACAGCGAATGAGAAACCAGACAATGAAAAGGATCACTTTAACGGGTGCTTGGTTCACTCAAACTAGAGAAAGGACGTAGGGGCTAAGGCTGTTGCTGGATAAGGAGAGGACAGTAAATTTGAAGGCCTAAGAGAGCTGATAGCCTTGAGACAGCGGAGAGCTAAGAGGTCTGCCAGAGCAGATAGGCCTAGGAGAGCATAAAGGACTAGGAGAAAGGTGAGAAGCCAGAGAGAGGTGAGAAGCCAGAGAGAGGTGAGAAGCCACAGAAGAGCAGAGAGGTCTGGGAGAGCAGAAGGGCCTGGGAGAGCAGAGAGGCTTGGTGGATGAGCAGAGAGGCCGCCAAGGACAACAATACAACCGAGAGGCTCTTTGAGAGAGGTGAGAAGCCTTTAAGGTGAGAAGTGTGAGAAACCTGAAGGTGTCTCCCTGACTAGTCCCCGGTGATCTGTCATCCAGGTGGCCAGGACACGCCATCGCTAATGGATACAGTTCCTGGGGGTGAGGGGGTCGACAGGGAGCGGAGGTGGGACACCGGCGGGTGAAACTCGGTATCCCCCTTCTTATGACACCTTTGCTCCATCCTACCACATGGGATACTCCGACACTCTATCCCCCCCCTTTCTGACACTAACACTTTCTTACACCACTAAAGACAACAGACTAGCACTAGAGCCGTTTACTTGACATGTCCTAACTGCAAGGGTCAGGCAAAGTTAGGAGAGCACACTTCGAGCAAGTCATGGTGAGACAGCTATCCCAGAGCGGCAGTTCCAGAGGAGTAGAAAAGTGGCGAGAACCGAAGGGGCAATAAGGAGAGAAGCGACCTTGCCCTTCTCGACCTAGACCCACAAAGCCTCCATGAAAGGAATCATAAGACAGCGAAAAATAGCCAGCATGTGTTCCAGCACATATCAGTGGTACACAGAGCCCTCCTCCACTCATAATCAGGGCAGGGAGAGAAGCTTGCTACCGTGATACCGTCCTTCACTCCAGAGACAAGTAAAGCCCAACGGTTCAAGGCAGCCGGTGTGTCGAAGGGCGGACCGATAAGAAACCGAACTGTATTGAACGAAAGTTGTGAACAGCAAATTAAGGGGAAAATCAGCTGCAGAGGGATCCGGCACCACGTGCGTGCTTACTCGATAGACTCTGGATGATTTCCCTATTGTTGAAACTGCCAATACCAGAAGGCCCTAGGAGAGCCGCAAGGAAAAGGTCAAAGTGGTCATACAGGGGTCTAGCAAAACCCCCTGAACAGTGAAAGTCTTTGACCGGCATGTAATTGGGAAACTAAGGGAGACAAATCCTGCATAGCGAGAAAAGGAGAAGGTACTGTGTGTTTGGCAAGAGTGAACCCGACGGTGGAATGCCGACAGAACGGGGCAAAGCATGATGCCCCCAATGAACATTGTGTTGACAAGAGTGAGCCCGACGGAGGGATGTCCACAGTGGATTGTTTAAAAAGTCATTAAGATTTGTGAATGCAAAAGGAGAAATCTTGTGAGTAAAAGCCGCAGTGAACCCGACAGAGGAAGGCTGCTATTTGAGAGAGATCTGAGCCCGAAAGTGGGGTATCCAGTGGTGAAAAGCCATCATCCACCGTACTTACAGATAGGAACTTTTTGTTTTGTTATTTTGAACCCAACAGATCCTCGGAGGCAGGAGACTTTTTTGTAGAAAATAAACGTAACCAACAAAGATCCTTATACCTGAGAACGGAACTGTAGTCTCGTACTGGGAAAGATTGAGAGTGTTCTACACTCAGGAGTCCCGCCTTCCTGACGTATCATTTGTGAACACTTCTTTCTTTCTTGTGACCACTTTCCCCACACTCTCTTTGTATTTAGTTGTAAGGATTGGCAATATTTTTTGTTTTAGTATAGGCAAGGGTTTAGATAGAAATGCACACCTATGGTAAGTAAGTTTAGTAAAGAAATTTGAGGATTATTTTAAATACATTTTTAGGTGCGGGGGAGGAATGGGGTCATGGCACAAGACCCTGACAAACAGTAAAAAGAAAGAGGAATCAACTTGGGAACCATCCCGTCCCCTGCACACTTTCAAATGTTTGGATTAATCCAATACAGTTGTTCAAAATTGAGTTATACGCATTGTACATATTTTTGTTTCTAACGAATATGGTCAGACACAGAAGTGTGAGATAAAAAAATATATATATTTATAGCCAAGCTATATTATTTTCAACAAGAATTATAGTTCAGAGAGAGATTATTTACATTGCATAGAAACAAAATGGAATCAATAGATGAAGCTCAAATTGAGGAAAAATGGAGTCCAAAATAAATGACGACGCATTTCGAGGAAGTTCTCCTCTTCTTCAAAAGGCCAAACTTGGACTCTTAACGTAAAAGGAAAAACGCAAATTCAGTAAAGAAAATATTGTAGACACAATTCATAGATTATTCATAACATATTCAATTTTTACAATATAGAACATTTAGTGACATTTGTTGTAACATGTCATGATATGCGTTGTAGTACATGCAACATTATAAGGTGAATTATGTGGTCCATGTTTGAGACAGAAACTGAAGGTCTATTAGTGCACCCTTCCTATAAAATAGACAGTAAAACGTGCATCATATTATAGTTCAGTGGAATGATCCCTCTAATGGGACCTGTCAAGTGGAGGGTGAAACATAAGCTAAAGTAAATACATAGGGAAGAAAAGATAATAGTTCCTAAGTTCAACCGATCTAGTGGGGCAGAAATGCGAAAGTCGTTACCTTAGTGAGTGGAAAGTGCCGGAAACCAAAAATCCGACGGCGCAGGAAAAATAAGTAGACAGACTGTCTTCGTATAACAGTTAGTTCCTAGATACACGGCCAGTTCACAGAAGGATACTAGAAATCTGTAAAAAACAGAGCCCGATCAGTGTCAAGCTCAATGTTCAAAAGAAACGGACATTAGTATGAAAAAAATCGAATAACATACCTAACCAAAATGTGGATGACGATAAATAGTCAATAGGGGAACCCACGTGAAGTGTGGACCTCAAATGTCCCTCTGTCGCTGCAGCAGTGCCTCAGAATGCGGGAGTTCTGTCACGCAAATAAACAAGCTGAACAGGAATGGAGTCCTGATTAGTAAAAAATACTCAGAAATCTGATATGGAGACGTAACGTGATGTTTAATAAAGGCAAACTGAAATGTTAAAAATTACCACGATAATTGGTAATTTTCTTGACGTTTACTTGAGCATTGTGAACAATAAGATTGCTACGTCTATATAACATAAACCGACTGATGTTAATAATTTGCTTCACTATTCCAGCTTCCATCCGAGGGCGATGCTCCAAAGTGTACCATATAGTCACATTTTACGCTTGAAAAGAATAATTTCTGACCCAGAAGTTCTAGATAAGGAGTGCACAAATCTTGTTGGTAAATTTCACAACAGAGGCTACCCACCGGAAACTTTGGAATTGCCAAAGATAGACCTTCAGAGATCTCTCGTACAGATTTATTGAAACCTAAATCTGATGTTAAAGATACCCCACTTCTATACATATCAAAATTCTCAAGACAGAGTTTTCAGATCACAAAAAGTATAAAGAAACATTGGAATATCCTTCACAATGATCAAACTCTTGGAACTGTTCCCCACACCTCCAATGACGTGTTTTAAAAGGGGTAAAAATATAAGAGACAAGCTGGTGAAAGCTGAAAGAGTACCAAAGGAGAAACAACTTTTCCTAGCCACCAAAAAACTAGGCACCTTCCCCTGTTTAGGGTGTATGCACTGTAATAACATAATCAAAGGCAATGTAGTGACTCACCCGAGGAATCGTCAAAAAATCAATTTAAGAGACTACTCCACGTGTCTGACATCAGATGTCATATATATGTTGAAGTGCCCTTGTGGCAAAGTGTATGTATGACAGACCAAAAGACCTGTCAAATCAAGACTGTCTGAACACAAGTCGAACATAAGATGTAATAACCAATACTCACCGGTAGCCCGCCACTTCAACATGCAGAAACATTCAATTGCCCAACTACAATACCAGGTGCTGGAAGTTGTCCAACGACCTACAAGAGGAGGTGACTACCAGCCACTCTTACTACAAAGAGAGGCGTATTGGATTGATAAGTTAAGCTTTTTACAGCCCTGGGGTTTAAATGAAGATTTCACATTGAACAGTTTTTTGTAATTTGAATTTATCAATAAGGAATGCTTGATCTTCAACAACATAAACTTGAAAGTTACATTACTATTCTAGTGTCTGACTGTGATCTAAGGCACTACTTTGTTGAGACTAATAGATGGTTGCCATAAAAATCATTGCCTGCAAATTCAATTTAAAAATTGTTCTTATTCTTTACGCTTATTAATGTCATTTTTGTTAAACTTATCCCATTAAATTTTGATCTTTTGTAAATTAAATGCGTTTATCCGACTGAGATTGTCACATTGTACTATGTCTTCCATGTGAAAAAGAGAAATCTAGGGTTAGTCTCCCTCTTCATGTATAATGTGAATTTATATCTTCGACTTATTATAGACTGAGATGTTACACGCATTCAGTAACCTTGCTCTGATGATTTGATAATTATATTTATTTTTTCCCCTCTTAGATCAGAGCGTTCTGTCCAATTTATGACCCTTTTGTCATTACTTATTTCAATTCTACTCCACACGGTAAACTAATAAAATTTGTTTAGCTTTCCTCTCCCCGTTCTACTATGTGCAAACTAGTATTTGTAATGCCCGATTTACATTTTACACTAGGTACCTGCACCGCATGAACTTTTCGTTTCAATCGATCCTATTTCACACTTTTGCGCTTTTCGATTCAAATGAGTACCAGTTACTGTATATCTAGAGGTCCACACTCTATCACAACATATAACCTTGTTTCAAGATGGCCGATCTTTTCAGCCTGGTTGCTTATTAGTCCCTCTTCTTTATCTATAACTCTAGTCCTCTTTTTATCTCCATGGTCACATGCTGTTTCCATGGTTCGTGAACAACAAAACGCTCGGCTGGACAGACCCTGTTCAGGATTGTCCCCCCACGCTCCAGGTAAGCGCGAATGCATTAGCATTTGTCTATCTAGGGACCAGGGATAAAGTTCCTTAGTCTCATCATTCTTTTTTCCTTACACTTTCTTTAGTTGATACTCTACCTAATCCTTTACTGCCGGATTCTTCAGCTGTTGACCAGCTGCACTATCTTGACATCAGCTTCACATCAGCTTCAAGAATTGTGCCATGTGCACATCCTTATCGTGGTAATTTTTAACATTTCAGTTTGCCTTTATTAAACATCACATTCTGTCTCCATATCAGATTGCTGAGTATTTTTTACTAATCAGGACTGCATTCCTCTTCAGCTTGTTTATTTGCGTGACAGAACTCCCGCATTCTGAGGCACTGCTGCAGCGACAGCGGGACATTTGAGGTCCACACTTCACGTGGGTTCCCCTATTGACTATTTATCGTCATCCACATTTTGGTTAGGTATGTTATTCGATATTTTTCATACTAATGTCCGTTTCTTTTCAACATTGAGCTTGACACTGATCGGACTCTGGTTTTTACAGATTTATAATAAAATGACAACCCATCTAACTCTATTGTTCCAATTCAATTATTCTCAATGAGTCTCCTCCCTCACCTTGTCCTCTTACCTCAACTACTCCACAACTGTTGGACACCCATTCATGCGGTTGGCCGATGTTCTGCACTACTCGGGTTGTACCATTTTTCAGGGCGAGCCACAATTTCCTATCTCTAAAAAAATCCAAAATACATTTCGGCACATCAGATAAATAATTTACTTGTGCCTCAATTCTGTTGTAAATTAGTCCCTCGATTTCTTGACCTTTTCTAGTGATGAAGGGAGGGTGAACGAGGGAAGTCACCCACCTTCTGGAAGGTGGAAATATCTTCGTATTGCAATTGGGACAGGTTTTATGGATTTTGTTGCTCGGGGAGAAGATGTCAGCGGGGTGCAGTTATTGTGCAAAACATGATGCATCTCCAGGAGTCTCCTAAAACAGCATCAAAGGGCATTTCGAAAATCATACCAGTCTTACAGAAAAACACAGAAATCCAAACAGAACGGAGGGTAGCACAGCGGCAACCTGCTGGTCTAAAAGTGTTACGAATCCCGGATCCGCACTTAGAAAACCCAACTGAGGTATTATGAAAAAACGATCAAATAAAAAAATAAATCCAAAGAACCCTCCCAGAAACAACTATTCGTATGTTTGACAAAACAATCCAAAGGGATCTTTCAAGAAGTGTTTTAGTTTGTTTTTGAACATTAAAATGGCCCAACCGGAGATGTAATGACACAAAGTGAATTCCACAATCGGGGAGCTGCAATGGAGAGCACCTGTCTAAGGGTTTGCCCCCTTGCCACTAGTATGAGGCGGGCGAGCAGTATCTTAGAGTTTCTGAAGATTGAGAGCCATAAGAACAAGGGCTTCAGTTTAAAGGGAATGTGAGACTATAAAAGCAACCAGGGAAGGGAGACAAGAAGGCATATGATCACCTAGCTCAGTGGTATGCTACCTTTGCCTATACAGATGTTTTGGACTATAACATCCATCAGTCTAACCAGAGGAAACCCCAGCAACGCCCGCTTCCTTTACCCCAAAAACTATCCCCACTAATAATATCCCCTATGGTCGTTCCCGACGACCATATATATGGCGATATTATTGGTGGGGATAATATTACCTGATACCGAATGGCCCCAACTATCTTGACGCGCCGCTGTTTGTAGGACAAATGGAGCGTGGAACAAAGGGACATTTCAAGAGCAATTAATCTACCCGTGCAGTTAACTGCACAGCTTTACCTGCATCTCAAAGTCAACAGATGGGGAAGGGTTTCACTTTTTGAGAAGTGCAACTTGGTATTGCGCTGTTTGGTTTATTTTAGATTCATGAGAATTTAATAAAAATGGAGAAGGGAATGAAGGGAAAAGGCAGCAGCAGATGAGTAAGAGTTAACAGATGAATATAACTCAGAGCACAAAGCAATATCCTGCGGCAGATCTCACAGGAAACGTGGCACAGAAGCCGGGTTCAAGTGGACTATATTCTGGTCAGGATGGGTAATGGGGGAAGTGCCCATATGTACAGTGTAGGGCAAAGGTGTAGGAAAGGAATCAACTATTCAGGGTTTTCTGTTTAGTAGGGTTACTGGTCCCTCTCATTCTCGGTTCGAAAGACAATCTCGGGATTATGGCACCTCCTAAGCATTTTGGACCCCTTTAAACACAGTCTTGTGGATAAAGTGCTTAGCTCGCTACTTGTAATTTCCAGGAATATATTATCCTGCTCACTCTTTAGATGAATGCCCATGTCACTTTGCTCCTATGGATATAGTGCCCTGCTCGCTCTACCACGATCTCGGAGCTATAGCGTCTAGGAAGAGTAGATGTTCATACCCTCTCTCTGGGTCACCATTATAGGCGTGGTTCCTCTGTTCAGCTCCCTGTCTCTCTGCAGTACCAGCACAATGGTTCCCCTGCTGTTGCTACTTCTCCAGGCCCTTGGAAATCTCATGGTCCCTCAACTCTCCCCCTGGGTTATCATCTCTCCTTTTTCACAGTTTTCATCTCTCTCCCACCTCTCTTTGGCCTTTCTGGCCTCTCAGCTCTCTCTGGGGCCTATAAGCTCTCTCTGAGGCCTACAAACTCTCTCTAGGATCTCTCTATAGCTTCTGTAAGGAACTCATGGTGGCAATATAAACTGAAATCTAAAATGGGAGCAAGCTACATCCATCAAATAATAATAAGGCAGTCCTAGTGGTGTCTTGTCAAATAAAAGGGCCAATACTAAAACAATAAAAAGAAAGCAGATTCAACTTGGGAACCCTCCCGTACCCTGCACACTTTCAAATGTTTGGATTAATCCAATTATTATTTTATTGCTATATAGAAAGGGGACTGTTCCAGCCATTATAGGCCCAAAGAGAGCGTTAAAGGCCCGATATAAATTAGAGCATTTAAAGAGGTCTGAGGGACAGCGATTTAAATACGAAGGTGAGGCGGAGCTACTCAGTACGCGACCGGCATGATGCATGATCTGGTGACTCAAGCAAGAAGAGGCGGGGTAGAGGATGTAAAGCGAGCAAGGACCGTCACGGCAGCAGCTGGCTAGGCAATGGAGTGGAGTGTGCCGGCCCCTACAGAAAAAAAAACACATTGCCATCAGCTGCAGGGAATTCCTGAGTCGGCTGCTGGCAATGCGGTCAGTAATGTTGCTTTTGAACATATGGTAAAGGAATTCAGCGGGAGATGGAGCTGCCAGTCTGGGGACAGAGAATTGCATTGATAGGTTTGTGGACCAGGAGGAGAAGTTTGCAAAGGGATCGATAGTACATGGGAGGCCAATTGGTGCGATGGGTTTTGGTGGGAACAGCAACTAATGACCAACCTAGCAGGACGGAAATCAACAAACCCTTTTCTTCACGCTATTACCAGAAAATAATCATCGTGCTGCTCCATTGCAGTTCCTTTGCGTAAACATCTGGTCTTGTATGGCGCTCATCAGTGTGATGCGGCTCCACGGCTTTAAGAGCAAGGATGATACAGGGCTGGCTAACACCAACCAACCTCTCGGATATGGTAAGATGATCATCCAATGTGAGGTTATCTTTTCTGCGGGTGGGTTGCCCCACTTGTTACTCTCTGCATCACTGCAGTGGTTTTCTGTCAGCCAGTTGTGCATGCTACCACCCTCAAATTAGCATACAGCAGATCTCCTCTAAAGTGGGTCTCGGGGAAGCTAAAACACACTCATTGATGTGAGAAAGCACTCACATGAAATGCTTTGCGGCACTGAACCAACTTTCCGCCAAGACCTCATTATTCTCAAGTAAATGTGAAGCACCATGCAGATGTGCAGGACGCATAATGAAGAGCCTCCAGATGTGCAGGGGCTGGACCTCACGCCACGCCCGGCATGCACTCAGTTATGTGATGGTGGAGCTGTCGTCCACACAGCCGGCTGTCGCGGTGCTCATGATGGTGCAGACTTGGCAAGTTCATCCACATTATAGCAGTTCCTTCCTTGTTTCATTCTATTGTGACCCTCAGAGCGAGGCAGCACCAAGTGAAGCCTTCAGACCCCAAGGCATGATAACTAGCTACTTAACGCTAACTAGGCAGCTCCAGAAATGAATCTATAGCTACATAACTTTGCTTTCTAAACCAGGGATCAATGGGGGTTGGAGCTCTGTTCAGTAAGATGCAGCTGAGAACATCTTATAGTTGCAAAACAAACAATATAATTGCGAAAAACAGAAAAGTGTATTAATGTGCTGACAAAAGAATCATGACCAAGGGCCTGTAGTAATGCAAGGTGGTTGACTCACAAGAGACCAAGAGTTCATAGAAATATATGAGGATGGAATCACAAGAGACCAAGAGTTCATAGTAATGTATGAGAGTGGAATCATAGGAGACCAAGAGCTTGTAGTATTATATATGAGGGAGGAATTAAAGGAGTCCACAAGCTCATACTATAGTTAAAGGGTGGAATCATAAGAGACCAAAGGCCCATAGTAATGGTAGAGGGTGGAATCACACAAAAGAACAAGAGCTCATATTAATGTATTAGGGTGTAATCATAAGAGACCAAGAGCTCATAGCATTGATAGAGGGTTGAATTGCACAAAAGACCAAGAACTTGTAGTTATGTTAGAGGGTGTAATTGCACAAGAGACCACGAGCCCATAATGATGTATATGGGTGGAATCACAGAAGAGACCAACAGCTCATGGTAATGTATCAAGGTGGAATCACAGAAGAGACCAACAGCTCATAGTAATGATAGAGGGTGGAATCATACAAGAGACCAAGAGCTCTACATGTATTAGGGTGGAATCAGAAGAAACAAAATGCTCACACTAATGCATGACAGTGAAATACCAAGAGATCAATACCTCATAGTAATGTATGAAGGGGGAATCATAAGGGGCCAATCGCTCACAGTTGTATATGAGGGTGGAATTAAAAGAGACCACAAACTCAGTCATATTAAAGGGTGGAATCGCACAAGAGACCAAGAGCTCATAGGTATGTATGAGGGTGGAATCACAAGAGACCACCAGCTCATAGTAATGTTAGAGGGTGGAATCAAAAGAGACAAAAAGCTCATAGTAATCTATGAGGGTGGAATTACAAGAGACCAAGAGCTTGTAGTATTATATATGAGGGTGGAATCACAAGAGACCACAAGTCCATAGTATTGTTAAAGGGTGGAATCATAAGGACCAAAGGCCCATAGTAATGGTAGAGGGTGGAATCACACAAGAGACCAAGAGCTCATACTGACTTATTAGGGTGGAATCACAAGAGACCCAAAGCTCATAGTAATGGTAGAGGGTAGATTCATAAGAGACCAAATGCTCATAGTAATGATAGAGGATGGAATCGCACAAGAGACCAGGAGCTCATAGTAATGTTAGAGGGTGGAATCACACAAGAGACCAAGAGCCCATAGCAATGTATGAGGGTGGAATCACACAAGAGACCAAGAGCCCATAGCAATGTATGAGGGTGGAATCACACAAGAGACCAAGAGCCCATAGCAATGTATGAGGGTGGAATCACACAAGAGACCAAGAGCTCAATGCATTGATAGAGGGTGGAATCGCACAAGAGACCAAGAGCTCGTAGTTATGTTAGAGGGTGGAATTAAACAAGAGACCAAGAGCACTTACTAATGTATGAGGGTGGAATCACAAGAGACCACAAGTCCATAGTATTGTTAAAGGGTGGAATCATAAGGACCAAAGGCCCATAGTAATGGTAGAGGGTGGAATCACACAAGAGACCAAGAGCTCATACTGACTTATTAGGGTGGAATCACAAGAGACCCAAAGCTCATAGTAATGGTAGAGGGTAGATTCATAAGAGACCAAATGCTCATAGTAATGATAGAGGATGGAATCGCACAAGAGACCAGGAGCTCATAGTAATGTTAGAGGGTGGAATCACACAAGAGACCAAGAGCCCATAGCAATGTATGAGGGTGGAATCACACAAGAGACCAAGAGCCCATAGCAATGTATGAGGGTGGAATCACACAAGAGACCAAGAGCCCATAGCAATGTATGAGGGTGGAATCACACAAGAGACCAAGAGCTCAATGCATTGATAGAGGGTGGAATCGCACAAGAGACCAAGAGCTCGTAGTTATGTTAGAGGGTGGAATTAAACAAGAGACCAAGAGCACTTACTAATGTATGAGGGTGGAATCACACAAGAGACCAAAAGCCCACAGTAATGTATGAGGGTCGAATCACACAAGAGACCAAGAGCTCATAGTAACGTATGAGGGGGGAATCATAAGAGGCCAATGGCTCAGATATATATGAGGGCGGAATCACAGGAGACCACAAGCACATAGTAATATTAAAGGGTGGAATCCCAAGAGACCAAAAGTTCATAGTAACGATAGAGGGTGGAATCGCACAAGAGACCAAGGGCTCATAGTAATGTTGCAGGGTGGAATTGCACAAGAGACCAAGAGTTCATAGTAATATATGAGGATGGAATCACAAGAGACCAACAGCTCATAGTAATGTATGAGGATGGAATCACAAGAGGCCAAAAGCTCACAGTAAAGTAGCAGTGTGGAATCACACAAAAGACAGAATGTTGCATGTCATAATCTATGGGGTGGAATTACACAAGAGAGTAAGGGATCGGATCCAAGTAATGTATGGAGGTGAAGTCACAAGAAACCAAGAGTTCATAGTAATGTTGAGGGGGATAGGACTGCTGGAATGGGCACACTGTGGAACAGATTAATCACTTCTGAGATATATTGAAGAAGGGAACACCAGCAATTTAGTGGCCAAAATTGTAGGATTGGATGCCTACGATGAGAGAGAGGGTGAATCCAAAAACAAGAGGTTAGCAGCTAAGCCCAAAGAACAGTGCTTGAAGAGTGTCTCGGGTAGGCAAAAGCTCGAAAGAAGTTAAGGGTGGCGAAGTGTAGTTCAGGCAGTCTTGTAACGACAGGCTAGCAAAGAAGCAGAAGCATAAACACTGTTGGATGCCAGCTCAAGGATGACGATTAAGGAAACGAGGAGTAAATCGGGTGAAAGCCCCAGACATGTACGGGCAATCATGTGCTGGCAGCATGATAAAGTTTCATATATAGGAGGAAGGTGCTGCCAGCTAAGTAGTATCTTGGATGGTCATCCAGTTACTCTGCTATGTTAACGGATTAGTGTGAGGCTCGTCTTTAAGAGGGGGGCTTTCAATTCTTTCCTGAAGTTGATGAGGGTTATGGCACTACCTAGATCAGGAGGGTGTGAGTCCAAGGTGTTGAGGGCACAATCAAAAAGGATTGACTCAAGATGTTCTGCCTCTTAAAGATAGGAATGTTGATGTGCTGGTTTTGCAGCTGTCTCCTGGGATATCAAGTTCGTCAGAGGGATATTCAGTGGACTTTAAGTGGAGTGATTTATGTGTAGCCCCTGTATCTCGGCCATGGTCCACGCAAGGGTGTACACTTCCCTAACCCGGAGTAGGGACAGTTGCCGTGGATACTACCCCACCACCCTCACCCACCAGTCTGCCTGGATAGGGTGGGGTGCTGCACCTGCCAAAAATAAATTGCTGATCAAGCAAGATGGGCTACACCCTGATTTCTGAGATCATCGATGGACACAGACACCAGAGTGAATTTTATAGGGATCCCGATGGGGACCCATCTTTATTAAACATTCTTAGCCTTTAATACTTTCCTGATTCCCTAGTAGACGTGAGAGCCATCTACAAGGGGACCTGCTACATCAGCCCATCCTTCCATGGAGGGGTCTCAGAACCCTCAGGGAGAGTCTGACACAACAGACACCCTACCTAAACTCAGGTACCACCCACATGGAGTGTGAGGCCAGAGGATGGCCTCTGTGGGTGGTCCCATCTCGCTAAGCGGCCTCAGGCAGGCTGCCACATTATACCGCTACCACACGTCAGAGTACCTCGCGTCCTACCCCTACTTAACCTTTAAAGCTACAGTCCCATTAAAAACCCTACTCAGCATTTAACCTACTAAAGATTGAATTAATAATATCTATACATATAACACATGCATATGTATATTTACATATCACATATAACACACATAAAACGTCACAAAGAGGTGACTGCTGCAGTCAGTCACCCCCTCAAAGTACCTTAAGGTCTGTCTCTGGTGGGGACGCTGTCCATGGGCTTGCTAGTTGCAGGGCTGTCACTATGCTGGTGGCAACGCTGGCTAGAGGCGGTCTGGTAGCTGTGCTGTGATGCCTAGTGGCCTGTCTCCAGTGAATGACTAATGGAGCCTGGCACCACTTCTTTCTTCAGTGTGGACCTGTCCATCACATGGAGCCACCTGCACTCATCACACAGCCTACGCCCTGTTTAAATGTCCTGGGTGGGCGACAACCTGTATGAGTGGGGGTCAGATGAGAATCACCGCCACGGCCCAGTGGCTTTTTGCACCTTCTGGTTGTCCAGTGGGCCCACCCCTGATCAGTGCTGCATCACTTTAGAATCTTCAGGGTGGGCCCCCTTGGCATGGGGGGGGGGTCCACCCGCTATCACTGCTGCTCCAGTGGCAAACTTTAAAATCTTTTGACAGATCTGTTAACACGCGAACTGGCCCTGCCACTGTGCGGCCTGCTCTGACATTTTATCTTCAGGTGGCATCCCCTTTGTTATGGGGGAGCTGCCACGCGACCGCAGGCATTCTGGACTTCTGCCCCCTCCCCTCCTGCAATGCGTCGCGAGGCGCTGGGGGTGGGCGCTGGCCGTCGCACCTGGGCTTCTCCGCTGGGCGGCCCAGGGCTTTCGTTCACCTGGGTCGCTCAATGAAGCCACTTGGGACTTCCTCCTACTACACTAACGTTCATTCGGGTTAGTCAGTGAGGCCAACTCGGGACTTGTTCTTCACCACTCCACCCTTTGCTCTTTACCTCCCGGGCTGCACCTGACATACGCAGTCCGGGAGGACTTTTTTGAAGGGCATGCTTCGAGACAGGCCGTCATGGGCACGGCTGGCCAGCCTGGTCTGGGCCGTTTAACACACGTGTCCCAGACTGGTCCAGGCAGCACCTGGCACACTGCCTCGGCCCTGGATACTGCAGAGCCCTTCGGTCTGGCCCCTGGGCGGGCACACAGCTGCCATGGCCCCAGGGCAGCCGAGATGCCGCTTGCATTAGGAGTTCAGCCCCCTGGTTCAGTCTCTGGGAGGGATCCCCACAACCGCCTGGTGCCATTTTCTGGATTTAGGACAGCGACCCCACCAGGTAAGACTTTTCCTGTACTTGCTCTCCTCTCTCTTCTCCAACTGTCTTTTTATTTTAAACATCGTTGCATTCTTTTCTTTCCCCTGCCCAGCCCATTCTTGGACAGGGGAGTTCTGTTCCATTGTTCCTTTCTTCTTTTATTTTCCTTTCAGCATTCCATCCAGCCCCATGGTGGGCTGGATTGTTTAGTCCAAGACAAACACAGGGAAAAAACACACACACAAAATAGATAAAGCACACACTACGCGCTCAATAAAAAAACTTAATTACCCTACCTGGGTTTGTGGCTTAGTGGATTAATGCATGCACTAGAGGGGCCTGTGTTTGACCTCATTGTCACAGGTTCGAATCCCGGCAAGTCCATTCAGGCCTTCATCCTTCTGAGGTCGATAAAAGGAGTACCATTGAGTTTGATAACAATAAACATCACCAGGATACACCTCTGGGGTGAATATGCGCTCTACAAATACACCCGTTATGTTATGGTGTCTGCTTCTTTATTTCTAGGTGTCGCTTAGGAGACAAGCACATAGCCCCTACTAGTGGGGTCCCGGGCTATATTTGCGCTTGGCAAGTTGTTTTAAAATATACTGGGTGTGTAATGGCAGCCAGTGCAGTGAGGTTAAAATAATAAACTTTCATCGAAGCACTGTACAAGCCTTTGGTTGAAAATAGTGGGGCAATGACCATTGTTCAGATTGAGCTTCAGCTATAGAGCCCTGGTAGAACAGAACAGGACAGACAACTGTGACCTATTCCACCACGGGCACAAAGGGCCGGCAATTACTAAGGCAAATTCATTTGCATACATTTGAAGGCAATTGAAATCGTGATGGGGTTTTAGTACTTGCTTGTCAGGGGAATGATTGGAAGGGTGGGGAGATGGGGGACAGAAGACAGCTCATTCTCACGGCAGTCCTTAAATGTGTGGTTTCAGTCCTAACAAAAGACAGTTAACTGCATGTAACATTGGAGCTTCGCCAGAATAATCTCATTAGGATGTGCAAAGAAGTGAGTTGCCCCCACACAAGTAATATGCCCCTTTCCCACATTCTCTGAAGGATTAGCGGCCCTGACCCCTGAAATTGTAGTCTAGCTGCACCACTGGCTGAGTACTCAACACACAGTTGTGATAGTAAATAGATCGATTAAACCACAAAAGGTTTTTGATCAACTGAATGGATGTTCAGAGTCATCAAGAGGAAGTACCATTGATTCCAGGAGGATGTTACACTCCTGTTAGAAGGATGGCGGTGTGCTGCAGTGCTGGCGCCTGGGTACAGCGCCCTCGTTGAAGGGGCAGAAGGGGCAGGTGAACCACAAAAGAGCATATACTGTGCATCCAATGTCTCGGCGGAAACCCATTCACATCCAGAGAAGTGAACGTGGTTCTAGGAAGTCAGTTTCAAACTTTCAATACATTATTGATATCGCGGTTACTCTGCTAGGGGATATATTCAGGGAGTCTTGCTAGGAGGGGATAGGTGGTATGAGTTCAGGCGGAACTCATACCACCGGGGACTTGACTCTTAGGAAAGCACGACACGAGCAGATGCCTTAGTAAAACAAAGGCTTTAGGGTCATAGTGTAAGAGAAAGACACCTGGGTTGGCATCAATGCTGTGGTATCTGGTGCAACCATTGCAAGGAAAGCGGCTGCTGCGGCTCAGCATCAGTGTGCATTCAAATACGCCAGCAGTTTACGCCGTTCATGCATGTGAACAAGACTTTCATTGTCCATTGTGTGTGGTATAGAGTATTTAGACTGGATTGGGGGTTTTGGTGGTGGTAGAGGGCTTCCTTGACCATTCTGGCGGGAAAATGTGGATGGACACAGACACACAGACTCTCCATTCTTACATCTCCTGTCCCTCACAGATGCAAAGTTTAATCATAGGTAATGGTGAATGCTCCTTTGTGCAGGTACTCACCTGTTTTCAGTGTGATGAGGTCACCTGTTTTGCAGCCTCATAAGAGGCTGAGGGAGCTCTGGGGTCTAGGTGGGGCTCACTCCATGATACAGGTTGGGCTTAGTGAATGCTCCAGAACTTTACTAGTCATTTATGGAGGAGCCCACGGATTTCCCATGACCCATTTGTGGGGATTTAGAGGAGCCCCTACCCCAACAGACCAAGGAAGTTGAAGGAGGAGGCACCAAAAAGCAGTATTGTGTCAACTCCAAGAAAGTTGCCATACTATACCCATCCGTACCCTAGGACTTCATGCAAAACATTAATAGGGGAGACAGTTCACAAACCCGTAGGTGGATCCTTGGGTGGAGCGCAAGTTCGGGTTGAGAAGATATAAGAAGAGACGGACTCGCCCTGGAATCCTTCATGTATTTCACGGGCATTCACGCAGGACAACCAGTGCAGATGGTGGGCGCACGCGCAGTGTGGCATTAAAGATTCTAAGCATACTTGCTGGCGTACAGTTTGTGGGGGGCAAACTCAGAAGCTGTGCCCCGCATCTGACTGCAAAATGGAGGACTGAGTATGTATCACCTCTGGCATGGGTACCGGGCAAAGGCAGATCTAGATTAGTAATCCATTCACAGACCCTGAGAGATAAAGCAGAGGCACATGGCGAGGATGGGGAGCTAGATTGCCAGGACTAAGAGTAGTGATGTAGTCAGGAACCCGGAGCCCATACTGAATTAACCTTTCAATTCATCTGCGCATAAAAGCAGGTAGGGAGCTACTCACTTGAAGGGGCTCACGATGGGAGCTAGAATGACCTTCTGAAGGAGAGTAGTGAGCAAAGAGTGCAGAAAGTGAAAAGGGGAGTGCATTGCTGGGATCATGCCAAAAGGCCATACTCAAAGCCAGTGTAAAAGATGGCAGACGTCATAGCTGTGGAGCCAGAGCTGGAGAAAAGCCAGAACTCATTTTAAAGGTAAGGTGGAGATGCATATTGTCCTGTTCAAGTTAGTGGAGTAAGAACAAAGACAGGTGGTGGGAGGGACAGTTAAGGATGGCTGGGGGCTATAGTGCAGATCCTGGTAGGAGCAGCGAAGCAGAGTAAGACTTGATAATTGACCCTGGACCTAGGTAGAGTGCCTCAGAATTTCTATCAAGAATTAGCCTTATGGATGCGTGGGGGGGAGAGCACTTACCGTTGCAGAGCTGCAAATCAACCTAAGGGAAAAGGGATGCAAGGCTTTCCCCAGGTAGCTGCATGAGGCGGCACCTCAAGCCCACACCGGATGATGGCAGCTCCTGGATTCAAGCCAGGATAAGACGGCAGTCTGGAGAAATACCCCAGCAATGATGCACTGCCGAGACTTGTGAAAACAAGTGTGCAGAGCCCTCCACCCTGGCGATTAAGTTTGGCTAATTGCTGTACTTGGAAAAAGCCTGGGCCTTTTTTCGTCAGATATGGGATAGGCTTCGAAACCTCAAAGCCTTAAGGCTTAGTCTAGTTATGGTCTCTAGAAATTGGTCCCTTTAGAGTGGGGTTTAGACTAGGGATGGACTCTGGACCTCTGGTCCTTCAGAATAGGGTTTAGACCATGGATGGAGTCTGGGACTCTGGTCCTTTGGACTAGGGTGGAATCATATCCTTCAGAATAGGGTCCCAACTAGGGAAGGACTGTGGACCTCTGGCCCTTCAGAATAGGGTTTAAACTAGGGATGGAGTCTGGGACTCTGGTCCTTCAGAATAGGGTTTAGACCATGGATGGAGTCTGGGACTCTGGTCCTTTAGACTAAGGATGGACTCTTGGACCTTTAGAATAGGGTTTAAACTATGGATGGAGTCTGCACCTCCTGTCCTTTACCATAGGGTTTAGACTTGGAATGGAGTCTGGACCTCTGGCCCTTCAGAATAGGGTTTAGAGTAGGGATGGAGTCTGGGACTCTGGTCCTTTGGATTAGGGTGGAATCATATCCTTCAGAATAGGGTCCCAACTAGGGATGGACTCTGGACCTCTGGCCCTTCAGAATAGGGTTTAGAGTAGGGATGGAGTCTGGGACTCTGGTCCTTTGGACCAGTGGTCGAACCGGTCCTCAGGTCCTTTCGAATAAGGTTTAGACTATGGATGGACTCTAGACCTCCGGTCTTTTAGATTAGGTGTTAGACTAGGGCTGGTCTATGGACCTCCGGTCCTTTAGAATAGGGTCTAGACTAGGGATCGACTCTGGACCTCTGTTCCTTTGGACTAAGGGTGGAGTCTGGTCCTTTTCAATAGGGATTAGACTAGGGAAGGAGTCCGGTCCTCCGGTCCTTTAGCCCATATACCACATCAAAGACTAACTGGCGATGTTGTACTTAGACATCTCTCTTCTTAAGTTATTCCACCTACTTTGTGGGTCATCCTCCAAACTGTGTTTTATGCTAAAATAAGAGGTGCGGAAATCAACTCGAGTGTTTTGTGTTTTCTGTTCAGAGCACCAGCGCCGTTAGGTAAAGACCCTATGTGTAGGTAAGTACAACAATATGCATACAAAGACCCCTGTGTGCATGTAAGCCCAGCTATGTGTAGGTCCAGACCTGCGTGCAATTAAACAGAACTGTGTGCAAGTAAACAACCCTATGTGATGTGAAAACAGATGTGTGCAGGTAAAAGCCATTGCAGCAAGCAGGTACACCCCTGTATGAGGGCGAGCATCCAGATGGGTATCTAAACAAAGTTGTGTTCAGGTAAACACCCCTGTATGAGGGCGAGCATCCTGATGGGTATCTAAACAAAGCTGTGCTCAGGTAAACACCCCTGTATGAAGGCGAGCATCCTGATGGGTATCTAAACAAAGCTGTGTTCAGGTATACACCCCTGTATGAGGGCGAGCATCCTGATGAGTATCTAAACAAAGTTGTGTTCAGGTAAACACCCCTGTATGAGGGCGAGCATCCTGATGAGTATCTAAACAAAGTTGTGTTCAGGTAAACACCCCTGTATGAGGGCGAGCATCCAGATAGGTATCTAAACAAAGCTCTGTTCAGGTAAACACCCCTGTATGAGGGCGAGCATCCTGATAGGTATCTAAACAAAGCTGTGTTCAGGTAAACACTATGAGGGCGAGCATCCTGATGGGTATCTAAACAAAGCTGTGCTCAGGTAAACACCCCTGTATGAGGGCGAGCATCCTGAAAGGTATCTAAACAAAGCTGTGTTCAGGTAAACACCCCTGTATGAGGGCGAGCATCCTGATAGGTATCTAAACAAAGCTGTGTTCAGGTAAACACCCCTGTATGAGGGTAGGCATCGTGATAGGTGTTCAGGTAAACACTCTCATGCAAGTATACACCCCGCTACACAGGTACATATCCATACTCTCGGCTCAGCACACTGTGTGCAAGTCAATACTGCTACGTGCAATTATATGCTTCTAAGCCGAGTATACTCTGCTAAACATCCCTATTTCTGCATAATTATGCACCGAAAAGGCCCAGTAGTGACATGTTTCGCAAATTGTACAACTAAAATGACCAGATGACTCCATGTCACTATGAAAACTAGGCTTTAGTGCACTTTACTCAATGCAACTGAAGGAGAAAGGAAAGCCCAGGACTGGGGCATGTCAACGCCAGGTAACCTTATGTGGACCATCTCCCAACGGTGCTATACTTCCCGCATCGCAGAGCATGTCGACCTACAAAGCAGGCGGGGACCAGTTACTCCTGGAAAATAATCCACCCTGGACTGATTTCTTCTCAAGTTTGTGCTCCCACTATAAGCATTTCTGATTGAGTCTGTTGCCTCGTACTGAGAAGGTAGCACTTACACTATGTTCCTTTTCTTGTAACATCTGTTATTTTATTACTTTGTAAAGTTTTTTTTTAACTATATCACAGTAAATGAAATCAATAAATAACAAATCGTATTATAAGGACAAGGCAACCTCTATCCAAAAAGACAGCCCGGGACTAAAATACCTTCTTTAGAAATCATCGGTTATCGGAGAAAGCACCCAGGTCCTAATGCAGAAGGAGTCTGTATGATCATCCCCCCTCAGAATCATCCTATGGACACTGATACGGGGATGGGAGAGGGGAGGGAATACCGGCAGGTAGAAGGACCAACACCCCTCCCCTTTCCCACCCTCCCTTCACCCATCTACCTTAAAAACTCTGTCGCTGCCCCCTTCACTATGCAAGGTTCTGCAGAAGAGGCAGGGTCAGGTACGAGTCTTGGACACCCCCTCCCTCTCGCCACCTGGTATTCTTCATCTTTCCTTGCCCTTCCCCTTCCATGTAGCAGTGCACAGCTGCAGAGCTACATAGGACGACTAAACAGGTGAAGTGTGGGACCATCCTCTCCTACTGCCATACCTCGGACTCTACCCGCCTCCCTGCCACTCATAATGAGTGGTGCATTGCTCTAGAGGCCAAAGAGAAACTAGCATTCTAGATGCCAGGGAGAGGACTCATAACGTCCTCCTGTGCCCTCCCTTCCCGGGACCACGTTACTCCCCTTTCTTCTCTTACTCCACCCTCTCACCCACATCCTCCCTCTAAAAAGCAGTGGTCGAAGTGAGTAGGAATGGTCAGGAGTCGTGTTCCACTACTTTTATATTTTACTATTAACAGCTCCACTACTTTTGGCAACCATTTCCACCATTCTGGAACTGTTCTTTGTGAAGTTAAAGCACACTTCTCCACCGGATAACAGTTACAGCTAAACTGAAACCTATCTAAATTGGCTGTCAACCAGCATGACTGCAACCCTTTTCGTACTCGTCTATCACTGCTAAAAAAAGAAACCCGATGTGTCTGCTGGATGACAGAGGACAGGAAAATTGGACAATGGTTGGAGCCTATGGATCCAACCCCACACTTCTAGCCGTCATCTCCAATAATGAGTCCAACTATCTAAAGGGCAGGTTGCGTATCTCTGTGGAACTCAGGTTTTCAAACAGGATGATATGATTGACAGAAGAGTGATGTAGGAGGCCCAGGGCCCAAGTTCCTCACTCCTCTACTGATCGTCTACTATTGTCCGGAGCAGCTACAACCACCGACTCTGCTCCTCTCCCAAGTCTAGTCCCTGCCTGGAGGAGATCACCTTTCTTGGTGCTTATTGACGAATGGTCGGAGCTGAATAATCACTGCTTTTTCCCACAACTTGACAGGGAAAGGAAGGTTTGAAGTGGGGCAGAAATTCCTGGGCTCCATAGCATCAAGGCCTAGATCCTTCAACAGCACGTGATAGATTCTGGAATAATACCTGATTCTAAAGAGTTGTTAATCACCAAAGCCATCGATTTAGCTTCATCTGGACAAAATAACAGATGTTCAAAATATTTAGCAGGAAAGGGGTCTTGCGGGGTGCAGCGGCTTTTCCAGGTGAACGCGGCTGAAGGGTCTCGCGGGATGCAGTGTCTTTCCCAGGTGAATGCGGCTGAAGGGTCTCGCGGGGTGGGTGTCTTTCCCAGGTGAATGCGGCTGAATGGTCTTGCGGGGTGTAGTGGCTCTCCCAGGTGAATGCGGCTGAAGGGTCTCGCGGGGTGCGGTGGCTCTCCCAGGTGAATGCGGCTGAAGGGTCTCGCGGGGTGCAGTGGCTTTCCCAGGTGAACGCGGCTGAAGTAGTTCACTGGCCTCAAGAGAATTCAGTTAGGGTGGGCGAGATGTACTGGAGAAGACAGAAGGGGTGCAACCAGCCCTTTGCACCCCAAAAGGGAGCAACTAGAGATTGAGAACTGATGTGCGAGTACAAAGTCATAAAATGCAGTGGTGAAAAACTTGGCAAGAGAATCATACAAGGCTCTGCTCGGAATTAAAAAAAGCTGGCAATAGCATGTAGATTCCCAAGTCTCCCATGTATTGAACAGTCCCCATGGCAACTGTGATCCGTGATGCATAATGCTCCTTTCCCTCCTTATGAATGAGGTTTTTCCTGAAGGTTAAGATGTTTGTGCAGAATATCTTGATTCTAAGGGCTTGTGTTAAGCGCCAGATGTTTTTCTAGTTTTTCTACTCTTTCTAGGTTTTTTTCAATAGTAGTGTTTACCCCATAATTCTATTCTTTTCCTAAGAGTTCTACACACGCACTATTTACTTCTCGGACCAGTCCCACTTACCTGGTCTACAGTCTCCCAGGGCATTCAACCTACAGCGCATTATGGCATGCGCCATATGTAACAAAAAATATAGCCAAAAAACGTTTTGGTGTGTCAAATAAAAAGACATAAAAATAAACAACATAGTTTAAAACATTTTCTGTGTGGCATGTTAATTCTCTTGCAGGAATGCATAGATTTGGACAGCTAACTGATGCTTTGTGCTGGACTTCAGAATAAAAATTCCCCATGTTCAGTTCTTAACATAGTGTGTAAAAACAATGGCTCGTTAAATGTGCCTTGAAACACTTGTGTATAGGCGTGTTAAACGCCATATCAGATCAATGGCGTCTATGTGGTGTTCCTCTATGTAACAGCACATATGCCGGTTTTTGTCTGATGTGTCCCATGGCCATACAATAGCACACCAGAATGTTTTGTATGTGTGTCTCTCACGAGTATGCCATACTGTGCCTTAAACACATAAAGCAATCAAATAAGTTGCCTCAAATGGTACATCCACTAGACCAAACGCCCTTTGATAACAACGCATTTTTTATTTTGGCAGTTGAGAGCCCATTGAAGTGAATGGGCCTCCAGGGGTTTCGCGGGTGAGCTAGCAGATTGCAAGGTGGGTGACATCCGCCACAATCGTCCCACGCACAGGTGTTTTCACCAAAGGATTAGCACAGTCATTGAGCTTGAGGCTCAATTGCATCCATTCCTTCATCCTCCTCATCTTAGTACTTAGGTGGTTGTCGGAGTTGGAGTCCATTGATGTTTAATATCTGGAACACCTCTCTCAGTGATTCCATATGAAGGATCAGTTCTATATTAAGGGGAATTATAACTCAAAAGGGATTTCTTGGAGTTGGTATAGATGGTAGGTTGGCCAAAAGGATGCTGGGAACAAATGCATGGCAATATAACATTAGGGGATTGGGTATCTGGGGGTTACCCCGGTAGTTGCCCCCTCCCATGTGATCCTCCATCATATAACCACCCCCAGAGTCGGTATCAGGTAGCGGCTGCCGTCCCATGGCCACATGGGAGGAGTTCACTGCTGGGGAATCCGTGATGACTATTGGATTCATCACAACAGACACTCATGCCAAATAAACATTTAATATTAGGAATCTGAAAAAAATAACACCTCAATTGCAATTTACTATCAGCATCTCTAATTTATTTCCATCTGGGGAAATGTAAATAATCCTGTTTTGTAAATAATTAAAAACTGCACAGATGTGTTCGGTTTAATTATTAGATCATCATATGTCCAGGGCAAAGGCAGGGCCTACACATACAAATCTGTGGATAAGGCATAGTGAGATCAAATTATTTGTACAGGATCACACATTGTAGTGAAATAGCGAAGCTGTGATTTGAGACCAATCTGCTACTTAAGCACTTGACTGCATATCTTCTCAGGTGTAATAGGTAGTACTATGTGTTAATGTTTGGCATTTAAGAATACTCTTACAGAAATGACTTGTAGGCTACAGAATAACAAGTTACTTCTTACCTGGTAACGTTCTTTCAATTGGATGTTCCTCCAACGTATTCCTCATGTTAGATAGGCTCCCAAAGCAGTATTTTGCATAGTTCCTCTGGAGGAGGTGTCAGATGTCTTTTTTTTTAAATGCCTTTAGATGGCAGAGTAAAGCACTGCTTTTCCAAAAGTTAGCTCCCTAGACTGGGAAGCATCCAGGTTATAGAATTTTGAGAAGGTGTGAAGCGAAGACCAATTTGCTGCTTCGCAAATGGACCTTATAGGGACACCTCTTTGAAGGGCTGTGGAAGAGGCGATGCCTCTGGTGGAATGAGCTCTTAACCCTTCAGGTGGGTCTTTTTGTGCTAGTCTGTAGCATTCTGAAATGCAAAGCATGATCCAGCAAATTGTTTGTTTTGTTACTGATTGACCCAGCTTTCTTCCATTGTAGCCTATAAACAACTGGTTGTCCACTCTAAGTCTAGAAAGCCTAGAGATGTAAAAGCTTAAAGCTCTTTTTGGGTCCAGTCTGTGTAGTCTTTCTTCCTCCTTAGAAGGATGAGGTGGAGGATAGAATGAGGGTAAAACAATGTTCTGATTTAAATGAAAATGAGATATCTTCGGCAAAAATGATGGTTTAACCCTCAACACAACTCTGTCCTTATGGAACACAGTATAGGGTGTCCCAGAAGATAGTGCCTGCAATTCGCTCACTCTTCCTGCTGATGTTAGAGCAACTAAAAATGCTGTATTCCATGTTAATAATCTTAATGGACACGTGTGCATAGGCTCAAAAGTGGCACACATTAAGAATTTTAATACCAAATTTAGATCCCAAATCGGTACTTGAAATGAGTGAGGAGGAAACACATTAGTGAGACCTTTTTATGAATTGTGTAATCAAAGGAATTTTGAAGTAGGAGCATTCTTCCGATGAGCGCTTGAAGATGGAAAGCACCGCAAGGTAACCTTTTATTGTTCCAATATTCAGACCTCTATGTGCTAGGGTCAGAAGGAAAGATAGTACTTCCGGAACAGAACATAGAAAAGGATCAACATTCTTTTCCCCGCACCAGTTGCAAAACTTTTTCCAACGGCAACGGTATAGAGACTTTGTTGCTGGCCTTCTTGCCGAAAGAAAAACCTCCATAACATCATCTGGAAGGTTCCAATCCCTGTATCTCAGCCTTTCAGAGACCAAGCATGAAGGTTGAGTGTTCTGACCTCTGGGTGGAGAACCTAACCTTCCATTTGAGAGAGAAGGTTCTCTCTCTGAGGAAGACGTACTGGAGGACAGATGGACATATCTAGAAGGTCTGGATACCACGTTCTCCTGGCCCAATCTGGGGCAATTAGGATCATGCGGTTCCCGAAGCGTCTCAGCCTCCTGATGACCTGAGGAATGACGGGAATCGGAGGTAACGCGTACAATAGTGGGAAATTCCAATCCACCACAAACGCGTCCCCCCAGGGCTCCTCTCGGGGGAAATTCCCTTGAGCAATACCTTTTGCATTTTCGGTTGGTACTGGTTGCGAATAGGTCTATCTGAGGCGTTCCCCAAAGGGCAAAGATCTCTTGAATGACTTCCTGAGCCAATTCCCATTCGTGGGACACTGTGCTCTGCCTGCTCAGAGCATCTGCCGTCATATTCTCTTCCCCAGCTAGATGAATTGCTGTTAAAGAGATTCCCTCTTGAATCGCCCAATACCAGAGCTGCATTGCCTCTCTGCACAGGGGTAGTGACCCCACACCTCCTCTTTTGTTTAGGTAGTGCATGGCCACTGTGTTGTCCATCATTATCAGGATATTCTTTCCCCTGACAGATGGCAGGAAGGCCTTCAGCGCTAGTTTGATTGCCCTCAGCTCCAAAAGTTTGATATGTAGTTTGGACTCTGATGGAGACCAGCGACAGTTTATTGTCAAATTGTGCATGTGCTCCCCACCCCAGGAGTGAGGCGTCCGTCACTACTGTGATCTCCGGCCATGGTTGCCATGTTCTAACCCTGCTGGAGAAGGTGCCATAGAACCAGTACCTGCAGCGGAGAGGAACAAGGGTTCTCCCTTTAAGATGTTCTCTGCACAGGTCCACCATAGAAGGTCTAGTCTGACCTTGTTTGGAATCTGAAGATATGTCATTTGACCCGAGAGCTGGGACCACTGAGTCTTTAGGGCCCATTGAAGGGATCTCATCCTCAAGCGTGCCTCTGGCACCAGAGAAATGCAGGATGCCATGAGGCCGAGCAACCATAGAAAGTCGTAAACCTGGAGATTTTGGGCATTTTGGAATTTTGAAAACCATCTGAAGAATGTCTTGAGCCCTCGTCTTGGGAGGCGAGCTCTTTCCCAAGGATATGTCTAATACAGCTCCTATGTATTGAAGCTGCTGGGAAGGTGTCATTTGAGACTTCTTTAAGTTGAGGCAGAAGCCCAGTTTGTGGAGGAAGTGGCAGGTGACTTTCAGATGATCCAAAGCTTGCTCGGCAGAGCGCGCTCTAATCAGCCAGTCGTCCAGGTAGGGTAGACCTGAATCCCCCCTCTCCTGAGGTGCGCTGCCACCACTACCATTAACTTGGTGAAGACCCTCGGGGCGGAGGTCAACCCGAATGGCAGGACTCGAAACTGATAGTGTGAGTCCCCAACAACGAACCTCAGGTATTTTCTGTGCTTGAGATGAATCGGCACATGAAAATAAGCATCCTGGAGGTCCAATGACACCAACCAGTCCTGGAGTTGAAGGGCCTGAAGGATTTGAGAAAAAGTAACCATCTTGAACTTGTCCTTCCTGAGGAATTGTTCAAGCTTCTTAAGTCCAAGATGGGTCTCAGTCCTCCGTCCTTTTTGGGAATCAAAAAATACGGGGAGTACCAACCCTTGTTCCTCTCCACTGCAGGTACTGGTTCTATGGCACCTTTCTCCAGCAGGGTTAGAACTTCCTGCTGTAGGAGCAGATTTGAAAGCTTCAACGGGTGTCTCCCTGGTGGATTGCTTTGAGGTTGCTTTAGAAAAGGAAGGCAATAGCCTTGGGCTATTATTTCTAGAGCCCAAACATCTGAAGTAATGGCTCGCCATTCTTGCAGATGCTGCGACGGCCTGCCTCCTACAGGTGTTTTGTGGTGCAAGTCCTCAAAGTGGTTTTGTGGTGGATGTTGCAGCTGCTGATGGCAAAGAGGCTGCAGCTGGAGCTGGATTAGCATGTTTTCCTCGTCCACCACGAGTGGCTTTCCTTTGGCCCCTTTGACTGGCCATTCCTCTCGTCTTCCCGTATGAGGTATAATAACGATAGGATCGTCCCCTCCATGATTGTCCTTGCGCACGAAAAGGCTGAGGTTGCCTAATAGCAGCTCCTAAAGATTTGGCCGCTGCTTTTGAGGTCTGCAACCTCTCAAGGCTCTCGTCAGCCTTGTTGCCAAAAAGGTGAGACCCGTCAAAAGGCATGTTCAGGAGGCGGTTCTGTACGTCCGGTGCAAAACCCGACTACCTTAACCACGCAACCACGCATTAACGCGCTAGTGCCCATGGACCTGCTTACACTATCCACAGTGTCCAATCCAGATTGAAGGGATTCCTGCATGGCCTCCTTTCCATCTCCAACGATGGCTAGGAAACCTTCCCTTTCTTCCCCTTCTGGTATGTGCTCCGCCGCCATTGCGATGCACTCCCACAGAGTGTACGAAAATTTTGCCAAGGCACATGTGGAGTTGGCAGATTTTAATGCCATGCTCCCGGCTGAAAATACCTTCCGTGCCCAACCATTCACATGCTTATCGCCCCTGTCTGGAGGGATAGACGGGTACGCAAGTTTGTTGGAAGCTGTGGCTGCCTGTATGACCAAACTCTCGGGAGTTGGATGTTTTGACAGATAGCCGGGGTCGCTACTGGCTGGGCGGTATTTTGATGCTAGGGATTTATTCACCGGAGGAATAGAATCCGGAGTTTCCCCAATTCTTGGCCACCCTGTTTTGTAAGGCTACATGAAAAGGTAATGGGTCTTCAGTGGGACCATGGTCCAATATGTCTGTCAAATCGTCCTAGATGAATTGGGTTGTTGGTTTAGCCCATCCCAAGTAGTCTACCACCTTTGTCATTAATTGACGATAAGATGGACTGGCATGCTCTCCTGGATCTGGTCTACCAAAATCATTCTCAGGAGAGGTGTCAATGCCACTTGCATTATGTAAGGACTCCACCAAATCCTTCATCCTGCTTTCTTCCGATATTAAGCATTCTGGGACATTTTGGGTGCCATATTCCAACCCAAAAGGTACATCTTCCTCTTCGGATCTCTCCTGATCCTCAAAAATTGAGGTCAAGGATTTGAAAAACTCCTTCATAGGGAGAGGCTTGAAAACCTTCTCTGGGAGATGAGGAGGAGGTGTAATACTAGATTTTGAAGAAGATACATGTCTTGCAGTTTTCTCCTTCTCCTTTTCTAGCTGCCCTGGCTTGGTTGGAACCTTTGGCGCCGAAGGTTTCGGCATCGACGTCAATAAAGGAGTCGACGGCGTCGGTGACATCGACAGGGTCTGCTTCGAGGGCGTCGAGGCGGCCTTCGACAGTTTCCCCTTCGAGGTGTGGAAGGTCTTGGACGGCGTCGTGACCTCGAGCGGTCGACTCGACTCGAGCGTTTTTCGCTCGGCGTCCTGGAAGGTTCTCTATCCTTCCTTTTACGATCACCCGGGCTGGAGGGCGCGCGAGTGTCGGAGCGATGACGCTCCCGGCCGGCTTCCGAAGGAGGCGCGGACCGAGGCTTCGCTTTCTCAAACAACTCCATCATTTTGACCCTAAATGCTTCCCACTCTTCGGAAGACGAATGTTTTGTGGGGCATTTCATTTTTGGAGACTCGTCTGACGACGAGGTGGAGGGAAATCTATGGCGTCGTTTCTTCGACTTTTCCGACGAAGACGACGAGTGATGAGAATCGCTTCGAGATCTGGATCTATGCCTTTCGCGTCGAGGAAACTTTTCCCCATGGGGTCTCGACGACGCTATAGGCTTTCCAATCCTTCCGACCTACCTGTAGCTTTCCTCTCTCTCGCAAGGCCTTTCCTGTCATCGCCTAACACTTCGACCAGGCCTCCATGTCGTGGCCTTCCCCGAGACACCACAAACACTCGCGGTGCGGGTCCGTGATCGACATTTTTGAGCCACACGACTTGCATTTCTTAAAACCCGATCTCGGGGTCGTGGTCGGCGTCGATGACTAGGGCATCATTTCTTCTCGTAATATTATATTTTCCTGACAGAACTCGAGGCGCGCCGAATGTCCGAAGCAACATACTGCGGAAAAACGGAACTGAGGCTAACAGGCGCTGTGCGTGCTACTTATACACCCGATGACGTCACCCTCGACGGAGGCTCTTGAGGGACTATCTGTCATGATCTCTGCTTCCAAAAGGTCAGGGTTTTCCCAACTCCCTTGGAAGCAGATCCATAACCCAGGTTCCGAGTGCCAACGAGTCCCAATTGGGACCTTTTGGACCCAGTCCTGGCGCCAGTGGCACCAGGCTCATAAATATGCCCAGTCCCAGCGCTGGAAGCGCCGGCTCATAATGCTTGGGTGGACTTACCTGCAGCAGACCATGCTGCTTACTTGCCTGCCAGTTGAGTCTCTGATCCTCTTCTGTTTGGAACTACTTTTCCTGTTGGGTGGGGCAGGAGCCACTCCCTAGATCAGAACACTGGAACTCTTCTGGAAAGCAGGAACTCTTTTCTTACCTAGGCGTGGCTGTGGAAGGAGACACCTAAGCACTACAGGAGGCTATTTAAACCACACCCGATGGATGAATCTTGCTTTGCGTTATTCTGCATCCTCAGCAGCAGAACGCTCATCGTGTCTTCTGCATCTGATCCTGGGCCTAAGGAAAAAGGCTTACCATTCTGAATCCAGTCTTCAGCAACACCTATAAAGACAAGAAAGAACAGGTTAGCATTACGGTCTTCAGTGACAGCTCTTCACTTACCTGGTCCATCGGCTGTCACCAACGCCTCGCGCTGTATTCCGGCATCTGAAAGACAAAGGCTTACCTACTCTTCGTGCGCTCCGGAAGTCTTCACACTGCATTCCGGCATCTGAAAGACAAAACAAGGTGCGTTTAAAGACATTGGGGAACTTTAATACTCACGTGCCATTACTCCTTTCCACATCTAACCCAGTGGGTATTCCGGCACCCTGCAGCCGCCCCGAACTTGTACCTGCAAAATAAAAAGACAGTTAGAGCGCATCGTGAAGCAGGCAACAAGCGCTTACTTACGTGCTTCCAGGCGCTTCTATTCATCACATGGGCTCCATCTTCAACTCACTTCAGCCCGCCATCCGCCATCGCCGGAACCCTGCAAAACAAGAGACATCATTACTAAAGACTTTAAAGGCATTAGAATTACTCGAAACTTACCGTTCGTGCAGTAAACGACGGACAGCAGTCCTCTGAAGTCAAGAGGCCTGCTCCCCTTATCCAGTGAAGAAACTGGTTACAGCACCCTGCCTCGAGGCAGATGGAGAGCACGGCGTTCACTTACCTAAGGTGAGAGCGTTAACCTTTGGGGTTCTACAGGAGAAGAGAAAGGGAAGAAGAGAGAGACATTCAATAACCCAGTTCATTAATCCCACATTTTCTATCTGCAGACATCTTACCCTTCGAGCCAGACATACAGTGCACAGAGGTCCAGCCCAAAGAGCCAGCCGTGTGTTACACATCACCTTTGAAGATATGGTATACGCCCAGTCAAGACCGGCGCCTCTACGGGAATCACGTGAGCGTTACACTATCGACTCGACGACATCGAGCACGGCGCCCTCTGCCGAAAAAATTTCCGAAGAGCAGCAAAGCTGGATGGAATACATCTAAGATGAGGAATATGTTGGAGGACACAATCCACTCGAATGAACAAGTTACTTCTTACCTTGTAACGTTCTTTCGACGGGATGTTCCTCCGACGTATTCCTCATCTTAGATATCTCCTTCCAGCTCTGCTGGCCTCGGAATATGTTTTCTCTAGAGGGCGCTGCGCGTCGACGTCCTCCGAGTCGATGTCCTTCGACAGCCGCCGTGTCGACGTCATCCTGCCTATAAAGGCCGCGCGCAGCGTCCGTTGCTCAGTTCCGTTTTGTAGCCCACAATAATACTTTCTGGACTAACTAATCACCCTGAAGGAGCGTAAGATGCAACAACAAGGGAAGTAGAACTGCGGGGATGGATGGGAGGGTCGATGAGGAATACGTCGGAGGAACATCCCGTTGAAAGAACGTTACAAGGTAAGAAGTAACTTGTTCTTCGAAGGGATTGTGTCCTCCGACGTATTCCTCATCTTAGATAGGCTCCCATAGCAGTATTCTATTATCGGAGGAGGGAGTACTGACTTCACGCGGTCTTCTATTGATGAATAGAATGCAGTACAGCCCTTCCAAACCTAGTCTCTTGACTGGAGGAGGAATCCAGATTGTAAAAACGTGTAAAGGTATGGACAGACGACCATGTAGCGGCCGCACATATGTCTTTAACCGGCACGCCTCTTTTGAGGGCCGATGAAGCTGCAATACCTCTGGTCGAGTGAGCCCTAAGGTTTTGAGGGGGCTCCTTCCCTGCCAGTTTATAACATTCCAGAATGGCTAGAATGATCCATCCGGAAATGGTCTGCTTAGTTATTGGTAACCCCAGCTTGTGACCTGTGTAACCTACAAACAGCTAGTCTGCCTGTCTTATCCTGGCTAGTCTACTAATGTAAAAACTTAAAGCCCTCCTAGGGTCTAGCCTGTGTAACCTCTCTTCCTCTTTCCCCGGGTGAGGAGGAGGATAGAAAGATGGTAGGGTAATCTTCCGAGTGATATGGAATTCAGAAACCACCTTTGGGAGGAAATTAGGCTTCACTTGCAGGACAACTTTGTCTTTGTGAAATATAGTATGAGGGGGTTTACAAGAAAGAGCTTGTAATTCGCTCACCCTTCTAGCAGATGTAAGTGCTATTAATAAAACAGTTTTAAGGGTAAGGAATCTTAACGAACAAGAATGGAGAGGTTCGAAAGGTGTACCCATCAGGAAAGTTAGTACTAAGTTTAAATCCCATAGGGGAACTTGGAATGGTCTTGGGGGATAAACATTGGTTAACCCCTTTAGAAACTGTATTACCAAGGGTAATTTGAAATAGGATGGTTCTTCCGCAGTACGCTTAAAGATGGATAGCCCTGCGAGATAGCCCTTAATGGTGCCAACTTGAAGGCCTGAATTTGCCAAATATAGTAGGAAGGACAAAACCATTGGTGTACCACATGAAAAAGGGTTGATATTCTGTTCTCTACACCAACTTGTTCCAACGGCAGCGGTATAAAGACTTTGTTGCTGGCCTCCTTGCCGAAAGCAACACCTCCATAACATCATCAGGGAGGTCCCAATCCTTGTACCTCAGCCTTTCAGAAGCCAAGCGTGAAGGTTGAGGGTTTTGATGTCTGGATGGAGAACCTGACCTCCCTTCTGTGAGAGTAGGTTCTCTCTGAGTGGAAGTCGAATTGGAGGGCAGATGGACAAGTCTAGAAGGTCCGGGTACCACGTTCTCCTGGCCCAATCCGGGGCAATTAGGATCATGGTTCGCCGGAATCTTCTCAACCTCCTGATCATTTGAGGAATGACAGGGACCGGTGGGAACACGTACAGAAGCGGAAACTCCCAGTCCACTATGAACGCGTCTCCCAGAGCTCCTCTCGGGGGAAATTCCCTTGAGCAGAACAGGTCGCATTTCCTGTTTAGGCTGGTGGCGAAAAGATCTACCTGAGGGGTTCCCCAAAGGGCGAAGATCTCTTGAAGGACTTCCTGAGCTAGCTCCCACTCGTGGGAGACTGTGTTCTGCCTGCTCAGAGCGTCCGCTGTCAAGTTCTTCTCTCCGGCTAGGTGAACTGCCGATAGAGAGATTCCTTCTTGGATTGCCCAAAACCAGAGCTGCATCGCCTCTCTGCACAGGGGTAGTGATCCTACGCCTCCTCTTTTGTTGAGGTAATGCATGGCCACCGTGTTGTCCGTCATTATCAGAACGTTCTTCCCTTGTACAGCTGGCAGGAACGCCTTCAGCGCAAGTCTGATGGCTCTCAGCTCTAACAGGTTGATGTGTAGTCTGGACTCCGATGGAGACCAACGACCGCTGATGGTCAAGTCGTTGGCGTGGGCTCTCCATCCCGTGAGTGAGGCATCCGTGACTACTGTTATCTCCGGCCAGGGTTGCCAAAACTGTTCTCCTTTCAGAATGTTCTCCTGACAGGCCCACCACTGAAGGTCTCGAGCCACCCTGCCGGGAACCTGAAGAAGATCTGTCATTCTCCCTGAGAATTGTGACCACTGAGTCCTCAGTGCCCACTGGAGGGATCTCATTCTCAGGCGAGCCTCTGGCACTAGGAAAATGCAGGATGCCATGAGGCCTAGCAACCTCAAAAAGTCGAAGGCTGGGAGACGTTGGGCATGCTGGAACTTGGTAACCATCTGTAGAATATCTTGAGCCCTCACCTCTGGTGGCGAGGCTTTTCCCAGGGAAGTATCCAGGATCGCTCCTATGAACTGGAGTCTCTGGGTGACTTCTTTAAATTGAGGGAGAAGCCCAGTCTGTGAAGGAAGTGGCACACATGATTTAGCTGGATCTGAGCTTGTTCCGGAGAAACAGCCCTGATCAACCAATCGTCCAGGTAGGGGTAGACGTGAATCCCTTCCCTCCTTAGACTTGCAGCCACTACCGACATTAACTTGGTGAAGACCCTCGGGGCGGAGGTCAGCCCAAATGGCAGCACTCGAAATTGATAGTGAGAGTTGCCAATTGCGAACCTCAGGTATTTCCTGTGTTTGAGATGGATAGGCATATGGAAATAAGCGTCCTGAAGGTCCAGAGATACCAACCAGTCCTGGAACTGAAGAGCCTGGAGGATCTGAGAAAGAGTGACCATCTTGAATTTGTCTTTTCTGAGCAAGTCCAAGATGGGTCTCATTCCTCCGTCTTTCTTTGGAATGAGAAAGTAAGGGGAGTACCAGCCCTTGTTCCTCTCCGCTACAGGTACCGGTTCTATGGCACCTTTCTCTAGCAGGTCCCAAATTTCCTGCAAGAGGAGCGGATCTGGAGCTTTCTGAGAGCTGATCCCCGGTGGATGACTCTGAGGTATACGTAGGAAAGGCAGGCAGTAACCTTGGGCAACTGTTTCCAATGCCCAAGCATCTGACGTGATAGCCTGCCATACCGTCAGATGTTGAGTCAACCTGCCTCCTACAGGTGTCCTGTGAGGGAAGTCCTCAGAGTGGTTTTGGGGCGGCTGATGCAGATGCCGATGGTAAAGAGGCACCTGCTGTTGCTGCGGCTTTTGAATATCTACCCCGTCCACCTCGGGTAGTTCTTCTTTGACCCCTTTGAGCCGGTCGTCCTCTACCTCTTCCAAATGCGGAGTAGAAGCAAAAGGACTTGCCCCTCGCAGAGGTTCCTGTGGGACGAAAAGGAGTCTGACGGATTGCAGCTCCTAGGGATTTTGCTGCTGCTTTTGAAGTTTTCAGTTTCTCTAAACTGTCATCCGCCTTTTTCCCGAACAAAGAACAAAGAACAAAGAAGAGCCATCGAATGGCATGTTCAAGAGCGTGGCTTGCACATCTGGGACAAAACCCGACTTTCTCAACCAAGCGAATCTCCTGGTTAATGTACTTGCCGCCATTGCTCTGCTGATACTGTCAGCCGAATCAATGCCCGTCTGGAGCGATTCGCACATAGCGTCTTTACCATCCTGTATAATATTCAGGAAAGCATCCCTTTCTTCTCCCTCCAGGATGCAGTCAGCCGCTGTAGAAGCACACTCCCAAAGTGTATGGCTGAACCTAGCAAGGGTGCAAGTAGCATTAACAGATTTTAACGCCATGCTACATGCTGAAAAGACTTTCTTTGCCATAGCATCATATTTTTTATCGTCCCTGTCCTGTGGGACGGTAGGATAAGCCGTCTTGACATCGGTAGAGGATGCTGCCTGTACCACCAGACTTTCTGGGGATGGGTGTTTAGACAAAAACTCTGGGTCTGTAGAAGATACCCTGTACTTTGTAGACAGTTTTTTATTTACTGCTGGTACTACATCTGGGGTTTCCCAGTTTGTCATGATCTTTCTCTGAAGAGCTTTATGAAAAGGCACCACAGGATCCTCCTGTGGGCCTTTGTCAAGAATATCCGTGAGATCATCTTGTTGGAAAGATTGTGAAGGTGCAGACCACCCCATGAACTCTGTAATCCTGGCCATTAAGGCTCTGTAGGGGGGTTTCAGCATGCTCCCCCGGGTCTGGCTTAGCAAACTCCACCTCAGGGGAAGTGTCTAACCCACTTGCCTCATGTAAAGAATCATGAAGATCCTTTAATCTGCGCTCTTCAGAGGAAAATTCCTCTCTAACTGGGGTTACAGGTCCCTGTAACTCAAATTTGTCTTCCTGTTCAGACAAATCACCCTCTTCTAAAATTGAGCATATAGTTCTCAATTGTTCTGAACTCATAAAGGGAGTAAATCCCATTTCCAAGGCAGAGGGTGCCGAACTTGTCATTATTGGCCTCGAAAACGTCGATGTCGTCGACGCCGACGTCGAAGGCTTCGAGCGTGGCGTCGAAAACAGAGGCGGAGGCCTCGAAGACCTCGACAAAATTGGAATTCTACTCGACAATATCGAAGCCATCGACGTCGAGGGCCTGGGGATAGTCACTGGATGTGTGGTAACCGTGACTTTTCCTGGTGTTGAAGCCGGCGTCGAGTCGACAGACCCGTGTGTCGAAGGTCCCTTCGACAACGGCGTCGAAGACATCGACCTCGACGTCGACGGAACCTTAGTCGACGGCGTCGACGGAACCTTCGAGGAAGGTTTGGAGGTCATAGTCCTGCTCGAGGGTTCGAGACGCGCTCGAGAGGTTTCTTTCGCCGGGTACTGCGACTCGCTGCGTTTTTGACCTTCGGGTCTTTCGACCAGAGCATCGCTCTCGGCAGTCTTCGAGGGGGTTGAGGCCGCGTTCTCGAAGACGCTCATCATATTTTTTCGGAATTCCTCCCATTCAGCCCGGGAACTATGTTTCGTGGGGCAAGGGATTCTTTTTGGCGAAACAGAGGAAGAGGAAGACGAAGAAGGGGATCTTCGACGTCTCGTCTTCGAGTGCTTCGATCTCGAGGAGTCCTGGAGCGCGAATGGTGACGAGGAGACGAATGTCTCGACTTCGTCGACGAAGAAGCAGCTTTAAAAGTCTTACCTTTCTCCAGCTTCCCCCTACGCTCCTTCAGGGCCTTAGCTGTCATGGACATACAGTCCTCGCACTCCGAACAATGGTGTTCAGCTCCCAAACACCACAGACAAATTCTGTGAGGGTCGGTCAACGACATCTTTTTGCCACAATCTCGACATTTCTTGAAGCTGGATCGAGGAGTTGTCGGTTCCGACGAGGAAGCCATCGAGTACGGATCGAATAACTCGAGGTAAATAGGATTAATCTGACTAAGAACTGAGCAACGGTATTCCGAGGCACTGAGTAAGCGCGGAAAAACGGAACTGAGCAACGGACGCTGCGCGCGGCCTTTAAAGGCAGGATGACGTCGACGTCGATATGGCGGCTGTCGAAGGACATCGACTTGGAGGACGTCGACGCGCAGCGCCCTCCAGAGAAAAAAACTTCCGAGGCCAGCAGAGCTGGAAGGAGATATCTAAGATGAGGAATACGTCGGAGGACACAATCCCTTCGAAGTGTAATTCTGTAGCCAACCTTTACTCAAGCAGCTTGAGACATACATACATTCATACAGAATACGCTAAGCAAAACAGTAGAATTGTAGCTTACTGCTCCCCAAGTTAAGGAATAGAACTTTCAGAACACAAAATAATGCAAGCTTAAACAATGACCTTCATGTTTTGCAAAAGTATTCACAACACAAAGCCCCAGAACAAAGTAGTGTGATAAATTCACCTGTCCATAAGGTTAACCCAGGCATCATGTTTATTTAGTTCCAAGGAAATGTTAAATGTTGCATAAATGCAAACCCTTCTTTGTGTGCGTCAAATGAAAATGAGAGACAGTGGCACAGACTTAGATATGTATCTGAAGCCTTATTTTGGGCTTTCTGATGCAAAATAGTGAATGTACCTTCATTTCTATTCACTGACCGTTACAAAGAGGTGTTAAGTGTTCAAATGCCAGAGTGGGCGCCCGATGGGCTTTCCTAACTGAGCGCCGCCGATTTCCTCAGTCGTTCTCGGCTCACGGCCGAGCGATGAGGGAAGACAGGCACCACATTGTATTGCAGGCCCTTCCAACCTCAGAGATTCCGTGCTCTTCCCCAGAGACCCAGAGAAGAGCATGAAAACCCAGAGACCCTGGGACAAACCCGGAGGTTAGGCAGGTCTGCTCTTTTGGGCCACTTGTCCCCTTTCCCACTCTCATAGAGGTATTTTGAATGAGTGCAATAGGAGTGTACCAGACTGTCCGTCTTGGAATGATAACCTTCCATCAGAAAGTAATTCATATGGTAAGTCTAGTATTGCCCCTTGTGAAATACAAGTGAGGTGGTACGAACAGAACGCTTGTAACACAGGGCCGGTGGTCAGTGGGCACTCAGACCCCAGCTGGCTGGTCATATGGCAGTGTGCCAGTACGAACAGTTTGAAACTGAATTCAGGCAAGGTCTTCCCTAAGAGAAGGAGTTTTGCCGCATGACACAGAGGTGCGGTTTGGGAGTGACGTGTGCCAGTCCAGGGGCGTGGTGCATTCCAGTGTTTCGCCCTGGCCACCAAGTTCGCTAGACACTGCCCTGGTCTAAAAGACTAGTTAAAATGTTTCGAGAATCGATTTTCGCAATACAAAGCAATACTAACTTTAAAAACAAATTTTAAATGACAGACTTCAGTTAAAAATCAATTAAAACAAAGATATGGCTGCTGAAAGCAGTAAAATACAATGTGATGCATATGGCTTAATCTCAGCAACAACAGGGAAAGGTAGGAGACATATTTCAAATCAAACTGCTATTACAGGACAACACCAGGTGACTACGTCAGCCAATCAGCAGGCCATTAGTCAGTGAACCACAAGGGCGGCCATCTTAAGAGGGACAAAAGCCTAAATAGTGTAAGTAGTAAGTCCATGTCCTTCCCCTAGTAGAGGAACAAGCTAGGACACTTCGCCCAGAAGTCTATATAGGGCTATCGCAGAATCTACTACCCTTTCAAAGAGTTCTGCAACCTGCAGGTCTCCAAATGTTTTGCACTACAACTGCCATGATCCCTCACAACTGACTGATTGCAAGGAATGATGGGAAGTTGAAGTCCAAAACAACGAGATGCTTATCTTTTTTCAAACTATCTGCAGCAAAGGCATACCACTTAGAGAAGTTACATGGTATTATGTTCTGTTTGTTCTGGACATCCAGTAAGGTTTAGACTCTAGCACTGAGACTCGGAATAGAAAAGTATTCTTTAGAGGGAAGAGTGGGAAAAGAGCTGCTGTGTGCTCGGGTTGATAAAAGCCTATTTTAGCAGAATGAACCAGGCCACATTCTTTGATTTATCATTCACCGGGAACACTAAAATGTCCTATAAGCGATGAACTAATAACTGATCATTGCCAGGCAGTTTATTCTCACCAAGCCTCATGCTCAGGGTTTTCTGCTTCTGCCTCAGTGTTCCATTTTCCATAACTCATGGTGGCTTATCTGGCCTCACAGCCTTTTCCCTTTCCTGTGACCCCACGGCTTCATTCTCCTGCACATATGCAGTCTTTAGCCAACCTTCTTGCTCTGGGAAAGAAGGACGCTCTGAAATTCACCTATTTAACACTATGTAGTTCTGGTCTGTCACTGGGGAACCCTTGCTGATAACCGGGCATGAAGATAGTTACAAAAGATGCCCGTGCCCCACCTGGGACTCTTACCCCACCACCCTGATGAGCAGGGCAACCCTACCTAATGCGACATGGAGGAGAAAGGAGAATATTAAAAGTCACACACTCTGATAATCGGTGGCAGCGCGCAGTCGCTGTGTAAGCAACAGCTTGCGGCTACCCTGGGGAACTAAAGGGCAGACCATTATATATGTAGAGCCAATAGAATGCAAGCCTGGAACTGTACTAGTACACAGGGCACTGCAGTGGCTTGAAACAGACGTAGAAAAGGCATGGAAAGAGCACACATGTTGTTAAAGGTTGCCCCGCTACCTTGCTGGCTCCCTAGAAAAGCAAAGGAGCCAAAACTTGTCAAAACAAATCCGTTAACGAGATTAATATCCTGTTATTTCGGGGGCTGTGAAAATCAGTAACGAGCCTGATTTTTGAATAATCTATCGCTGGCTTGATTCTAAAGACCCACGAAGCATTTGCAGCCTTTCCTCTGGGGACTGCAAATTCTGTGCAGGGCCGTCCCTAGGATTTGCTGCGCCCTGGGCATCAAGAAACGTGCAAGGTTCCCTAATTTGCATATGTAGCGACATTACAGAAAGGACGTCACCACAGGAGTCTTTGATACACCAGGGGATACTGGGAAGTTACATTAAGACATTGCCAGGGTTCAGGAAAGAGGCACATACATGTGTGATGTCCAATATATGAATGGTGACAGTTATTATATATGGGGCAATGTCATGAGTGAGGCTTTTTTTGAGTAGTGGACAGTGTGAGCAGAATTCCTTGTAAAGACCTTTCATTTTGGCAGATAAGATGATTGGCCCAGGATCAAACACTTTGGGTAAGTAGCAAAGCCAGGATTCCAGGCCAGTCTGGAACTCAGGCACCTCCATCACCTGTAGTTGGTAGAACTATTGTTTGATGCGGGTCCTTTTGAAACTTTGGTTTGAAAATGCCATCTGACTTTGGAATACAATGCAAAATAATTCACTGTCTCGTTTTCATTATTGCTTTTATTTTTTGGATTTATATATTTGGTCACATTGTCCAAACTAGCAATAGTGTTCAAATTCCAAAGCTAGAGCGGAGGATTGTTTTCACTGTGTGGAGGGTCAGAAGAAGGACGCAGACAAACCGAGGACATGTTTCAATTGTTTTATTAAACAAATAAGATAAGAAAGGATAAGGCCGAACTTTCCCTATGGCTATGGGATGTTCCCTACCTATATATCTAACTAGGGTACTCGTTAGTCGGCCGTGTTAGTTACACCCGCTGTCCAAAACGAATCTAACTGGCCCTACTACTATATTAAATAAACTAAGGTCAGGAGACTGGCTCCCTTCTCCCGAGGATACTTCTTGCATCCGCCTCTGGCTTTTGTGGTTAATAGGTAACCTTTGGATCGTCTCTAGTCAGGAGACTGGCTCCCTTCTCCCAAGGATACTTCTTGCATCCATCTCTGGGTTTTGTGGTTAATAGGTAACCTTTGGATCATCTCTAGTTACTTCAGTACATGCAGCTCTTTCAGGAGATTATTAGCTTTTCTCTCTGACTGATTCATATCTTCTCTGAACGTTTTATACTTCCTTTGATCCTTTTTAAAGGACTAGGAACATCCTGGAGATGTACAATTTCTTCTGTACCTCTGGCCTGCTAGACAGTTGTGGTTCACCTTAGTCTGGCATTCTCGATATTTTATATGTGTTTATTTTGGCGGTTTCTATGCACTTCCATTCATAACATTCTCCATCTTTTCTGTTTTGAAGGTTTGAGTACATTCCCCTTCTCCCGTGGTAGTGCTATCCAAGGTTGTTTTCTCTTCGTCTCAGGGATTTCAATGTTGTTCTTTTTTACCTAAAGGCAATTTAAGTTCATCAGTTCTATAATAAACATTTCTTTACTTTTACTGGGACGATTTTGTTGAACTGTGTAATGATTCCCTTTTGGCATCCCAGTCTTCCCGTTCTCCCATTTACCTTCAAGAAAGCAGTGGACCGTCTCCAGGCTCTGTGCCTCTCTAGGAGCTTCTTTCTCGCTCCCCGTTGCTGCCGGCTTACTGTCGCTGACGTTCTCCTCCAAGGATTCTCTCTCTTTCCCGTTGTGTCCAAGATTTTCATCAGGTAATCGGGTCTGTTTTTGCTTCATTCTCAGGATGGTATCTGCGTTTTGTTTGCAAACCATCTGTCCACCACGTATCGTTTGTGGTCACGCCATCACCTTGGCTTGGGCTTCAGCCCTCCCTGCTTTCTGCATCTGGGATGTGCCACGTCTCAGGAGTCTCCCCTTTCCTTCAAGTGCAAGCTTGAATGCCGTGGGCTGCATGGCTCGGTTCCGCTCCACCTCCTTTATATGTTATGCAGGAAGGGGACCTTCCATGCCTGCGTATGCGCGTCTCTCTTTCCAAGCTGTTTGGCATGAACTTGCTATTCAACATACTTGTCTCAGTTGATTGGAGACTTGTTTAAAGATACATGTACTCCTCTTGCCAATGTTATAGATTGGCTTTTCTTCATCCACTTTTAAGTCTTTGGTATTTTACAGAGTCCCATGTATGGCATTATGTATAATGATTTTGGGAGTTCCTCACAGGTACGGGAGTCCTTGTCCTCTATGAGCTCCTACTTGTCTCGACCACTAGGGAGGGTGTTGCGGAGCAGGCTCACCTCCCTAGCCTCACAGGGGGGGCTCCCACTTGGGGAGATGGGACGCATTCCCTCGATTCATCGCAACTATCAAAACATATGAATCGCCAAGCAATGTTTTTTACATTTTTTTTAAAAAACATAAGGTGTGATATATACCTAAGAAAAGTTTCCTGCTTTGAACTAAAGTCTGTGATTGGGCGAGGGGCAAGCAGAGCAGGGTGCCTCTGCGGCAGGATTGTCTTATTGGGTGATCGGAGCAGAGCCTTTTACCAGAGAGATGTTAAGGCAGTGAGAGTAAACAATTTTGCAGGTCTTCGAATATTGAAAAAGGGCTAGGACCAGGGAAAACAACCTCTACGTTCTGCAGGCCAAAAGTCTCCCTTCGAGCATCCTTAGGCGCGGCCAATCATCAAGGCCCAATTGTCCTCCCTTGGTATCCCCCGCCTCCATTTTGGTATGTCAAATAAGCACACATGCAAACAAGGCAGATAGTTTAAACCCGTTTTAATTGTCTTGCGAGAAGGCATAGATGTGGGTACCTAACTGGTGCTTTGCATGCCCCATCAGAATAAAAAATGCCCTATTGCAGTTCTCATCACCTAAACCTTAAAAGTTAAGGTCCTGTCAAAAAGAAGGGCTACTCAAATGAACCATCGCTTACAAATAGTTTCCCAATTAAAGTGCCCTGCCATAACAAAAAGAGTGCCAAGTAGAATTCGCTGGCCAGGCCCGAGTAGGACCAGCTGGGCAGAGGTGGATGGACTGTTTGGTGAGGTTCAAAGGGGTTTGGGGGTGAAGAGGATTTGAATCCAGGCCTCAAATGGGGGTTACAATGCGACGTCCTCACCCAGAAGCGGCAGTCTTTGGAAACACTATTAGTTGGTATACAGGAGACAACTGGCGCCCACGGGCCCCCTGGGCGACTGCACAGACTGCCTGTGAACCTGTAGTGAATAAAGTGAACAATGCAGGTTCCCTCTCCTGCAGGGACATCATGTGCGCCTTGGACCCAGCAATTGTGTTTGCACTTACTGATTCACCAGCAGAAGGGGCAAGTGAGTCGCTCAATTTCTTACAACATGTTGTGCTCCGACATTTCATTCCAAATATAAAGGTACTGTAAGAAAGCACCCAAGATCGGTACTGGAAGTTAAGGGACCTTTATGCTGTGAGTGTTGCCATAGTACACTGCACACTCAGGACCATAGTGCATTACACGTGGACGACTATACACGGTGCAATGGTGCAGCAGTGCAAGCAGTAGACATCCCTCCACTAGCTTATCGGCTTCCAAAGGCTCCTTGGCATATTCTGGACGAAAACCGGATCTCTCTCTCTAAAATGGCAATGAATATGCACCAATGATAACCTACTCCAGCTGCGCCCCCCACACAATGGGCCTCATTGCGAGGTTGGCGGTAACCCACCATTGCTACCAGCAGGTTGCCGGTAGGGCCTTAACTCCCAGCAGGTCAGGCCTGCCGGGGGAACCGTGGCCCCTACCAGCATCATTGTAGTCTGGCGGTCCGGAAAGGGTGCTGGTACGTTGCTACTGTCTTCTGCAGCTCCTTGCCAGTGGGAATGGGCAAACAGGTTCAGAGTCTGGCCAGTCCAACTCATCTGGACCTTCAACAAGGTTTATAGCGCTACACTCTACAGAAAACTACATCCACTTTTCAGGAAGTGGGTGGGTGGGATAGCAAGCAAGGCATTAATCCTGGAGATTGAATTTTTTTTGTTTTAAACTATTGCAATAATCGGAGTCCTTCTCCAAACAGGTGACTTGATATTTAAGGTTCTCTGATAGTCCCAGGGAAGGCAAAGCTGTACAGAAATGAACATGTGGACACCGTCATCTACATAGGTGAGAATATGCCCCTTTCCGTTTGGAAGATGGAAGCTCAGGCCTGGTTTCTTCTTTGCGCTCTGGAATTATTATTGGGGAAACACAAGGGCTACAAGTCTCAGAATGCAAAGTAAAAACCAGCACTTGACTAGTAGCATCCGCATGGAATGGAGGATGTTGGTATAGCTATCCATCCATTAGACGTCAGCCAACTCAATGGAAGTAATTTCAGAGAAACCCATCCCAAAGAAATCCCAAGCCACCGCAAGACCAACTCACCGAAACTACACCCATTGGCTTCAATGGAAAACTCACCAAAACTACACCCATTGGCTTCAATGGAAAGCGCACCAGAATGGGAACAAAGGGGGAATAAGAAGAACCAAACTTTAAAAAAATTGCAAATAGGTAAATCATTAACTTAGAAAGGGCATAAAAAGAAAGGGAAAATGAATGAAAAAGAAAAGATGAAAGCAACAGGAATGAGAAGTAAAGGGGAGGGTGAGGTCAGTAAAGGCAAAAGGGGTAACTAGCGTTCACCCATTTTACAAAATATGAGGAGTGAAAAAAAGGTTAGAGAAAAAGAAAAGCCCAAATGCGAAGAAATGTCATGAGATGAAAAGGCGGTAAAATGCCATGTGAAAGAGTTGACTTCCACCGGGATGGCTTCTATGAGTTGGGAGCGAGGTTATGCCATGTTAATTGTGTTTTTAATGATGGGCCAAATCTTCACCGTAGACTCCCAGCAATGAAGCTTGTTGGAGTTGCCATACGGTGCCTCTGCTACGGGTATCTAGACCTCAGTGTGCGGAAGGAAGAGGGGCGGGGTAACGATTAACGGATGAGCAAGAGGAAGTGAGTACCACAGGGAAGGAGCGGGGGAGGAATGTGCTTTGGTCGCCTGGAGGCCTGTCCATGGACCATACAAGGTGTGATGTAGAAAGTTACCAACTGTAACGTTCTTTCGATTGGATGTTCCGCCCACGTATTCCTCATCTTAGATATATATCCTTACCTTCAGTTCCGCTTCGGAAAATGTTTCCTCTCTCCAGCAGAGGGTGCTCCACTCGAGGCGACGATGTCCCTCGGCGGCATCCGTTGAGCAACGACGTCATCTGTTGTATAAAAGCCTTGAGCACACCAGTTGGCCTAAATTCTGTGTTTTCGTGTATCAGAGCCCATGACTATGGTTAAAGGCGTGCCTCTTTTGACCCCAGCCTTAAAAGAAATTAGAGTGTAAAGCACATAAACTGTACTGTGGAGTAGGATGGGAGGGTCGATGAGGAATACGTGGGAGGAACATCAAATCGAAAAAACACTACAGTTGGTAAGTAACTTGTTCTTCGAATGGATTGTGTCCTCCCATGTATTTCTCATCTTAGATAGACTCCCAAAGAAGTTTTCTATTGGAGGTGGGAGTACAGATATTTTTTAGTCATGTAACGAATGTAGTACAGATTTGGCAAATAGACCTCCTTGCGAGGTAGTTGAGTCCAAAGCATAATATTTTATGAAAGTATGCATGGATGACCATGTGGCTGCTGCACAAATATCTTGTACAGGAACACCCCTTTTAAGTGCTGTTGAAGTTGCCATGCCCCTAGTTTAATGAGCTCTTAATCCTTCAGGGGGATCTTTTCCAGATAGCCTATAACACTCAGTTATGGCTAAGATTATCCATCTTGATAATGTTTGCTTAGTTACAGCTAGTCCTAATTTACGGCCAGTGTATCCCACAAACAGTGGGTCACACAGACGTATTTTTGACAATCTTGAAATATAAAAGCTAAGAGCCCTTCTAGGATCTAACCTATGTAGTCTTTCCTCTTCCTTACTTGTGTGAGGAGGAGGGTAGAAAGTAGGTAGTATTATTTTCTGTGACAGATGAAAGTCTGAAACGATTTTTGGCAAAAAAAAGGTTTGACTCCAAGGACAACTTTATCTTTATAAAAGGTGGTGTGAGGAGGACCACTAGAAAGTGCCTGCAACTCACTTACCCTGCGGCTGATGTCAATGCAATTATAAGTATTGTTTTCAGAGTAAGAAGCCTTAATGGGCAGGAATGTAAAGGCTCAATTGGTGCACATGTCAGAAATTTCAGTACCAAATTTAAATCCCACACAGGAACTTGAAAAGGTATTGGTGGAAATACATTGTTTAAACCTTTTAAAAATGGTGTTATTAAATGTATTTTAAAGTAAGATTTTTCTTCTGACGAGCGCTTTAAGATAGATAGTGCTGCTACGTATCCTTTTATCGTACTAACCTGGAGCCCCAGATTAGCCAACTGTAACAGAAAAGATAATACTATTGGAATATCACATTGAAAAGGGTCCACATTCTTATCCCTGCACCAGTACCAGTGAACGTGTTCCAACGACACCGGTACAGAGATTTTGTTGCTGGCCTTCTGGCCGAAAGCAAAATCTGCATGTCATCATCATCTGGAAGGTCCCAATCCTTGTATCTCAACCTCTCAGAAGCCAGGCGTGAAGGTTGAGTATGTTGTCATCTGGATGAAGAACGTGGCCTCCCTCTTGCGAGAGAAGATCCTCTCTTTTTGGAAAAAGTTTTGGAGGGCAGATGGACATGTTGAGAAGGTCCGGGTACCACGTTCTCCTGGCCCAATCCGGGGCAATTAGGATCATGGTTTTCCCGAACTTCCTCAACCTCCTGATTACTTGAGGGATTACAGGGACTGGAGGAAACGCATATAGCAGTGGAAACTCCCAGTCCACTACGAATGCGTCTCCTAGAGCTCTTCTCGGGGGAACTTCCCTTGAACAGTACAGTTCGCACTTCCGGTTGGTACCGGTCGCGAACAGATCCACTTGAGGGGTTCCCCAAAGGGTGAAGATCTCTTGAAGGACTTCCTGAGCTAGTTCCCACTAGTGGGAGACTGTGCTCTGTCTGCTCAGAGCATCCGCCGCTGTGTTTTGCTCTCCTGCTAGGTGAATGGCAGATAGAGAGATCCCTTCTTGTATTGGCCAGAACCAGAGCTGCATTGCCTCTCTGCACAGTGGTAGTGACCCTACTCCTCCTCTCTTGTTGAGGTAGTACATGGCCACTGTGTTGTCCGTCATTATCAGGACATTCTTTCCCCGTACAGCTGGCAGGAAGACCTTCAGTGCTAGTCTGGTTGATATGTAGTTTGGACTCCGATGGAGACCAACTACCGCTGATAGTCAACTCGTTGGTGTGAGCTCCCCATCCCGTAAGGGTGGCTTCCATCACTACTGTTATCTCCGGCCATGGTTGCCAAAAAGATTCCCCTCTGAGGATGTGCTGTCTGCAAGCCCACCATTGTAGATCCCGTGCCACGCTGGTTTGGAAATTGTAAAAGATCTGGCATTTCCCCTGAGAATTGGGACCATTGAGTTCTGAGAGCCCATTGAAGAGATCTCATTCTCAATCTGGCTTCTTGCACCAGAAAAATGCAGGATGCCATGAGACCGAGCAATCTGAGAAAATCGAAGGCCGGTAGATACTGGGCATTCTGGAATTTTGTTACCATCTGCAGAATGTGGTGAGCTCTCTCTTCGGGAGGCGAGGCTTTGCCCGAACAAGTATCCAAGACTGCTCCTATAAACTGGAGCTTCTGTGATGGTATCATGTTTGACTTTTTTAAATTCAGAGAAAACCCTAGTTTGTGAAGGAAGTGGCAAGTCTTGGATAGATGATCCTGGGCTTGTTCTGGGGAACGTGCTCTGATCATCCAATCCTCCTAATAGGGGTAGACATGAATCCCCTCTCTTCTGAGGCTCGCTGCCACTACCGCCATCAACTTGGGGAAAACTCTTGGGGCGAAGGTCAAACAGAATGGCAGAACTCGAAACTGATAGTGAGAATTGACAATCGCGAACCTCAGGTACTTTCTGTGCTTGAGATGGATTGGCACATGAAAGTAAGCATCATGAAGGTCCAATGATACTAACCTGTCTTGAATTTGGAAAGCCTGAAGGATCTGAGAAAGAGTGACCATCTTGAACTTGTCCTTCCTGAGGAACTTGTTCAAGTTTCTCAAGTCCAAGATGGGTCTCAGCCCTCTGTCCTTCTTTGGAATAACCAGGTTACTCACCATAGTGACCATCTTACTCCTAGTCCATAGTCCCCTTTCCTACATACTTATGGAACATCTCTCCGTGGGACGGGACCAGAGCACTTTGTAAAAAGCATCCAAACATTTTTCCAAAAATGTGTCCTTCCCCTCTTTCTTGCGTGGGGCCAGGCACGCGGCCGTAGCCCCGCCCACCTTGGCTCCGCCCTGCGCATCGCCCATCAGTCCTTTTCTATCGCCAGGTCAGAGACCTAATAGCAATAACAGAGGAACCTTATTAGAGGGAACGGCGGGCGTGCGTATGGAGGAAAGGGGACTATGGACTAGGAGTAAGGTGGTCACTACGGTGAGTAACCTGGTTATACTCCTGCGTCCTGTCCCCTTTCCTCCATACTTATGGGAGATTCCCAAGCACTCCTAATAGGAACTACGGGTGGATGGAAATACCCCTTATTGAAAAAGATTCTTCAGCACAGCCTGGCCAAACGGAGCATCAGCTCTTGAGCTCATGTCAAGACAATAATGCTTACAAAACGCAGATGGGGAGGCCCAAGTAGCTGCCCTAGCGATGGACTCCCAGGGGACATATTTCTGAAAGGCAACCCTGGCTGCCTTGCCCCGCACCAGGTGTGCATGAATACCCTTAGGAGGCTTCAGCCCTTGGACGGTGAAAGACTCAGTAATGCAGGCGGCAATCCACCGGTAAATAGTCGTCTTAGATGCCTGCTTACCCTGAGAGTTACCAAAGGTCCCAAATAGTTTTGAGAAGAACTCTTAACCTCGGATGTTCTGTCCAGATAGAACTTAAAAGCCCTTCTGACATCGAGACAATGCAGAACCCTTTCTGCCTCTGAGGTAGGGTTCGGAAAAAAGACCGGCAGGGAGATCGACTGATTCAGATGGAACTCAGATACCACCTTCGGCAGGAAAGCAGGATTTGTCCGTAGCACTACTTTATCCTTATGAAAGACCAAAAAGGGGTGCTCCACCGACAAGGCCTGGAGCTCACTCACCCGCCTTGCAGACATAACGGCGACCAAAAAGGACACTTTCCAGGATAGGTAATTGAAGTCCACCGTGGCCATTGGTTCGAAAGGCTTATGGCACAACGCCGTCAGGACTACATTTAGATCCCACGACGGGTGTGGACTACGAATTGGAGGATAGAGGCGTGTCAAGCATGCATAATGCCTCTTAACCACTGGGTTACACAGAGAGTAAGAGCATTGGTCCGTAGAAAGTTAAGTTCTGCATGACAGAACATGGACACCTGACTCTGCTAAGAAGGATACGAAGGACAGCACCGTGTCAATCGTAGCCCCCCTTGGGTCCAACTGCTTTCCCAAACACCAGTGACAGAACCTGAGCCATTTGCTTCTGTACTGGGACCTAGTCGAGGGTTTCCTGGCTGCCTGAATAATGCACATGTTATCCGCAGAGAAGTTAAGATGTTCTAAAGACTTTAACTCAGGCACCATGCCGCCAAGCTGAGCGATTGTGGGGAGGGGTGTCACAGCTACTGTTCCCCCTGGTGAAGAAGATCGGGAGTCACTGGCAACTTGATCGGCGAAAACACTGACAGGTGTTGAAGTTCTGAGAACCAAAACCTGGCCGGCCACCACGGGGCTATGAGTAGGCGGGAACAGTTCATTGAGTTCCTCAGCTTGCAAATTGCTCGGTGAACTAGAGGCAGAGGCGTGAAGGTGTAAGCTCTCATGTTGTGCCATGGGATCTCGAGAGCATCCCCCAGAGAGGAGGCTTCCAGCCCCCCTCTGGAGGCATACTGAGGAAGCTTCTTGTTTACCACCGTAGCGAAGAGGTCCACTTCCGGTGTGCCCCAATGCAGGAAAATCCATGAGAGGACCTCTGCCTTCAACTCCCACTCGTAGCTGACCACTGTCTGCCGACTGAGGGCATCCACTGTGACTTTCAGCTGGCCCGGGATGTGCACTGCAAGCAGCCAAACACCATGAAGTACAGCCCACTCCCAAATCTGGACAGACAGATCCATGAGAGGGGGAGGCTTGGTTCCCCCTTGGTGTTGATGTAATACATCGACACCACATTGTCCGTGCATATGCGGACCACTTTGTTGGCAATGATCGGTCTGAACGACCTGAGCGCTAGGAAGATCGCCAGAAGCTCTAAATGATTTATCTGGAGGAGCTTGTCCTGAGGCGACCAGAGATCCGAGACGTGAAGAAGATCCAACGTTGCACCCCACCCCAGAAGGGAGGAGTCTGTGGTAATCGTCACTGTAGGGGCTGGGTCCTGAAACCCCACACCCACCGATAGGTTGCTGAGAGATGACCACCACACCAGGTCCACTCTCATGGAAGCCGGAATCATTATCAACTTGGAGTCCGGATCCACAGCCTGACGCCAAGAACTCTGAAGAGCCAACTGAGTCCGCCTCATCTTGAGACGAGCAAGAGGAAGAGCCAACACGCACAAGGCCATGAGGCCCAGAAGCCTCTGGAACCATCAGGCCGACATGCTCTCCGACTGCGCAAACATCTGACACGTGGCTAACAGATCCGCCATTCTGTACCCGGTCAGGTACACTCTGCAGTCTATCGTGTTCCAGCGAAAACCCGGGAAAATCAATTCCTGTAAGACCGTCATGGAAGATTTCCGCCAGTTCACTGACAGCCCAAGATGGAACAGGAGCTGAAGGAGAGACTGAAGATTGCACGCGGCTTTCAATGGGCAAGGGCTGCGTAAGAGCCAGTCATCCAAATACGGATACACATGGATACCCTGCAGACGAAGATAGGCCGCAATCACCAACATCATCTTCGTGAAGACACGCAACACCGAGCTGAGGCCAAAAGGAAGCACTCGAAACTGGAAGTGCTCCTCTCCCAAAGAGAAACGGAGATATCTCCTGTTTGGATTCCAAATCAGAATATGCATGTATGCATCCTGTAGGTCCACCACGCTGAGCCAATTGCCCATCTGCAAGCAAGACCGTATCTGGCTGGGCGTGATCATCTTGAATTTCTCTTGGGGTAGGGAAAGATTGAACTGGGAAAGGTCTAGTATGGTGCGCAGGCCAGCCTGGTTGGGTTTGGGCACCATAAACAGCCGGGAGTAGAAGCCCTCCACTCGCTCCCCAAGGGGAACGGGTTCTACAGCTCTGAGGTCCAGAAGTTTCTGCACCTCGGCTTTCAGGGAGGGCGATCCTGACAGCAGGGTGGGGTACGGGGTAAAGGTAAGCGGAAGCCCGCCCGAGCGACTGACAAGACCCATCTGTCTTCTGTGATGGTCTGCCACGCCTCCCAATGAGACACAATGCGCCCTCCCACCGAGGTCTCGTGCGAGCGTGGAAAACCCTCATTTTGCAGGTTTTTCAGTGGCGTTGCCACCCGAATCTGAGGAGAAGGCTGAGGAGCGGGAGAAAAACCGAGTCCGTTGTTGCCTCCGGTGGTTATTCCCCAAAGGGGTATCCACCCTACGAGATTTCCGATCAAGGATGCCTCTGAAACCAGGGGGGGGCCGACTCTGGGACAGCGGTCTCTGAGTTTTAAAGGGGGTTTTAACAAGGACCGACAAAGACTTGGCTTTCTGTGTGCTATCCTTCGTCTTGTTCAGCTCTACATCTGTTGTAGAATGAAAGTGCTCCTTACCATCAAACGGAAAGTCCAGCACCTTGCCCTGTACTTCCTTTGAAAACTTGGTGGCATGCAGCCACGCCTGTCGTGAGGTATCAACCCCCAGCATATGGCCCGAGCTGAGGTGTCTACGTGGTGAGCCGCAGCCTCCAGGAGATCCTGGGCCAAGACCCTGGCGTCGGATAATCCTGCTTTAAGGTCTTCCAGCTTCTCGACTGGAATGAACTCCTCAAACTCCGACAGACCTTTCCACATCTGCATATTAGCCCCCGCTGACACCAGCTCGGCATTGGCCTGCCGAAGCTGCAAGGCTGAGTCGGCGAAAATTTTCCTCCCAAGGGAGTCAAGGAGCTTGTCCTCCTTTCCCAGAACCTGAGTAGCCGTCGTAGAAGAGGATGCTGCAGGCCTGGACTGTAACGTGGCCGCAGCCACCACCGTAGAGGAAGGGGGCGGGCAAGATGGCAGGGCCACCTCTTCCGAAGAATGCAGCCTGTATCGCGTGTCAATTTTCTTATTGACAAAAAGTCCAGAGTGTGGCTTTTGCCAGGGCCTGCGGACCTCGGCCAGAACGTCCTTCTGCAAGAATAGGCCGGTACGCTCCAAGGGAGACAGGGTGAACACCCCAGAAAGCACACCCTCCTGGCAAAGGCGGAAGAGTCGGAGAACGCACCGTAGGCAAGGGAGGCGCCGGCGGAACCACCGGAGGAACGGGTGGAGCCGGAGGCGCGGGCAGACATATCTCCCTAAAAAGCCCTTTGAAATATTCCCTCGTGAAGTCGGTACGCATGAGCATCTGAAATTTGCTGCAAAAGGCGTCCTCCGGGGACTGTTTTAGAACCAGAGGAGGCCTCTCATGAGGAGAATAATTCCAGAGACGTAACGGGGAAGGGTGCCACACCGGCACCTCTGCCGACATATCCACATAAATCAAAGGAGCCGACACCGCAGGCAACGAAACACTGTGCCAAAGGGGCATCCGAGCGTTCCAGTCATAAACTGGCCGAAAAGGATGCGCACAAGGGACTCTATGTTCATCCACAAAACCAAGCCCTACACCTAAGGCCGATGGCGTAGTTGTAGGGCTAGCACTTAAAATGGCTGCCGCGGTCGTGGCTGGAACGGGTGCCATTTTGTCCTCATCTGAAGGGAACTGCGGCACGTGAGGAAGTGAGGCAGGGATCCCCGTCGATGGATCAGGGGTCTTAACTTTAGCCTTAACATAAGGAACCTCAGTTGCACCAGTACTATGTGGCCTGGAATGTTTCTGCGACAATCCAATCGCCAAACTAGCCTTCCCAGGAATGACCTTGGCACTGCCGGTAAAAGAAATATTTTCCTTCTTTGCCCCCTCAACAGATCTGGTGTCGCCGTAAGAGCGGGAACGGTGAGAAACAACCTTCACCGATAAGGCCTTGCCAGGCCTCTCAGAAATGCTGGTAGCTTTAGCCTCTGTACAAGGGACCTCGGACTCAGGTCCAGTAACAGCCTTATTAGCGCGGGCCTCCAACATCCGTTCAGTAACACCAAGCCCAACCAAGGCCTCGGGGTGCACCCCAGTCTTATTTTTGAGGGAAGCCGATAGAGAGGCCTCAGAGCGAGCTCCGGTACCCCACGACTCAGTAGAACTGAGCCTACAAGCCGCCCCCACAGGAGGGGCCTCGGAGCGTGCTCTGAGAAAACTCCAGTACAATTATTAGGCCCAACGGGCACCTCAGGGCAATCCCCGGTGACAGAGCGATCAACGCCCCTCCCGGCCCAGGAGGAACCCAGGAAGGTATACCCCGGCCGGGGTGCTCTGAAAAGTAAAGAACTTAGCGGGCGTTTCTTCTTTTCGTCGATGAACGCCTGAAAATGTGAAGGAGTCGTCTGTCGGAATACCTTCTCCCACCGCTCCAACTGACGAAGTGCCCGGACCGAAAGGGAGTCGCAGTAAAAACAGGAGTCCCAACGGTGATCCGGACAAACACTCTAATCAAAGAGGTTGGGGATCCGCCCTCGCGAAGCGTCGGTGACACGATGAACAATCTGGAAAGTCTAGTTTGAACGACAGACAGACTAGTACACGATCGCTACGAGAGCCAGAGAGGAAAAAGGGAAGAAAATCTTCCACGGATGCAAGTGCATCCAGTCCCGAACGAGCGGAGAAAAGGACTGATGGGCGATGCGTGGGGCGGAGCCAAGGTGGGCGGGGCTACGGCCGCATGCCTGGCCCCACGCAAGAAAGAGAGGAAGGACACATTTTTGGAAAACATTTTGGATGCTTTTTACAAAGTGCTCCGGTCCCGTCCCACAGGACGGAGAGATGTCCCATAAGTATGGAGGAAAGGAAAGGGGACGGGACGTAGGAGTATGAGGAAATATGGGGGAACACCAACCCTTGTTCCTCTCTGCTACAGGTACATGTTCTATTGCACCTTTTTGTAGCAGGGTTAAAACGTCCTGCAACAGGAGCGGGTCTGGATTTTTGGTAGAGTTGTATTCCGGTGGGTGATTCTGAGGTTACTTTGGAAAGGGAAGGCAGTAACCTTGGAATAGTGTTTCCAGTGCCCAAGCATCTGAAGTAATGCCCCGACATTCTTTCAGATGCTGTGAGATCCTGCCTCCCACTCTGGTCTTGTGGGTCAAAACCTCAGAGTGGTTTTGCAGCAGCTCCAGCAGCGGCTGAAGGGACACATGCCGCTGCTGAGGCAGATCTTGCACCTTTTCCTCGCCCCCGAGGAAATTTCCTTTGTCCTCTGTGACTGGCCTGTCCCCTTCCTCTCCCAAATGAGTAAAAACGAAAGGGACGACCCCTCCAGGAAGATGAGCCTGTGTAGGGGCGTTGTTGAGGCTGTCTTATAGCAGCACTGAATGATTTTGCTGTTGCCTTGGAGGTCTGCAGCCTTTCTAAACTTTCATCTGCTTTGCTGCCAAACAACCTTGAGCCTTCAAATGGCATATTAAGAAGTCTAGATTGAACATCTGGTGCAAGACTTGACTTCCTTAGCCACGCAAATCTGCGTAGCACTGCGCTAGATGCCATGGACCTGCTGATACTGTCAGCTGTGTCCAAACCTTCTTGAAGGCATTCCGCCGAAGCCTCCTTGCCATCCTTTATTATGGATAGGAAACCATCAGGTTCCTCTTCTTCTGGGATTTGTTGAGCTGCCGCTGACATGCAGTCCCACAGAGTATATGTGAATCTCGCCAGAGTGCAAGATACATTTGTGGATTTTAGAGCCATGCTCCCTGATGTAAAAACCTTTTAGACCATGCATCAATCTTTTTGTCATCCATATCAGGGGGAATTGTAGGGTATGCAGCATTTTCTCTTGATATGGCTGCTTGAACTACCAGGCTTTCAGGAGATGGATGCTTACTCAAGTACTCTGGATCAGAATTACAGGGTCTATATTTTGCCATATATTTTTCATTTACTGCTGGAATGGATTCAGGTTTGTCCCAAGCAGCATTTACTCTCCTTTGCAGGGCAATATGAAAGGGAAGTATGGGGTCTGGCTGAGGTCCTCCAGATAGGATATCCGTCATGTCATCATCCTGGTATACAGGTGAGTTTCTACCCCATCCCATAAATTCTGTAACTTTATTCATAAGTTTTCTATAACCCAAATCAGCATGCTCTGCTGGATCGGGTTTTTTAAACTCATATTCAGGTGACGTATCTAGTCCACTTGCAGATTGTAAACATTCATAAAGCTATTGCATTTTTGATTGAGTATTAATTAATTCCTCAGGGACTTCTCTTGTACCATATTTTACCCCTGCCGATGAAACTTCAGGTTCATCTTCTTCATCCTCCTCATTTCCTGAAGACATTTCTCCCTATTTGGAAATAATCATGCATGATTTCTGGGTGAAATACTTTCTCAGGTATAGGTTTTAATATTGGTGTTGATTTCACCCCTGTAATTGGTGTCGACGTCGACAGAAGCATTGATGGCGTCGATGTTGTGGCTATTACCTTCGATGTTGTCAAGGTATTCTTCGATGATTTCGAAGGCGCTACGAATGTCGTCAAAGGAGTCTTCGAGACAATCGACGACGTCGAAGGAGTCTTCAAAGTCATCAATAGCATACTCGACGTAACTTTTTTCAGTCGGGTCGTCGACCCCTTATACTCGACAGCCTTCGATGGAGGCTGCGAAGATGTTTTCGTCGAGGCTTTCAATGACGTATCGAAGTCTAAGGTCCTTTTCTTAAGGTCTGCATCCTGTTTATGCACTGGAAGGCTTTTCTTTTTAGGTGTTTGGGAAGAATCCCTAGAAGACACCCTTGACAATTTCTTGTCGGATTTCCTAGTCTTAGACCTTCCCCTGTCACTTTCTTTGTGCGTAGAGGCATGGTCTTCATCAGACATTTTTGAGGGGGTCTGGGCCGCATTCTCAAAAATTATCATCATCGATGCTCTAAATGCTTCCCACTTTTTAAGGGAGTCATGCTTTGTTGAACACGTAATAACTTCCTCCGATGTAGTAGAGGAAGAGGAAGAGAGAGAGGGAGACCGGTGTCGTCTTTTCTTCGCTTTTTGGACGAAGAAGAGGACTTTCTTGATCTACTCTTCGATCTGGATTTTTTATGGCGTTTCGCGGAAGACTCAGCCGAGTCTTTCTTCCCTTTCAAAGAAAATTTTGAGGTTTCCTCCCCCACCGCCAGTTTACCTCTTCTTTCTTTCAAGGCCTTATGGGTCATTGACTGACAAGAACCGCAGTCGTCGATTCGATGGTCGGAAACCGAGGCACCAGAGGCAATTAAGATGAGGGTCGGTCAACGACATTTTTCTCCCACACCTTTGGCATTTCTTAAAACCCGCTTTCGGTGTGGACGGGTTCGAAGAAGACGACATAATTAGTTATAACTGAAGCGCCGTTTATCTCGATCCGAAGCGAAGATAACAGAAAAACACAGAAAAACGGAACTGAGGCCAACGGGCGCGCTCAAGGCTTTTATACAACAGATGACGTCGGTGCATGACGTATGCTGCAGAGGGACATCGATGCCATCGCCTCGAGTGGAGCGCCCTCTGCTGGAGAGAGGAAACATTTTCTGAAGCGGAACTGAAGGTAAGGATATATATCTAAGATGAGGAATACGTGGGAGGACACAATCCATTCAAAGATGGGTTTATTCTATTGCGTATGGATTCCATTGAAATGTGTTGCAAGGCATATATGGAGAGTAGGACAACGATTACACCATGTACTATGGATTCCATTGAAATGTGTTGCAAGGCATGGATGGAGAATAGGGCAATGATTACACAATGTACTATGGATTCCATTGAAATGTGTTGCAAGGCATAGATGGAGAATAGGGCAATGATTACACCATGTACTATGGATTCCACTGAAATGTGTTGTAAGGATTAGATGGAGAATAGGGCAATGATTACACCATGTACTATGGATTCCACTGAAATGTGTGAATGTGTTGCAAGGCATATATCATAGGACAATGATTACACTATGTATTATGGATTCCATTGAAATGTGTTGCAAGGCATAGATGGAGAATAGGACAATGATTACACTGTGTACTATTGGGATACTTGAGGATAGTTGGCTTGCAATAAGACTTCACAGTTCTGGCAGCACACAGGCAGTTATCACGCGCTTTACCAGCAACACCTTGAAAAATCCTTTGCACACACAGAGCCATCAAGGTCTTCTAGTTATCCTCTTATGTCAATGTTTCAGGTCATGTGAATTCTGCATATTTTCCCCTATGCCCCCTTCCTTCAAAATCTCCCCTTCTGTGCAAATATCTCAGCAGCCAAGCATGCTCGCTTGGGAAACAGGTTTTATATGAATTTTCACAGAAGGGTTCTCTGAAATTCTTAGAAAGCCAGCAGTGTGGGTTCATCCACACAGCAGCAACCAAACCTGTCTTCCCATATGTGAATAATTCACAGTAACATGCACATCTCATTAGAAACCATACACTATAAAGTGCCTGTGGCAGGAATGACCCTGGAAACTCTGCGCTTTAAATAGCCACCTCTGCCAATGCCTACCGCATGCGGAAGGATGGCTGAATGCACCAAGACAAAATTGCTAATGCTAGCAGAACTGAAATGACGTGTTGTCATAACACTGGCCATTGCATGCTCCGTGCGCAGCCGCATTTATAGTCTTACCACGTGCCTGCAATGTAATGTGAAGAACTACACCTGATCGGCCTATGAACTGCCCACGGTGGCAACAGTTCGAGTTTAACGCGTGAATGAAATATGTTACCCATGTATATTTAAACATCTCAATCTTTATTCGTCTTCAAGAAACAGGTTTAGACACTTCTCTTTAATCCTGGAATAGACTTTCCTGTGGCCTTTCTCCTCTGTCTTTCATGCAGCGCTCGAAGGTCTATGGGCGTGCAGTGTCCTACAAGAACTGAAATAAATAAATAAACATGGCCCGGGAAGGGCAAGACCTGGCAGTGGAGGCCACAGAGAGAGCCCTAAAACTGAGGCCATGGCACTCTGTGGATTCTAATGTGGGGGTGAACAGATGGTCCCCGACCCAACACACATCCCACCATAGGTTTCTCAGCGATGTAAGAAACCAGATTGGAAACCTAGGTGACATTTAAAAAAAATGTTTCTGTATCCTGCGTGGCCGGACCAGAAGCAGGATTCTCAAGCATGATGGCAGTCAGTGTAGATGTAAAAGCCTAACGTTACTCCACAGCAGCAGCGACAAGTATTGAATGACCGCAAGTACCTGCAGACCTGGCGTGCACCCATCAGGAAGGCAAATGTACGCAGAGTTAGTAAACCTTGGCATTCTCACTGCCAAGGAGGGTTGCACAGTTCAACACTATATTTAGTATTTAATTTGTCTTTTTATAGTATTCGAAGACTATAGCGTGCGTGTGTGTGTGTTGTCATCTAAATCTTAGCTTATAATGGGAACCATACAAATGTGTTAGGGTTCTGCTCCTCAGTCAGATCATTTCAGATATTTTCGGTAGAACCCCCGAAAGTTAAACCACTGTAGGGAAGACTCTGCCCGCCCACCTCTGTTCCTCAAAACTCCTCTGCATGCAGCATTGACCAGACCTTGCCGGCCAATGGCCAGCTAGATTCAGAAGTATGGCACAGTATTCTAAGCCGTATACAAAATAAAGACTATTGAGTGTACTGAATGCTAGTCAATTATTAAAGAGAATACAAAAAAAATAGCTTCTAGTCTTTTAGTCTTCATTTAGTATTGAATGGCACATTATCACTATTGACCACTACTGAAAAGACAAAGACCAAGGTGAAAAGAAGAGCGTCCATTTTGATGAGCGTTCTCAGAGATGGCAGCTCACTTGATATTTGCCATCCAAGATGCACCCAACACACCTGGCCTGGGGCAGGTCTACGGTTATCACATGAGATGCCCATCATGGCTAGGACCATCAAGCAGGTCTCAGATGTTCATGTATGTGCATAACCACAGAAGCCAAATTATGAATTGCTGGTTTTTGATGTAACAAAGAATTCCATACGACCAAGACCTTCCGAAATCTAGCTGGCCATTGGCCGGAAAGGACTGGCCACTGCTGCATGCAGTGGAGTTTTGAGAAACAGAGGTGGGCGGGCAGAGTTGGCCCTACAGTGGTTTAGCTTTCGGGGGTTCTACCGAAAACATCTGAAATGCTCTGATTGAGGAGAAGAACCCCAACACATTGGTATGGTTCCCATTTTCAGCCAAGATGTGGATGCCAACACAAAACACAGACACACCCACTAATAAGCCTGCAGAAGCAATAAGCCTGATAAGACTGAACGTTAATTAGCCACTTCATTGGGCCGAGAACGCTCTAAAACACAGTTGAATACCTCTGGAAAAGATATGCAGTCACCTGAAATATTGAGAGAATTAGCATACAACGTTTTCTAAATGTGGGCTAATACATCAGTCTTGAGAGTGTAATGACATTCAAAGTGCCACTATGCGCCCTCCGATTGAAGGAAAGAGGACGCATCGCCCATTACCTGAGATGGATGCAGATAGGGTTCCGGAGACGCCAGGTTGGTCTGGACCGAGACACTTTTTTCCAGCAGGATCTGTGGGAACCCCAGCTTTTCGAAGGTGTTTCTTTTCCAGTGTTTACTGTCCTGCTGCGCCAGGGCCTCATCCTCACTGAATGCCCTCTGAACAGGGCCGGGCATTGGCAGTGGCACAGCCCCATCGCTTTCGTACCCAGAACCATCCTTTTGTGAGTCCCAACTGCTCCTCTGCTTCATGTGGTAGTGGGCTTGCTGGGCTTCCCATGCCAGTCTGGCCTGGGCTAGGAAAGGCTCTGGAAATCCCCGTGGCATATCGGCCTCAGATGATCTGCTCTCTGTCCGACTCATCTGGGGCCTTGCGGGTATGGGCATAGGGCGCTCTTCATTCATGAGTTGTTCACCCATTAGTTCTCGTTCCCCGGAACCTTCAGACGATGTGGTGTTGGGTTCCAGAGACAAGGAAGGCTTCCGGTTTTTCCTTTTCCGGGAATTAGGTGAGTAACCAGTAGATGACATGGTGTCTTGTTGACTTGACCATGACATGGAATCCTCTCCATGGAAGATATGACTCAGGGGTTGACTATGTCGAATGTCCGATCCCTCCATGCTGCTGTAATCTCCCGATTTAACTTCCAGGCGCTGATCCCTCACCAAAGATGGACAGTGTTGCAATGAGTATGACCCTCCGATGGTGTTGGGTGTATATTTGTGTCGTAGGCCCGTTTTTAATTTCGGGCTGGATCCGGACTGCTCCACATACACCAATTGCCGGACATACTCCTTGCCCGCTGGACTGTACTCAAGGCTCATAAACCTGTCGGGGCATTTCTGTTTGGTCAAAACCAATTGCTGGTATGGCGAGTTAGAGCCTTGCTTGGGGGAGGGAAGATAGGTGTGCGGCTTGCGAATGGGTGACTTTTGTGGCGACCCTGCCCTATAATTCCCGCTGCCATCGTAGTGCATGTCCATGGGAGGTTCATCGTAAATGGGGGCCTGGTACTCCATGGGGGGCTCCTCATAAAGCGGAGGCTCGTAGGCATAGCGTGGGGAGGACGGCTGGGACTCACTGGAGTGTTTTCTGTGTTGGGACTGGAGGGAGCAGAAGGACTCCCCTCGGCCAAGAAGAGGGGAACAGCCGCTGCCATGGTCTGATCTCTTAAGGAATGGAGACTGCTTCCTATCGGGGAAGAAGACCGAGTTGTCATTATCCACAGCAAACGTCTGTAGGATGGGAGACTGCTGTCCCCCCGAGGATCTCCGGGGGCGCCCCGATTGTTGGCTGTCGAGGGTGTACCCATTTCCCTGATGCATGAGAAAGCTTGGCTCCCGGTCGGTAACTTTGATCAGCATGCGCTCCTTGGTACCCGAGTTCCATCGTAGAGATGATGTCCTATAAAGAGAAAAGACAAGGAGATGGTTAGGGGTCATGCCATTACACGCTGAGGGTTATCTTTCTTTTATCTGCTTCCCATATTTGAATAACAGTTAACACATGCCAAGTAAGGAAGCATTAGACACTATCTGGATACATTGTTCAGCTTTCTGCAACCTGATGTGCTTTATAAACCTATGGGAATGTCAGCAGCAATGGGATTTAATTGGCTATAAGACTACAAAGAGCAGTAGCAGTGATATCCTTTTCCTTGTGCGGTCATATCCTCCCCGGCTCAGCAGCAGGCAGTCACACAAAGCTACATATACATGTTCTACAGGCTTGCAGAATGTTGAAAGTTCGCAAGTGCTCACATTCAAAGATGACTTTAAAAAACAAGCTGGAAAAGCAGATTTATATGTTTCTGTTGTCCTTCTCATGCTGTCGGAACAAGGGGTTTGATACCCCGAGCATCTTTTTTCAACTGGGAGTCAATTGGCGGGAATAAACCTCACAACTACACTTTCTTTCCAGCTTTTCAACAATTTTTATGAATTCAATTCTTCTGCAAACCACATAAAATGTACAATTTAATTTCCTAGGAGAAAAATGTATTGCAGCAGTAACAGAGCTTCAGACAAAAATAGAGATGGGGCTCCAGCAATGAAAGAACGATTTTGTTTCCAATTTAATAAGAACATTTTGAAAATAAAATTCAAAAGAAGTCATAAAAGCCACAACACCCTCAAAGTAAGTGTACGAAACCAACCATTATTTTTAAAAAAATATTCTCTCCCTAAACAGTGGAATGGGTCATAATTTTCTTTACGTAAAAGTAAATATCAAGGCTTCCCTTTTAAAGGTCTTCATGCAGGCTTCTAAGCACCCCTAGTTGGCCACTTAAGAAACAGCGCAAACGGAGAGCCGTTGATTCGTGGAGGATGGAGCAGTGAACCCAGTGGGCAAACAAGACTAGGACCCGGTTAGTGTTCTATAAAGCACTGATGCACGCTAGCTACCAATCCAGGGGGTCAACCACCAAACATGTCACAGGAAGACCACTCAGTGACAAATTGGTCAAGTTAGTTCATCGCACAGAAAATCTGAAACATTTCTCATGCAGGAATCTCGTATATATTTCACATAGAAAAAAGATCAATTTAAACAACGATACATGTGGCTTCTGCTGGGGTTATGGTCACATAAATAGGCTCTAGAGCCTGTTCAATAGGGATAAACTTTAGAAAACCCAATAAAACATTAAGCTACAGTTCTATGTATATGGTCGTTAGGAATAAATCCTTGATTCTAAAATAAGAGGTTGAAGTCAAGTACTGATTAATTACCCACCAAAAAGAATGAAAGGTACATGTATTGTTGTAGCGTATTTATTTTGGAACAAGCTTGATCAAACCAATAGGTCTGGCTTTGCAAATGCAGAGGGAATACGATTTGTTTTATCCTGCGGGGGCTTTACAAAAAACGAAACAAAAAAGTTCGTACCCACTACATTTTCAAAGTCAGACCTTTTGGCTTTTCCAATACTTGTTGTAATGGCGGCCATGATGGATTGGGTGCATCTTAAAGGTTTATGTAGAAGGATCCCGATCCGTCATGACCACTTTCTTAAAACAAACACTGGTATTCATACATATTTGTAATATTAACAATACAAATACCAAACATAATGTAATGCGGCAACAAATCAGTTTAACAACCATGGAAACAAAACAAGCTCTTAAAAGCAACGTTCAACAACTCTGTCCCCAACTTAAACTAGTTTCACGCAGTACAACAAAATTGCTCCCACTCTAAGAAGGCTTTCACCACAATGCTGCTCTTCTGCTTGATGCGGCAGATGATGGACACGGGGAACACTTTAATATGCATCCTGAAGATCTGACAGAGAGCAAAAGGCCCGTCTCTCTAGCCAGACCTAAAAGAAGATACGAAAGACAAGAGATATTAAGTGGAGGTGATGGGGTTTAAGATACTAGCTAATCTCTTGCAGTGGTGAATGTTGAGATGACGAGGTTTAAGATACCATCTAGTCTCGTGCAGTGGTGAATGTTGAGATGAAGAGGTTTAAGATACCAGCTAGTCTCATGCACTGGTGAATGTTGAGATGAAGAGGTTTAAGATACCATCTAGTCTCATGCACTGGTGAATGTTTAGATGAAAAGGTTTAAGATACCAGCTAGTCTCGTGCATGCACTGGTGAATGTTGAGATGAAGAGGTTTAAGATACCAGCTAGTCTCGTGCACTGGTGAATGTTGAGATGAAGAGGGTTAAGATACCAGCTAGTCTCGCGCACTGGTGAATGTTGAGATGAAGAGGGTAAGATACCAGCTAGTCTCATGCACTGGCGAATGTTGGATATAAGAGGTTTAAGATACCAGAGATGAAGAGGTTTAAGATACCAGCTAGTCTCATGCACTGGCGAATGTTGGATATAAGAGGTTTAAGATACCAGAGATGAAGAGGTTTAAGATACAAGCTAGACTCGTGCACTGGCGAATGTTAGAATTAAGAGGTTTAAGATACCAGCATGCACTGGCGAATGTTGGATATAAGAGGTTTAAGATACCAGAGATGAAGAGGTTTAAGATACCAGCTAGTCTCATGCACTGGCGAATGTTGGATATAAGAGGTTTAAGATACCAGAGATGAAGAGGTTTAAGATACAAGCTAGACTCGTGCACTGGCGAATGTTAGAATTAAGAGGTTTAAGATACCAGCATGCACTGGTGAATGTTGAGATGAAGAGGTTTAAGATGCCAGCCAGTCTCATTAACTGGTGAATGTTGAGATGAAGAGGTTTAAGATACCAGCTAGTCTCATTAATGGGTGAATGTTGAGATGAAGAGTTTTACGATACCAGCTAGTCTCTTGAACTGGTAAAAGTTATTGGTTCTTGTGAATCACTGAGAAAAGAGACACTCGTTCAACCAATGCACAGTGGGAGTTGTACATTTCATGTATCAGAACAGCAACATTTTTCCACTGAAGAGTCTCCAGCAATCTCCCCATCTAAGGTCCCGCAGGACCCTCAGATGGAAGTAGAGAAGGTTCCTCTTTCCAGCACCATCTCCCGGTCTTAACCCTGATCTGACCCTAAGTGCCCCTTGTCCAGTGATGCATGGAGTCACAGGAAGACTGTTGCCCAAGCTGACTGGTAACAGTGAGATTCATGATGTGACATCACCCTACTGAATGCCTAGGAATTGCAGCTTTAGCTTGGTAACAAATGGCAACTCAATGGCGCTTACATTTGTGACACGGCAAGTATTGCTGAATACTTACCATAGAAAGCAGCTACCTTTCATCCATAGCAAAGACCTGCTAGACCTTCTAAACAGCCCGTCAACCAGTAGACAGCAATATGAATATGTGGCAGAAAAGAAGACGTGTTACCATCAAAACACTCCTGGTGGATGAAGGCTACCAAATGAAGTGAAAATATGCTCAAGAATTCAAAATCAAAATAGTAAATGTAGCAATATATAGCATAGGCATACCCATGATGGCACAAACGATGCGTATACGTTAACCAAATCCCCACTGACTTGGGAAGTGCCTGCCCCTTTATACAAATGAATCCAAAGGTTTATGAAAGTTATCGGGAGGCAAGCTGAATTGCAATAAAGTGGACAATTAACTAAGTACAGAGTTTAAATGACGACCAGAGAATGGGAAAACAGGACAAACCATTGCAACTGAAAACCCCCAGGTAACCACATACTTGAAGAACTCCCTTGCAGCCCAGGCACTTTACTGTTTGCTTGCAGGACACAATCTATTGGATTCTCAGAAGGTGGGCAGCTAATAGCAATGGAGTCCGGCTCAGTGCTCAAGGCACTATGCTCGGGGTCAGGACCAAACTCGTACGAATAAGTTGGGGCTCCCAATGTCAAGGGACAAAATAGGACATTACAGAGGTTCCAGAAACTCTACATGTTTCTATTGTCTGGAAGGTAGGAACATGTTTATAGACAGATGTGCAGAGGACTGCCGTGGGGGGGGTTGGGGGGTGGGTCTCAGGCTTTAAGGTAGAGGCACAAAATCTGAGGACACAAAACCTGTACTCCAGACTTCCCCACTCCCTTCCACCAGCCTCTTAAACATGCGGTCAAGGGGCATGGATTGGCAACTGTTTATACTTCTTATGGTATCAAAAAAGTCTTCATGTTTTGATTGTGCTGAAAACCCTCAAACTGTCCAGTGAGACACAATTTTACATCCCGATTTCGGTCCATGCCAACAAAGACAGCATGTGCACAGAAGATCCTGGGAGAAACAGGCTAAGGTATTGTATAAGCTCTCTGAACCACCAATGGAAACCTTGGCTCACAAAATGTAGGCCTGTCAATTTGCACACATAGAAAATAGTCCCATGAGAGATTGCACTGGTGCGGCAGCCAGGAGGATATGCTGGGAACGATCCAAGATTAGGCCAAGATTGACACCTAGGACTGATTCTCTATAAAGTGGCCAGAGCCAGCCATGGTAACTGGCTGTCCAGGTGTCGCCCCTACTTGGCCAATTTTTGGGGCGAGTATGGCACCCTCGAGAGAGACACAATTTCACATAATGTTATGTTGTATTATCTAGTATTGGTAAGACTAAGAATCACTCAAGGGTGAATATTAAATATATCTTTGGATTTATCCTCCTCGTCTATTAAGACAAAGACAAATATGATAGAGAGCATTCCTACCGAGACTAAGAGACCGTACGGGGAAGGAATGGGTAAACATGAAGAGACCCTGCAAGCATCAACATAGCATTTGACAGTAGCTCACCAGGCTCTGGGATTGATCAATGGGGTTATTGAAAACCTACAACTTGGAATAATCTTACAAGTAACTTTGTTTTCTAACAATGCTTCTATTACTTCTGGCAGCCTCTTCCAACTGCTAGATGACCCACCAGCCTTTCATTTCTTAGTTCTCACTGCTTGGTTTCACGATGCTAGTCCTGAACTTCAAGATGCAGCGGTCCCTGATCCCCATTAAAAAATGATCGTGCAGAGGGCCACCAGGGGGCGCAGAGACAACCATGCTCTCTGCGTGAGCACGTTCATGCCACCCTGAAAGAAGGATTGAGCCCCCGCTTTCTGGGACCCCGTGACAACATAGTCAGATCCTGTTGTCAGAATACCCCCCTGCACTCTGGGGAAAATCTCAGAGAAAATCGGACTAATATAACCTCGGAAACAGAAGAAAGAAGCGAACGCCCCCGGGCCCTGGCTAAACCGAAAGCAAATCGCACGCAGGGAGACGCTCTGGCCCCGAGGGAGAACCCCCATGCGCAGCGGCTGCTCGCTCCGAAAACTGAGGATCCATTACTCAGTGAGACACAAGGACACAGGGAAAAACAGACGAGGACCTGGGCGCCCAGTCACGAGAGGTAGAGGCTCGACGTAAAAGCCTCTCAGTGTGCAACTACTCAAACGACGGCCTGCGCGCCCGGCCTGCTCCCTGAGCGCCGCTGGTCATTCTTCGCACTCAAGCTCCCAGAAGGACATTCCACTAAGAAGGACGCAACAAATGACATTCCCGAGACCCCAACCGCACGGAGACCCAGCACTTTCGACACGGCTGGCTGCCTGTTTGCCTGCACGCACCTTATCTCCCACAGGCCTGGCACCGGTCTTGCGGAGGCCCCCCCCCGTGGAGCATGAACTGGGCCCGATCAGTGCAGAGGCCACGGTACCGGTAAGCGCCGGAGCACGGACAGGTAAACCCTGATCCCCGCCTTATCTCATGCCCTCCGGTCGTGAGCAGTAACAACCGAAACCCACAAAGCCTTCCGTATTATGCCACGACAGATGATTGGAAGAAGGCCCGGATCCCCGACGCCTACACAAATTCTCCCTCCATAAAGTGTTACCAGCGAAGAGAACGCATCAGAACTTAATAAATCAACACGCAGTCCAGCAGCAGAGGACCTCGCCTCCTCGAGACATTCTGAGAGACCGGCTCTGACAAGATAAGGAGGTAAGGAACGGTACGGAAAGCAATCAAGTGTACCCATTCCTATTGTTACCCGGCATGCTGCTTACGCTCCTGAGCACCCTCCCCCTCCGCAACAGCGACACATGTGCCTCCGTGCCCCCCTCTCCAGATGGTAATGTGAGCCACTCCTCATCCAACAAGGGGTCGTGGCCCCAAAGAGCCCCAGGAAAGCACACAGACGCCCCTCCACAACTAAAAGGAGGCGACCACGCCATACACGGAAACCTGAACAGCAACCATTGCTGGTCCCATCTGTTACGGGGGACCAGCGAAGACCCCACGAGGTTCAAGCAATACTAAGGTCTGGCGTTTTGGGCCTCCTTAACAACAGCACCCACACAAATGTACTGTACCGGGCAGTCAATCCACATTAATGTGCACTGTTTCCCTAAAACCCCGGAAGGGAAAACTCGCACATCAACACGGAAGACACGGCTGAATGTGAGTGCCCAGAGTGAGATAAGAATCTCACCTGTAACGATTTAAACAAAATTCTGTTCCAGAACCCAGGCCCTGAAACCATTACCAACAAACCTGAAAATTGAACTGGGCCCCACAACGCATATATTACCTACCCCACATCATCATCAGAGGGCTATATGAACATCAGATACAAATTAGCGCTCTTTGCCTACATCCCCACCTCTCTTATATCCACTGAACCCAAGATGGCGAACAGCATTATCACAGGCAATGAGCTCGCCGCAGCAACAAAAGGAGACATTGCAGCCCTGTTGGGAGAAATTAAAAATTTAGGCACCAACATAGGAAGCAAAATAGATAGAATCACCCAAAGACTAGACAGTATGGAGGACAGACTCTAAGGAGTCGAAAACAACCAGGCCTCCATTGACACACTGGAGGCGCAGCTCGACCAAGGAATGACAGAGTTGGAACACCGAGAAGAAGAGTTCAAACTTAAACTCGATGATCTGGAAAACAGAGAAAGACGAAACATACACATTTTCGGAATCCCGGAAAGAGAAGGAGAAACCGAAGCTGATTTGAAGGAAACACTCCACAATATTATTAAACTCCTAACGATGGATGATGAGGTGGATAAACCAATAACAGAGCGAATCCACAGAGCTGGTGGACCCTCAGGAGGACCACGATCAGTACTTGACCGATTTCATCACTTCCGAAACAAAGCTCAAATTCTTGAGAAAGCCAGAAAGAACGAGACGATTAGACTAGAAGGAGCCCAAATTACAATATATCAGGACTTATCCTCTTTGACACTAGCCCTCAGGAAGATGTGTGGTCCCCTCACAAGGAAACTCAAGGAGAAAAATGTCCGATATAGGTGGGGCTACACCTTCTCGCTCACATTCGAATATGAAGGAACCAGATTCAGGCTGAGATCCAAAAAAGAAATAAAGTCATGCATATCCGACCTTCTCGGCCCCCAGGAAGAAGATGCCAACCGGAAGGGGTCGCAAAGAGAAGAACGAGACTGGCGTGTCCAAGGATCCCGGAGAAAGAAAGTGAAGGGGTCGCGAAAATATTGCAGAGGTAACCTTTCCCCAGAGGGGGATAACTGAAGCTCAGTGATACCGGTAAAACAAATCTGAATAATTATGTAAATGGTGTATCAGGAAGACAGTAGCATCTACACAATCCCATGACCCTAATGAAGAAAATTAGGGGGAACCACAGAGGGGCTCAATTCAAACAGAGATGTCACATTTGGACAAGGGGCGTGAAGTAACGGCTCCCACAGGTGGTTCGATGCCAACTCGGTGCAGTCAACCGGGTTCGATCGGACGCCACCAACAGGGAATGGGAGGAGAGAGGGGGGAGTAGGAAGTGGGGCTAAAGAAGCAGAAGAGGTCATGGCAGTATTTACAGTAATCCAAAACAGCCAATGCAGCACGCAGTTCAGAACAGACAAGCAGCACCGATCAAACACTAAGAGACACCTTCCTACGAAAATGATTAATGGCAACAAACACTGACACAGGACGAACCGGTCCCTTAAGAGTAGGGACACTCAATGTAAAAGGACTTAATTCGCCAATGAAACGATCACTTGTGGCCAGGGAATTCCGCAGGGCAGAAATTGACATTCTACTCTTGCAAGAAACGAAATGCATAAAAGGAGAAGAGCGGCAAATCCTAGGGAAACGGGTTGGAACACAATTCTGGGGCTCTGGTCCGCTGAGAAAAGGAGGTGTAGGAATTCTCATCAGAAAAGGCACAGAATTCGTACTCACCAAGACATGGTCCGATGTATGTTTTGTTATGTTAGCAGCACTTCTAAAGCGCACGTACACCCGGGGGCATCTTGGAGATGAGGAGGCAGGCAGAAAAGAATGAAGCTAGAAAAGCAGGGTTTTTAATCCTCGCCGAAAAGCAAGATGATTGGTAGTGTTGCGTGATGTAGAAGGCCGAGCGTTGCTAGTAAATGGTCATATAGGCAAAGTGAATGTAACAATTGCAACCGTCTATTCCCCCAACACGGGGCAATCCTGATTCCTTGCCAGAATAATCCCAAAGATACTATTGGAAGCTTCGGGCCACATCATCCTGGGAGGTGACTTTAACCAATGGGCAGACCCTGTCAAAGACCGTAAACCTGGCAACCCCAATGCGAAACACCAGAACAGGTCCGACCAAACCAAGCTAACAAAAATGATGGAACTGTATAATATGATAGATGCGTGGAGAGACTACCATTCTGATTAACAAGTCTACACTTTCCACTCAGCCCCCCACAATACGTACACCCGAATTGATTATATATTTCTATGCAAAGAGCTCGCAGAAGTACTATCTCACTCAGAGATAACCTCAATCACATGGTCCGACCACGACATGGTCCTCCCAAAAATGCAGTGGAGGAATCTACTAATTAAGGGTGGGAAATGGCGCTGTAATGAGAGCCTCTGAAAAGACACAGTCTTTAAAGCCGAGATGGAAACAGAGATCTCCCAATTCCTCGAAACAAATAATACTGGTGAGGTATCTAAGCAAACAGTGTGGGAGGCGGGAAAGGCCACCGGGACGGGGATTCTAATAAGAGTAGGCTCATCAAAGAAAAGTGAACGAAACATTATTGAACATAGACTACGAACTGAAATTCGTCAACTAGAGGGCAATACAATGGAATCAGAGACTGATCATATGACAATGAAGGAGGCAAAAGAGAAGAGAAATGAACTAAAGCTGTTGGAACATGAACAGGTAGACTAAGACTTTTGAAACAAAAGTTCTATGAAAAAGGAGACAAGGCGGATGCACTTCTCGTTGCCAGGCTCCGAAAGCAAAGAGCCGAGCGAAGAGTTCTAGAAATCAACAAAGACACCCCCCCTCCTCACATCCTCGCCCCACTATTCCAGAAAGCTTTGCCAACTATTATGGGATGTTATACTCCTCCGAAACGAACCCCGATCAACCTGAAATAGGGTCTTACCTGTCCTCAATAAGCATGCCTAGCATACCTCTCTTAGATGCCGAGTTGCTGGAATCCCCCATAACTGAACTGGAAGTACAGGCTGCAATAAAGAGACTAACCATAGGCAAATCCCCGGGGAGAGACGGTTACACAGCCGGATTCTATAAAACCTTTAACTCATTATTGACTCCCTTCCTAACGGAACTCTTTAATGAAATAATGGTCAGCGGAAAACCCTCAGATTCCTTCACCAGAGCATTGCTCACAGTAATCCCCAAAGATGGGAGGGACCCCACGAAGTGCGGATTGTACCGCACCATTTCCCTGCTCAACCTTGACGCAAAAATCTACACAAGAGTTTTGGCTGCAAGGTTGGAAACACTAATACCACAACTCATACACTCCGACCAAGTTGGGTTTATACTGGGGAGACAGGGGGCTGATAAAATGCGAAGACCCTACACCTTATCCACGTGTCCCAAAACATGCCCAACGATCCAGTCCTTCTCTCCACTGAGGCACAAAAGGCCTTTGATAGGGTGGAATGGGGATTTCTGAAAGCAGTATCACACAAAGTAGGGATGGGACCCAGGTTTAGAAAGGCAATAAACGCGGTATACACGGACCCCAAAGCATCAATATTTGTAAATGGTGAATACTCTAGATGGTTTAACCTGCAACGTGGAACTCGCCAGGGGTGCCCCCTCTCTGCGATCCTCTTCGCACTCTCTCTCAAGCCCTTAGCAATAACAATGAGTGCGGATCCCACATTAGAAGGTATCCAACTGGGGACAACAGAGTACAAAGTAGCCCCTTTACACAGATGATATTCTCCTCCACATTACCAATCCCACAACCTCAGTCCCCCGTGCTCTCCTTCTGCTAGAGGAATACGGTAAACTCTCAGGTTTTAAAGTAAATAAAACAAAGTCCACACTCTTCCCCCTGCAAGCCAAGGAAGATGCGAATGCCTCTAAATTCTCCACACTAGGTCTCAATATTGAACACTTAAAATTGCAGTACTTGGGGATACAAATCACTAGAAATCTGAACGACCTCTATGAGGTGAACTTTCCCCCCTTGCTCCAACAGTTACGCGCTGACTTGACAAGATGGGACAAGCTCACGATATCCTGGCTGGGGCGACTTAACGCGATTAAGATGGTATCCCTACCCAGCTTCCTATACCCCTTCCAAATGTTACCCATCAGGATCCCGAACAGTTTCTTTGTTGAATCCAAAAGGGCTGTTCTCAAATTTCTCTGGTGAGGAAAGAAAGCAAGAATTCCGTATGACACTTTGACACTCCCCAAAGATAAAGGGGGTGGGGTTGGGCTCCCCAACCTACAAAAATACTATGAAGCCTCCCAACTCAGAAAATGATCCCCCATCTACGCAACCTCACAAACACTCAATGGGTCAATATGGACAATCACTACTTTGCAACAGCCACGGTATCTGAGTGACTCGGTTCCCCACGAAAAGGACTTGTAGAAAACTTAAAGACCATCCAATACTAAGCACTATATGGGACATCTGGACACAGGGCAAGAATATGCAAAACATTACCACATGGCCCGCTCCTCTAAGCCACCTATGGTCTCCCGGAATCAATGACCACATGCCGAAAGTAGGAATGTTTCAAACATGGTGCGAAGCCGGCTTAGAGAGTGTGGGACAACTACAAAAGAAGGACTTGTTTATATCACTCCCGGAATTAACGGATGCCCTCGGAATAGGCCCATTATCTACCCTTCAATATATCCAAATAAAGGGTATTCTGACGAGACCAATGTGGAAGCCCAAACTGATGAGACCTCACGCCATTTGAGAAGATACTAGATTCAAGATCAGTAATGAAGGGCCTGATATCGGCCATGTATAGAGAACTAATAGGAGGAGGAGGGGGAACGACCGACTCACTGAGAGACAGATGACAAAAAGATTTCGGAGAACAGATCACCCCAGACCTATGGGGAAATATATGCCAAGCGGCCACACAAATTTCCATCTCGAACCAATATAAGGTTCATGCCATTAAATTGCTGCATAAATGGCAATACGACCCTGTTAGACTATCCAAAATGTTCCAAACAGCCAACCCAGAGTGCTGGCGAGGATGTGGACAGAATGCCGATTACTGGCATATGTGGTGGGGGTGTACCCGAATAAAAGTTTTTTGGAATGAAGTGACTTCATTAAAGAACTGGATTAAAGAGATCGATGGCATTACCAGGACAGCTGATCCTTACCTTATATTATTCGGTCTCGAGAAGGATGAAGACGAATGGATCAGAGTAAGAGATCTGGCACCACAATTGCTACTGGCAGCCTGAGCAACACTCGTTATGAAATGGAAATCCGCTTCAGCCCCTACCAAAAATGAATGGATCAATGTTGCCACCAATATATGTATAATAATGCACATAACAGCATCATTGCATGGAAAATCAGTACAGGCGGAGGCCCTATGGATGGACTTCAAGAGCAAATGCCTCCCCGGTGGACTTTTTCGTGGCACAACCAACACTGCAGTAGGCGAGGGGCAGGAAACAACCTAAAAATGTGCTTTGACACCACCCTAAAGGACTTTCTATTTGGAAGCGATCCCTAAAATACACACAAACTGATCTCCAGATGATAAACGCTGCAATGTCTGAGTTAAGAAATGCATGGCCACGAGGGAGGGGGAGGGGAAGTCGGGTACACATACAAGACCCAAACAAGAACAATTCGCCCATAAATACAGGCTCCGAAAATGCTAAACCTTACGAGTGTGTCTTGTAACCTTAAGCTCTGAAATGTTCCTTTTTTTTGTATCATGACTTAAATTTGTAAACCTAATAAAACCAAATTTACAACAAAACAAAAAAATGATCGTGCACTCATTTTCCCTCCTGTACCTCTGCTTCTCGTTGGATCTGACAGTTGCCGGGATGAGTTGCTTTGATCATGCAAGCATGACCTGCCCAGTGATCTGGCACATATCGCCTTAAGCAGCGTTCACCTCAGCATCAGTACAGCGGCAACTGTCGTGCGGTTGGGCCTGTAGATTCCGTCCACAACGAACAGTGTTGTGATGTCTCTACTGTGCTTGCAAATGGCGGGAAAACCCTCAGGCTACGGGTTTTGGGTACAAGACACAGATCTGGCGGGACTCGCACATGCTCTTCACTTTCTCCATGCGTGCAAGTTCTGCTCTCTTCCTAGACTGGGCTGCTCCAGCCATCTCGATCTCCCGTCCCAGTTCCTGGATTGCCTTGGATTCATGGTGATGTCAAGCAGCAATGAGCATCCGCCTCTGATCGCCTTCCAGTGAGATATCTCTTGGTGGACCCTCGTGTTTTGCTTCTTCAGTCTCTGAGCTTCTTCTCTCTTCTGCTGATTATAAGTCTCTTTTCTTGGTGTCATTTCTTCCCTTGTAGAACTAAATCTTCGGAATGTGACGGGTGCCAACCAAAATAACCACTCTGGCAAGTCCAAGGGTCTTTATTTCAAAATATAATAGAGAATGGCTGTAGGATCGCAGAAGAGTCTTCAGGGCCTATCAGGCGTTTGGGTAAGGTTGGCTCTAGAGCCGTCCTTCTCAATCTCCACTTCCCCAGCCTTTTCCCCGCCTCCCTAACCCAGGCGCCCCTAATGGGGGTGTTAGCATTCTTGCCAACGATGCCCCCTAGCTGTCTAATGTTATAGCTGGTTTCTATTGGTGGCTTCCCTAAAGCGGTGGCTAACTGACTCCCTGGCGGCCTCCTAGTCTACCCCTTACCTAGCCTGTCTAGTGTTCTTGGGGAGTCATTAGGGAAGGTGCCTTCTTTCATCCAGTGTCACCCTCTCGTCTCGCATGCACTATTTCTACCTGTCCTTTCACTCCAAACTACTGTCCCTCTGCTCTTTCACTCTGCCTTTCCACCTCCACCCTTTCATCTTAGTTCCATTCTTACTCCTGCTCTTACTTTCAATCAGACCAACTTCCACGGTTATACTTTCCTCCCTTCTATTACCCTGCCTGTCTTCCTCCACTAGAACTAGTACCAACTAGTACCACCAGTCATGTCTTACTGCTACTCCTACGACCACTCCTGTTCTCCTACTCCCTAGCGCTACTACCACCACCTCTCCCTCTCCACTGCGACTACCACTCCCTAATACTCACTACCATCCACTACCACCAACTACTACATCCTACTCTCTCTACCAATCTACTGCCCCCACAACTACTACCACCTCTGCGACTACAACCCTGCGACTCCTACACTACCTCTACTGCTCACATTCTCCACTCTTACACAAGTACTCCACAGACACCATCTCTCCAATAGCTTCCACACTCCGATCACTCTCTCCTCCTCTGTTCTCTCAGACGTTCTCCACCAACTCCTGTCCTCACAATAATAACCCAGACTAACCCATTCTCAATCAGTTACTTAAATAGCCCACACCTGTCAGGATTGGATCCTTGTCTATCCAATAGCTTACTTGGCTGAAGGGTTGTGTCAGCGGATGTCCTGGAGAGGCTTCAAAAAGTGCTTGTAAACCACTATCCTGTCTCCGTATGACCTCGCATCATTTGTGATAAGGAAGGTCCAGCATTCTACAGGGGACTGTTGCCACTTGTTTGTACGCCTTTTTAATAATTGTATTCCCTGGAGGCATAATCGGTTTCCAAGGCATTGCTGGAGGCCTTTTTTCAAAAAACATTCCTGGTGGTGAAGTGAGAATTTTTCTCCCTAAGCGGTGGTCAGTGTTGTTATAACCACCACACCTCATTGCGCAGTTGTATTACACAGTGCTCCGTCCGGTGTTGCTACGCTTGCTGCTCTCCAGGGCATAGCACTGGAGAGTTCCGCGACGCCTCTTCTTGCTGCTCATCGCTGTGGGTCTTGCACCGCCAATGGACATGGTAGGGAGGTGTTGAGTGGGGGACTGCCCTTATGCCGGCAACTTGTCGGTGGCTAAGAGGGTAGGCTCCCCCCTCCCCTTGACTGGCCCTGGAAGCCGGCCATGTACCAGGATCGAGGAGCTAGTTTATAGTATGCCACAAATTTAACTTCCACAGTAGATGCAAACTATAACCATTTGTCCATTAACACATAACTCTGACATCTAGTTGTGTACACTTTCCATTCCCCACGTGACCCGAGACTGGGTGATCTTGTCCCCCGTTTCACGCCATGGTTGCTGGTAGATCCCTTGCTGCTAAATTGCCCTCCCTCCCTCCCCTTTTATCTCTGCCTCCCTCACTGTGTCCTTGACTCTATGATTTCAAAAGTGCTCTGTTGCTTCCCGACAGCCATTCACATCCCTTGAGTTGAGGAAGAGAACAGGCAGGCGTTATGACACCGGTAAGGGCAAAAGAAGGACTAAGCGCACGTACGAAAAAAAGCCACAAACCGCTGCAACAGAGCATGGGCATGAGACAGACCTAAATGAGACCGCCAGCAGGTTCCAGGCCTCACTGATTGGCAAATAAAAGAGAAAGGAGAGCGAGGGGCATTCAGCACATGCGGGAGGAAGGTGGAAGCTTATGCGTATGCACAGTCCGATACCCCCACTTTTTAATAAGTGCTCCATAGCAGTGTCGTCCTCGAAGAGCAGCTGGTGTAATCCTCAGAAACTGTGTATTGGAAAAGACATCCTGATCGTTATTTGGGGGGTGCACTCCCGCAGTTTAATGAGCTCCTCATTTATGTATTATGGGGTGTATAGAATGTAAACATACCTGGGAGGCAAGGCTGTGCTGTACATAGGGTGGGCACCCCGATTTTAGAGCTAGGATGCGAGGGTACGGGGATGGGCAGCAGGAGCAAGCAAGGGTGGGGGGGGCTTTGGAAGGGGAGAAGTAGGGTTGAGTGGAGCTATAAGCAACTAGAAAAGAAAGAAAACAACAACTGGGGGCTGAACCCCCTCCTCCTCCGTCACCACTATTCTCACCTGTGCTACAAGACAATCCAGGAAACACTTCGCTTAGTGCTAAAAAAAAGACGATTCCAATTCCTAACGAACATGACAAATCTTCAAAGCGTCAGCAAATTGACTCTCAGGTTCCACCTATTGCTGATCGCAAAGACAACAGAAAATCTTATCAAGATCTTGAACCCTGCCCTGACATACCAAATTCCTCTACCCATTCCACTTCTTTACAAGACTCAAGTCGTAAGTCCACTACATCCAGTAAAGAATCATCATCAAAAAAGCCAGACTTACTTTCATATATGTCGGCATTATCCATTGCCCTGGTCCCTTTCACCAAACTATATGAATCGCTGTATGATACTCTAAAGGACCACACTGTCTTACAGGCGATGATGCATACCAAACTCATCTTCCTAGAAGGCCACATTACTGCTCAAAACGAAACAAGAAACCCATCACCCCTAACCGCGATGGCCATAGATGCGCGCCTTCAAGCAATAGAAACTACATTGACCCGTTTGGAGAAAAGAACTTTTCTAAACTGCTCTACGAGCGCACTTACCATCACTGCACCTTCGATTGACTTGACGTCCAGTACCCCACAGATCCCTATCCCTTGTGCCAAAACAAAACTGGCCCATAAAAAAGTCCCACCAATATCATCTCAAACCACAAATGGATCGGCCTCTAATATTGTTTTGGTGATTGACGAGGAAGAAAATCAAAATAAAAAATTAGCAGCAAAACCAGATCAACCGTACTCAATTTTTGCTGCGAAATCAATACATGCCACCTCATTGCTGACTTTGGAAGCACCCAATACAAAAGCATCTTCTACAAAAACGATGGCTCAAGTAGACAAATCAGTTTCTGAATCCCAAACTTACCTTACCCCCCAAACTCACCTGTCACAACAAGAATCTGACCTTCTGAACTGCCTTCACTCACTTGAGAACCAAGATCTTAAAATCTCAGCAAAACTCACAGAGGAGTCTGAGCCCATTACAGACCTGATGAACCTCTCAGAACACCATGGCGAAGCAATCCCCCTATGCCACCAGGCCAACGAAATCCATCGTCAGACAACTCCATTGCTGCAGTGTTGCATACAAAGACCTCTTCGAAGAACACAAGTCTTCAAAATAGACATCATCAGTCACCATTCATGACCTTAGAAGAACGTAGAAAGAAAAACAACAAAAAAAAATAGAGATCCAGCTCCGTCTCAGAGGGATAGGACAAGCTATAACACCAACAAACCCGGCCTGGAAATGCGTACTCGACCCTCGACAGACTCTCAACAGTTTTCAGATTCGCATGAAACCCCCCGATACCATTCACAAACTTCATCTCGGAATCATGTACGAGAGGACAGTCCTAAAGAAAAAAAACATCATGCAAGAAAGTCCTTAGGCTCTAAGACAATCTATTACCAAACGCTCAAAAAATCGGCCAAACCATCGGGGAGATGGATTCTAAAATTAGAACAATCTAGTGAAAATCGAGATAAAGTTACATTAAACAGAGGAGGTATGCTGACGCTGATACATCTTATACCTAAATTAACACAGATTTCTTCAGATGACTTGTGGATAGTTGAACCAAGTCACCACCACGGAAGAGCGGTTTGCCATCTTCATATTATATCAAGAAAAGTTAAGGACAAATTGATCGACCAAAAAAAAGACTTCCCAAGTCTGGGCTATCACCTCTCACTACAAACGATGACAACAAAAAAAAAGAGCCACGAGCCCAAGGAAACTACTCGAACACTCAACAAGAACTCTAAAGAAAAAAATAATTACCCAAGGACACATCGAAACTTTGATACTTCTCCGCATAGACAAAACTCAGATCATCGACCAGTTCAACCTAAGCGCCATCACAGCCCAAAAGTGACCTTCTCAAATAAGACCCAACATAGACCGATTCAAACCTCACTAACATCTAATGAGAAATCTGGCGACCGAGAAACAGTAGATCCTGAAGACAAAATCAGTTTTCGTAAAGAACGACAAAACAGCAATAGAAAACTTACTAAAACCATCCAACTGGAAGAAAACGCTCCTACAGCTTTGCCTGATAGAAACCCAACTTCATCCAGCTTCTGGGCATGGCTCCCAAAGGCCTTAGCATCGCATCATTCAAAATAGCAGTCCAAGAATCTGATCGACGCTCCACCTTCGACGACAAACCAAACCGGCAGCGTGTTTGAAATTAAGTTAGCCAGTTGGAACACTAGGGGCTATAAACATCTTACGTCGATCAGTGATACAAACTTGGGCTCCTTTGACATATTGTGTCTCCAAGAAACTTGGCTGTCTAAAACACCCACACTCGATGGATACAATCTTTTCCTGCCCCGGCGACAAAAGGCCAAATGGGCCGCCCTTCCTCTGGTCTGCTTACCGGTTTGCGAATGGATAGAGGCTTTGCAGTAACTAACATCATCGTCTCAAACTACTCTTTATTAGAACTTTTGCTAACTTGGTCATCGCTATCATCAGACAGAGTTTATTACCATCCTATCTCCGTAGCGATTTTCAACGTATACTGGAACCCTGCAGCAATCGACCAAAAGAAATTCTTAAAATTGATCGAAAACACGATCGACGAGTTACGAACGACTTACAACACCTTGCATATTATAATATGTGGAGACCTGAACGCTTGCTGCACCCAGAAAACAATCAAAAAACAATCCCTGAGTGAAGACCGAGGAAACCAATGGATGAAATTGATGAACTCAAGAAACCTACATAACCTTGACGTAGTATACAAAAAGAATAATCGATTACCAACTTGGACAAACGGGCAACTAAAGTCAACTATTGACTATACTTTTGTCTCGGAACCCATCCTGCTGCTAACGACCTCCTTTGACGTTGTTCACACAACATCTAGTGATCATAATATTCTTCAAACCACTTTGAAAACTTCTTATTCAAATCCTGATAGGTACGAAACTGCGGTTGAACAAACTCCTCAAGGTACTAGACTGCGTTTAACAGCACACAGTATTCGAGACCTCACAAACTTATACATAGACTCGTGTCCCACATCGACCTTTGAATTGGTCGACTATGCCCCTTTGTTGAATACCTATAGAATACAGAGAGGGAAATCTAACAAAAACTCGCAAACATCCCTACACTCGTACGATAAAGTGCTGGTCCAGAAACGAAGGGCTTTCAGAAAAGCCAAAATAAATGCATTGAAACTAACGACGATGGAAAGATCTAAAACAATCAAAGAAATTACTAGAAATTATAAAAACTGGGTGAGATCATATAGATGGAAACTTCACCAACAAGATGCAGAAGCCATACTAAAATCGATTTATTCCAACAACTCAAAAGAATTCTGGTCTCTGCTGAACAAATCATCTTCATCCAACGATTTGAACATGGCGAATAGTATTAGCAAATTCACCTGGGCTGCTCACTTCAGTTCGCTCTTTGAAAATCCTACACCAAACTCAACGGCTTGCAGCACCTCTCAGATGGCGCTAGCCGTACCTAAAAACACAAGGACAATTGACTCCTGGACGCAACTTGACGACCTGGAAGACATATTAGACATCCTTAAGAAACTGAAAAAGTCCAGGGCCCCAGGCCCTGATGGGATTCCAAATTTTGATTTAAAAACCCATCCGGACGAGTGGGCTAAATTTATAAGATCAGTCTTCACCAGATGTGTGGCATCTCAATCTGTCCCTCCTTCATGGCTTTCTGCCATAGTGGTACCAATTTACAAAAAAGGAGATAAACAAGATCCAACAAACTATTGCCCCATCGCTTTATTGGACCCCATAGGGAAAGTCTTTGGGACATTACTTTTGAAAAAATTCCATGTCTGGGCTGCCAACGCACCATGCAACGACAATTTCCAAACATGATTCAAAAAAACATTGGGAACAGCTATTAACATCTTTACGATATCTATTCTGAAAGCTAAAGTAAAGGAGGGAAACCTGAGAATATTCATGGCCTTTATCGACTTCTCTAAGGCTTTCGACAAAGTCGATCGTTATAAACTCTGGGAGAAACTGACAACGTGGAAATGCCCAAGGGCAATCTTAAATCCCATCATAGCCCTCCACTCAGACACCAACATTAAGATACGACTGAACCAACAAGGAAGCCTTTCCACCGAAATCGTCACCAAGAGAGGTGTCAAACAGGGATGTCCTCTGGCCCCAGCTCACTTTCTTGCCTATATGGGAGATTATCAGTATACAGAGTCTTCGATCAGATATTTTCCACCAAAACTTGCGAAAACGAACATCAGCAGATTATTCTACGCTGACGATCTCATTTTACTTGATATGACCCCCATAGGCCTTCAACGACAACTCTCTAATCTACAAGATTACTGCTCCGAAAACAACCTGGAAATCAACATCGAAAAGACAAAGATAATGCTGTTGGCGACCTCGACCAAAAAACAAGAAAAATTCGACTGGAATATCGATAAAATAACGATTGAAAAAGTCAAGAATTTTAAATACTTGGGTGTTGTCTTAGACACCACAACAAAAGAGCTGGCCATGCAAGAATTTCTCTGGGACAAAATTCGTAACTTAGCTACAAAAGGGAAAGCTATTGATAGAAAGTTTGGAAAATTTTTGACAATTCCACTGCTAAACTTTTACAAATCAAAGGTGGTTCCTACTGTGACATACGGCGCGGAAGCCATGCCCTATCTGCCAAAAACACTCTGGCCTAAACTGGAAGCTTATTTTTGGAGGTCAGTTTTCTCTGTACCGAATTCAACTCTGGTTCCTTTGATTCGTCGAGAACTAAGCTTGCTATCTCTCCAAGGTACGGTAGACTGTAACACAATCATGCTCTATAGAAAATGTACTTCCAGATTGCACCTATATCCACGGTCTGATACTTAAAGAACTTCAAGCATCAAGCGGTAAAATGCTCACCCGATGGAAAAAAGAAAATTTAGATCTGCTGAAAACAATAGAGTGTGCTGAAGAAGAACTGATAAATAACCCAACAAGGATACTTAAGAAACTAAAAGAGATGGATTGGATCAACACGCAAAATCTATCGACTGATTATAAACTTACCTCACATCTTCCCCCTATGGCAACGAAACTGAACGTTCTGCAAAATTACATCAACAAATTTCCGACCCGACCAGCGCGTAACTTGATAATGCGAGCGAGATTGAACTTACTTGACTGCAATGAAATACGCTACATCAGAGGTCTGTCATTATCTAACAGCTGTAGATTCTGTAACGAAGACAAGGTAACAATTCGTCATTTACTGCTTTCTTGCCCTGCCACAAAGGAAATACGTTTGCCCTATCTGAACTTCCTTCTGCGATATTCGCAAATGACTGATGAAGAAACATGGTGGGCACGGATGATCAGTGGCCATCGAACATCATGGCAACTAGCTACTTTTAAGTTTCTTCAACAGCTAACAGAAAAACTAGAGCTCAAACGAATTGAGCATAATTAAGACCTTTAGCGAAATTATTTTGTTTTGGATCAAACAAAATAATTTCGCTACGAGACAGCCAGAGGTCTAAAGAGAAAAGAGAAATGATAACCCATTTTACAAAGAAAAAATGTTGCAAAAAAATCAAGTACTTGATTAAAAATGTCAACAATAAAAAAAAAATTACAAAAAAAAAAAAAGCAACTAGCGAGGTGCTCTTTGAAGATTAGGGTCCTCAGGTCCTTCCTGAAGTGCAGGCTGCAGGGGGGCACGCTTATCTGCACAGGTACCATTGTCCAGAGACAGGGTGCATAGCAGGAAAAGACCTGTGTCCATTGGCATTCCCTCTTGCAGTTCCTTGTGTACAGTCTGGTCATGTCAATGTCGTGGCTTGTGGTGGTGCGCTGGCCTCCGGGGATGGAACGTGCCATTTCCTAGACAGAGGGGTGTTTTGCTTGTGACTGCTTTGTAGGCGATGCAGTCGGTCTTGAGCATGATGGGTCATTGAAGGAGCAGCCAGTGCAGATCTTTGAGGATTGTCACTGATGTTGAAGCCCTCAAGGCTGAGTGATTTGAAGGCCTCAATGGAAAGATTTACTGTCTCTCAAAAATAGGAAGAATGTGACTTTTAGGAAAAATGGCCAGCTACATAAATGCCTGCTGGGCTGGTGCCCTCATGAATGCTGTGAAAGGCAACCTTACCGTCCTCCTGATCAAGGGCACTCACAACAGTGAAACACACAGGCAATTTGTGGCATCTCAGTCGGCTTGCGATCCATGGAGATGCAAAAACCCCATGGTCTACTTTCCCCTCATACGGATGCAATGGCCACGCAAAGAAACAGGATCCTGGTCTGTTTCCAGCAGCACAGCTTCATAGAATGTCTTCCTAATTCAGTATGGACAGATTCAGGGCACACGAGGGAAGCGAGACACATTTCCCTGTAAATCAACAGCTAATGCAATTAATAGTTCCTCCGCCGCCACCCCGGAGGATGAGCGATTGCTTGGTACAAAACGTTCCTTTGTTGGTTTATTTCTCATTTATGCAGAACAAGTTCAGATCATTTACATCGAAGGTATAAATAAAAAGGTTGTAGATAAGAGCCATTCCTTATGGGGCAGTCTATGCTCTGGACATCACCGGGGGCGCCGCCGCTGGCTCAGATCCACTGCCTCTTCTGTCCACCGGACATCCAACCACTGCTCTATTCTTGCACCACCCAACACTCTTTGGGGAAAACAGGTCAAAACAGGGAACACTATACACAACACATTGTATGCAGAGGTGCTCATAGATGTGGACGCGTGGGTGCTGCAGGGCTCACATCTTTAGGACTTCTGCATGCAAAATTACTGCACACTGTGTATATGCCTTACACATCTGCTGCCACAATAATTAAATAGTTAAAGGACAAGCACTAAGCTACAATCACCATCTCTATACCTTTCACTCAATCACTATCAGTGAACACAATCACTCTTCCATACGCTGAATGGTGGCCTGGCTACCCTCAGAGTCTCAATGGGTACCAGGCTCCTCCGCGACCAGTCGCCCCTGCACTGCCTCTGGGCCTACCGCACACTTAGGGGCTGTAACTGTAACCCCACAGTCCCCTGCCTCCTTGCACTTACCCAGAGCTGCGTGCCCTGCTTGCACTTCCCCTTTCCCTCTCCCTGGCACTTCTACCCCCCCACCCCACTTTGCGTTATCGCACTTGTACGATATTAAAGACACAAGGACCAGTAAGATTGTTTTCTTTTTAATCTTCCCTCCCTTGTCTTATTACGCCTAGAAACACTTGTGTACAAGTGCTTTATAAATTACTTATCATATCATATATATCTTATGTGACATTGATATAGCAGCCCATTGTCATGCCCTCAAAGACTTTAGGTTTTCTTGGAATTCGAAAGAACCTAGTATGAACATTAAATGGCAAAACAGTAAATTGAACAGCAGGGGAAAATTACATTACATTACATGATAAACATGTACATTACTATTGAAGGAAATTCAATCTTTCTTTGGCAGGGATAACTACTACTGAATGTAATCTTTATCATTTCTTAGCTGTTGTGCTTAGAGTTCTGCGTGTCTTGCTATGTCAGTGAGTACTTGATTGCTGGCATTACAATCAGATTTGGACTTCAAACTCAGCCAACTGATATGTGGAGGCTGCACTAAGAGGTGGAGCGAGCAGTTTGTATATGTTATGTTATTCGTTATTCCGAATTTGTAAAGCGAAATCTTTCGCCAATAAAGGCATCATGGCGCTAGTGTACTCAGAGGAGAGCAGCTAAAAGAACCAGAGAGAGAACTCAAAACAGGAGGTTCTTGAGTTGAAGTTGAAATAGCAGATGGTTGTCAATGGCGCGACAACCATATGTATAGATGCCACTATATATTTCTGGAGCAACTGATCGTAGTTGTGGGTTCTGCAATGTTAAACTGTATATTACATTGCAAGCATATCTAACAGACTGAAGTCAGGTTATTACATTTGCAAAAACATTTGAAATGCTTGCCAGAGAGGACTAGAACTTGTAAAGTTATCCTTTACTGTATGTATTGGGTGCAGGGTGCTGTGTTGTGTAGTCAGTGAAAAGTAATTGAAGACATGAGACCCAAATGTGAGCATGGGATTACAAATAGTATGGGGTAGCAGCACTAAATGTTGGATTTAGCAGGGAATATAGAATTATTCAGTTGAACGCTTACCATTATGTTTTGTTAGGTTATGTTATGTTATGTTATGTTAGGTTACAATTACTTGTAAAGTGCACAGCCTTCTGGAGGTATCTTGGCGCTGTGGCCAGGACGAGCTCAAAGGACGAAGGAACAGAACAAGAAAGACAAGCATCCTACTAGAAGCAATTATCCTGATTATTTAGGATACAGAAACGTTTGAATAGCCTTTCGAAACTTAACATGATCTTCAAACAGTCTTAAAGACAAAGGGAGGGTATTCCAAAGAGATGGAGCTGGAACCAAAAAAGCCCCATCTTCAAAAGTGGCTTTCCGAATCCGCGGACCAAAATGAAGACCGTGATTAGAAGAGCGAAGGTGTCTACTAGGTTTGTAGGGAATTGTCTCCCGTAGATAGAGGGCACTGTGCCCGTAAATGGACCAGTGTACCAAACAGAGGACCTTAAACTTGATCCAACTCCCGACCGGAAGCCAATGAAGCTGGCACAGTAAGGGAGAAACATGTGCATACTTTGGCAAGCCGGAAACTAGTCGAGTCACTGAATTCTGTAAAATGTGTAATTGCCTTACATGATATTTAAGCCTGGCCAGTAAAGTCGCATTGCAATAGTCAAGAGTCCCCATGAACGAGGACGCAACCACATGTACTCTCAAGGGACAGGGTAGAAAAGGAATTACCTTTAAGTTTTTCAGCTTTAAAAAGCCTGTGCTACACCGAGCACTCATTTGAAGGTCAGGAGAAAGGTACAGAGATCTTAACTCCTAGAATTTTCACTGAATCAACTAGAGTAGGAGCGGGCCTAAAGAGGGGGACCAAAAATCAAGTGACCAAAGAGAGCGGAAAGCTGGGGGACTGATCAATAGAACTTCCGTCTGGTCTCCGTTTAACTTTTGCCAGTTGCCATTATCCATTCTGCAGTAGCTGCCAGGCAACCTTGCAGCCAGAGAGCCGCTTCCTTTTGGTTCTGATCTACTCTAAGGAGGAGTTGAGTGTCATCAGCATAAGCATAAAAGAGAACCATGAGCATGGTTCAGATTAGCCAGGGGGCGAACATAAACATTAAAAAGTAAGGGGGAGATGGCCGAGACCCAGTGGGCCCCACAGGGGAGGGCAAATGGAGCTGATCTTAATGGCAAAAGAGACGGCGTCTGGGCTCGGTCTGATAGAAATGACCTGTGCCAGTGACCCTAGTCTTCTTTAGGTGTTGACACAGGATGGAATGGCCAATGGTTTCAAAAGCTGCGGACAAGTGCAACAGAATTAAAAAAAAAACACCCCATCCTGGTCCTGCATTCTGGCAAAATTGTCAATCACCGACACGAACACTGACTCAGTGCCAACAGATGGTCTAAGAATGATCCAGTAGAGGTATGCTCTAAAGAATCCCTTAATTGGGGTGTAACTAAGGCCTCCAAAACGTTCATTAAAAACATGAAAAGTGAAATAGGTTGGAGGTTTGCTGGGGACATGGTGTCTAAGGTATGATTCTTTTAGTAGCAGAGTCACTGGGGCATGTTGAAGAGCAGAATAACACCTTGCTTCAACAAAAAATCCCCCCCTCACGAGTGGAGCAATCTCTACCCTCATCTTTTTTAATACTTCCACCCGAATTGGGTTCAATGGTGAGCTAGATTTTGATTGCTCAGTGATTATACACATTTTATCCTCAGCAGATAAAAAAAATGTTGATAAAGACTCCTCATTGACAGAGGAAATGGACTTCGATGGGAAATGAGCGACTGCTATTTCTTCTACAGAGGCAGAGCTATTTCTCCTAATATTAGCAATCATTTCAGTAAAGACCCACGAAACAGAGTCGCAAAGGGCGTGGGAAGGAATACCTGTAGAGGAAACTATACTGGGAGTTGAAAGTTCCCTTACTATGAAAAATAACTGTTTAGGCTTATTTAGAGCCCCAGTAATCTGCATAGTAAATATGTAGTTTTAGCTTCTCTAATGGCCTAGTGACAGATCAAACGGCAAGCTTTCAGCAAAATGTTATCCTCCAATCGATAGGCTGAGCGCCAAACCTGTTCTTCTTGCCTATTTGAGAGCTTAGTTTAGTTTAGTTTGTTTATTTGTATAGCGCAGCCGAACCCTGGGGTAACTGGGCGCTTTATCGTTAGGATCAACAGTGGTTACAGAAGGTTGCACATACAGTGTGAAAGCAGATGAAACAATAGATAGGATACACAAAGATAGGATACACAAAGGATAGTGTGAGGGACCGGGTTACAAGGTAGTCCTTGACGAGGCATAAATTAGATACAGAGTGCATGCGTCACATCTTTGATACAAAGGAAACATTAGATGCAAATAAGACAAGTGCCGGTTTAGGCTAGGTGTCGACAACAATCTAATGTAGATTCCTTTATCTTGGCTCGGAATGACCAGAACGAAATGTCAGCTCTGATAGTCATAAGTAGTGCATTCCAAGCTTTGGCTACTAGCATAGGAAAGCTAGCTCCCCCAGCTGATTTTAGGTTGAACCTTGGGATGTTGCGATGGTTTAGGTAAGGAGATCTAGTGGGTCTGGTAGAGTTCTGTCTCGAAAATGTGTCTGATAGATAGCATGGGGCTGTCAGGTAGAGGCATTTGTGTGTGATGACCAATGCTCAAAGTTTAATTCTCTCACGGATAGGGAGCCAGTGATATTCCTTTCTAGCGGCGGAGATGTGGCCCTTGCGCGGGAGATTCAGGACGCATCTAAGGGCGTTATTTTTGAGGATCGGTAGTCTGTTCAGGTTGTGGTTCGTGGAGCCGAGGAAGAGAGTGTTACAGTAGTCCAGTTTGGACAATATGAGGGCCCTGGCCAATGTGAGGCAGCTGTAGATAAGAAGGGTTTACAGGCATTGATAAGATTGTTAGTATAGGCTGTGGATGAGATGGTGGCATTGATTTGTTTTTTAAGGGAGAGAGTAGAGTCAAGATACACATCCAGTGTTTTGACTTCTTTTGATACTTTTATAATGTTGCCATAAATGGTGGTATCTGGGGTCAAGTTTATTAAGATGGGCCTGTGAGCCGACGATCAGCAGTTCAGTCTTGACGTCGTTTAAGCAGAGGCTATGAGTGGCCATCCATGCTTGGATTTCTAGGTAGATCTCGTTCAGTTTTGCAACGTCATCCTCATAGCTCCCTGTGAGTGCGATGAGGACCTGGGTATCGTCAGCATAGTTTGTATATGTGACTCCCAAGTCGTCAAAACGGTCAAAGAGGAGCTTAGTGAATACGTTGTAAAGTGTGGGGGAGATGCAAGAACCTTTGGGGGACTCCACATTGGATAAGGACAGGGTCTGTTGCAGCGCCACCTGAAGGGGCGAAGACCCTGGTTGTTCTGTCTGAGAGGAAGGACTGAATCCAATTGGAGGCATCCTGGGAGAAAGCAGCGCCCAAGGAGAGATGTTCGGTAAGTATTTGGTGGTCGACTAAATCGAAGGCAGCAGACAGATCTAACAATAGCATGATGGCCAGATTGCCCTCGTCACTAGCTTCATCCATTTGGATTTTTAGGTCCAGGAGGGATGTTTCTGTCCCATGCCTGGGTCTGAAGCCAGATTGTCACAGACCAAGAAGGTTATTGTCTTCCAAATGTTGTTATATTTGGAGGTATGCTACTCTGTCTATCATTTTTAGTAGAAAGGGGACGGTCGTAATGGGCCTATAGTTCGTGGGTATATTGGGGTCGAGGTTAGGCTTTCTGAGTAGTGGTAATACCCAGGCCTCTTTGAGGTTGTTTGGGACTGCTGAGTTTTTAAATGATGAGTTGATCAATCTGGTGATAAAGGGGGCAAGATCTTTGGCTCCATCCTTGATAACTGATGCCGGACATAAATAACCTAGGCAATTAACCAGGTTACTCACCGTAGTGACCACCTTACTCCTAGTCCATAGTCCCCTTTCCTCCATACTTATGGGCCATCTCTCCGTCCTGTGGGACGGGACCGTAACACTTTGTAAAAAGCATCCCAAATTGTTTTTTTTTAATGTGTCCTCCTCTCTTTCAGTGCGGGGCCCGGCACGCGGCCGTAACCCCGCCCACCTTGGCTCCGCCCTACGCATCGCCCATCAGTCCTTTTCTATCGGCAGGTCAGAGACCTATTAGCAATAACAGAGGAACCTTATTAGAGGGGACGGCGGGCGGGCGAATGGAGGAAAGGGGACTATGGACTAGGAGTAAGGTGGTCACTATGGTGAGTAACCTGGTTATACTCCTACGTCCCGTCCCCTTTCCTCCATACTTATGGGAGATTCCAAAGCACTCCTAACTGGAACTACGGGTGGATGGAAATACCCCTTATTGAAAAAGGTTCTTCAGCACAGCCTGACCAAACTGAGCATCAGCTCTCGAGCTCATGTCAAGACAATAATGCTTACAAAAAGCAGATGGGGAGGCCCAAGTAGCTGCCCTAGCGATGGACTCCCAGGGGACATACTTCTGAAAAGCAACCGCAGCTGCCTTGCCCCGCACCAGGTGTGCATGAATACCCTTAGGAGGTTTCAGCCCTTGGATGGTGAAAGACCCCGTAATGCAGGCGGCGATCCACCAAGAAATAGTCGCCTTAGACGCCTGCTTACCCTAAGGGTTACCGAAAGTCACAAAAAGCTGAGAAGAACTCCTAAACTCGGAAGTCCTGTCAAGGCAGAACTTAAGAGCCCTTCTGACATCAAGACAGTGCAAAACCCTTTACACCTCTGAGGTAGGGTTCGGAAAAAAGACCGGCAGGGAGATCGACTGATTTAGATGGAATTCAGTTACCAACTTCGGTAGAAAGGCAGGGTTTGTCCGTAGGATCACCTTGTCCTTGTGAAAAACCAAGAAGGGATGCTCCACTGACAAGGCCTGGAGCTCACTCACTCGCCTTGCTGAGGTAACGACAGGTGTTGAAGTTCTGAGAACCAAAACCTGGCCAGCCACCAGGGGGCTATGAGTAGAAGGGAGCAGTTCACCGAGTTCTTCAGCTTGCAAATTGCTCGATGGACTTGAGGCAGAGGCGGAAAGGCATAAGCTCTCATGTTGTGCCATGGAATCTCGAGAACATCCCCCAGAGAGGAGGCTCCCAGCCCCCCTCTGGAAGCATACCGAGGAAGCTTCCTGTTCACCGCCGTAGCGAAGAGATCCACTTCCTGTGTGCCCCAATGCAAGAAGATCCATGAGAGGACCTCTGCCTTCAACTCCCACTCGTAGCTGACCACTGTCCGCCGGCTGAGGGCATCCGCTGTGACATTCAGCTGGCCCGGAATGTGTACTGCAAGCAGCCAGACAACATTAAGCACCATGAAGCACAGCCCACTTCCAAATCTGGATGGACAGTTCCACGAGAGAGGGGGAGAGGGGACTTCGTTCACCCTTGCTTGTTGATGTAATACATTGACACCACATTGTCCGTGCGTATGCGGACCACCTTGTTGGCAATGACCGGTCTGAACGCCTTGAGCGCTAGAAAGATTGCCAGAAGCTCCAAATGATTTATGTGCAGGAGCTTGTCCTGAAGCAACCAGAGGTCCGATACTTGTAGAAGATCTAACGTCGCACCCCACCCCAGGAGGGAGGAGTCTGTCGTGATCGTCACCATAGGAGCTGGGTCCTGAAAACCCGCACCCACCGACAGGTTGCTGAGAGATGACCACCATTCCAAGTCCACTCTCATGGAATCCGGAATCATTATCAGCTTGGAATCCGTGACCACCGCCTGACGCCAGGAACTCCGAAGAGCCATCTGGGTCCGTCTCATCTTGAGACGAGCAAGAGGAAGAGCCAGCACACACGAGGCCCAGAAGCCTCTGGAACCACCAAGCCGACATGCTCTCCGACTGCGCAAACATCTGACATGTGGCTAACAGATCCGCCATTCTGTCCCCGGTCAGGTACACTCTGCAGTCGATCGTGTTCCAGCGAAAACCCAGGAAAATCAGGTCCTGCCAGACCGTCATGGAAGATTTCCGCCAGTTCACCGACAGCCGAAGATGGAACAGGAGCTGAAGGAGAGACTGGAGATTGCCCGCTGCTGCCAGCGGACAAGGGCTGCGTAAGAGCCAGTCGTCCAAATATGGATAGACATGAATACCCTGGAGACGAAGATGTGCTGCAATCACCGACATCTTTGTGAAGACACGGGGCGCCGAGCTGAGGCCAAAAGGAAGCACTCGAAACTGGAAGTGCTCCTCTCCCAAAGAGAAGCGGAGATATCTCCTGTGTGGATTCCAAATCAGGATATGCATGTACGCATCCTGAAGATCCACCACGCTGAGCCAATCTACCATCTGCAAGGAGGAGCGTATCTGGCTGGGCGTGATCATCTTGAATTTCTCTTGGGGTAGGAAAAGATTGAACTGGGAAAGGTCTAGGAGGGTGCGCAGGCCAGCCTGGTTGGGCTTGGGCACCGTAAACAGCCGGGAGTAAAAGCCCTCCCCTCGCTCCCCAAGGGGAACGGGTTCCACAGCTGTGAGGTCCCGAAGTTTCTGAATCTCGGCTTTGAGGGAGGGCGAGCCCAACAGCTGAAAAGGAGGGTTGAGGGGTGGGTAGGGGGTAGAGGTAAGCGGAAGCCAATCCGAGCGACTGACAAGACCCATCTGTCTTCTGTGATGGTCTGCCACGCCTCCCAATGAGACGCAATGCGTCGTCCCACCGGGATCTCGTGTGAGCGCGGAAAACCCTCATTTAGGTGGTTTATCGGTGGCGGTGCCACCTGACCCTGAGGAGGAGGCTGAGGAGCGGGAGAAAAACCACGTCCGTTGTTGCCTACGGCGGTTGTTCCCCGCAGGGGTATCCACTCTGCGAGATTTTCGGTCGAGGAAGCCCCTAAAGCCAGAGGAAGGTCGACTTTGCGACAACAGTCTCTGGGTTTTGAAAGGAGCTGTCTGAGTGCTATCCTTCGTCTTGGTGAGCGCTACATTTGTTGTAGAATGAAAGAGCTCCTTCCCATCGAACAGAAGGTCCAACACCTTGTCCTGCACTACTTTTGAGAATTTAGTTGCATGCAGCCACGCCTGCCGTGAAGTTTCAACCCCCAGCATAAGGCCCCGAGCCGAGGTGTCTTTGTGATGAGCCGCAGCCTCCAGGAGATCCTGGGCCAAGACCCTGGCGTCAGATAGGCCTGCTTTAAAGTCTTCCAGCTTCTCGACCGGGATAAACTCCTCAAAACTCCGACAGACCTTCCCACATACGCATGTTAGCTCCCGCTAATATCAATTCAGCGTTGGCCTGCCTGAGCTGCAAGGCCGAGTTGGCGAAGATTCTCTTCCCGAGGGAGTCGAGGAAATTGTCCTCCTTTCCCAGAACCTGAGTAGCCATCGTGGAAGAGGATGCTGCAGGCCTGGACTGCAAAGTGGCCGCAGCCACTACTGTGGACGAGGGGTGCGGACAAGATGACAGGGCCACCTCTTCTGAAGAATGCAGCCTGTATCTCGCGTCAATTTTCTTATTGACAAAAAGTCCAGAGTGTGGCTTTTCCCAGACTCTGCGGACCTCGGCCAGAGCGTCCTTCTGCAAGAACAGGCCGGTATGCTCCAAAGGAGACAGGGTGAACGCCCCAGAAAGCATGCCCTCCTGCAGAGCGGGTGCCTCGGGCACTGGAACATCTAAGAAGTTCATCATGTCCAGTACCCGGTCATGAAAAGCTCTGATAGAATGGGGAAGGTCCTCGCTGTCCTGATCGCCTTGCGCGTCATCCGACAGGTCAGGATCCTGCTGAGCCGTGTCAGGCGCTGCCTTGTCCACAGGGGACAATGGAGGCAAAGGCGGAAGAGTCGGGGAAGGCACCATAGGCAAGGGAGGCGCCAGCGGAACCACCGGAGGAACAGGTGGAGCCGGAGGCACGGGCGGACATATCTCCCTAAAGAGCCCTTTGAAATACTCTCTCATGGGGTCGGTACGCATAAGCGTTTGAAATTTACCAAAAAAAGTGTCCTCCGGGGACTGTTTCAGAACCTGAGGAGGCCTCTCATGAGTTGGACAAATCCAGGGACGTAACAGGGAAGGGAGCCACACTGGCCCCTCCACCGACGTATCCACATAAATCAATGGTGCCGACCCTGCCGACCCTTTCCAGTCGTAAACTGGCCGATAAGGATGCGCACAAGGAACTCTATGTTCTCCCAAGGAACCAAGCCCTACACCTGAGGCCGATGGCGTAGTTGTAGGGGTAGCATCCAAAATGGCCACCGCAGTCGTGGCGGAAACGGGCGCCATTTTGTCCTCATCTGAGGGAAACTGCGGCACGTGAGGAAGTGAGGCAGGGGTCTCCGTCGATGGATAAGGGTTCTTAACTTTGGCCTTAACATAAGGGACCTCGGCAGAGCCGGTACTGTGAGGCCTGTAATGTATTTGTGACATACCAACCGCCAAATTAGCCTTCGAAGGAAGGACCTCGGCACTGCCGGTAAAAGAAGAACTTTGCTTCTTTGCCCCCTCAACAGGTCTGGTGTCGCCGCAAGAGCGTGAACAGTGAGAAACAGCTTTCACCGACAAGGCCTTACCAGGCCTCTCAGAACTGTTGGTAGCTTTAGCCTCTGGACGAGGGACCTCGGACCTGGGTCCGGTAACAGCCTTATCAGCGCGGGCCTCGAACATCCGTTCGGTAACAGCAAGCCCACCCAAGGCCTCGGGGCGCACCCCGGTCTTATTTTTGAGGGAAGCTGACAGAGAGGCCTCTGAGCGTGCTCCGGTATCCACAGGCCCCTTACGGAGACCCTTGGAGAAAACTCTGGTATAATTATTAGGCCGAACTGGCACCTCAGGGCGAACGCCGGTGACGGAGCGATCAACGCCCCTCCCGGCCCGAGAGGAACCTGGAAAGGTATCCCCCGGTCGGGGTGCTCTGAAAAGTAAAGAACTTACCGGGTGTTTTTTGTTCTCGTCGATGAACGCCTGAAAATGTGAAGGAGGCGTTCCTCGGAACACCTTCTCCCACCGCTCCAACTGACGTTGAAGTGCTCGGACCGAAAGGGAGTCGCAGTTAAAACAAGAATCCCAACGGTGATCCGGACCCAAGCAATCTAAGCAAAGAGGATGGGGATCCGCCCTCGTGAAACGACAGTGACACGATGAACAGACTGGAAAGTCACATTTGAACGACTGACAGACTAGTACACGATCGCTAGCGAGAGCCAGAGAGGAAAAAGGGAAGAAAACCTTCCGAGGATGCAAGTGCGTCCAGTCCCGAACGAGCGAAGAAAAGGACTGATGGGCGGGGCAGAGCCAAGGAGGGCGGGGTTACGGCCGCGTGCCGGGCCCCGTGCAGAAAGACAGGGAGGACACATTTTTGAAAACATTTTTTTTTGGATGCTTTTTACAAAGTGTTCTGGTCCCTGTCCCACAGGACGAAGAGATGTCCCATAAGTATGGAGGAAAGGGGACGGGACGTAGGAGTATGGTTGGTTTTAAGCTGGCAATTATGTTAATTACTTCGTTCTCTGTGACTGGTGAAGTGTGGAAGAGAGGGCAGTTCGGCTGGGGGGCGTTATGTGTATCGTTCACGTAGTCTTTAGAAGCAAGGTTGGCTTTTTTGGAAGCTATCTTGGTTTGCAGAAGGGCTATTTTATTAGAGAGTTCTTGGATGTTTTTGCACCAGGTTTTATCCTTGATGCAGTCCTCGGTGGGGGGCATAGGAGATTCCAATTCTCTCAGAATGGAGAATAACTCTTTCGTGCCAGATTTGGAGTAGAGGCTTCTGGTGTTGAAAATCTCTTTTTTTGTTTGTTATAGCCGATTTGCCTGTGGCTGCTGTCAGGGAGAAGCTTAAGAGAGAGTAGGGAGGCTGAAACCACAGCGATAAATATCTCTGCAGCCTATGATCCTATGATCTAGTTTTACCAGGGTGAATTTGTCGGCCGCAGATGTAAATGTATCTTGGAGCGTAACCCAAGAGACGCAAGAGGCCGTAAGAAGAGAGTGCTTGGATTGTTCCCAAATACGTGCCGACAAAGCAGAAAGATCTACTTTTCTCCAGAACCACCATGGTTGAGTTGAAAGTCTAGCTACAGTCACAATTTGAGGAACTATTACTGTAAAAGGCACTATAAAATGATCTGGCCAAACCGCAGGCAAACCTGGATGAACCAGAACTGATGTGTCAGTAGTGAAAATTAAATCAAGGATGTGACCCTTGCTATGAGTTGGGCAAATTGTGGCAGATGGAAATCCGCAACTTAGGTGATTAACTTTAATGCATGAAGATCAGAGAAGCCCTCAGACCAAACATTGAAGTCCCCCACTATATATATATAAACATCCATATTTCATCTGTAAGTCAGCAACCAGATCGGAAAAAGCCTCAGCAAACAATGGAACTGACATAGACAATTAAGAAATGTATCATACATGCATGAGAAAGAGACATCCGGACTAAGATATTAAATTTTATTATTATGAGAAACAGTAATAATAGAACACTGAAAATGTAGTTTAAATATAATGGCTACAGCTCCACCAGCCACGTGATCTACAAGAATGATTCCGTAAGCAGGTGGAATAGCTTGAATGAGATCAGTTATGGAAGTGTCAGAAATGCAAGCTTCCCTGACACAAACAAAATCTGCTTCCTGTGTAGATAAGGTTTCAAATACATCAAGCAGATGATTCACCAGTGAGCGGGCATTACAAAGTAAGCCAATTAAGACGGGGAAGAGGAATACTAGGGGAAACGGGGTCCTGGGTCCAAGCAGTAGACCATAACGTCGGGATCTTTGGTCCAAGCAGTAGGCCATAACGTATCTGATGGAGCGAAGGCACAAAAGGTCGCTCTAGACTACAGACCTCTTCCAGACTTACCTGTCCGTAGAGACGCTCCACTATTGAAATCAATCTCATCTATAGCCCAAAGCCCACAGAGGACCCGAACGAGCACAGACGGGCTTGACTTTGGCACAACATCAGCGCTGATTCGCTGCAGTTGCCCACTGCGTGTCCTTCGCAATCGACACATTAAATAGCACATATTATCGCAGTCGTCCACTCCAAGGCTTAATGACTCAAGCCCGGTACGAGCCTATCGGGGGTCAGATTACACGAGGCCAGGCACTCTCACTCAATCTGGACGCAGTAGATCCAAGGAAATTAAAAAGAATTAACAAAACAAGCTAACAGAAAAAAGATTCTTAAAAACACGTGAGTATGCGGTAGTTATACCCCAACTGACAACAAAGCACGTCTCCACTCAGTCCACATTTACCAATACTCAAACAACTCACACATTATGCCACCATTCAGCCCACTCCCTTATCCACTCACCATCACTCAACTGTCTCCCAACACTCACCCACCCCACTCACCATTAAACACCCTTTTCACGCATGGAGGCACTCGCAATCACTCAGCTTCCCCCATTTGACCATTGCTCTGGCACTTTGCCTTGTTACACGCCCACCCCGACCATTCAACTAAACCATATGAAGGGCCTGGCTAACCTTCATGGTCCTGAAAAAACACATCCATGTCTATGGACTACCTTATGTGTAACCTGCTCACCAGCAGCATCTACCAAACACAGATTAAATGTCATTCCTAACCCACATTAAATATATCACGTGTTGTCTTGCGCAAGATCTATGGGAGGAGTTTGCAACCTTTGGTACAACAGATGCTTGGACAATACATTCCATCAGCCAGTGGTGAGGGACCATGGGAGTTGTAGTCCAAATTATCTGGAGAGCCAAAGGCTGCAGACCCTGGAGACTTGCCTATAACTAGTAACTTTTGAAAATGCACCTGAGGGCTTGCCCATCAACACATTTTCTAAACCGTATGTGCTGCATTGCCAATCTCCCGCCATCCCTCAAAAACAGATCCAAACCTGCCCAAACCAAAAGGTCTAGCAACAGGACTCTGGTGGCCAGCTATTCCACGTAATGTCAGGAAGCTCTGTTTAGCCACTCTCCACCAAAGCACCTCCTCCTTCCTGTCAGGCCAAATGGCAAGTGCAGACAGGGTCCAGGATTCCAAGAGCACTGACTTGACACCACAAGTACATTGCTCAGCACCGAGCAACAAGATGACACCAGTTGCTCCTTGACCCCAATCCAGGGGATCCGGAACCCTAGCGCCAAGAAGAGAAGAAAGTAGCAGCACATGCAGCCTCTACTAACATGGCAGCCATGCACCTAGAACAAAGGGGATCCAACACAGAGGAAACCACTGCCCTGCACCAGCTAAACCTAGAGAAGAAAGCTGTCGCCGGACTCATCCACCCGGGACCCTGCCAGTCAACAGCCTTCCACTGCACGGCACTGGTTAGGCACCCCTGGCATGGCGGCTTACAAGCTGCAGCATCGCTGGTACAGGGTGCTGATTGAGCACCCCAGGCATGGTGGCCTAAAAGCTGCAGCACCGCTGGTACAGGACGCTGATTGAACACACTTGGCGGCCTACAAGCTGCAGCTCTGCGGGTACAGGGTGCTGATTCTGCACCCCTGGCATGGCAGTCTACATGCTGCAGCACCGCTGGTACAGGGAGTTCATCCGGCACCCCTGGCATGGCGGCCTACAGGCTGCAGCACCGCTGGTACAATGCACTAATTGAGCACCCCTGGCATGGCGGCCTACAAGCTGCAGCATCGCTGGTACAGGGTGCTGATTGAGCACCCCAGGCATGGTGGCCTAAAAGCTGCAGCACCGCTGGTACAGGACGCTGATTGAACACACTTGGCGGCCTACAAGCTGCAGCTCTGCGGGTACAGGGTGCTGATTCTGCACCCCTGGCATGGCAGTCTACATGCTGCAGCACCGCTGGTACTTAGCACTGATTCAGCACCCCTGGCATGGAGGCATACAAGCTGCAGCAGCGCTGGTACAGGGTGCTGATTGAGCACCCCTGGCATGGCGTCCTACAAGCTGCAGCACCACGGGTACAGGGCGCTGATTCAGCACCCCTGTCATGGAGGCCTACAAGCTGCAGAACCCCTGGTACAGGGCGCTGATTGAGCACCCCTGGCATGGCGTCCTACAAACTGCAGCAGCGCTGGTACAGGGCACTGATCGGGCACCCCTGGCACCGAGGCCTACAAGCTGCAGCAATGTATGGTACAAGACGCCAATTGAGCACCACTGGCATGGCAGCCTATGAGCTGCAGCACCGCGGGTACAGGGTGCCGATTCAGCAGCCTTGGCATGGTGGCCTACAAGCTGCAGCACTGCTGGTACAAGGTGCTGATTCAGCACCCCTGGCACGGCGGCCTACAAGCTGCAGCACCGCTGGTACAGTGAGCTAATTGAGCACCCTTGGCGGCCTACAAGCTGCAGCACTGCAGGTACAGGGTGCTGATTGAGCAGCCCTGGCATGGCGTCCTACAAGCTGCAGCTGCGCTGGTACAGGGCGCTGATCAGGCACTGGGTAATGAGAAAGGCAGGGATCTCAAAAGGTTAGGCCCGCGCACGCCAATCTTCCATAATATAGAGCTTACCCCTGGCCTTCGGCCTGTAGTATTCAGGAGATTGACACAGGGGGTAGAATGTTACTTTTTCTGTCACAACGCTTAGAGAATTGATTGCCCGGATCTTTGAAAGTTACAAGGAAAGGTTCTCCCTGTCTGGGGGCTGGGGCGGGGGGGTTAGATACACCTACACTAAAATCCGGCACCGGATAGTGCACCTACTTAGGAGACAGGTGGCCACGCATGACCTGGGTCCCATTGAGCCCCCTTGCTAGAGGGATCTCGAGGGGTGAGCATCTCTAGGTTGTACAGGCTCATGCAGTGTGATATGTAGACGCTTCGACCCAGCTACATGGCGAGTGGGAGGAGGACCTATGCCATCCTATAGAGGACCAAACTTGGGTGGACATTTGAACAAGAAACTATTTCTCCTCCCATTCGTGACTAACAAAGAATGTGCCCTTAAGCTAACATACCGTTAGGATCATTACCACCTTCCCACCCTCAGGGCGGCAGCACTGCTTCAGATCATTAGACCCAGCTTGCTGGAGGAAATGTGGAGCTCAAGGGACAGATCTGCATATGTTGTGGAAGTGCCCCCTAGCTCAAACCTTTTGGGAGAAAGTGGTTAACTCAATTGAGGCGATCACCCAGGTTGGACTCGCAAGGTGAGCTTGTTGGGGGGGCCTCTGTGATATACCCAAGATCTGGGGAGACGGCCAAACTAATTACCAAGCTACTCTTGGCTGCAAGGACCACGATTGCCCGAACTTGGAAATCTCCTGAAGGTCTGCAATTACCTCTGTGGTGGGTCAAAATCTGGGACATTTTGGTGGCGGAGAAAGTCACGGCAGCCAAAGAAGTGCTGCTACACCGGTTCACAGACATTTGGTCCCCGATCCTAGAGTACGACCTGAACTTCTCGGCACAGGCGCACAGGCCCCAACTAGCAGGGTTATTCCTACGCAATCTTTAATGTCACATGTGCCTCGCTGGGTACTGTCGGGGCTTGGGAGGGGACAGGGATGGGGCTGGATGCTGTGGGGTGGGTTTACCCAAAGAAAGCACCACATTATGCATTAATATAGGTCTGTCTCCAATTGTTGGAATTTGCTCTATGTTTGCAACCGATTTTTTTAAAGTTGGTAAACAGATTTATTTTTTTTAAAGGGGTTGCAAGTCCTGCAGTAGCAGGTTTAGTGCTCCAATTAAGTCATTAACTCTCAGAAGACTGTTTTGAAAAAACACTGGGAGGCTCTTTGAGTGCAAAGTTTGATGGTAATGCTTTATTAAAGCAAACTCAAAGTTCCCATGCGGAGGTGTTTTGGACGGGCACAGGCAGGAATGGGTGGGAATGGCCATAGGAATTAGCATGGCAATGGGTAGGCAATGGCAGGCAAATAACCAAACATCAACTATAGACTCTCTGTCCCTCATCATATGTCATTCCTCCCTATCTGTACTCCAATGCAATAGTTTGGGCTTATAGGTGTCCCAAGCGACACCTAATCTCTCAAACTAAAAACACTGCTGCTATCCCTACTCCTCACCCTCCTCCGCACTGCTCTTTCTTCCCAGGTCCCACTCCCTCGTACAATCCCCAAAACACAGTTGCAGCCCCGAGTACCTCCTTTGCCCTCCCAGCGCTACCATGAATTTAAACCCAGGTGCACTGGCCCCTGTGTGTGGCACAGCCTTTTTCCTGGATCGGTCCATGTTTCAGTGGCATGTCCAGGGAGTGGCCTGGGGTGGCAACGTGCTACCCCTGGAATCCGATTGGCCAACCCATTATCCTATGATCATTATGTGTGTTTGCGCTCGTACTTCATGCAACTCCTGCATACGTCAGTGCCCCACTTGGGCCCCCCCAGTCAAGAGAGTCTGGACATGCCACTGCCATGTTTGTAAAATAGAGCCAGGCCAGCTCGACCCTCCTTTGAGTTGTCCGACTTTCTCAGCTCCATTTGCAAGGAATAAGCACCTAGGGCCAGTTTGCAGCGAGGGCTGTCGCCATTTTGCAGCCTGGATGATGCAACAGTACTGGGACACATCCTCCTCCTACATAACTGGCCCATACCAGGCTGTCTCTGTGATTCTCGGCGTCTCCCCATCCCCCAGGCAGCGGGAGCAGGTCATTACCATTCTGATATCAGCAGGATGGAAGACGGAAGACATATGCCCACAGTCGAAGTTCATCACTCACGCTGAGTGATAGAGAGATTACACGGCTTCACGCTGTGCGAGTCCACACGAACACCGAGCCATCACACTGACAGCCCGTGGAAGGCCTCTCTCAGCCTGAAATGAGATCCCTCTTCAATAACTGAGCGCCCATACCCACCAAGATATTCACTCGGTCTGGGGGTGAGATGACCCCCATACCGGCCTCTCACTTAGAAGCACCACAGAATATGGGCAATGCTGCAGGGCATCCCAAAAGCGAGGCAGGGTAACTGCTGTTACCATCAGCAGCCTGGGAGAGGGGCAGCCCCAACCTTATCTCAGCCTGCTCCTCTCCTCCTCCCAGTTCCAGAGACACGCAGTCTCAGCAGCACAAAGCCAAGGAAGGGTGAGGTGTGAACAGTCACCTCACCCTTCCTCCAAACAGCAAGGTGCTAAGCACCATAAGGAAACCAACAGTCAGGCAAGGCCCAGGTTCAAAGACCTGCCCCCATCAGGGGGCCAGACAGTCGGCTATCCGGCCGGGTGCTGTGACAATGCAGCCCCCACTACCTGCATAACAAAGACCCAGGGCCTCCCTTGGTCTTATAAATAAGAGCAGCATACTCTGAGTAAACACAATCTGTTTGTGGACCGTGAACGGGGACCCAAACAAACAGGAGGTTCACTGTTTACTCAGTGTCTTCAAACCTTTTTGCTTCTTTACCACATAACTCTCCCACCCTACAAAAGAAGGGAGAAGAACAACAACAAGTCGTGGGACACAAGAAGGCGGGCACGGGTCAGAGGGGGTAACCTCAGGACCCGGTGCCCAAAAGTATGATACTATTATGATATGTGATATTGTGTATTGCCATAACCATATCTGTACAATAAAATCCTACGGCCTTTTATTGCCAACACTTGACGCAATTTGTGAGCCAATTATTATGGGTGAGGGTTTGGGGGTCGGCCAACACCAATGCATGCATATGGGTTCAGCAGTTATGAAGAAGCAGTGACTGCACACAGCAAGCATCAGTCAAGTGTTCACATAATGCTAAGGCGCTATAAAGGGCAAACTCAAGGGGGGCCACTTGCAGGTGGCTGGCAAAGGATTGGCGCAGATTGAAAGCCAATCAAAAAGATCATGCGTGGGGCCGGCGCAATGTAATGTCATATGTCACTTGTATAGCGCCTTTTCCCATTGGTATGACCTCGAAGCACTGTAGGTGAACGCCCTCTGGGCCCGAAGTCCAAGGTATGAGAAATTAGTCAGAGGAGTTAATGCGTCTGTGTATTTTAGACCATACAGAGGTGGGCAGGGGTGGCTGAGTCTCTACTAGCGACACATATTGAGCTGGCATGGCTGTGAGTGCAGGAGACGCATGTGTGCCAGCAGAAAGCATAGTCTCGTACTGTGCCGGCCACACGGCGGTCTTATGTGAATGCATAGGCTCTCTATGTAGAGCAAACCTAACTACAAAACAATGCGAGGTTAGACCCACGGATACCAAGGCACTTGGCGAGTACTCAGGTCTGTTACTAGTGCGGTCCACAACCAAACCAGGGGGTGATGGCGATTAGCGGCACAGGTAGGGTAACCAGACGTCCCAGTTTTCCCGGGACAGTCCGGGGAAACCGACCTCCGTCCCAGGGTCCCGGGAGATTTTTCATTTTAGAAACCCCGTCCGGGGTTTGCATGTTTGGGTGCTCCGGGGTTTGCATGTTTGGGTGACAATGGTAATTAAAATTGTAAATATTTTTCACAACACTTTCTGAATTTTGAAGTTGGAGGATTGGCTCGAACCCCCAACCTTTCAGGTACAAGTCACAATACTTTTTGAGTGTGCCACAGAGGCTGGCGTGGAAAAGATTGTACAGCAAGCCATGTATTAGCAATTAGAGCAAACGCGTGTTTTGAATCAACATGCCAGATTCACAGACAAAACTGCATAAATGAGATCATATTTAGTTTATAGAAAGGAGAAGTGCTGGAAATATAATTGGGTGGTGGTTGTGGGGGTTCGTTGGGGGAGGGGCGGTAATTGGTGGGCTGCAATGGGGTAGTCCCTCTTAAATTGTTGGTCATCCCGGTTTTTCGTTTTGGAAATCTGGTCACCCTAGTCACAGGTCTAGCTCCTGGGGTGCTAATTGCTTGTATGTTCTGAAGGGAAACCCAGCATCGCGCTGATCGATCATGATGCACCATTTCTCTTAAAAAGACAAAAACAAAGATGGCGGACACCGAAATAGTAAAGGGATCTAGGCCCTTTACTGTTTCCACAGGCGTAATGTGGGAGCCAGAGCAGAGCAGCAAGCAGCACCAAGAAGGTAAGTAGAGTGATGGAGTGGGTACGGCGGATGTGGGAAGGGGGTGGAAGAGGCAATCTGGGAGGAAAGAAGGAGGCGTGTCATGGTCGGGGACGCGGCTCAGGGATGCCCAAAAGATAGCGACTACCCATAGAGAGGCACAGATAGCCATAGAGAATGCAGGCTGTCAATGGCAATTTATGCCTGTGTTATGCCCCATTTGATTGGCTAGCACCCCTAACAATATAAATGATAATAAAATAACAATTAATACAATCTCTGGTTCTTTTAATAATGGTGGTTGTTAATACCCAATTGTTTGACATCGGCAGGCTGAAGGGATTAAAACGTTCAACTTGCAGGCTGGTCACTTTACAGAAGAGACTGCTAAAGACTCGAAAAAAAAGTAAGAGAAGAAAGAAGGACAGGGAAAGTGAGGTAAGGGGAGAATGGGAGGAAGGACGCATCAAGGAGGGTCTTTAGTTCCCACCGAAGTGCAGGAGAGATGGGGCCATCTGGTGTGCGTCGGTATAGGATACATGAGTCTGGGTGTAACATTTGAAGGCCCGGTTTCTGGTCCATCCCGGCCTGCACCTCTCAGATTCTAGTCTGCCCTGTTGTGAGTTCTAGCGCTTTGGAAATCCTCAGAGATAGTGACTTTTTCAGAAAGGTTGGATGGAACTTTGCCATTGCCTTGAATGTAATGCAAGCTGGTTGGAGGGCTTTGAGGGGTACATCGAGTAGCTCTCTGAAGTTTGGGGTTATGTGGTAGTATTGCTTCAGTTTTGCGACAAGACGGGCTGTGGCAAGTTGGACAACTTTCAATGGGTCAGAGCAGGACTCCGGCAAGGACAATGTTGCCCCTGTGAAAAAGGACTGGGGTTTGGATGACAGTTCAGAAGTCTGTGGCGGGGATGAAGAGCTGGCAATAGGCTGCCGTGGTACGCTTTGCATTGTTGGTTCCATCAACGATGAAGATGGGGTACAGGGTGCTGGATGTGTGATGAAATGACTACTGCACTATTTGTAGTGGTTTCTAAACTCTTACTCAGCCCCCCAATACTACTGTGATGAACTGCAATCTGCAAGGATGTGAAAGCCCTTCGTTTAAAAACAAATAATTAATAAGTGAAATGATGCAGATCATTCCGTTTCTGAAAATGAGGCCTGCTAAACAGACCACCCTTTCATTCAAGTTTCATGCCAAAACCATAGTGCGCCAGCCTCCAGATATCCGAAGTCCCTGCTCTTCAGTGGCACATAGCAGAGCAGGATGAAAGATCACATGTTCATCCTGACTGCTTCTGTGACCCAAAGTCAATATACTTCTGCCCCACTGTACTCAATTCTAATAAGTGTTCCTTTCAGTCTGGTGGAAGGGTAATCTCAAAGAATAAGCCATACCTGGTTATGGTATGGTGACTGATGAGAGCACACAATTATTAAAGCCATACCAACCAATTTGATATGCTCCACCTGTGAGACCAGGTCAGTGATGTCAAGCAATGTATATTCATGGCTAGCCAGTCTGCCTCCACTACACCCATCGAGACCATAACCAGGATGCTGTCATCCTCGGAATCGCTGGGAGGAAAGGTCACACCTCCACACAGACCAGAGGAGCTCACCGGAGATCTCCTGGGAACTATGCTTCAAAGGGGCGTTAACATAACAAAGGTCAGCCTGACACCAGGGTGCTGCACAGAGGGCCTTTGAAGTCAGCAGGCATAGGAGAGGGCTGGGCTTAAAACGGCCAGAGAGGAAAAGGTGGACTTTAGAAGGGGTTCCACCATCTTGATTTTCTGTTGGGGCTAGCTTCCTTCCTGTCCCCTCCATTTCCTGCAGAAAAAGACACTCCGGGTATGATGTAATAAGGCAAGTTTCACTTGTTCCAGCAATAAGGATTGGACCTGTGGGAGATAATGCAGTGCAGAACATTTTCTTAAAGTGAAATGACAACAGAAGGGTCTTTCTGAAAGAGAGAGAAAAGCCATTCACAAAAGTGTTTCCTGTTGGATTCCACATCTTGGTCATTGCCATGATGAAAAGGGTGCCCCTCTAAAATGTGAAATGCAAATAACTGTGCACATACCCCAGAATGTTTTTCAACTAAGTAAAAAAAATGCCACAAACTGCAACCATTTCTAAGAACATTTAAATCAATCTAGAGACTGGATGGTTGATGCTGGGAACTGATTATTTAAACTTGAACTTCCTACAATTGAAAGTGCAAAAGACCGGATTTCACTCTCAAAGACACAAATGTAAATCGTGTATGTTTAACTATTGCCTCATCAGTATGCAAAGACACATGGAAAACATGCACATGGAAGTTGGCATAGTGTTACATGTAAAAGATGTTTGCATCCAAAAGAATTCAGCAGACCCAATGGCATAGATTCAGATCTTTAAAACCTTGCGAAGCACTTACAAGACTTCATCACAAGTGCTACATTCCGGATCCCAAGCACAGAAGAAAACCCCACTTGTATATTGAAAAAAACATTTTATTTATTTCAGCAATTGAATCTTGCTGTACATTTTTTTAAACTAAAATAATGAGAAGCATAATGCAGAAATGAGGCATTATTCAGTGTCCCGCTATTGTTCCATGGTTTTTACTCCACTTTGAATAATGCTATTTTTATTTAACTTGACAAAAGAGGAATGCCCGAACGTATAGTTTGGTATAGACTTGAATAGACAGAATTCACCTCCTCCTACAGCCCCAGCCACATCACAAGATAGGAGGCCACAGTGTGGCCCTTACTCATCATGTTCAAACTAGTTATGCCACTAAGCCAGTGCCAATGGCTGGCTAATGTATCATTTCAAATCTATCAAGTGTAGGCCCCTCATAAAATCCAGTTAGCCAAGGTCATGAGAACAGCTTATCACATGTCCACCCAAAGCTCAACAAAACTAGCCTCAACGTGTATTCATATTAGGAAGGAGAATGTGCATGTGATGTGTCAACAATGATCTCTGGTGGCCGAAGTGAGAATTTATTTATACGCTAAATAGGAAAGTTATGTGCGTGTATGTGTGTTAACTTCAAACTTTAATCATTAAAAAAATCATAACTGTATAAGGGTAGCTTTTAGAAACATGAGACAAATTGCAAATCGTAGATTTTAAAAAAAGATGTCTTTCACCCATCCAAAAATCTGCTTAAGGCATAATGTAGAAAAATGAATATAAATAGGAAATTAGACTTATAGTCTGAGGGAGGGGTCATCACCATGGGATAATGACCCGTCACCAAGTGATGGGCCAAGGTGAAGCAGAGGGCTATAGTGGTGGAATGGTCGTTATCCCAAGCGATAAAGACCCCCAACTCGGACTATACGGCTATTTGCACATAGTGGTAGTAACAATAGGTGAAATAAAAGCTTTACTTTAATGCTGAGTAAAAACATAGACAAGCAGAGTTAATAAATTAAATGTGGTTTTATTTTGTAGTGTTTAAATTGCAAGTTGGTCTTCATACGTTTTGCATTTTTATTGATTAAACTGGAGTGGGTTTAACTTGAGCATGTGTTAGGCGTCGTGTAAATGATTCATGTATAACAAAGTGAAAGCATATTCCCATATTGTATCTTGTCTCGGGTGTGTTAAATAGGATGCTGTCACGAAAAAAAAGCTCTTCACAGAAAGGACGCGGCTCATTGAAAGAAACCTTGCCTGGGATTGCATTGTGGTTTCTCTGTCTGCTTTTGAAGTCAGATAGCTCACAATGCAGTCAACACCAGGAGTGCGCTCTGAACATTCTGATTGTTTGAGAGGAGGTCAATAACGATCTCGATGTGTTAACCCTAGTTGGAATTCTTAGAATGTAGGACATGCAAGGCAGAGGTCAGATTTCTAGAAAAGGAAAACATGTATTCTAGTGACTCGCCACCAGCGAGGTCATGGCAAGAGTGATGGGGCAGGTGTGTCGAAGCCGGGATAGAGTCATGCAGGTAAAGGACAGGCTGAGTGAAAGACAATGGGCACATCGCTCTTTTTAGGATCCCCTTTATTCACTCCAGTTTTAATGGCTGCCGACACAAAGCGGCATGTTAAGAAGCAATTCCACAGACCTTTGGGGCAGCCTCCTCGCTGCCCTGCACTTTAACTATCACATGAAAAAAGACACACGCAGCTCTCCTAGCTCTCAGGTATGAGCCGTGTGAAGACAGCTTATCCTGTGGCAGTCATGCAGTGGAGTAACTTTGCTGAAAATGTTGGGGTTGACATGACATCTAAAAGAAAGGGGCTCCTGCTAAATGGGTGGGACAAAGTGGTGTCCCACAAATGTTGGGGGGGGCACACACCCTTGTCCCCCTCTAAAATTACGCCCATGCAGACGAGCAAAGTCCGGACTGTTCCCCACCCCTGGCAGGTTGTGTGGCAGACGCGGGACATAGGCCATACAAATTGGATGTTTACCACTTGCACCTCTGAAATGAGAGACTTAACCGCAAGACCACAGCAATCATTGCAAGCTAAGTTGCTTAATGTCTCATATGGCCATCCTTCTGAACTGACAGGTTTTGTTACAGGTTCTCAGATTTAAAAGGTGCGTGCATTTTATACTTAAGCAACAAAGAAATATGAACATCTGTTTGCTTGGCAAATGCTTTTTGTCATGTGTGGTTTTTTGCAATTGTGAAAGACGAGCCTGATTAAAATGTGCATATTTCACGTTGACGTCCCGTGACATCACTTCTCAATGCTCGCAGAGTCCACCCACTTTTTTTTGGGACTTGAGCCTAGGGTGGGGACTAAGCATTTTTGGGGAGTACTGGTACAGGATACATCTGTTGTATGGTGTAGGCCCAGTTATATAAAAAAAAAAAAAAAAAAAAAAAAAAAAAGGAGATTGCATTTTATTGTGAATATTGTGTGTCTGTCCCTGCTCTCGTTTTATGCTCTCTGCCCCTGTGATGGCAAGTCGTTGAGACACCGTCTCGTCCTCCGCTTCCATTTTCGAGAGCTTTCTCGAGGTCTGCCAAGGGAGGCCCGCTCAGGCCTGTCTGCATGCCAGCCCGGATGCCACTTCACATCACGGCGAGTCCCTGCGCTGGGCTGCTTCTAGACGGCTGTGCCGAGATTGTCTCACTTAGCCTTCGGCGGGTAGAATACTGACGAGGAAGCGCGCGCCTCAAGATCCTGCTGCTGATGGGGTAATGCTTTCACTGAAGCAGAGAGTGGCCTTGTGAGAGGATTCCTAAATGCCCCACTGTGTGGGTCACTATTGTCGGAGAGAGTCGAGCCTCATTTATTGTATATTATAACCCTCCGAATGTTCAGGAAGCAGTCTCATTGGACAATGCGCAGGGCCGGCATTAGCTTTAGCAGCACCCAGGGTGAGCCAACAAAACCAGCAGCAGCGCTCTATTTAATTAAGTGCTTAACTCCCCACAATTCCCCACGACAGCCCAAGCAGATTTAAAGGTGATCAACAGGCCCCTGCCAACCCATGATATTGTAAATACCAAAACCGGAGTGGGCGTTATCACCAGGGAGCACAGAACCATAGCCTGTCAATTATAAAGGCATTTAAAGACATTACTTACATTAATCATTTATGATGAAAGCAATGCAGGTGGTAATAGCTCTGTAGAGCCGGCCCTCAGGCCCTACTGGTCATTATCAACACATAAAAGATTAAACTTTGATTTCGTCTTGAAGACCCATAATGCCCAGCAGAGCCCTTGGAAAGGTCTATAAGCCTAATTATGTAACTGTCAATGGCAGAGGCTGGACTGGCCTATAGGGAACTCTGGAGATTTCCCGGTAGGCCACTGCACCCTGGGCCTCTTTTGTGTGGTATTTCCACATTTTCCCATAGGGAAAAGGGCTGGGCTTGCTGAAAATGTGTAATATGGGGCCACTTTGAAAATAAAGTCCAGGGCCTCTTTTGGTTCCCAGTCCACCCCTGGTCAATGGACAATCTGATTGTTCCAAACAATCTGATTGGCCCTCGCTGGGTCCTTACCAGCCCGACAAGAACCCAGTTGCTGCTGCATCCCTCCTGCGAGTGGCCGCCATTGAATGGGAGGGATGTGGCTCAGTCCATGGCGGCCATCTTATTTGCGTACTTTTTTTTGCACTCTTTTCAATGGCTGCCATGGAAAGGGAGAACAGACTTCATAACCCGCTCCATGGCGTCCCTTTACTTCATTTTCTTTTTTCAGTTGTGAAACGCCGAAGCGTCTCGCAACTGAATAAAGATGCTTTTGGTACCCCGGTCACACAGGCAGAAGTACTAATAGCAATAAGGCCCTGAAGCGGCAATGGCCCTCCAGCTCGGGGCTTATTGCTCAACTAGATCATTGGAATGTTGGCAGTTTCATTTCACACAATGCAGTGGCAGATGGCAATAATGACTGGTAAAATTTGCTGTGCCAACATTTAATGTTTCTCCTTTGTCTTTCCTTGTTTTATACATAACTTTTTAACCTCATTGGATGGAATAAGGTAATAGCAATGATGCCCCCTCCTCTCATTATGAGGTGGTAACTGCCTAACTAAAAAGGCCTAAGCGTAGGCGAGTGGTTATTGCATCAGGGCACTTTCAGAGTGGACTAGAAGGACAGAAGGGTGTTCCAGGAATACACATACAGAGGGAAGCACTCTCTGTTTTAGGTTTCTTTCCAGGGAGGGAAAATCCTTTGTACCCTGAGTCATCAATTATACTAAACACAGGCGAGTACAGGATCTAGGTGTGATGAACCAAGAATGCAACCTTGACGCTTGTCTATAAATCATGAACTTTTAAATGAGACATCTTTCTTAATATACAGCAGTTGAATCATCATTTCATGTTATTCATTATAACCATGATACACTGAAGTAATAGTATATTGTTTAACAACATAACACCTGGGCCCAGTACTCATGTGTTTAGTATAATTCATGACTGGTTACAAAAATCCACAACATCATATGATAAACCTGTGTAGCCTACAGCTTCTTGTAATATGGTAACTCGCATCATTGGAAAGCTGTACTATCTATGGTAACAAAGACAGGTGTTTCAGTATTTTGAAATGGGAAACATCATAATGCTGTTGATGTTTTATTTTGTGGGTGGGAATTTTGAAAGAGTACACATTGTATCAAGTAGCAAGCCAATATTTCATTTTGTGTCGATTATGAATTTAGTATTTTGATTTTAACATTAATGATACCTTGTGGAAAAACTCACTTCTATAGCTCCATACAACATGATGATTTGAATTGCATTTAGAGGGTATTTGAACAGTGTGTTGTTGCTGTACAATATGAAAGAGTAGATTGAAGATAAGGGCACCTAGCAGAGCCCTGAAAAACCCAGGTGGGTATACTTAAATTAACAGAAACTTCAGGGTGAGAGGTCACAGAGTTCCAACATTATAGTAAATATGACAGTCACTTCTTACTGCATCATTTTTCACAAATTGTATTTAATGACATCTGGGCAAAGTTGGTGGGGATAGCGCACCCAGAGATGTTTAGAAAAAACAATACATATAGGTATGATCCAGTAAGACAGGCTGGATCCCAATGCAATAACAACAAAAGGTAACTGCCACTATTGGTTGATCATTTCAATTGTGCAGTCACAAGAATAAACATAAACCCACATCAATGGACATATATACAAAAAGAACATTAACAATGCTTTCGATGTGCACTGCTCAAATGGTGATATCGTCGACACAATGGTGTTTCGGCCTCGAGGAGCTGTGTGATGCAGCTTTTTGGGCAGGCCTTCATCAGGACGTGTGATGGAATGAATGGTCCCGGGGTCCCTATCAAAAACTCCTCCAGTGTAAGGGTAAGTAAGAAAATCGATCATAGATATAGATTTCTTTGAGGCATTCAATGCGTCGTTGAGGGAACAATTGTTTACTTCAAATTGTAAGATGTGTCTTCTAGGTTCAGAATGATGGAGACACCCACTATAAATCGTGGTTTCTACCCCAGATTGTCCAAACGTGACAGTATCTTCATGAGTTTGTCTGGGCTTGGCGGGGGTGCACAGCGTCTCTGGACACAAGCGTCTCTGGACACGAGCGCCTTGAAAGTGCGTCCAGAGACGTTCGTGTCCAGAGAGGCTGACACCCTACAGTGGGTGTCGCCACCATTCTGAACCTAGAAGACACATCTTACAATTTGAGGTAAACAATTGTTCCCTCAACAACGCATTGAATGCCTCAAAGAAATCTATACCTATGATGGATTTTCTTACTTACCCTTACACTGGATGAGTTTTTGATAGAGACCACGGGACCATTCATTCCATCACACGTCCTGATGAAGGCCTGCCCAAAAAGCTGCATCACACAGCTCCTCGAGGCCGAAACACCATTGTGTCGACGATATTACCATTTGAACAGTGCACATCTAAAGCATTCTTAATGTTCTTTTTGTATATATGTCCATTGATGTGGGTTTATGTTTATTCTTGTGACTGCACAATTGAAATGATCAACCAATAGTGGCAGTTATCTTTTGTTGTTATTGCATTGGGATCCAGCCTGTTTTACTGGATCATACCTATATGTATTGTTTTTTCTAAACATCTCTGGGTGCTCTATCCCCACCAACTTTATCCAGATGTCATTAAATACAATTTGTGAAAAATGATGCAGTAAGAAGTGACTGTCATATTTACTATAATGTTGGAACTCTGTGACCTCTCACCCTGAAGTTTCTGTTAATTTCAATATGAAAGAGTGGCATACAATAGATCTATTAATTTTCAGATTGTTCTTACACATGTCAGGCACTGCAGAAATGTAATTTTCCTTTGTGCGGCACCCAATGCGTGACAACGTCATGATGTGTAAATAATAGAACCGGTTAGTGTTGCTTTTGAGCTTTAATCAGCATACTCTGGTGTATATCAACTAGGGTAAGTGTTTATGATTTTATTTTACTTTTATCACTTTTACTCTATCTTTTTAGGACACTCTGTAGCGATTATGACTCGGCCAAGACCGAGGTTGCCCTGTTTGGACCGAAACATCTCCTTGTTTCAGGGAAGCGTTCCCCTAACCCAGGTTTTTTGGGGGGATGAACTTAAATTTGCCTCTAAAGTTAAAAATCTTGGGTGTATATGGCAGGGCAACCTTACCTTGGCAGTGAAAGCCAGGTCAGCGACAAGGTCCAGGCATTATTCTATTCTCTGTGTTTGCTAGGAGAGGTTCTGACGTTTATTCCAAGCAATGATCATGCTACTGCAGTGGGCTCCCTGGTAAATTCACATCTAGAGTACTGCAACAGATCTGCCCATGTCTCGGCCGCCCGACCCTTCACTGGTAGGCAGTGGAAGAGAGAATTAACTTCTAAGTGGCCTGTCTGATCTTCCAGATTTGAAGGTTCCGCCCATCATATTTGGCGGACAAGCTTTGTCGGTATCAACCGACTAAGACTACGATCTGGGAACCAACTGCTGTTGAAAATTTCTCGATCCTGCTATGTTACAAGGGCAAATAGAAGATTTGCTGTATGTGTTCCCAAGCATTTATCAAGAAATTAGAGCTTTGCAATCCAGCTACCAGTTTCAAAGAGCCCTTGAAACCTTTAATTTTTAAATAAAGGGCTGATAGAGGCTTCGTTGGGTTTTTGATATACACCACCAGCTGGCCCATAGTACTGTTTGTTGGCTCTGCTCTGTGTCTCCATATACCATCTACGCCTCTATACGATTCAGCTCATCCTTGTGCGCGTTTACAAATCCCTCAAACTTCCAAAAAAGAAATTTTAAAAAAGAATTATACATACGCATTGATTTACAGGAACCATTTCAATCGGTTTTCCTTTTTCCTTTGGACAAATGAATTAATGAAGGCATGAAATGGATTGACCGTGTTTTCTATGCTATACATTGATTTTTTGGCAGAATTTATGCTGAGTGACTTTGGTGCTTTTTACAGCCCTTTGTTTTAAACATGAGCACAGGCAAGGCAATTATTACTCGAAACGTGTAACTACATGCTGATGCCAGTCCTTATTTCCTTTTCTTCTAGAGGACCATGTGATCCCTTTCTTTTCTTCTTTATCATTTGCACATTATAACACACAGATGCGCCTCTGACGATGGATACGCTTATCCGAAATGCATTCGACGATCAACCATTGTTTGTGGCTGCCATTAAAAGATATTTATTTGAATAGTAACAAAAGTTACTTTGCACTTAATAATATAGATTTATAGATATACTATGACGGTAATCTTGCAGTAGATTTTGCTGCATAGGTTCAACCAGTTTCCAGCAGATCTCTGCCAGGAAGGAGGTGTGCTCATCTCATAACCCTACTGCTGGATCCAGTGAGTAGTGTAATGAAGCGTTCTCTCATTGTGGTCGGCAAACCTCCTACAGTAAAGAACATGGTGTATTCCCACCCTGCCTTTGGCATTCACTTATGCCTTGCCATATGAGGTAAGTAATGGGTGGGGTGGGGGGAAAGAGGATGAAGAGTCCCCGCCCCCTCTCTGAGGAACAACGCTAGGAGGTTAGGATCATGCCATTCCTTTGTATTCACTGAGGCAAGAGATGGCAGAAGGACTTGATAGAATGGGAGGGATACGCATGTCACAGAAATGACAGAAAACATGCCATTTTATGGCATCTGTCCCTAGTCCCATGGACCCTTTTCTGTGTTGTCCATCCTGGCATATTACAAGCACCTTACCTTCTCCACATTGCTCTTTTTGCCTAGAAACGAGACCCGTCTCCTCGCAGGCGGATCAAACCTTTCAGTTATAGGTCAAGGATGGTCATAGGAACTGCAACTCATCCAAAAACGAATGTCAGATCTAGCAGTTCTGCATACACTAACAAAGTGTTTTGCAACCTGCAGCCCTCAAGATGTTTTGGCCTACAACTCCCATGATCCCTCACCATTGACTATGCTGGATAGGGCTATGGGGGGGGATTGTCGGCCAAAAGATCTGTAGGGACGCAGGTTGCCCGCAAATGCCCAACCATCGCAAGAATGTTTTGCAGGAGGAAGACCGGGTTCTTGAGGAGCCTAGCTTTGGTGAACTTCCGTGGATGCCACAGTGATAATGTGGGAGCTTGCAGGTAATGAACAGAGAACTATGCCGTTTACATTGGAATTATTATTTGGTGATCTGGGGTCTGATTCTCCAACTCCCGGCCAAGTGCTTCAAATGAAGGAGCTCCTTTTACCCCCCACCTCCCCTTCTGCTGCTCTCCCCGTCCACTCCCCTTAATTATTCACTGTAGGCTGTTTCTCATGCTTACCCACACTGCCTCTTGTGCTTATGCTGCACCCACCACCAAGTGTTTGTCTCACTCGAGCAGTTAGGCATAAGCACAACATATTTTTGGTGTTCTCACGTCCGAAACTATCAAACAATACCAACTACCTGAAACATTGATGTGTGTTTCAATGTGTTGTCATCTGTGTTTTCCAGCATTGCAGGGGAACCATCGGAGGGAGCTCATTACCATGGGAACATGGTCATCAGGCCTCGAGATGTGCACTTGCCACAAGATGTGCACTTGCCACAAGCTATTGGCGAGTGGTAATTGAGTAAGAAATTGTGTGCTGTGTGTATGAGGAGGACTGAGGTGGCAAGTGAGTATTTATACCCGGCTAGTAGCTTGCAACTTGAATTTTTGACCCCTCTATATAGGACTCTGTTTTGCAGCCCTCATCAGCATTGCTGGGTTTTACACTCTTGAAATGTTCTGAGAAGGGGTCTGGGTGGTCGAAGAAGAGGCTGTTTCCATAGTTGGGATGGTAGAAACCAGGCCTGAGAAAGCCACGTAGCACAGTGTGTGAAGCAGAAATAAGGAGGTTTGAACAGCAGAGGAGATTTGTGTTGTTCCTGTGAGAGGAGGCATTAATGCGCAGCCTCTGGCCTTTAACGGTTTTGTCTACGGGTAGGCAGCGCCCATGATTTGTAGTCCTGGAGTTGGTGGAACAGAGGTAGACTGTCTCTGAAAGTGATCTTCTCCGATTCTTTGCATGGCAACTTCAGCCAACGCTCTTCTACCCAGGGAATTTAAAGAACAATACGAGTGCCATCAGAATAGGTTTACACTAGGATGGAAAAGGACCACTTTCAGAAGCTTGTGGACAGAGGTAGGATCCTTTTATCCCATTGAAAGAATGCGATAAAGGGATTGATTCGGGGAGAACCTGCAGGGAGGATGTGGGCTGTGCAGACTAAAGGTGGCAGAGCCCTTGAGGAATGCCAAATGGTTTGATGTGACCTCGCCTCAACCAGTGCTTTGGAGTCCTGGGATCAACAGAGTTGAAAGCCTTCAGCAAGTTACATAGGGATAAGGCAGCAGTTTCTCCATTGTCAGAGGTCGTTCTGAGGAGACACTGGATTCAGTTGCTCTTGCACGGAGGATGTCTGCTCCAAAGCCGTCGAGCGGGTGCTCGCAACGTTATAAGGAAACCTGGCATTAGTTGAACATTGCTGGATTTAAGGGGCTGGGTGTAAGAGGTTGATGATGGATCTGATTTTGCGCTATGTCCTCTGGGAACGAGTACAATTGGAAGCCCATATTTCTGCATTTTACAAGGTCCAATATTTCACTACTGACGGGTTTGGAGCAGAGGTCGAAGTGGGCGGGAGCGGAGCTCCCATACTTTTTATTTTTAAGTTTCACTGTTCCTATACTTTTATTTTAAAAAGAAACCGTTCTGGAATGGTTTCATTTTAAAATAAAAGTGTAGGAAGAAGTTGAAGCTTGCACTTCAGGGCACTGCACTGAACATTCCCATAAATAGCAGATGTGTTTGTTTGGGGGGTTTGGATTGTGTGTGGGAGGGGGCGTAGGGATGGGTTTTGTGGGCTGAGGGGCAGACCAGCAGAGAACATAGCTCCATTACTTCGTTTCGTACACTTCGACCACTGGTTTGGAGGAACTGACGTGAAAGCAAATGAAGGAAGGCACGATGGGTGTGTGAGTCAAAGGGGTGGATGGGGTTAGACTGATGGAGATCAATTCTGAAGGAGCAATTACGGTTATGCAATCGTTATCCACAGGGTCAATCCGCCGAGATTGATGTGCGCATGCTGAGGATAGAACAGGGGTCCTGAGCCAGACAAAGGTCACAAAATGATGGCACTCATGAGTAACCGACAAGAAGATCATAGAGGGCACAGCCTAGGAGTGAGAAAGCCTCACCAGTCAACTGAGGACTCCTCGATCCACGAGCCACAAACCTATAGGATGCTTCATTTTCCAGTATTTAAACATCTCTCAAACTTAAGAGCCACAAGAAAGGGGATCCTGCATGCTGCAGATCACTGAAACGGGACTAGAAGATCCCAGAACCAACAAGTGAACAATGATACATCTGGCTTAATATGGTCAATATAGTCACGTGAGAGTGGGTTTAATTCATAGCATAGCCACTGCCATCTGAGCAGACCAGACAATGACTGGATAGGGTTACTCTGATTAATCTGAAGCTGGGATTCAAAAGGGCACCAGTGGGAGCACTTCATGCCACCTATGGAGAGCTCAACATAAAGCAGCCTCCTGTGTGCATGCCTGAACATATGTATGCAGGTGATTAATAAAGAGCAAACTTGGCTACAAAGAAGAGTGAAAGATGGGGTAGATAGTTGAGAGGTAGGAAGAGGAGGGAATTCTGTTATTGACTATGGTCAATATTCTGCAGTCTTTGGTTGGTGTAGCGTTCCTTGAATTTCAGGGTTCCCAATACATTGCGTTCCGTGTTTGCGGCATCCAAACACCCTGAGTTGAGTAAGCTCCCAAACCCCCATGTGGCTGAAACCTCGGCCCAGCTTCTGCTGTAACAAGGGTCACAAGTGTCTGCAAAATCATACATGAGAAAACCTCCCAGAAGCCACCAAAGCGTGTAGAGGCGTAGCCAGGATTGTCTAACAAGTGGGGCCAGAAGCTAATGTAGTTGGGCCCACCGCAGTGACATTAACATCTGTAAATAGCCAAGCAGAGCTGCTGAGTGGGCATTTCCAGGTTTTGGGTGGGCCTTGCCCGCTCAAGCCTTACCCTGTCTACACATTAGCTTCCCTTGTAACTCCTTTTTTGACCACCTGCCATCCCCCAATCATTCGGCCTCTTCGATAACTTGTGTTTTTATTAAGCATTTCATACAGCACTGACCTACCTCCAAGAATCACCAGTGCCGCACACAAAGAACGGCTGCTGTAACTCCCACATCGGCTGCGGTACATGGAGGACAGGGGGGGAATGGAGGGGCAGGACCGGCTGAGACCAGACTAAAGCAACAGGGCGGTACAAGGAGGGAGGGACTGTGTAATACGTAATTTGCGAAGTACCAGGCAGCACCCTGTAAAGTTAGTTTTAAATATTATTCATTCCTTATAACATTACACATATTTACAACTAGTGACTCAGAGATGAAGTGATTTGTGCAAAACAAGATAAAAGACAGAGATAAAAGCTATGTCCAGCTCTGTGTGTGTTTTTCTTCCTGGCTCCTTTTATCGTGTAACCGACATCTGAAGACGTTTCCGGGACTTCCAAAGCGTATGAATCCTACCATCTCAGCATAATATTTGTAATCATTCCAATAAAAGGTACCAAACTTGGATTTGGTTGGATGTGCAAAATAAGCATGTGCCGAGGCTGGGATTAGAACCCAGATCAAGCACTTAAGCCCTTTTCTTAACACCTTGTAAAACTGCGCCAAAATACATTTGGGACACAGTTTATAAAGTCCCATATTCCATGTACACTTTTGTGTTACTTGGATAACTATTTGCCACTTTGCTTTTCACCGTTTAAAACCTTACCCCGCTCGTTCACTGTCTGGTAGATCTAAGCACAACCAGAGCTTTGCATTTGTTTGATGTGTGCTTTTCCTGTTGTCACTTTGTATTGGTGTACTTTAAGGGCCCCTTGATCTAGGGTGACCAGACGTCCTGATTTTTCCGGGACTGTCCTGGTATTTGGTGCCATCCCCCTTTCTCAAGATTATGTTATCATTGGAAACTGCAGTGCTCCCGGTTTTTCGTAGTAGGTCTTCAGAGCTGGCAGGCAGGAATGCACAATCTCTCACAGAAGAAATTCTGCATTTGACAACTTAAGATAGTGTTAATTTGTGACAAATTAATTATAATATGTGTTTCTTTGAACAGTAACACTTAAACCCCCTTCTCCTCCAAACGCTGCTGAAGTGTAGTGCCAATTTCAAAAGTTAGTCCTACTTTTATGTTAGTTGGTCTATCCCGGTTTTTTACTTTTTAAATCTGGCCACCTTACCTTGATAGGATGCCTCGGTTTTAAATACACAAGGGCAACGCCAACTATTCGACAGGAATGTACAAAGGACATAGAAGAGGATTTCACAAGAATCCGAAAGGACACAATTTAATTCCAAAGAGGCCTGGAAAAACGCCATGGAAAAGTGAATGAAGCGAATGGTTTTTGGTCGCATTTCTTCTTTCCCCAACTCAAGCAGAGATTGTTACGCCACCACAATGTCGAGGAGAACATGACATTTCCGGTGAAGTTAGTGGTTGAAACATTTCCGGGTCGGAGAGAAGCTAGCGCCTCTTTGACCTTCGCGAGGCGAAGGGCATGGGTACTCGACGCCGCCGGTGGCAGTGCATGAAATTAAAGGATTGCGCCGCGCGCCCGGCACAGAATGCACACTTCACGCTTCGGCTCCTCTCCGAAAGTTTTTCTACACAAAACGTCAGAGAATGATTGGTTGAATAATTCAGCAATGGGAGATTCGCGTTCGTGTTTATTTTAGGATCGGATCAAGCAAATGCCAAGCAACGTCAGCCCTTCGCCTTTTGTGCTTTCTGGGTTTGCTTCAGCCCTTACTTCCTGACATCTGCGCCGTCTGCTGACCTTGGCTTCAGTTCATTGCATTGGCGCTGGTAGGAAGAATCCCAAAGCAGAGAAGCAGGTGGGGGCAGGGGTTCCTTGTGGGCCCGTGGCTGCTTGGGCTGTGGGAGATGAGATGGAGGCTGTTGTAACGTCGTCCACGAGGAGCCACAGGCCTACCTGCCGAACCTCCGGGTTTAGCACGGAGACTCCGGGTTTTTACGCTCTTTTCTGCGTCTCCGTGGACGAGCGTGGAGTCTACCGGGGTTCCACCATCCGTACGAGGAGTTTCATTTTCATTCATGCGGGCAGCAAAACAGCATTTCCTTCCAGAAAGCAGGGGCGGGTGTGGTGGCTACTGCTTTTGCGTTTCTGTCTAGCAGTTTTTTACTTGTAAAGTAAACATGTCTGTATTGTCTTAAAATCACAATGTTAAGTACTTAGGCCACCTCATGTCATATGCAAGTAGGGCGTCCACTTGCTAGCTTTATTCATTACTGACGGAATGAGACCACAGCAAAACAGGATGATCCGCTCTCACTTGACGAAGAGCTTGAGAGATCATGCCTCTCAAAAGAGTTTCATTGAAAATGTCATCCCACCGCAAAATCACGTATTTTACGGTAATATTTTCATTTACAAATGATTGGGAAAGAAGTCATCGTTTGTAACGTTTCCCAAATGCATTTGATCAATAGTTCAGATAATGTGCCTCATCACGATTTGGGCGGTAGCCCTTCAATGCAGCAGTAACGCTATTATCGCCGCATTTAAGGGTCTGCCCAATCACAAGTCTGGCAGCATTTACCCCCAGCTATAAAATGGGGGTAAATGCGCCAACTTAACAGCCTTTTTCGGGTGCAATTTGCACACGCTAATTGGGCCAAAAATGCTCCAATGGGCCCAATGGGGAATACCCATCACCGCCCAACTCTTGATCCGGCACTAATAGTGCAGGACCGATCAGCGGTAAGGCTATTAACCCAGCCGGTAGCGATACTGCCCAACTCGTGATGAGGCGCACTGTGTTATTGTTTGTCTTATTTGTAACATTGGCTTTTCTTGCCACTTTTTATAAAATCTATAAGACACAACTATGCATGCACTCCATCTGCTTGTGAAACGTCATCTTGCACAAAACACCTTGTGCGGGCATGGACTTGCGAACATGGGGGCGTGGGCGTGCAAATGTGTGGGCAGGGCATTCCAGTGACGTAGATTTCCAGGTTTTTCATTTTGAAATGCAGGCAGGTATGGCCACAGGGCTCGTGCTGAGTCACATGTTAAGGGTCGCATGCTTATGTAACCCCCACTAATAAAGCTGCTGAGTGGGCTTCCACTCAGCATTTTATGCAAGCACCCTGTGTCTACCTGGTTATTGCTGCTCCGAGCAACTCACCAACAATTGGCCTGTGCGCCCACCATGCCTGTCATGGCACCCTCACGAGGGTCTCTGGCCCCACGCGATGCTGCCGGACCATCTGAAAAATGGAAAAGAAAGGAGGAGAGACGCCTTGCTGGCGCGAACTGCTGAAGTGGGCCATGTCCAGTGTGGGCTGGGAACCTGTAAGAGGATTCAATTCAACACTACAGCTAAGTCAATGCCTAGTCTGGGATACTGAATGGAAACCCTTGTTGATATATCTTTATGTCCAGTTCATGCGTTCTGGATGACTACACCTATATAACACCCCTCTGTTGGAATCCTCCTGACCCCACTGAACCAAGAAGTAGTTCTGTTTTGCAAGTTAAAAGGTTTATTTGAGAATTTAAACCATATAGATATATCACACTTTATAATAAATTAATAATTGAATATCACACTTAATCTGATATGATAAAGATTAACAACGGAGAATCTGGCACTAGCACACTTCTTTATAATCACTAAGGAGTTGACATGAAATGGATAAGATAGCAACAATACTTTTATGGTTTCAAATGGATGCAATGTGGAATGAAATGCAGTACAGAAAATAACTTGATAGGATTTCAGCAAAAGACAATGTAATCACTTTCTTGGACAATTCCCTCCCCCCCTTATGCAATGCAAGGAAATGGAAGGAAAGCACACAGTTCTCAGAAATGCAATCAAATGTAATTCAGTTCACCCCAGCAAGCTTAGACTACAGAAGATGGAAACACAGGCCCAAAATGCTTTTCTATGTGCTGGCAATGAAGTGAAAAATATGCTAAAATGCTTTTAATTCCCTCCAGAGGTTCAGGGTGAGTGAAATATACTTGGGATGAGTTCAGGCTCACTTTAGCAAGGATCTAGGAGTAACTAGCAGGTTAAACAAATTTTTGGCAACTGAAAGCAAGAAAACTGCTGTTTTCACACGTTGAGAAATTTGCAAATCGCGGTAAATTCGCGAGTGCGTTTTTCACGATTGCGGCAAAACAATAGGGGGTAGGAATGCGGTTCTAGGTTCCTAGAAAAGCCACGATTCCCAGCAGGAAAGTTACTGCAAGTCTCTAGCACAAACGGTCACGGAGATATGAGCGATTAAATAAAGGTCGTTTTTCAGATTTCAAATTTTAAAGTTCAAAAAGACAAGTGCAGCTTGCAACTAGAAAATGACAAGTGACAGCTTTACAAATGACAGGTGACAGTTAGGAGACAGTTCTACTTAGATTAAAATAGGATTGAATTATATTATTTTAACTAAGAGATTGGTTCTGCACAGTCTGCTAGGTACTCACAATATATTTTTTTGAAATAGATGGGCCTCGCCACGGATCTGGTCAGGTTTTGGACTGGACTCCGGTATCGGTCTCGGCACTTCACAGTGATCTGGGTCAGCTCTGCTCTGCTGTTCTGGTCTGGGTTTCTGGTTCTGGATATTGATAGATTTGAAGTCTGGATCTTTCTGCACAGCTTTCTCTAGAGATTGATGGAGGTAAAGTATGGATTTTCCAGCAGAGCGTCCCGCAGCAAATGGATTTGAAGGTCCCTATCTGTCCTGTCCGTCTGCTTTTATGTGTTTTGAAAATGGGTGTGTGTGCAGCATCACTAGGCTCTACCCCTCTCCACTTATCATTGGCCAAGCTTTCATTTCTCCCCTGATTGGGGGAGCTAAGTTGTGTCAGAGTGATGTCATTTTACAGCCTGCAGAAAGTCCACTCCTCCTGTCAACTTGCACACAAATCTAGATTTGAACCAAATACATATTTGCAGAGGTACATATTGTTTTAAAATTACACGCACCCATCACATATCACAGGAGGTATACCCTGTCCCAACTCTGCTCTTCCTGGGGGCTTGCATTCAGAAATGGCACATATTTTGCACTTTTTAACTGGTTTGCAATACCGGACATTACCCCAAATTTACACACATGTGCGCAAGGAGTATGGACATTAGTTGATGAAGTGTCAGATTTCTCACATGCACACATTTTGAGTAATATCCTCTTTTCCGCTAAAACCCACCTGAACATACCACCGGGTCCTAACACGTCTTAAAATGTGGGCAGAAAAATCACAAGAATTATGGTGTCATTTATAAAATTTTCACAAGTCCGTACTATGAGTTATTCATCTTTTTAGAGTTATGTTCTGGCCCCAAAGGGGTGTGGTTTTCCCCCCAGCACAAGGTTGAATTTCTGGTTTTTCCAGTTCGGCCAAGCCAGCTTGCTCTCACAGGCAGTGCCCCTCCCCTGTCCTTCCAGGAGGAAGCTCCATTTACGACTCCCGCCAATAAAACATTTGCCTGAGTCAGGACAGGGCTTTGTTCAGAGCTGTGGCCAGCAAAAGGCAGATAGGCCTGGGAACACAGCTGTGACTCAAGTTTCACTCCTGATGGGGGGTAGTTGCCAGGCAAAATTGGAATCTCTTTAAGCCAGTTTTTAGCTACATGTCATTTCTGTTCCCCAGTTTTCTGCATTCAAATAAAACTAAACATTTTTACATATGCAGCTAGAATGCTGATTCTAAGTTTAAAACTATGACATTTAAACAATTGAAACCTATGTGACACTCAAAAGTAGGTCACTCAGTCAATTTAAACATTTAGATTTTTAGTGTCTTTCAGTCCAAATTTACTTAAACTGCTGAAATCCACAGCTCAGCCAGTCTTGTTATAAACCTTCAAGTCACTTCAGAATATAACTTTACATTGGATCCACCTCTCAGTAAGTCTTTCTTTGGCTTGCCTTGGGTTCATTTATTCAGTTTTACACAAAAAAGTAAAATCTGGTGTTGTTTTAAAACGCCGGCTTTTGGATAGTGGCGAGTACTGGTACTGCACCCCTTTTTGGGATTTAAGAAAATGAATTCCCAACAGTTATGGGTTTGCTTTTGGCAATCAGCATTGCCACTCCCAATGGTTTCAGACTACTGTGTGGGTAGTCCAATGGTGGTTTTAGGCAGTGTCCTTCTGTGCCCACAACATCGGCAAAAATGAGTGGCAGCCTATTCTTCATGCATTTCCCTGTGCATTTTCTGGGAAGCTCTGGCCATCATGATGTTTTCCATGTCAGTACTGCACAGTTTTGAGGTAGGGCTTGGATGCGTGGATAAAAACATCCCACAAACCGCTGCCGGGGCACAGCGTTTACCCCCATGCAGTCCCGCCATATGGACGGGTGCGGTACACGGCCACAATAAACAGTGAAAGCTCCTGTCAGAGGGTGAGTGCAGTGTGCCTGCGACAGTGTGTTGCATAATCTCCCCCCAGCGGGAGATGAAGGTGCGGCGCAGAACTTTGCCGCCATCAGCAAATAATCTCCACCACCTGGCGGAGAGATGTGGTGGGGCCCGCTGCATCTGCTGCCAACTAAAGTACTAGGTCCCGCCTGGGGAGAGAAAGTGCAGCCTGGTTCGTCCAACATAGACAATACAATGGTTACTTTCCCGCCGGGAGGGGGAGAAGGCGGCGCGGTAGCCGCCAACATGAATAAACAGTAAGTCTGCTGCCTTGTGTAGAGCATGCGGCTCGGCTTGTGCCACACAAAAGCCTGGGGAGAGGCAGGAGATGGCTGCTACTCTGCACGCAGATATAAGGTGATGCAGTGATGCCCCTCTGCATGGAGAGTGGGGTGGCCCACCACATTGATCTTGGATGCTCCTGCCTGGCGGGGTAAAGAGTGGCCAATGCTGCTCCATAGCTAGTAAAAGCTCTTGCCTCGGGGGGGGGGCACTAGAGTTGGTCTTGAAGCTCCTGCCTGGGGGTGGGAAGAGCGGCCTACGCCGCCACAGTAGTTGTGACTCCGGAATGGCATGGACCGCCGCTGCAACGCTCCTGACTGGGGGATATACGCAGTACCTGGATGCGCTCCTGCCTGGGGGAGAAGACAGCAGAGCGGCCTGTCCTCTGGACATCTGGCAAAGACACTCCCCGTCGGGGGGGGAAAGGTGCACTTCCTCAAGCAAAGGGCACTCCTGGGTGGGGGAGAGGCGCACCATCTTAAGCAGTGGCCCTCCTGTCTGGGGGAGAGGGGCGCTGCCCGAGGGGCACTCCTGCCTGGGGCAAAGGCCTGGTCGGAGAAGAACGGCACAGCAAGAGCTGACGCTGCATTGGTTTCATGGAAGCCACCACCGTGCCTCTGCCTAACCTTGCAGCCAAAGGGCCAGGAGTAGGTCATGCAGCGGGGTACGTCCCCAACACTTTCAACGGGAGAACAGCGTTGCGGCAGGCTCTGCTGATGCAGTGGCGGTACCCCAGAGGCCACTACAAGGTTCCGACAGCCTTGGCCCGACCTCGACTCTCCCCCAAGAGAGAGTACTTGTGTGCCCAGGCAAGAGGCAAGCCAGGAATAACTCCTGCCTGGGGAAGCCTGGCCATGGCGCAGCCGTTGCTGTTGCCTTTTCCACACAAGTTGGGTCTGTCAAGAAGGATGAAGATGCTCCGGGCCCGGACCACTGCCGTAGTGCTTGGGGAGAATCCCCGGCCTTAGGGGAACCAGGGCACTGTGCGGCCCTGATTGCTGCACATGCCTACTCCTCAACACGGTGGGGCTGCTGCCACTGCGGTAACGTGAAAGAACTGATGCCTGAGTGGAGAACCCAGGCATGGCCCTACCTGCTGCTGTCAGCAGGTCCTCACCTGCTGGGGGACTCAACGAGAGTGTCCTTCCCTTGCCCCTATCCGCATGGGCGAGAGGGGGCCCAAATGACTCCAGACTACTGTCTACTGCAAGGAATAAGGACCATCCAGGCCCCGCCAGAGTGACCATCCTGCAGCACCGGGAGCATGGGGGCTGAAAGGACCTTCCACTGGCTACGAGGCGGTGGCCTGCACGCTAAGCCCAGAAGGGGCAGAGACTTGCTAGCGATGACAGCTAAGGTGGCCCCCGGTATCCCCGGGCATGGTTTTGCCGGCTATTGGAGCGCACTCCATCTTGGGTGTGCAGACAAAGGGGGGATGCCCTGTGACCGTCTGCCGATATGGCTCCATTGCAGCTTTTCCAGCCAGTGGGCGATCCCCACTCTCTTGCTGGACTAATAAAGTTTGCAGTGGTAGAACTCCAAAGGTCTGTTACACGCCAATGCATACATGTGTGTAAATGTGGACCAGAGCAACTTGTGCTGAGTAACATGTCAAGGGTCACATGGCCATGCATCTGACCCGCACTAATAAAGATGTCGAGCAGGCTTCTACTCGGCAGTTGATGCAATCTCCCTGTGTCTGTCTGGTTATTGCCGTTCCGAGCGGCATACCAACAGTGGGCCTGTGCCCCCGTCATGGCATCCTTTGCCACCAAATGGAAGCCCCCTAACAGAGGCCTTTTGGGGAGACAGTGCTAGACTTTTGGGAGAAGCAACCAGGGATTCTGGCATCTGCACCAGTCCCCTGATGAACGCCTGACAAACGCTGCACATTCCCCAAAGGGAGTACAGCACCTGAGCTAGTTGTGAGGTTTGAGATGACCTGAGCTAGTTGTCAGTTTTGAGATGACACTCAGACTGACAACCAAAATACACATGAAGGGTAAGTCCAGGCCTGTGGTTTCGACATCCCTGGCAGCCTGTTATCTGAGCCTGAAGTTCTGGAGAGACCAATAATACCAGGGCCCCTGCTCTGCCGCGGCCTTTGTTCTTCTTGGATACCAGGGCCCCTGCTCTACTTCGTCCTTTGTTCTTCTTGGATACCAGGGCCCCATGCTCTGCTTCATCCTTTGTTCTTCTTGTAAAACAGGGCTCCTGCTCTGCTTGGGCCTTCGTCTTGAGGAAGATATTGCTCACCCAAGGACATTTATCTGGTGCTCCCAAAATCTGTACCACAAATTAATGGTAGTAACCATAGGCTCAGTGATCAATACTCACCCAAAAGGGGACATCCCAAGAACTATGACTGCACTCTCTACCTGCAGCACACAGCAGGGTTTCTCTGTTCCACACCACGATTACCTCGACCAATGCGGATCCATCTTTCTACCTTCAACACCAACATCAGGACAGTGAATGAGGAGAGCACAGGAGAGGTCAGCAGAGTCTACTAATCTACCTTACTTGAGCTTCAGCACCTTAGGTGCAGGGCAATGCTGGGAATTGGGTGCCTGCAATCCCAACTTAAAGGCCGCAAGAAAAGTGAGTGTCGTTAAAGGGAAGTGAGTGCACTTAATTTTCAACATTGCAATACATCCATGGGTACTAAAGCGTCAGGCACCCGCAGGCTGGCAGGGAGTCCGATTTGGTAAAAAAAGGCGACCAGTGGGCCAGCATTTTGTGATCATTGCCATGGTGATGAGGACCGTGCATACATTGAAGTTATAGCCATTAATGGCATCGTCCACACACTGTGTGGCAGAGGAGGTGTGGTCGGCATAGTGCAGGGATTGGGTTTGGCATAGCTGGAGGTTAAGGGGGGCCATTTAGGCCAAGAGCCTACAGGGGCAGGAGGTAAGACTGCAGAGAGCGGATGATGTCAGCAGGGCCCTGTCTAGCTTTGGCAGTGCCCAGGGCTGGTCAACAAAATGTGATGCTCCACCCCCCCCACCCAGAACCCTGCACCCAGGGAGGGTGTCAGATTTTGTTGACTTGACCGAGCTTCTGCCAAAGCTAAATAGAGCCCCACCGAAAAACCAGTAGCAGCAATCTATTTAATTAAGTGCTTAACTCCCTGCTCTCATACAGGAGCAGGGAGTTAATTACTCAAATACTGCGCGGCTGTCAAACCAGCGTGGGGCAGCCAGCCCTATGCTGGTTTGACAGTGCGCTGTATTGAAATAAAAATCGTCAATCTGCTGTTGGGCGCATTTCATTATAATAGGGCGCCTGCTGTGCCTTCACCCACCACGCCATCTAAGGGGAACCATTGAAAGACTTCACCCACCCGCCCCTTCCTCCCTTCCTCCTTCCTCTCGTCCCGTCCCCCCCAAGCTGACGTGGCAGTGGGCTAATGTGACACCCCAGGCAGCCGCCCTTCCCGCCCATCCTAAAGCCGGCCGTGGATGTCAGCATGATCCGACTGTCTTCTTGCTGACAGATTTTATCCATGAGCAGTGATTATTGGATACCGAGGCTTGAGCCTTATTACTCCATCTTCTTGGGTTGAGTGTGTAGTCATGGGTTAGGATTCCTCTTGGTCTGTGTGGACTTGTCACAGTAGGGCTCGTTTCACAGGGTCTTCTCCCCTCTGTCTGTCTTCTTCTTGCTGACAGATTTTATCCATCAGCTGTGATTATTTGAGCCTCATTACTCCATCTTCTCGGGTTGAGTGTGTAGTCATGGGTTAGGATTCCTCTTGGTCTGTGTGGACTTGTCACAGTAGGGCTGGTTTCACTGGGTCGTCGACGGATTGGGAGATCGAAGACAATAAGGAATGGACAAGAGTAAGGGAACTGGACCAAAAGGAAGTGTAACACGAAGAGGTAAGGTGTGGCCTCAACGCAAAAGGATAGGCCGCAAGAGGAGCGTGAAAAAAAGAGTTAAACAAGGTGGAAAGGAGTACAGAGGAGAGTGAAGGCCAGTGGGGGAGAACATTCATGGCAGCACATTCATGCAGAGCAAAGGAATTCTGGGCAACTATCAGCTAATGGTGCCCCACAGTTACTCATTCCTGATAGACTGATCCGGGAAGAACGTTCTGTAAATGGTGATTTTGTCACCCGGCACGTTGCTATGACATATGGCTGCTCACATGTGATGAGGCATGACAAGTAAGCACCTGGCATCTTCCCCCTCCTTTTTAGCCACTGTCTTTGATACTGAAAGCTTCAGAGTATGATTGTGTAGGCTTGTTGTATTTTTTTTGGAGGGATGGCTGTGTAGGGTTGTTGTATTTTTTTGGGTGGGTGTGGCAGGGTTTCTAGCAAAAACGAGCACAATAATAAAGTTGAGTAAAGCAGACGCGTGGAGATGGCAATAAGCAATATTAAAACGGTGGCTATGAAATAAAAAAGCAACAGGAAAGTTGATGAATAAGAAGAAATGGGGTAGAATGAAAGAAAAGGCGGGTAGACGACAAAGTGGGGATGGCTTGGGGGGTTATTACCGGATTAGATTACAGAATTCTCTATTGACATTCTGAAAGGCGTAGCATGATCGCCAACTCACATGTGCATTCTGATTTGAAGCTCCTTGATGGCTCGCTCCTCACAGGTGTAGCTCTCCCCACCCACTAATGCACGCAATAATCCCCAGGAGAAGTGCCATGCTCACGGCAGTACCTAGCACAAAGAAACCCTGGGTAGCAAGTGGAGAACACAAGGAGCAGGAGGAGCGACACTGCCCATTCTACATCTGCGAGCAGAGGATCAGAGCCAAACGAGGTAGCAAATAGTAAACCTAGATATTCTGAGGCCACTTAGCATGGACCCTCTTTGAGCTCGCAACAGCCAACAGCACAGCAGCATTAGCATAAACGCCAACATTTTAGGTCGCCCAGAAGGGAGATCTTTCAATGGAAAGTTGGGGAGTTGAAATTGTCCATTAACCTGCATTGGAGTGGGGGACATTTTAGGAGGGAGAAAGTAAGAAGGAAGAAAGTAAAAATTGTAAATCAGAGACTCCCACCTCAATAGAGAGGGTCGGCATGTATCCAGAAGTTCCTACTCAACCGACCGGGAGAGCAGAAGTGAACCCCAGGACCTGTCGAGGAAATCCACTTCGTCCATCAAAACTGGCACTAATTGCATTGGGAACCAGAGGTGCAAATCACAGCGGGGCACCAGGGAGAAAAACCCAAGAGAGGGAAATTGCAGTGGGGCACATAGGAGCAAAATGACAGCGGGACACGTTGGCACAAATGCAAGCTGGCACAATCACAGTGGGCCACCCGGAAGCAGTAAACTAGAAATTTCGAATGCCGAGCCTGTGCCAGACTGAACTCTACAATCTCCTGAGATGATGTCGCAGTAGATTTATAGAAACTTCTTATACTTAGCACTTGAAATTTCCATGGTCCTGTCAGTTGCCAGATCTGCCATTGCCAACTCCTTGGCCTAGTAGGTCTTCACGGTCATTGCCAACCTATGACCGTGTAAGAGCACTTAGCGGTAACAGTCCACACTCAGCCACTCCAACCGTTTTCGGTACTCTGTCGCTGCTACCAATCCCCCTCCACAGTACCTTCCATGCCCGCCGGTAACCTCAATATAAAGGAGATCCAGTTCAGTGGTAATAAAGTGCCACCGCTGCTCTATTGGTAAGGGATAACTTTCCGGTGATACGGAAGGACTACCGAGTCGCAGGAGATGCAGACTGTGCCCCCTGCAGCTGCGCCATGCCCGTTTGGCCCCCGACACTGCCACCCCTTAACTAGCCTGGCCCCTGCCCCCCACACCCTGGATGTATTCTAAATCTCCCCCTTCCTGTTTTACTCTTTGCCGCCAACCCTTTACTTGCTTTCCTTATTTGGGCATGGGGGTGGTTTCCGGTGTCTGGTGAGCATCCCCACTAGGCGTTTAGGCACTTCCTGTGGGTGGCTATTTTGGATTAGTATAAGTCAATTTCAGTGAGATAGACAGTGCCCGGATGCAGAAGATATTGGCACTGTTATCAATTGGGAGCTAGTCCTTCTCAAATTGGCTTCGTCTGTTGATATGAACATTTAGGGAGGGGCTTTCTCTTCTGCCTGCATGGAACCCCACCGAACTGAACGTTGGGCACAGTCTCCCGTTGAGCTACCAATGAAGTAGTGCACCAATCAATGAGTAATCACTGAGCGGGTAGGGCAGGGGGCACAAGGGTGGGTGCCTGGAAATGTCCTTTACTGTTTCTTTTATGATATGGTATGATATGATATGGCATTTATAGCACGCCTATACACAAGTGTTGTTCTCCTAGGTACAACTTCAGGCTATTCTTTGGCAAATGCCCATCTGTGGTCCTCCACAGAGCTAATCACAGACTTAATGCCCCCATGTGCCCTGTGTCCTCCATGCTGTTGGAGAGGGTACACATTTGCCTTCATTTCACCTTGCCTACTAACCTCAGTGTCTTTCCCTGCCGCAGACCCACTATTCTTATCCTACTAACCTTCTCTTCCCTTAAACCTTCTCAAGTACCTGTCAGGCATTATTAACACCCATACAAGCACCCCAATATTTTTAATATGGCTTGGCACTGGCTCCTTTTCCTCTCGTAACTTGTTCCCGTTCTGACATAATCATATCCCAGTTTCCAATGTAGTGCTTTGAAACGGCCTCAGGCATCTGTAAGCGCTACACAAGCAACCCAACCTATATAACTAGGATATGAAGTTGGAGGCTGTGATGAATCAACTTCCGGGGCACCAGTGGTCCAGGGATGAAGATCGGTTTGTAAAGCATCAATCAGCCCCATACCTCTAGTACATCAGAAGGGATCCGAACAGATTGGAAACACAAGTCAATTATAAACCTCCTTGTCCAATTTTGGTAACATGGACGGAAGGGCAAGCTTATCTCTGCAAGGCTGTGGATCGTTGGTTAGTTGCAACACAGCAAATATACAAATATTACCCAATGATAAAGGGGACTGCCCAGTCAAGATCGTATACAAATATCTACTTTATTATTATCACAACAGACAATTCTAGCACACTACAAAATACAACCCACCCTGTAAAGGAATGCAGAGGACAGATAGTTTCAAGAAGGAAAGGGGCTGCACTCTGGATACTGACAGGAGGGTAGTCATAAAGTAGTTAATCGCAGTAGTTCAAGGATACTTGGTTTCAGCACAAGGGGAGCAATGGGTCGTTAAATGTCACTAGGGGTCTTCGGGAATGACCAGTGGGACAGAACCACAATGTACCTTGTGCTTGTAGACGTTCTTGGTGCTCGACAGAATCAAGTCGGTTTCAGGGCACTTTGCAGCTTCTGCAACAGAGTTCAAGACAGGATAAAAGCTGCGGGTAACAGGAGGCAGGCAGTTCGGCAAGCAAGGCTGAACAAACGGCTGCAGGCTTGCCTACACAGAGGCTCTGAGTCAGGAATTGTTTTCTCAGTGCTGGTTGGCGGGCCTGAAGCTCTGGTCGAGGCGTCTGGGGCGTGACAACCCTCAGTGGTGCAGTCGGATGCAGCTCGAGGGGCTCGACTGGCTCAAAAATGTCCTTAAAAGTGGACGCTGGTTGATGCTTGCCAGTGCACTCCTCCTAGCTTCTATGCTGGGCTTGTGATGTCCTTTAGGGCGGACGGCCCAAAGACGAGGAGAGTGTTGAAGGCAACAGCATTGTCCTTTGTTTGGTTCAGAGAATCTCTGGCACTTCCCACCTAGGAAGCTTGCTTGCAGAGCCTAGCCGGACACGCTGTGTGCTGGCTGGGTACTGGTTCTAGAGCTGCTTGGAGGGTCCTCTGGATTCAGTATCTCCCTCTGTTCCCTGGGAGATGTGTAGGGGAGGGATTTTGCTTCCCTCTTGGATTTCCTAGCCTTCCTTCACTGGTGGAAGATGTAAGGCAGATTGTACCTTCAGCCATGGTCCCAGTGAGTTATTCTTGCTACTTCTTGCAAAGTCTTCAGATGATCTCCCAAAAGAGGGGCTCAACCCTCGTTTAAAGCCAAATGGGCCCCACTGATTGGTGCAGGCTTAGCCCACCTTCATAAACCAATCCTGGACCCCCACCAACAATCTTCTGTTATGTGTGAGGTCATAACCAGAGTGCTTTGCACCAGGAAAGGTAAAAGGGTGACAATATGTATTACTAAGTCCCACCAATCTTCCTGTCTGTTGTGGATCAAAGTGTCTCTCTGGTTAATTAAGCTCTCTGTGGTTCCTGATTATAGCGCAGGTCTCCCTTAAAGGTGTGCCGAGAACAGACATTCTGTCTCCATCAAATCACATACTTCTACCCTCTGAAAGGGAGTTCCCCTGCGGGGGTTAGGGGGGTGGTACCTACTGTAAACATTTGTCCCAGACATGACATTTCACTACCCTTGATGCTAAGGGTTGGGAGCTGACTTCAGGTTGACACAGATGCATATCAAAAAGGTGTTGGGTTTCCTGTACCCTTTGTCAGCTCTGCGACCAGGCCTCTCGCAGGCCTGCTTCAATTAACTCATCAGTATGTGCTGCCACCAGCAGACTGACAATGGACAGGGCGGATCCATGGAGTCTTTGATATTTAATTAGGCTGGCCATGATAGAAGGAAGGTTTGACCTCCCCCTTTTGAGATGCCTTGATGTGCTCCTGGTTGTCACATTCCAACTAAATGTGACAAGGACGACTGCGCCTGTAGGCCCCACACATTTTCTGAGGTTGATCTAGCATCATTTAATTTCTTTAAAAATATCAAAAAAACCCAGGCGAGTGCACACCAACCGTGCGGATGATCGAATTCCTCACAGGGGAGGGGGGCACAATAACTATTGGTAAGGCGTGGAAGGGTTTGTGATGCATGTATTGTCCAGGTGCAACTCAAACGGATTAATCACAGGTCTGTATTTGAACAGGAGACCATCAGTGACTGGAACGCTGATAGGGTGATTTGTTTTTTGTGGAAGGCCTCCTAACAGGAGAACTGGTTCAGAGTCTGCCTCCTGTGATGGCGTGCCATGTCCCATACTCTAGGATCTCCTTAACGTGTAACATTCTTGTGCAAGCTACACTGGCTAATGGGGGCTGAGCCCAACTTCTAGAGGGATCCAGTGTGGCGAGAGCCAGAATGGGTCACATGTTCGAGGCATCTCATGCCGATGAGCAGGTGGGCTGATATTGTAAGGTCAAATAGTGAGGTATTTCCGGTATCCAGTCTCGCACCCACGGTAGCTCAGATGGTCTACGGTTCTGGAATCAGGGACTGAATCGAACCATTTCATTTTATGAAGGTTATGGAGCTGCTTCTGAGCAGATTCACTCAGGTGCAGGTGGATAGTGTTGGATCAGATCAAAGTGAGTGTGAACTCAAGGTGAGAAGTAAGCAGGACTGAATTGGCAGTGGTGCTGTTCCTGGTGCCAGGATTGGATTAGACGTGTGCAGCCCTTTTGGGGCGATCAAGAAGGATCCAGTCTTTAGGGGTTGGGTTTTACAGAAGGTAGTGGGAGGCCATCCTATCCTTGGTGGTGGTGGAGTTTAAGCATCAAGGGTATTTATGGGCAGTTTGGTGATATTTAAGCACCGAGTGATGTTCTGCTCTCCAGGATGTTTGGTTATGTAAACATTAATAACTTGGATGCATCCAAGGAAGGAGGCAAGACATTCCAGCACTTTCACTTACCCATCCCCGGGATGTCACGTGCTTCCAAGAGACTTGATGGTCAATCTTGCTAAACACTACGGAAAGAATCGACACGACTAGACTGCACAGGGTTATCATTGGCCAGTATATGAAGGGTGCATCAACCGCATCCGGAAAGAATCGACACGACTAGACTGCGCAGGGTTATCATTGGCCAGTAAATGAAGGGTGCATCAACCACATGCGGAAAGAATCGACACGACTAGACTGCACAGGGTTATCATTGGCCAGTAAATGAAGGGTGCATCAGCCACCTGGAGGGGTGGCACATTCAGTACTACACCAACTAGGGACTGCTGCCGGGTACTGACTTAACCCATTTCCATTATCTAGGGCCTTTTGGTACTGGTTGCCAATTTATTATTCAGTAGCTTTACCAACCCAGGAAGACAATATTGATGAGTCTGCACTTTTTACGGTTGGTTGGATAAAGTGTGGGTTTTTGACTGTTTGAATACCAGCATTCATGTATTTGTTAATTCTCAAACGTATTCCAGCGGATGGGAATACTCGCCAACATTCAGTCTGAGTTCGAGAAATACATCAAATATATCACTTGTGTATCAGCTGTCAGGGCATCACCACCAATGCAGGAGGTGCAGCACATATGCCAGAAATCCAATCACCAAGTCAGAGGTACAACGAGCACATGAGCCAGTGTACCAGCCGGGTCAGAAACGCACAGCCCAAGTCAGCAGTGTAGCCACGACAGCTGTACAGTTATCCTAGAAGATGTGCAACCTGCATATCTGTGTACTACCTGCATGATAGCAGTGTAGTCAGCTTGTCAGCTGCAAAACCGAACCCACATCTCTCTACAACAGCACAGAAATGCAGCCCGCATGTCAAATGTGCAGAGCAGATCAGAGGTGCATCCAACTTCTCAGCTGTTCAGACAACGTGTCAGGTCAGTAACCTGCATATCTGCTGGGCAGCCAACTTCTCGGCTGTTCAGACAACGTGTCAGGTCAGTAACCTGCATATCTGCTGGGCAGCCAACTTCTCGGCCAGACATGATGTCAGGTGAGTAACCTGCATATCTGCTGTGCAGCCAACGTGCCAGGCACGTACCCAGCATATCTGCTATACAGCCAACGTGCCAGGCACGTAACCAGCATATCTGCTGTGCAGCCAACGTGTCAGATGAGTAACCTGCATATTTGCTGTGCAGCCAACGTGTCAGATGAGTAACCTGCATATCTGCTGTGCAGCCAACGTGCCAAGCACGTAACCAGCATATCTGCTGTGCAGCCAAAGTGTGAGGCGAGTAACCAGAATATCTGCTGTGCAGTCAACGTGTCAGTTGAGTAACCTGCATATCTGCTGTGCAGCCAAAGTGGCAGGTGAGTAACCTGCATGTCTGCTGTGCTGTCAGAGGGGTAATCTGCATGTCAGTTGTGCAGCCAACTAGTCAGATATGCAGCATGCATGCCTGCCGTGCAACTACCTTCTCAGAAGTGCAGCCAACTTGTCAGACGGGCAATCTGCATGTCTGTTATGCAGCCAACTTGGGTCAGCTATGCAGCCAACTTGTCAGGTGGGTAACCAGCATGTCAGAGGAGCAGCCTGAATGTCATGTCAGATGGTCAGCCAACATGTTAGAGGTGCATCCACATGTAGGAGGTTCAACCTTCCTAGAAATCTCATCTTTCCTCATGATGCTGGGTGCTAGAGGCTTTTTCTATACCTTTACAAAAGAAGGAAACGCTTCGTCTGGGCGTTTTGTATTCAGCTGCCACTGGAATCATCGAGGCGGTAAGGAAAGGATAGTCCAGGTAGCACAGAGGAAAACCCGGAGTGGATTATGGATTTCAACAAAAACTGCCAAAACAAAAATGGCTACAATTTTACAGCACATCTAATGTAACCTACAGTGCAGGAGACAAGAAGACTGCGTAATGGGATGCCATCACGCTGACAGCGTATCCCACATGGAAAAAGGTTTTAATAGGATATGCTCCAATAATCTTCAGATTTTTAGAAAGAAGAAGCGTGGTGAGCTGGAAATCTTTATTCTCCCTATGATGGGTGTCCTCCATGGGCACATAACATTTCACTAGCACAAGGTACAGTCTAGTTGTTTTCCTGTAGCAGCCAGTTCCCCTCCCTTACATCAAAATCTCATGCACGATTACCTAACGGGTAACAAGCCAGTTGGTCCGTATATCAGTAGCTCGCGCAGTCAGCATGACATCCATCACGGGCGAACGCTAAATTGAAACTGGCTTCTAATTGTCTTTTGAGATGCCCACAGCACCGGTGAGTGAATGTTATGAAAACTACATGCTCAAGCCCATCCACCACATACACATGATTTACTCTTTCTGATACACGCTGGGGCTACCCAAACCTGCTGCACCTAAAGTTGACCAACGTCACCATTGAGACATACAATAGCCGCCACAGTTGGCCAGATTATTGATACTTTAGGTAAGACCTCTTACCTTGAGTTTCTAACTTCTCCCCACAAATACTGTTGCAGTGTGAGTACACTCTTTTTCATCACTTGGGGGTCTTTTAAATTTCTTTCACTTGTCTACATTTTCAGACAGACTAGTTAAGTGACAACTTCTATTAGACGTGATTCCCAATTGACTTGGAGTATCAAAGCTCAAACTCTCCCATGGAAGAGTACAGTGAATGCTCCTCAATTTACTGAGTCTAGTCACTTGCCATATATGGTTTATCAAACCACGGGCACTTTACTTTCCTTGATTTATTTTTTATGTCTTTTAGTATAGAAATTATGACATGCATACAACCAGTCAGAAGAGTTCTTTCAATTCTCTTCTTTGTCCTGATGAAGGCTGGCCCACAGAAAAACTCCATATGCCCACACAGCCGAAACTCAAGTCCATGAGTCGACAGGCATTGATACTATGTCTCACCTTTGCTGAGCCCAATCGCTCAAAAAACTGTTTCTGAATTTACTTCCATAATCAAACGATTTGTACGCCCCTATATGCAATGCAAGGAGATGGAAGTAACACACAGTTCTCAGGAATGCAATCAAATACAATACGAAATTCAATTCCCACCCCAGCAAGCTTAGAGAAAACAGGTATGAGTTTTAAAACACAGGCCCAAGTGCTTTGAATGTGGTGGCAGTGAAGTGAGAAATATGCTGAAAATGCTTTTAATTCCCTTTAGGAGGTTCAGGGTGAGTGAGAGATACTTGGGATGAGCTCAGGCTCACTTTAGCAATGATTCAGGGATGGTTATTAAGAGGCAAACACATTTTTAGCAAAGGAAAGCAAAAAGCTGCTATCTTTTTACAGGTAAAGAAATCAGGCCAAATCGCAAATCGCGGCACAATTCGCGAGTGCGTGCATCGTGATTACGGCAAAAGTATAAGTCTAGGTTCGCTGGAAAGCTGAGATTGTAAGCTTTCAGAGAAAAGTTAAACCAAGTTCCTAGGACAAACGGTTCCAGAGATATGAACGATTTTGTAAAGGTCGTTTTTCGGATTTAAAGTAACTCAAATTGACAGGTGACAGCTTTGAAAAGGACAGGTGACACGATTTCTAGGAGACAGTTCTAATCAGATTAAAATAGTTGGATTAAATTCTTTTAACTAAGAGCTTATTTCTGTCACAATCTGATCTAAGTACTCACTCCTAGCTTTGAAAGGACTGGACCTCGCCACAGATCGGGTCAGGATTGGCTGCGGTTCCCTCGCTACGGACGGTCTCTGCGCGCAGCGCCTGGGTCAGCTCTGCGGATACAGCGGCCTGTGGTTCTCTGGATCTCTGGTCTGCCTTCTGGGTGTCTCTGCTTTCTCTGGGTACAGCACTGCTTCTGGATCTTTCTGGCGCAGGGTTTCAGGCCAGAATCAACAGCTCAGCCCGGCTGTGATTAGTCTGCAAATGATTTTGAGGCCTGCTGAAGAGAACTCAGCTTGTGGGTTAGGCCTGTTCTTTACAAATTCTGAAGTAAAGTCTTGGTCTCTGAAGATTGATGGATTGAAGTCTGAAGTCTCCCGGCAGAGCGTCCCGCGGAAAGTGAAAAAGGGATCTCCACTTGTCCTGCACTGTCTGCTTTTATGTGTTTAGAAAGTGGGTGTGTGCGCAGCATCACTAAGATAGCCCCTCTCTCAATTTATCATTGGCCAAGCTTTCCTTTGATTGGGGGAACTGAGTTGTGAGTCAGAGTGATGAGGTAGATTTTATGGCCATAGGGCCATCCCCTGTCATCTTTACACACAAATCTTATTTGCTCCAAATACATATTTTCCCAAATACACAGTTGTTTTTACATCACCCACACACATCATATATCACATGAGGTAGGCACTGTTCCGACTCTGGCGTTTCTAGGAGCTTGGGTAAAGAAATGGCAACTTATTTTCGATTTTAGTTGGTTATGCAACATTGGTTTTTCATTAAAAATTATACACATATACACGGCCTGTCCATACATACTCCAGTAAATTCCCATGTCTCTAGCTTCAACACAGAGTCTGTAGTATCAATGAATAGCGGGGTTTTTGCCCCAGAACATCACACAAATTGGAGTTTGGGCTTGAATTGTGGGCAAAGTTTTCATTTTAAGGATCCCCAAATTTCACATTTCTGTCATCTGGTTACCAAGAATTATCAGTGTTTCTGTAAAATATATATTTGCTTTCAATTCAAAGTACTGCAGTGTTTGAGTCCGCCCCCAAAGTTTGGGGATGACAGTGATCACATGTCTCTCCTGGCTGGCAGATCTTTGTTGACAGGAAACAGTCAAAATCACCATATCCTATTCAAGGGAAAAGGTCAACAGATCAGGGGGCCACTTTGCATTTGGTTAGCATGACCATGTGATATCCTGGGCTTTCTGAGGTGAGAAGGTTTCCCAGCCTTTTGGCCTGTTAAATCAGATTGTCTCTGGGAACAGCAGGTGGTTAGATTTCTAATTAACCCACAGTCTTTTGAAGTACCAATTGTCACAGAAGGCTGATTAGCTTCTGAAGTAGCAGTTCTCCTGTCAGAGTTTAAACCGCTAGCGCCGCCTTGAGTCCAAAGCGGGTACTGCATGCATTTTTTTTTTGGATCAGTCTTGAATTAATGCATTTCAAACAAGAGATTTTACATGGAAGTATATTATCCAGGTTCAGCACATGGCACTGGTGTGGTTCTGCAGTAAAATAATGTTGTGCCATTGAAGAAATGAATTCCCAATAGTTGTGGGTTGCATTTGGCAATCAGCATTGCCCCTTTTGCAATGGTTTCAGGCTACTGTGTGTAGCCCAATGGTGGTTTTAGGCAGTGCCCTTCTGTGCCCACAACATCGGCAAAAATGGGTGGCAGCCTATTCTTCATGCATTTCCCTGTGCGTTTTCTGGGAAGTTCTGGCCATTATGATGTTTTCAATGCCAGTAAGGCACAGTTTTTGTGGTATGGCTCCTATGCATGGGTAAAAACATCCCACATCCTCTTGAAGCATTGGCTCTATGGCTTGTTGTTAAGTCATTGGAAGAATCCAAGTGGTCCATACCCATATACCCTGAAGCTCTGCTTTTCGACTGCTCAGCATGCATCCTAACTGTTTGAACACCACTCCATCCGTGCCCCCTTGTGACTGTCTTTTTTTAATATAATGGTTTTGTAGCTTAATGAAATTGATTTATTTTAAGTATTCTTGAGTTGTATTTAATGTGTTTGTCTTCAACATGTATTAATCATGGGACTTTATTAGTTTTAGACTCTCAGTTTGTGCCTTCCTTTGTTTATTCCCCGGGCACATAGTCAACGTCCATCAGTGACGAGATCCGGATCCATCTGAAAAAAGCAACAAAAAGAGCTACCGAGAGCATGCGCCACGGCACATGCCACAGCTTGCGTATTATGACTCTCTGCAAACCATGGACTGAGAGTGGGAGGAGATTCTGCAACACACCCTGTTCAAAGATTTAGGTTGCAGTCTCATGCAGATGACATTGCAAAATTACAGACTAGACATTATGAGGCTTGCTCCGATGCTGTGCTTTTATTAAACAGTTCTATTATACTGAAGACCCCTGGAGTTAAGTCTAATGCACTTATTTATTTGCATATATTGAAGTGCAGTACTTGGGTAAGGGGGCCCTCATCCCCCTTCACCTCTCTGCTCACTCCCTCAACTGCCTCCCCTTCTAGAACTTCCCCAGCATCTCAGCCCCCAACAATTACACCTTAGAACTCTGGTGTACTCATTTCCACATTACATCATGCAATATAGAACTATGTAGAAGACGAAACAGTAGTGCACCATATAACAAGTTCACGCCCTGTGCATACCACTGAGCTCCATCATAGGCTATGCAGTTACTGGCTGGGCCAGTTCCTGGGCAGTGCAGTTATTGATTGAGCTTGCTCACATCCTGGGCCATGACTGAGCACGATCACAGGCTATGCAGTTACTGGTTGGGCTAGCTCCCAGGCGGTGCAGTTATTGAAACAGCTTGCTCACATCCTCTGCCATTACTGAGCTCGAAGCTCGACCATAGGCTATGAAGTTACTGGTTGGGCCAGCTCCCAGGCGGTGCAGTTATTGAACGAGCTTGCTCACATCCTGTGCCATGACTCAGCACGATCATAGGCTATTCAGTTACTGGTTGGGCCAGCTGCCAGGCTGTGCAGTTATTGAACGAGCTTGCTCACATCCTCTGCCATTACTGAGCTCGATTTTAGGCTATGCTATTACTGGTTGGGCCAGCTCCCAGGAGGTGCAGTTTTTGAACGAGCTTGCGCACACCCCTCTGCCATTACTGAGCTTGATGATACGCTATGCAGTTACTGGTTGGGCCAGCTCTAAGGCGGTGCAGTTATTGAACGAGCTTGCTCATATCCTCTGCCATTACTGAGCTCGATCATAGGCTATGCAGTTACTGGCTGGGCCAGCTCCCAGGTGGTGCAGTTATTGAACGAGCTTGCTCATTTGCACTGGCATGACTGAGCTCGATCATATGCGATGCAGTTAGTGGTTGGCCCAGCTCCCAGGCGGCGCAGTTAATGAACGAGTTTCCTCACATCCTGTGCCATGACTGAGCTCGATCATAGGCTATGCAGTTACTGGTTGTGCCAGATCCCAGGCGGTGAAGTTATTGAACGAGCTTGCTCACATCCCGTGCCATGACTGATCTCAATCATAGGCTACGTTACTGGTTGGGCCAGCTCCCAGGCGGTGCAGTTATTGAAGGAGCTTGCTCACATCCCGTGCCATGACTGAGCTCGATCATAGGCTATGCAGTTACTGGTTGGGCCAGCTCCCAGGCGGTGCAGTTATTGAAGGAGCTTGCTCACATCCCGTGCCATGACTGAGCTCGATCATAGGCTATGCAGTTACTGGTTGGGCCAGCTCCCAGCGGTGCAGTTTTTGAACGAGCTTGTTCACATCCTGTGCCATGACTGAACTCAATCATAGGCTACGTTACTGGTTGGGCCAGCTCCCAGGCGGTGCAGTTATTGAAGGAGCTTGCTCACATCCCGTGCCATGACTGAGCTCGATCATAGGCTATGCAGTTACTGGTTGGGCCAGCTCCCGGGGAGTGCAGTTCTTGAACGAGCTTGCTCACATCCCGTGCCATGACTGAGCTCGATCATAGGCTATGCAGTTACTGGTTGTGCCAGATCCCAGGCGGTGAAGTTATTGAACGAGCTTGCTCACATCCCGTGCCATGACTGATCTCAATCATAGGCTACGTTACTGGTTGGGCCAGCTCCCAGCGGTGCAGTTTTTGAACGAGCTTGTTCACATCCTGTGCCATGACTGAACTCAATCATAGGCTACGTTACTGGTTGGGCCAGCTCCCAGGCGGTGCAGTTATTGAAGGAGCTTGCTCACATCCCGTGCCATGACTGAGCTCGATCATAGGCTATGCAGTTACTGGTTGGGCCAGCTCCCGGGGAGTGCAGTTCTTGAACGAGCTTGCATGCACGCTGTGCAGTGGCACGCTCTTGTTGGTGTATCATTCATCATAACGTTATGTCCAAATATTTGCATAGGTCCTGAACTGTCCCCTCTCTCCTCCCCACATCATACACTTCTGAATCACCCATATATTATAACACTTACTCTTAAAGTGTAAAAAAATAAATACAAATTCTAGCCTTAATCCCTGGTCTACTGTTCTTCCCCACCTCAAAGAAAATACATCTACCACCCCTCCCTCTTCAATAGGCATAGTACTTTATGGTTGGTGATTAATCGCTAGTCAGTCTCTCGGACGCTTAGCGTTGTAGTAATAGGGATCTAGTCCATGGTCGATGCAACATAACCCCCAGTCCCCCACGCTCCCATTTTCCAAACATAAGCTTTCTCCCCTACCCCAGCAAACAGAAATGAGAACACTCCTTTGATATCTATGCACCTCCAAAGCTCATGCCCCATTTCATCTACAGGGCCCAACAACAACATGCACTGGCACAAAGTACCCTTACTGGCATTCGTTTATTTCTTGCCATAGAGCCAGAAGCATGCGTCATCACGCATGCGTGTGTAATGGGTGTGTTGACTATATGTGGGTTGCCTTTAGAGCCACCACATTCTCTAAGGTGTCCATCTCCTCCCGATGAGAGGTGCTCACCCATTTCCACACTGTCAAAGCTCAGCTGCTCCCGGCTCCACCCCCCCGCCCTCCCCATCCAGATTCCACCCCATCCTATCAAAGTCCTCCACCACGATGTCTCCATCAAGTGAATGGGTTGGCAGCGGGTTGTCTACAAAATGTAACAACTCGTCTCCAGCGATTAACACTCCGGCTCTCATTTTGTTTATGGCTTCCCTCTGCTCTGACTAGCCCCTCACAGATGTATGAGTCACTTTAGTGAACTGCTTCCCCCACCTCTCAGGTCACTCCCACACCTTTTCAGCCACTCCCACGCCTCTCCAGCCACTCCCACACCTCCCCAGCCACATCTCTCCAGCCACTCCCAAGCCTTTCCAGCCACTCACACGCCTCTCCAGCCACTCCCACACCTTTTCAGCCACTCCCACACCTTTTCAGTCACTCCCACACCTCCCCAGGCACATCTCTCTAGCCACTCCCACACCTCTCCAGCCACTCCCACACCTCTCCAGCCACTCCCACACCTCATGTGGGTCTATTAAAAACAAGGACACCGGGATTTCCCTTCATGTAGCACTTTGAGTTTAGGCTTGATATAGAGTATATATTTGATATAGTCTTGCCGTAGTTTCCGCCTCAACGTCCTTGAATGACCTCCTTAGTTGCTACACCTTAATATGTTGGCACACCTTCAGTATGCAATCTCGAAAGATGGAAACAGAAGGGACTCTAAGCTGAATTTTGCCCCTTTCTCTTGCCTCCTGAAGGATCGCAACCCTAAGTCGTTTCGCGGTTATCTCCCTGGGAGGTGCCCTTAGCGGCGTCTCTCAATTTTGAGAGGCCACATGGTTGAATGACCTGAAGGCATTTGCGAAGGAATACGTCTCTATTGCGTCCCTCCCCCTTTTCTGGCATGCCTACTGATGTGATATTCTCCTAGTCCACCCGTCGGCATTCTCCACCCGGTCCTCTAGATACTTAGTTAAGGCCTCCAATGGCCAGTCAACCTGGGGCCTCAAGGTATCTTTCTGCAGTTGCACTCTGTGACTGATCCACACAGATAGTCCTCAGGTATTCCTGGTGTTCCAGGCCCAACCCAAACTGCCGCTGGTTTGCCCAGTGGTATTACTGCTGCACCTACGGCGCAGTACGGGAGGGGGGAGAAATCCACAGAGGCTCATCTCGTCAGCGCTACCAAGGGGAGGGATGTGGGCGTGACGAAAGGCTCTTTTCAAGCGGGCACCACCTCACTTTCCTACCTGCCGGAGTCCAATGGTGGATTGGCCTCCTCCACGCCAAAGCCCTCGCTCAGACGGCGGCCATTTTTCTGAGCTCTGCTACTCTGGGTGAAGGCAGACTCAACAGCTCTCTTTGCCCTGCTTTTACTTCCTTGGATGCCGAAGAGAAACGCGCCTTGGCCGGTGTTCTATTGACTATAAGATACCGTGCAGCCCGCGTATGTTTGGCGGATTTATGGAGGTCGCGGCGGGAGCATCTAGAGCACACGTGTCCACCTCCACGTGGCAGCGACGCCCCAAGCTGTGCAACTATTGAATAATCTGACCCACTCAATGTGCAATTATTTGATTGAAATCAGCTTAAAAGCATTGCAGTAATTGAATGAGCCAGCTCAGGCACTGTGCAGTCATTGAATGTGAGCTAACCTAGAAGCTGTGCAGTTGTGGAATTAGCCAGCTCAGGTGCTGTGCAGTCATTGAATGTGAGCTAACCTAGAAGCTGTGCAGTTATGGAATTAGGCAGCTCAAATGTTACGCTGTTATTGAATGAACTATGTCACATGCTGTGCAGGCATTCAACAAGCTTTCACATATGTGAATTTATCGAATGAGTAAACTCACATGCTATGCAGTTATTGAATGAGGTAGCTCACAGGCTGTGCATTCATTGAACGGGTTAGCGTGCTGGCTGTGCAGTCGTCAATGAAGCCTTGTGCGAGAGCCCTAGCTACGTGCAACGTGCTGGTATCCGACAGTAATACTCAAAGTATCGATAAAGAGAGAAGTCATTTAATGGTAGGTAACGATGGCGCTCTTCTCCATGTGGCCTTTGCAATGCTCTGGATAGAAGGCACTTGGACGATAATTGAAACACACACACTGCCCTATTTGTATAATTAGTTCAGAAGGCAGGGACACTGCAAATAATGAGGGCACTTTCCTCAAGCGCCTAATGATGGCCTCTGGAGATGTCTGAATTTCCCAAAGCTTATGCTGTGTCTGGTGGGGGCCAGGAGCAGAAGAGGACGCCTTTCCGTGGTATTTTGTACTGACGCTGATGTGAATTCGTACATTACTAGCCTTGACTTGCCAACGGAGCAGACCTTCCCCTAGATGGCAAGATACCAGCCCCTTTTATGAGTCTTTCCTAGATGCCTGGCCCTAGCCCACCAAGCATGGATCGGGAATGGTGCAAGTGTTTCATGGGATGGCCGGTGTGTGGCTGGGCATGCACTTCCAGAAGAGTGCCTCTGAGGTACATACGCACACACAGACAGGACTATCCAAGGAGACCAAAACTTGAGGGGACTCAATCAACCTGCAGGTTTAAAGTAGGAGGCTGGAAAGAAAGGATGGAAGTTCCAGAGCCAATGAGAAACTGGGTGGTCATCAGGCCATTCTTAAAGAGGCGAGCTGAGAAGGGAAATGGACTGAGCAGGCACTGGACGGGTGGGGATCAGGCCATGGGCTGTGAAAGGATAGGGACTGAGGAGGCACTGGACGGGTGGGGATCAGGCCATGGGCTGTGAAAGGATAGGGACCGAGGAGGCACTGGATGGCTGGGGATCATGCCATTGCTTAAAGATGTGGATTGAGAAGGCATGTGCACGGAGGAGGTCCTGGATGGGTGGGGATCAAGGCATACGTAAAGATATGGACCGAGAAAGGGATGTGGACTGAGGAGGTCCTGGATGGGTGGGGATCAAGACATACGTAAAGATATGGACCGAGAAAGGGATGTGGACTGAGGAGGTCCTGGATGGGTGGGGATCAAGACATACGTAAAGATATGGACCGAGAAAGGGATGTGGACTGAGGAGGTCCTGGATGGGTGGGGATCAAGACATACGTAAAGATATGGACCGAGAAAGGGATGTGGACTGAGGAGGTCCTGGATGGGTGGGGATCAAGACATACGGAAATATATGGACCGAGAAAGGGATGTGGACTGAGGAGGTCCTGGATGGGTGGGGATCAAGACATACGTAAAGATATGGACGGAGAAAGGAATGTGGACTGATCAAGAGATGTGGACTGATCAAAGGATGTGGCCTGAGAAGGGATGCCAACCGAGGAGGCACTAGATGGGTGTAGATCATGCAATGCTTAAGGATGTGGACTGAGACGGGATATGGACTGAGGAAGCACTGGATATGTGGGGACTAGGCCAGGCTTAAAGATGTGGACTGAGAAGGGATATGGACTGAGGAGGTGCTGGATTGGTGGGATCAGAGCATGCTTAAAGACGTGCACTGATACAGGATGAGGACTGATGAGGCATTGGATGAGTGGGGATCAAGCAATGCTTAAAGATGTGGACTGAGAAGGGATGTGGACAGAGGAGAGATGAAAGGGTATGGATCATGCCAGGCGTGTAAATGTGGACTAAGTAGACACCGAACAGATGGGGGTTAGGTGAACCTCATCGTTGTGGATTTAGGAGACATTGAATGGGGAGGGATCAGGTCAAGCCTATAGATGTGGACCGTGAGTGGATGTGGACAGAGGAGAAGGAATGGCTGCAATCAGGCAAAGCTTAAGGCATCATGCTGAGAACAGATGGGGCATGAGGAAGCACTGAATGGGGGAGGGAGGAGATGAGGCCAAGCTTATCAAAGAACACTGGAGGAGAAACAGAATGTGTGGAGATCATGTCAAGCTTATAGATGTACATTGAGAAGACACATATTAGGTGAGATAACGCCAGACTATAGACGTGGACTCAGAAGGGATGTCGACCAGAGAGGAATGGAATGGGTGGGATAAGACAAGCTTTTAGATGTGACCAGAGGAGAGGTGAATGGCTGGAATAAGTCAAAGCGTAAGGATGCAGACTGAGAAGAGATGAGGCGTGAGGAAGCACTAAATGGGCGGGGATCACTGATCATGCCAAGATGTGGACTGAGAAGTGACATGGATTGAAGGAATTCAGTTGGAGGGGCTAGCTCAAAGCTGGTGGGTCAAGCTTATGTCATTAGCTATTTGAAAATCTCTAAACTGCCACTGGTGGAGGTCTTGCCACGATGCGTGACCATTGACTAGTGCACTTCTGCGCCTCATCGTGCAGAACGGGAAGAGATTGAAATGGCGGAGAAGCAGAACAACCTGCTAAATGTGGGATGACTTGGAATTGAATACCTGAGAATCTGGCTGAGCTATTTGCAGATTGGCGAGATAATTCTGCACCTTGCCACCCACAGCAGGTTATAAGCACCGTAGCTTATGGGATGCTGTGATGAAAACCGCCGGGACAACATCACTTCATCTCCCAATCTTTGCACTGGTTAATAATGTGTGGAATATTAAATCCTGAGCTTCAGCTACACCAGGCCTTCTACCACCACAGGCTGGGTTTCCTCCAAGACCACATTACGAGCATGCCACGGAGTGAAGTCTGAGTTCAGGAGAGGCCCTTTCAATATCCACTACAACTTGAAGACAGCTCCACACAGAAGCAAGGCCCTGAAGCACAAACATCTCCCTATTAGTACCACACACTCCTATATACTCATCCCTGAGTTGAAGAGTTAGCTCTTCGACAGGCGCCATCATGTTTGCATTGTTCCATGACTGGCTACGCACTTATTCTCACAGTGCTCAGGGAGTGGGTAAAACACACAAGGCCAATGTTTATGCGCCGGTTCACGAGACTGCTCTATAATGGGCATAGGTGGGTAGTTACCTTTTACTGGTAGGGCCAGCCGCATAGTGTAGGACATATTGATGGTGAAGGACTCAAGGAGCGCATGTTTACAATGTTCCAACATTTCACTTTAGAGGAGTTTGGTGGGGCCAATCTTCAATTAGTCGCAATCAGAGATGGTAATAATGTAGCATGTCTGGGCACGTTGTTTAAGGGAGAGACAGCCCCATGGCTGTGTCAATGAGGAAAGAGTGGAAGAGGTGGGTCTGAAGACCACCTCTGAATTTAAGGAAGTAAGCCTCATATCAAGGGTGTTCCGGAAGTGGATTCCAGGGTGTGGAATTCTGAAAGTGGGGAGATTGGCCACCAAGGTTCTCATAGCTGAGCCAGTGCATGAAGAGAAGATTCAGACTGGCCAACATCACACTTCTTGTTGGTCAATAGGGTTGAGAAATCCTGGCTAGAGGTCCTGAAGGGGCTTATGGATCAGGCACAGGGCCCTAGAGTGAGAGCTTTTTCTCTGGTCTGACATAGTTCCTCCAGGATGGGGCTTAAGGCTTGTTCTAAGATCCCTTGGGCCACAGGTTTGCATTCTTTTACAACATATGGGCGTAGACCGGCGTTGTCTCCTCGGTAGTCTGCATGTACTACCCCAGCAGCGACATTTAGGGAGTGTCGGCCGGCTAGCCCAGATTTGGTGGAAGTTTAAGATAGCACCCACGAGGAGTCAAGATTTAAACTCCAGTGGGAATTAGTCTCTGCTTGTTGCTAGGAACTTCTATTTCTTTAGTGGTAAAGAAGTCAAAGCCAATAGATAAGGTACGGCTTTGTCAAGTAGTCTCATCTGGTCATTCAGTCATCTCACAACAATGGGTCCCAAACATGTATCAGGTTGTTTGTATCACACTTCTAATATCACTTGCGGTATTTCAGATATGGGCGACTGACACAAGGACATAATTCAACCAACACTTTATGGGTAAACAAAGAAAAACCTTCTCTAGCCCCTATTAATAAGGCATATTCCCTATGTTACAAAACAATAAACCAGAAGTTATTAGCAGGCCATTCTGTCACTAAACGAACCAACTATAATAGCAGAATTGTTTAAGCCAAATCTAATTCACGCAAGCTTTTTATAATTCTCTGCAAACTTCAAAATGAGTTTGTTAGAAAAGTTTCCGTTCATCAGCAGAATATTACATCCCGCCAAGTTTTCCTCAATCTCGCTCCACTATAACCTGCTGATTCTTGTGTAACTACTGTGCCATCGCCCTCTTTAGAGCAAGGTTTGTTTGCCGTTCATCAAGTGATGGAAGAAGTGCTTCTGATCTTGAGGGGTATGAAACCTACCTTGTGCTTAGGGGATACATGTCCTGCCAGTATTATCAATGACTCTCTAAGATCTTTATTCCCTGGATTACAAGAATCATAAATTCTTCTTTTGCCGAATCCTTAGTCCCCGCTTCTTTTTTGTTCAAAATATTGGACAGGGTAACATTTCTTCAACTGCAAGACTTTCTGGGATCTCACAATTTGATTGGGGCACGTCAATCTTGTTTCCGAGCTGGATATGGGACAGAAACTGCTCTTCTTGATTTGAAATCTAACATCGTAAATATCATCGACCAGGGTCATTATTGATGCTGTTGGACTTGTCTGCAGCATAATATCTGGTAAACAACTGCCTGCTTATTCAGAGGCTTTTGGAAATAGGCATATGCTCCAAACCGGCTGCAGATTGGATACACTCTTTCCTGGGTCCTCAGAAAACTAGAGTAGCATTTAAGGATTTTCAGGCAGCTTCGATTGAACTTACCTGTGGTGTCCCTTAAGGCCCCTGCCTTTCCCCCATGCTTTTTAGTATATATACCAAGCCACTGTTTGATCTGCTTGACGGCATGAGGATCTTCTACACTAACTATGCAGGTGACACCCAGGTATTGCTGGAATTGGCCGGTAACTACAGCCAGGACTCTATTGCCACCAATAATATCTATTCTGCCATCCAATACTGGATGGCTAGGAATGCTCTTGCTCTTAAAGATGATAACACAGAGCTACTCATCTTAGGATCATCTCACAGGGTTGGGAAACTTGACCCATGATATATTTTTTTCTATAGCTGGGTGCCCTATTAAAGTATCTCCCCATGTAAAGACATTGGGAGTTTACGTTGATTCTAAACTCTCGTTTAATAAGGATATAAATTATCTATGCTCATGAATATACCTAAAAAACCTGGTATGGCAAATACGCCCAGCTCTCGCTAGGGAGAACAGAGCGGTCATCGCATCTGCTTTAATAAATATTAAACTTGATTACTGTGATATCTTGCTGGATGGCACCGGTGCAACTAGCATCAACCAATTGCGGACTATCCAGAATGGGGCAGTTATGGCTGTTGCAGGCCTTGGGAGACAGCAGCATGTCAATGCAGCCAGGCATCATTTACACTGGCGGACTGTGAAACTGAGAATGTATCATAAGGCCTGCACTCTAACTTATAAATGCATACACAGACTGGCACCCACTTATCTTTCCAAGCACCTGAAGGTTGCTGATTAGAAGAACTCTTCGCTCTAATGAATTTAACTACCTATCTGTTCCCCGGTATAATCTGAAGAAATATAGTGGAATCAGCTTTGACTTCCGAGACCCACATAGATGGAATGAGCTCCTTTTTCACTATAGGTATCTCATGCCTGGTTCCATTTAGGAAAGCAATGAAAAGATTGTCCTACAATAGAGGCGTAGATTAGTCCAATGAACTGCTGTATCTATATCCTATCTTTTTTTGTTGTTGTTACTTGCACCCTGAGCCTTTCAGGTGGGTTGGTGCATTATAAGAAAAAGTAAAGTAAAAGAATTCTAAGCTTGTGCTTAGTTTAAAGTTACTTCAAACAGAGAACATATTGGAAGGTGGTTTCTGATCTCCATCCAGTGGTGCATAATGTCTCTGAAAGTTTCTTCAAGAACAACAGAAGGCCTCGTAACGTTCAATAGAAAAGAACAGTTTTTCAAATGTAAATGTCACAAAAAAGTTCTCTCGATAAGGTCTCTGCTGAGTACCCGAGTCTTATCCCATCTCCAGGGACAGTGCAACTCGACCGGGGTTGCTCCAAAAGTACACTTGCAATAAGTCTCTGAGCCCGCTTAGGCTCTCTAGGTCTTTGGCCTCGGGTAGGCGGTGGGCCAGTTGGCTCTTTGTCTCATTTTACCCCGCCTTGTGCTTTGGGCTTCTCCTTTTGCCCTTCTCTGATTATGGGCTTCTTTAACCATTGAGGTTTCTCGGCTTGTCCCTCACAGGGTATGAACTTCTCGATCTGTTGTGGTTCCTTGGTTTGCCAGTCACGGTATATAGACTTCTCCGACCCTTGTGGTTTCTTGATTCACCCTTGAAAGGTTACGGGCATCTTTCATCCCCTGCAGTTCCTTGTTTGATCACTCGTCAACTGTAGGTTTCTTCAGCCCTTGTGATTTCTCAGTTTGTCTCTCGCGGGATATAGGCTTCTTCAGCCTTTGCGGTTTCTCACTTTGCCTCTCGCAGACTATAGGCTTCTTTAACCTTGGTGATGTCTCGGTTCAACCCTCGCAGTTTGAAGGCTGCTCTCGCCTCTGCAAATCTTCGTTAGGCCCAGCATGGGTTATGGGCGTCTCACGCCTCTGTGGTTCCTCTGTGCACCCCTTTGCGGGCTCCATCTTCTCTTCGTTTCCCTGTATGAGAAGCTGTGGTGTTGGAGTTTCTAGACAACGCTTTCCTTCTTTGGTGGTGGCAGTGCTCTCTATCTCAGTGGACCATAGTGCTTGTAGACTCCACCTTCATGAGAGCTCTGGCCTGCTCTTCCCACCTTGACGAGTATCTTGAACATGGCTCTTCCCTTGCATTGATACACACAGCGGATGCTCTCCTACCCTTCGAGCATCTGGCTGGATTTTAGTTACTCCCTGGGATGGAGGGAACAATCCAGTTGATCCTAGCGTTCGGCAGAAGGCAGCCCGAAATATAGGTCGGAAACCAAGCCTCTCACCTTAAAGGGACCCTGTACCTGATGCTCCTGATCAGTTCCCATATATCCCATAAACATGTCACAGTATTAGGAGAGGGAACGGTAGATGATATTAGGGCATTCCTTTTCCACAAATTGGGGGGAGTCTTCCCCAGTGAGAGCACTCTTGCCATGTCCCCTAGGGAGGGTATTGCGTAGTGGGCTCGCCTCCCTAGTCCCGAAGAGGGTGGCTCTCCCTTGGGGAGAAGGGATGAACACCCTGGATTTGTCACAAGACACTATGCAGAAACCGAGCATATGGACTATGTGAGAATCCAACATTGTGTGGTGGAGGTACCCGCGCTCCTCCTACATGACTAATTTAGTCAGGGAGAAGCGGCAGCTGCCGGGGTACCATCCTTGGCTCCATGAAAAAAGTAGCAACAAATAAATCATCACGGCTGGTGAGTTGGAGAGACCAAAACCAGACCAGTCTGTATTGAAGCCAAGGTTGCAAGCAGCAACATTGTATAACGTGAGCTGGAATGAACATTGTTAAAACGCATGTGATGAAAGACGCGAGTAAAGTTAAACTGCTGATGAATGCTTGAACTTTGAAAGGAGAGATACAATACTATTGACAGAGTGGTCCGGCACCGAGAGTGTGCTCAACCAAATGTCTCTGTAAGGTACCCAGTCCAGAAGTGGCAGAAGTGAAAGTTAAAGGGTTGTAAGGAGAAAGATTTTGTGAATCAAAGTGGTCCTGTCAAGCAAAGCCCTGAGCACAGTCTAAAGTCTTTGATTTTCGATATTGTAAGGAAAGATTTAAATGAGATAAATGAGTTAAGACTTTCGCATCCGGCGCCTCAGGTGAGCTTGGTGTGCTAGAGACCCTCCTGGGCCTCGGTTTTGGTAATCTTTGCCTCCCCTTAAGGCCCCCAGGCCGTGCCTGCAGCCCCGTGTGCTCCCCTCCGTCCCTTCCTCCTCCCGCCCCTGAGCCCTCCCACCTCCCCTGATAGGCCAGCCGCTCCATCGCCTTGACTCGGTGTTGCTGCACCTGAGGAGCAACGCCTGGCCCCCCACAGGTGAGCCTCCATTACATCCGCAAGGCCCTCTGTGAGCCCCCAGCAGCCCGCTCCCACCCCACGCACAGTTCCTGCTTCCCCTGCCTCCCGCCTCCCGACCCGCCCATCCCCGCTCCCATTGGTCCTTAGGGCCGTGTGAGGGGAACCTAGCCCCACTGCTGGCGTCTCGGCGGTCCATCTGCAGAGGAGCGCAGCAACGCCTGGCCCCCCACAGGTGAGCCTCCATTACATCTTTGAGACCCGGAGCGTTGCAGGTGAGTGCCCACAGGCCAGTGACCCCTCTGGGCTTGGTCTGCTAGCCCAGACCATCCGTCGGAGGCTCGCGACCCGTGCCGCTCCATTTCCCCAGCTCCTTCTCTCCCTCCCCCCTCCCGGCTCCTCTCCTCCCTCTGCCCGGCAGCCCCCTGCGGCTAAGGGCCCTAAGGCCAAGGGCGGCTCCAACAGAAGCAGATCCAAGAAGTGTCAGCCGGTGTCTGCAGGGGAAGCGGTGGCCAGCCGTCAACCAACAGTAAGGTAGGAGTGGCCTGGGTCAGGACTAGAACCACTTACCAAACCAAAAGTAAAAAATGATTGCACTGTATGATGTTTAGGTTGCACTGATAGGCCTCTCTCCCACTATATAGGTCCCTCAAATTTAGCAGGGACTCCGTCCCCAAACTGCATTGTATGATGTTTAGATTGCACTGATAGGCCTCTCTCCCACTATACAGGTCCCTCAAATTTAGCAGGGGCTCCGTCCCCAAACTGCACTGTATGATGTCTAGATTGCACTGATAGGCCTCTCTCCCACTATACAGGTCTCTCAAATTTAGCAGGGGTTATGTCTCCTAATTGCATTGTATGATGTCTAGTTTGCACTGATAGGCCTCTCTCCCACTGTGCAGGTCTCTCATATTTAGCAGGGGTTCTGTCTCCTAATTGCATTGTATGATGTTTAGGTTGCACTGATAGGCCTCTCTCCCACTATACAGGTCTCTCAAATTTAGCAGGGGCTCTCTCCCCAAATTGCTGTGTAGGATGTTTAGATTGCACTGACAGGCCTCTCTCCCACTGCGCGGGTCTCTCAAGCTTAACAGGGGCTCTGTCTCCAAAGTGCACTGTGTGGCGTTTAGACTGCGCTGGTGGACGTCTCTCCCACTGTGCAGGTCTCTCAAACTTAGCAGGGGCCTTGTCTCCGAACGGCACTGTGTGATGTTTAGATTGCACTGATAGGACTCTCACCCAATATACAGATCTCTCAAATAATCTAACTGCGCTTAGTCTACCAATCCCTGAAACCCAGCACCCCCACTACCCAACTCAACTAAATCCCATACCAGTAGACCGTTAACACCCTAACCCCCCCCCCCCCGACCGACAGTGCACCCTTAGGAAACATACCCTACCCACCGACAGGAAACAACACTGAGCCAGAGAACACCCCAGCGTATACAGAGAAGGAAAAGACTAAACAACTCTCAACCCTACAATGCCGCGCAAACAATCAATTCTGAGAAAAAGACGAAGAAAGGAAAGAACAAACACTCCAGAACAGCAACCTAGAACAACCATAGACTGGACCCCCACAGGCAGGAACACAAACCGAAGGAACTCTGAGAGAAGAGAAAAATCCCTCTACCTAACTCCATACCTCGCAGACAACTGGCCACCATGCCAATCCAACCCAACATTAGAAGCAGCAACATCAATCAACCTAACACAAGCAAGTATAAGAAGGATGACCAAAACAAACAACATACAGACGACAGACCCAATAACCCCCTCCATCACCAAAGCAAGAGGAACTTCCAATCAACAACCACAACCCCCGGAAGACAAACCCGATGAAAACACAAAAAACCTAAGAAAAAACCTAGAAGAACTCTTTGAAGACACTGACATCCCAAACCCCGCAGCCCAACAAGTGACCGACCAAGAACGAAACCTCAACACCGAGCGGAAGACGACCTCGACAAAACCCAAACCAAACACCTCCAAACTTCACTGCAATCTAATAAACGCAAGATCCATGTCAAAACACTCAACAGAGATCTTCGACCTACTCGACGACAACGGCATTGACATCCTGTTCATCACAGAAACATGTCTGGACGACAACTACAAAATCACACTCCAAAGCTGCCTTCCAACAGACTTCAAATGCCTACAAATAAACAGAAAAAACAAAAAAGGAGGAGGCATCGCTGTAGCATTCAAAGAACACCTGAAAATAAAAACGGACAAATCACTCAACATCCTCAACTGCGAAACCATGGTAATTCACCTAACAGCGAGCCCAAAAACCAACATCACATTCATCCTGGTATACAGACCACCAACATATGATGCAACATTCGTCGATAACTTCATAGAAGCCATCACCAGCTTAGCCATCAACCACAAACACCTAATCATCCTGGGGGACTTCAACATCTGGTTTGAAGACAGCCATGCCAACTCCCAAAACTCACTAATTGAACAACTCAGCACCATGAAACTACGACAACTAGTCAATGGAGCAACGCACTCGGCAGGTCACACCCCAGACGCAATTTTCACCAAAGAAAAACTCATCACCACGGCACCTCCGACACAAATACTGTGGAGCGTCCATCTCATCATCCCATTCGTGATCACTCTACCTACCCAAGCCTACATCCAACATCCGAAACTCACAACCACCACCAAAAGAAACTGGAAACGTGTCAAAGAAAGCAACCCATTCGAACAACTGGAATTAACGAAACCCTCAACTACAGAACTGGAACTAGCTGACCTAGATGGCAAAGCAGAAATACTGCACAAATGGATCGCAGATACGATAGACAAGATCGCCCCGGAAAAACCGTTCACCCCATCAAAAAAAGAATACAACCCAGGGAAAGAAACACCGTACCAGAAACAAATCCGTGCATACAAGAATTAAATTCAAAAGGCAAAGAAAAGACATTACGATGACAGAATCAACAATGCCACCAACACACAAAAAGAAATGTTTAGCATCATTAAAGAAATGAGAAACCCACCAGGCTGTGATAACACCCCAACCCCCTCAGAAAAACTATGCAACGACCTGGCAGATCACTTCAAAAAAAGAAATCAACGACATCCGCCAAACCATACAAAAGCGACCAGCCAACCACAACATACAACGCAGCAAACCCAACTCGGAACCACAACACAAACTCCGAAGCTTTCCTGAAATATCAGCAGAAGCATTCGCAATGCTGGTTAAACGAAGCAAGAAAGCGGGATCACCCATGGACCCATGTCCCCCAGACATCTACAAATCAATCCTCGCACAAGGATCGCCAGCAGAACACTACAGAAACCTTCTAAATCTATCACTATCAGCAGGGACTGTACCGAAGATCTTCAAATCAGCATACATCAAGCCACTCTTAAAAAACACAAGTGGTGACGTAGATGACCTTTCCAACTACAGGCCGATCTCTAACATCCCCTACCCAGCGAAACTTCTAGAAACCTACGTATATAAACTAACCCAAGAACACGTAGAAAAACACCACCTCCTGGACCAAGCTCCAATCGGTTTCAGACCAGCGAGAGGAACGGAAACAGCACTACTATCCATCTGGGACGACCTCAAAACTAACGCAGACTCAAACACTACTTCAGACCTTATTCTGCTCGACCTCTCCGCAGCCTTTGACACAGTTAGCCACGACACCCTGACCAAAAGACTAGAAAATATAGGCATAACAGACACAGCATTACACTGGACCAAATCATTCATAACAAACAGAACAGAAACCGTATGGATAAAACCTTTGAAATCCACTCCACGAGTTAACGACTGTGGAGTACCGCAAGGATCCTCACTCTCACCACTATATTTCAACATCTACCAGACTCCGGTCATCAGAATCTTCAAAAAATGCAACATTACATGTTACAACTACGCAGATGACACTCAGATCATATACAAAATCCAAGACACTGATGCCGATCATTCAACCCTTACCGACTGTCCAAAAGAAGTCTTCGACTGGATGGATGCCAACAACCTGAAAATCAACCCAGGAAAGACAGAAATCATGATCGTATCCAAAGACCAAGAGAACAAAACCACTATTCCATGGCCTATGGAAATGGGAAACGCACCAAAACCATCGAAGGTAGTAAAAAATCTGGGAGTCCTAATGGACAACCACCTAACCCTGGAGCCACAAATCAATGCAACAGTGAAGAAATGCTTTTTCCTCCTCCGGACGGCAAGAAGAATTCTAGCTTTCCTCTCCTTCGCGCACAAAACTCTCACTATCGTCGCCCTAATCATGTCTAAAATAGACTATGCAAACAGCCTCTACCTCGGAATACCTGAATACCTCCTGAAGAAAATGCAACAAATCCAAAATGCAGCAGCAAGACTACTCCTCAAACTATCCAGAAGAGATCGCATCACTCCAGCCTTAAAAACCCTACACTGGCTCCCAGTTAAACATCGTATCACCTTCAAAACAATGTGCATAACGCACAGGGAAATCAGTGGACAAGGAGCAGAATTCCTACAAAAGAAAATAACAGTCTATAAACCAGCGAGACCCCTCCGATCGAGCAACGAAATCCGACTGGAACTCAAACCATACCTCAAGAAAAAACTTGGAGGCACCTCCTTCTACAACTTAGCCACAAAATCATGGAACAACATCCAAAAGGAAATAAGAAACACTGAAGATCACCTAAAATTCTGGAAATCACTAAAAACCTGGCTCTACAACACCACAGACTAAACCTGAAAAACGAAACTGGTAAAAAGGATAACTAAACCGAAAAGACACGGACATCCCTGACCGGGGAGGGTAAACCCCACGGCAGCTGGACGGGTGACATCGGCTAGACAGGGACACAGGCGGCACACACGGAGACTGAGTCAACTAACCCAGACAATCCCACCAACTCTTTCGCCCACCCCGTAATTCAATTACCGCCAGGTACCACGTTGGTGTGGAATTATCAAGACATTGACAATTCCCCCACTACCTGAGAGGTTGTCATTAGCAGATGCACTGGCCACTAGAGTCTAAATGGAGGATAAGGGGAGCCATGAGAGAGCATGTTAGAGGTGGGGGCCAGAGGAGTAAGGAACCTGTAGGCCAGTTAGACCCAGATCAGGACAGAGCCGCAACAGGGAAGACTACGCAAGCCGAGCGCTTCAATTCAGGATAGAGATGCAAACTAACCAACCCTACTAACAACTTCCCTTTCTGCATACACCTCTCAAACTCTAAACCAAATACAACCAAAACCTACAGCACAACAAACTGCACAAACTTCACTACATTGCAACAACAAAACAAAAATACACATAGCCTTGAACAACAGTACACAACGACTACCAGCCGCAAACACCCCAGGCCCAGCCAACGGACCCACCGGGCTGAGGCCGCCAACAGCACATCACTGCTCTCTTGCATTTTTCCTGCTTCCACCCACTAACTCAACCCCCCCTCTCCCTTTTCAGAGCTGCCAGAGCGCCAAGAGACCACTACTGTGGTGATAGTGCGCGGTACAAATGTCCTTTAACATTAGCATTAACTAAATTGGTCCGAGCCTGATTGAGGGAGGCCAATTGAGAAGAAAGGAACTGTTAAAGTCGGTCCCAGCCCGACGGAGGGGGACCCGGAGTAAACCGTGAATCACCCGAGAAATTGTACATGTGGAAATCATGAGAAGAAAGGAACTTTTATCCATTTGCATATCAGTCTGGTCCCCTCCACAAGGGCTGTCCAGCACTGAAAAGCTGGCAATTCTCCTCTGATCAAGAGTACCATCAGCAACTTCAGGCATATGTTTCAGCCTTGCTGGGCCTCATCAGGGAGGTGAAACTGAACCTTTCTAAAACACATTCAGCAAGGAGTCCACATCTGGGTTACCCTTCAAATCTAAGGGTAAAGTTCCAGTCCATGTTTTTCCAAAATGTACAAGAGTGTGGGAAACCCTCTACAGAGATAAAACACAAGGCAACCTATGTGTTAACCCTTGACAAGCCCAGATGAAGGTGCTAAATGTGGAAAGTCCATCATTATCACCATTTCCCCAGGTTCTGCCTTAAGTCTCAAACTCTACCCCTGCTATGGTCAGTCGTGCCCAGCCCAATCTCCTCTTGGACACTTTCCTTACGAGGATCTGCATGCTATGTTGGCCAGCTTCAAGTGATGTAAGGGAGGCAAGCCAGGATATTTCAAGAAAGAGTCCTTTATTGGTTTTACAGAGGCCTGATTGTGAGACGCTCTAGAAAGCTCTATAGAAATAAGTCAGCACTTGGCCTACAGTGCTGTGGACATGCTTCATACACCACAATAGCTATGTGTGAGGTAACCCCTGCCACCACACCAAAAAGGATTCTTTATATGGCACTACTAATCACTGCTATCCCGCTTTATTCCCTGGGAAATCATTTTATATAATCCTATGCTACAGAAGCTTTGCCTGTTGCCAAACCAATATTTTTAGCCTTTGTATGGTGAAAAGGTTTTCTGTATTCACAGACATAGTTTAGTAGAAAAAGGGATAAGTGGAGGAGCCGGCAGGCGGATGAATAGATGAATGAAGGAGAATAGGGGAAGTGAATGAATAGATTAATGAAAAAGTATTTGGGAATGGATAAATGACATTGGAGGAGGATGGATGAACACGTGTCGGGGGGCAGATGAGCTGTCTGCGGGCCCGGAAGTGATGAACGAGTGAGCATTTAAGGATGCACGGACGAGTGAGGCTGTAAGGTCAGACAAGAGTATGGAGGAGTGTATGAGGAAGGGTGTTGGTGAATAAGTACGTATGAAGAAATTGCATGTGTGAACGGGGGGTAGCATAAGCATGTATGGGAAGCCACAGCTAGACGACTGTCCTTTTGTTCGGTATCATACCAAAGAACAAGTTACTTCTTACCTTGTAACGTTCTTTCGATGGGATGTTCCTCCGACGTATTCCTTATCTTAGATATCTCTTTCCAGCTTTGCTGGCCTCAGAAATTTTTTCTCTAGAGGGCGCTGCGCGTCGACGTCTGCCGAGTCGATGTCCCTCGACAGCCGCCGTATCGACGTCGACGTCATCCTGCCTATAAAGCTTCCGTTGCTCAGTTCCGTTTTGTAGCCCACAATAATTCTTTCTGGACTAGACTAATCACCCTGAAGGAGCGTAAGCTGCAACAACAAGGGAAGTAGTACTGCGGGGATGGTTGGAAGGGTCGATAAGGAATACGTTGGAGGAACATCCCATCGAAAGAACGTTACAAGGTAAGAAGTAACTTATTCTTCGAAGGGATTGTGTCCTCCGACGTATTCCTTATCTTAGATAGGCTCCCATAGCAGTATTCTGTTATTGGAGGTGGGAGTACTGACTTCATGCTATCTCTTATTGATGAATAGAGTGCAATACTGCCCTTCCAAACCTAGTCTCTTAACTGGAGGAGGAATCCATGTAAAGGTATGGACGGACGACCATGTGGCAGCCGCACATATGTCTCTAACCGGCACTCCTCTTTTGAGGGCCGATGAAGCTGCAATACCTCTGGTCGAATGAGCCCTAAGATTTTGAGGGGGCTCTTTTCCTGCCAGTTTATAACATTCCAAAATGGCTAAAATGATCCATCTGGAAATGGTCTGCTTAGTTGTCGGTAACCCCAGCTTGTGACCTGCGTAGCCTACAAACAGCTGGTCTGCTTGTCTTATCCTAGCCAGTCTACTAATGTAAAAACTTAAAGCCCTTCTTGGGTCCAGCCTGTGTAACCTCTCTTCCTCTTTCCCCGGATGAGGAGGAGGATAGAAAGAAGGAAGGGTAATCTTCTGAGTGATATGAAATTCAGAAACCACCTTTGGGAGGAAATTAGGCTTCACTTGCAGAACAACTTTGTCTTTGTGAAAGATTGTATGAGGGGGTTTACAAGAAAGAGCTTGTAACTCGCTCACCCTTCTAGCAGATGTAAGTGCTATTAATAAAACAGTCTTAAGAGTAAGAAATCTTAACGAACAAGAGTGGAGTGGTTCGAAAGGTGTGCCCATCAGGAAAGTTAAAACTAAGTTTAAATCCCATAGGGGAACCTGGAATGGTCTTGGGGGATAAACGTTAGTTAACCCCTTTAGAAACTGTATTACCAAGGGTAACTTGAAATAGGATGGTTCTTCCGCAGTTCGCTTAAAGATGGATAGCGCTGCGAGATAGCCCTTGATGGTGCCAACTTGAAGGCCTGAATTCGTTAAATAAAGTAGGAAGGACAAAACCATTGGTGTACCACATGAAAAGGGATCGATATTCTTTTCTCTACACCAGCTGCAAAATCTGTTCCAACAGCAGCGGTATAAAGATTTTGTTGCTGGCCTTCTTGCCGAAAGCAACACCTCCATAACGTCATCAGGGAGGTCCCAATCCTTGTACCTCAGCCTTTCAGAAGCCAAGCGTGAAGGTTGAGGGTTTTGATGTCTGGATGGAGAACCTGACCTCCCTTCTGTGAGAGCAGATTCTCTCTGAGTGGAAGTCGAATTGGAGGGCAGATGGACAAGTCTAGAAAGTCCGGGTACCACGTTCTCCTGGCCCAATCCGGGGCAATTAGGATCATGGTTTTCCGGAATCTTCTCAACCTCCTGATCATTTGAGGAATGACAGGGACCGGTGGAAACGCGTACAGAAGCAGAAACTCCCAGTCCACTATGAACGCGTCTCCCAGAGCTCCTCTCGGGGGAAATTCCCTTGAACAGAGAAGATCGCACTTCCTGTTGACACTGGTGGCGAACAGATCCACCTGAAGGGTTCCCCAAAGGGCGAGGATCTCTTGAAGGACTTCCTGAGCTAGTTCCCACTCGTGGGAGACTGTGCTCTGCCTGCTCAGAGCGTCCACTGTCAAGTTCTTCTCTCCGGCTAGGTGAACTGCGATAGAGAGATTCCTTCTTGGATTGCCCAAAACCAGAGCTGCATCGCCTCTCTGCACAGAGATACGCCTCCTCTTTTGTTGAGGTAATGCATGGCCACTGTGTTGTCTGTCATTATCAGGACATTCTTTCCTTGTACAGATGGCAGAAAAGCCTTCAGCGCAAGTCTGATGGCCCTCAGCTCTAACAGGTTGATATGTAGTCTGGACTCCGATGGAGACCAACGACTGCTGATGGTCAAGTCGTTGGCGTGGGCTCCCCACCCCGTGAGTGATGCATCCGTGACTACTGTTATCTCCGGCCAGGGTTGCCAAAACTGCTCTCCCTTCAGAATGTTCTCCTGACAGGCCCACCACTGAAGGTCTCGAGCCACCCTGTCGGGAACCTGAAGAAGATCTGTCATTCTCCCTGAGAATTGTGACCACTGAGTTCTCGGTGCCCACTGGAGGGATCTCATTCTCAGGCGAGCCTCCGGCACTAGGAAAATGCAGGATGCTATGAGGCCTAGCAACCTCAAAAAGTCGAAGGCTGGGAGACGTTGGGCATTTTGAAACTTGGTAACCATCTGTAGAATATCTTGAGCCCTCACCTCTGGTGGCGAGGCTTTTCCCAGGGAAGTGTCCAGGATCGCTCCGATGAACTGGAGTCTCTGCGATGGTATCATTTGTGACTTCTTTAAATTGAGGGAGAAGCCCAGTCTGTGAAGGGAGTGGCAAACATGATGTAGCTGGATCTGAGCTTGTTCCGAAGATACAGCTCTGATCAACCAATCGTCCAGGTAGGGGTAGACGTGAATCCCTTCCCTCCTTAGACTTGCAGCCACTACCGACATTAACTTGGTGAAGACCCTCGGGCGGAGGTCAGCCCAAATGGCAGCACTCGAAATTGATAATGAGAGTTGCCAATTGCGAACCTCAGGTATTTCCTTTGTTTGAGATGGATTGGCACATGGAAATAAGCGTCCTGAAGGTCCAGAGATACCAACCAGTCCTGGAACTGAAGGGCCTGAAGGATCTGAGAAAGAGTAACCATCTTGAATTTGTCTTTCCTGAGGAATTTGTTCAATTCTCGCAAATCCAAAATGGGTCTCAGTCCTCCGTCTTTCTTTGGAATGAGAAAGTAAGGGGAGTACCAGCCCCTGTTACTCTCCGCTACAGGTACCGGTTCTATGGCACCTTTCTCTAGCAGGTCTAAAATTTCCTGCAAGAGGAGCGGATCTGGAGCTTTTTGAGAGCTGATCCCCGGTGGATGACTCTGAGGTATGCGTAGGAGAGGCAGGCAGTAACCTTGTGCAACTCTCTCCAATGCCCAAGCATCTGACGTGATAGCCTGCCATTCCGCCAGATGTTGAGTTAACCTGCCTCCTACAGGTGTTTTGTGAGGGAAGTCCTCACCTGGTTTTGGGGCGGCTGATGCAGATGCCGATGGTAAAGAGGCACCTGCTGTTGCTGCGGCTTTTGAATATCTACCCCGTCCACCTCGGGTAGTTCTTCTTTGTCCCCTTTGAGCCGGTCGTCCTCTTCCGAATGCGGAGTAGAAGCGAAAGGACTTGCCTCTCGCAGAGGTTCCTGTTGGACGAAAAGGTGTCTGACGGATTGCAGCACCTAGGGATTTTGCTGCTGCCTTTGATGTTTGCAGTTTTTCTAAACTTGTCATCCGCCTTTTTCCCAAACAAAGAAGAGCCATCACATGGCATGTTCAAGAGTCTGGCTTGCACATCTGGGGCAAAACCAGACTTTCTCAACCAAGCAAATCTCCTGGTTGTTATACTTGCCGCCATTGCTCTGCTGATACTGTTAGCTGAATCAATGCCGTCTGGAGGGATTCGCACATGGCGTCTTTACCGTCCTGTATGATATTTAGGAACGCCTCCCTTTCTTCTCCCTCCGGGATGCAGTCAGCAGCTGTAGAAGCACACTCCCAAAGTGTATGGCTAAATCTAGCAAGGGTGCAAGTGGCATTAATAGATTTTAACGCCATGCTACATGCCGAAAAGACTTTCTTAGCCATAGCATCATATTTTTTATCGTCCCTGTCCTGTGAGACGGTAGGGTAAGCAGTCTTGATGTCAGTAGAAGATGCTGCCTGTACCACCAGACTTTCTGGGGATGGGTGTTTGGACAAAAACTCAGGGTCTGCAGAAGATACCATGTATTTAGTAGACAGTTTTTTATTTACTGCCGGGACGACATCTGGGGTTTCCCTGTCCGTTATGATTATCCTTTGAAGAGCTTCATGAAAAGGTACTACCAGATCCTCCTGTGGACCTTTATCAAGAATATCCGTGAGGTCAGCCTGTTGGAAAGCCTGTGACGGTGTTGACCACCCCATAAATTCTGTGATCCTGGCCATTAAGGCTCTATAAGGGGTTTCAGCATGCTCCCCCGGGTCTGGCCTAGCAAACTCCACCTCAGGGGAAGTGTCTAAACCACTTGCCTCATGTAAGGAATCATGGAGTTCCTTTAATCTGCGTTCCTCGGAGGATAACTCCTCTTGAACTGGGGTTGCAGGTCCCTGCAACTCAAATGTCTCTTCTTGGTCAGATAGTTCTCCCTCTTCCATAATTGAGGACATTGTTCTCAATTGGTCTGAACTCTCAAAGGGTGTGAAACCCATCTCCAAGGCAGAAGGTGCCAAACTTGTTGTAATCGGCCTCGAAAACGTCGATGTTGTAGACACCGACGTCGAAGGCTTCGAACGTGGCGTCGAAAACAAAGGCGGAGGCCTGCGGTCCTCGATAGAATTGGAATTCTGCTTGAGGATGTCGACAATCTCGACGACATCGTCATCGAAGACCTGGGAATAGCCACTGGGTGCGCCGCAACCGTGACTTTCCTTGGCTTGACGCCGGTGTTGAGTATGGCATTGAGTCGACAGACCCGTGTGTTGAAGGTCCCTTCGACAACGGCGTCGAAGACACCGACCTCGGCGTCGACGGAACCTTCGTCGACGGCGTCGACGGAACCTTCGAAGAAGGATTCGAGGTCTTAGCTTTACTCGAGGGTTCGTGATGCGCTCGAGAAGCTTCCTTCGCCGGGTACTGCCACTCGCGGCGTTTTGGACCTTTGGGTCTTTCGACCAGAGCATCGCTCTCGGCAGTCTTCGAGGGGGTCGAGGCCGCTTTCTCGAAGACGCTCATCATATTTTTTCGGAATTCCTCCCATTCAGCCCGGGAACTATGTTTCGTGGGGCAAAGGATTCTCTTAGGTGAAACAGAGGAAGAGGAGGACGAAGAAGGGGATCTTCGACATCTCCTCTTCGAGTGCTTCGATCTCGAGGAGTGATGGGACCCGCTTAGAGACCTGGAGCGCGAATGGTGACGAGGAGACGAATGTCTCGACTTCGTCGAGGAAGAAGAAGCTTCCCCCTACGCTCCTTCAGGGCCTTAGCTGTCATGGGCATACAGTCCTCGCACTCCGAACAATGGTGTTCAGCTCCCAAACATCACAGACAAACTCTGTGAGGGTCAGTCAGCGACATCTTTTTTCCACAGTCTCTGCATTTTTTAAAGCCGGACCGAGGGGTCGTCGGTTCTGACGAGGAAGCCATCGAGTATGGATTGAATATCTCCAGGAAATTGGATTAATTCTCTACGAAACTGAGCAACGATATTCCGAGGCACTGAGTAAGCGCGGAAAAACGGAACTGAGCAACGGACGCTGCGCACGGCTTTTATAGGCAGGATGACGTCGACGTCGATACGGCGGCTGTCGAGGGACGTCGATGTGCAGCGCCCTCTAGAGAAAACATTTCCGAGGCCAGCAAAGCTGGAAAGAGATATCTAAGATAAGAAATACGTCGGAGGACACAATTCCTTCGAAATAAAGTATGCAAACATTTCGAAGCCCAAAATACCAAAATCTAAGGCCCACATTTTACCACATATACATATGTGGGGATGGTTTAAGTAAACAATAAGGGTGGAGGGGTATTGGAGGGGCTGCGGACAGTCTACCCCTGCATATATATATATGTGGATAAAAGGGATAAAAAAAACAGTATATGGGCTTCAAATTGTTTTGCCGCACTATTCACATATCCCTTTGTACAGCATTTACAGTTTAACAAAGCAATTTAAAATAAAGCAAACTTTTTAAAATTAAAGAACAATGGCTTTTATAAATGGGATAAAGTACACTCTACCATACGTTATAAGAATATTGCAAGTCTCTGAGGAGGAACTTCAAGGTGACTTGCAATATATGGTAGGGAGTACATTATTACTTCTAATACATGGCCACACAATGCCATCCCTTTTAATAACTGGCTACTTGCTTAATGTAATGCACTCCTCATCTCCTTCTCCTCCCCCAACTTCCAGTGTTATGCTGACGACACACAACTCTGACCCTCTTGCACCTTGCATCATCCCAGACTGCCTTTCTGCCATCCAGGCCTGGTGCACTTCCAATGATCTCTGCCTCATTTCCAGCAAAACGGGGATCCTTCTGATTAAGAACCCTGCACTCCAAGTATTCCCTGCACTCTGGCATTCTTACATCACTCTCCCCCTGCTCGCTCTTCTGAAGCCAGAAACCTCAGAGTCATCTTCGACTCCTTTCTCTCCTTCCTCCCTTACTCAGGACATTGCCAAGACGCCCCACTTTCAGCTCTTCCTTCTGAAAGGAATTCTACCTTTTCTCACCTTCCTCCAGAATCTTAATGTTACCCAGGCTCTGGTTCTCTGTAGGCTTTACTATTGTAATAGCCTCCTCCTGAATCTAACTTCTTCCACTCTGTGACCCCTCCAGCTTATCCAGAATAGGGCAGCAAGACTTCTCCTTGGCCTCAAGCCCAGGGACTGCATGTCTGCTGCCCTAAAAAGTCTTCACTGGCTCCCAGTTGCTTCACGGATTAAAATCAAATCCCTCTATCATCCACAAGTCTGTCTGAGCAGGGGGACACACTATCTGCAACTCCCTCATACTAAATATTCCCCCTCTAGACCTCTGCGCTCCTCTGGCACCAACCCCTTGTGTGTAAAGCGTTTTGCTAAACAGAGGGCAGGAGGTCGATCGCAGCTGGCTCCCTTCTTTGGAACAGTCTCCACCTCCCACTTCGCCTTGAGGAGGACTTTCTTAAATTCCGGGAGCTCCTCAAGACTTTCCTCTTTAGCTCCTCCTTCCCCCTCTCTCTCTTCTGCTAATCTCACAGTTGCTTGTTTGGTGTTCAAGGTCCTTATGCATGCTCTGGGCCCTCACCTCCCACACCGAATCGTGCCAGCTTCTGTCTATCCGCAGTATTTGCCTCGGCTCACCCTCCACACCCTAGGAGGCTCCCACTTACCTTACATTTCACTTCCCCTGCTGCTCACCCATGAGCACCCCAGCACCTATCCCATTCCCTCTCCCTTCTGCACCTGCACCTTCTGAACACTCACAAGGCATAGTAGGTTCGTCCTCCCAGACTGCATTTAATATTTATTTATCTATTTTAATTGTTTCTCATCTCTTGTCCCCTGCCTGTTGCCCTGTGGGTGCTTTAAAACAGTATTTAATTCTTGTATAAGCGCATAACACGCAAACAAAAAATAAATACAATCTTCCATTTGCTGATCCATATAAGCAATGAAGAAGAGGCTTGAATTTAAAAACGCGAATATGCAGCTTTGAATGGGTTGCAGAAAAATTATTAAAAAACAATGTGTACCTTTAAGATAGCAAAAACATGCACCTTCTTGCTCACGTGTTAAACTCCAGCAGTGCACAAATGAAACATTCTGCCATAAACGGTCCTTGGTAATTCATCCCTGTAACAAGCAAGGAAACTGAAAAGTGTGTACCGGCTTTGACTGGTGCAGTGACCTTTGCGACTCAAGTAGCACTGTGATTTCAGAACTGAAGTGTAATAACGGATTACGGAGCGGTTGTGATTTCATTTTCTTATTAGAGGTCAGTTGTGATGTCACAACTAGGCTGCAATAACAGGATTTCCAGGCTTGGTTAGGGATATTGCAGGCTGCCATGCATTATATAGTGCCCTATAGCAGCCACGCCCATTCTCCTCCTCCTGCTATGCGGACCGTGCACAGTGATATGATGCCAAGACACGCCACATTCCCGGTACACAGGTGCCCCTGGCCCTGGGCACCAAGAGGCAAAGCAGGTTCAGGGCATGTCTCAGAGACGGTGGTCTGCCCATCATGAGATTTTCCTCACCGTTTTGATCATTCTCCGGCTTGAGCATGTTGTTATTCATTAATCTTCTATATTTTTAATTGTAATCATTAATTGGGTTGTCTGTGCGAAAAAAAATCATCATTTTTCAAAAAGAATTACTCGCACTTCCTATTTCAGCCGAGATCACCAAGGCATTTAGTGACCTTGGCTGAAAAATTCCCAAAATGTTCAACAACGCTGCGAAAGGGCCTTCTCTGCAATATCAAAGTGAAGAACACAAGCAATTGCAAATTACTAATGCTATAATGTTTATATGTGTGGCAATATTTTTTCTAAAGGTTTATTTCTGCAAGTGAGGAAAAGGAAACTTTGGAACCCTAAACAGGGCATTGGGTCTTTCACTGTTTCAGGTAACGTGAACTTTTTGCATAAGAAATGTAATAAACCATAGGCACCTAACTCAGATATACAGTAACCTTTTCATTCTTCCTGTGTATTTCACAGCCGCAAAGTCGTCGTCTTGTATCCTCTTCGATTAACTTTCAAACAGTTTAAACCTACACAGATGGGTTCCCAAGACCATGGCGGTATTTAAAGGTTTCCCGCTGGTAATTCCAGCAGGATACCGGGAAACAAACCCACTGTAACCGTTGCCTGATATCCCGGTAGGTGCCAGCAACAGCAGTCAGTCCCCATTCCATGGAGTCCCGTAGGACTCCATGGGGTTGATTGCTGGTATTTACGGCACTGGCACCGATCCAGCTGTTTTTTGCTGGTGGGGGCCAGATTTACCTCCAGCTCTTGGCTGGAGGTAAGTCAGTGAACCCTCCCACTGCCCCCACTAAACAAATGTGTAGTTTGCCAGTCTGGAAAGGTGCCAGGATATGGAAATATGTAATTAGCACAATCTACGGAGCAGACAGTCTTGGGGTGATATTCCAATCTCAAAGAGTATGGCCTGGACCCCTCCACGCTGAGAATGGTCTGGACCACTCCAGGCACCATTTAGGCCTTACCTCTCACACCCCGTCACCGCACATGTTATTCAATCATAAAGTCCAGGTACTCTCAGGACATTTGAAATTTGGCTCTGTTTGAAATATATGTGGGGTGGGATGCTGGGTGACAAGTGTAGCACAAAACAGGGGCATGCTACAAGCTGACTTAAGATAGTAGGGGCACAGAGAGGTGAACGTTCAAACAGATTGGTATCAGTGAGTACTGAGTAACAAACCACAAGTGTCTGGACAGGACTCCCCTGGGGCGGGGTAATAGACAAGGTAAGGGCATGTACAAGCAATGAGGACAGGTCTAAGGGCCAACATGAATATGTACATTCTCTATGAGGGAAGTCCAATATTATTATCATTGACTACAAAATTCCAGAATAATGGCATCATCTAAACTTGGTGAGATGGAGTCACCTCCCAGAAACGTCCGACAGACACGTGTTCCCAAGTTGAAGCTTGAGGGTGTGATACTGCAGACTTCATCTAGGATTAAGGTAAACCTGGGCTTCCTACAGGAAGAATGGGCTTCAGCCGCTGGTGAGTGAGGAAGCGAAACATGGGCCTCATTAGGAGGTTGGCGGTAGTACCCACCGGTAGGCGGCAGGCTACTGCTGACCCAGCAACACTGTTTCCACTGCCTGACATCCCGGTGCCACCGGGATATCATAATTGGCAGAACAGTACATCCCAGTTGCCCTGTAGACCCATAGGACTCCACAGGAATGGTGTCGGCGCTTCAGTGAAAACATTGCCGCTAGGGGCCTGAACTCCCGGAAGGACAGGCCTGCCGGGAGTACCGTTACCCTGCCAGCAGACTCGTAGTTTGACGGTCTAGAAAGGGTGCCGGTATGTTGCTTCCGGGCACCCTTATTTCTGGACCGCCAAACTTATAATAAAGCCCATGGTGTGTTGTGCGCACATGGCGAAGTGGCATTCACTCAATGGGGCAAGTGACCTTTGCCATTGTTCAGCCTGCTTGTGCGTTTTGGTGACTGCTCTGCTAGCAGCCTTGTTCTCCTCCGTGCAGTTGGCTGGCAAATTGTCCATCTTTCCTATGTGTGGGTATGAACGGAGATAGCCTTTAGCCAAAAATTCAACATGTGGTTTCCAGCCAAGACACCAATGCTTAAAATGTCCATTCCTGTAGCGGTAAACAAATGACAGACACAAGGCTAAATACTGAAATCATTAACATGCCTGCTGAGTGCGGACAGTGCCACCGTCTACAGGTGTACGACAATTCACAAAATATTATAGCGCCTAGAAAACACAACAGAGCCTTTCTATAGTTGAATAAACAGCAGTGCAAGCATACCCATTTCATAAGTACGAGTACCACTTCCTACCACCTGGCCTAAATCACACCCACCTGGCACCTTCCAGGTTGCCGCTCTTTTTCCCCACTTAGAAAGCCACGCCCACCTGGTGCCTTCCTGGTTGCCGCTCTTTTTCCCCACTTAGAAAGCCACGCCCACCTGGTGCCTTCCTGGTTGCCGCTCTTTTTCCCTACTTAAGGAGCCGTCCAGCCGCTTTTCCTTTGCAGATGGGGAGCAGGTGCAAGTGGATCTAGGTCACCTGGCCTAAGCCCTGCCCACCTTCTTAGCCATGCCTCTTCCTTGCTGCTCTTAACTCTTAGATCAAGGGCATCTCTCACCCAGGCGTCTGAAGTAAAGGGCTGACGAAGAAAAGGGCAATTGTTATTTGGACCTGATCGGACCAGGTGGACCCAGGGCCTGACCCCCTGCTCAGACAGCAGGTAAGCATGCACCAACCTTTGTTTACTCCTTCTGTCCCCACAGGCCATCCCCTTCCCCACTCCCCCTGTGATGTTTCCTTGTGCCCTCCTCCGTTCTCGCACACAGGTGTTATCTGTTTTGCTTGATTCTTCTACCCTTCTCCCCCCTCCCTAGCCTACTTCTGCAGGAGTCTGTCCGGATACATTCTGATTTCACCATCACCGCCTTGTGGCCAATTCTGGATTTGACTTTTATGGACTTCATTGATTCACGGTGCGTCACCCTTTCTCAACTCTCATGCTGGACTTCCTTTGCATTTTGTACTCATGGTGGCCCTGAATCATGCTGTTCCCATCTTCATCTTGGCTTGCAACTTTATGTGTTACTACTGACTTCTACAATTGTATTCGCTCCCCCCTCTTGCTTCTCCACTCTTTTTGACTGTTTACTCTCTGTTCTCTCCTCTCCTTTTCTCGCTTTTCCCATCTCCTCCCCTTACTTTCTTCTATGCACTTGCTCCATCAGAATTGTCCCTGAACCTAGTATGATAGCAACCTCGCCTGCCTCCTCCCCCCTTAGTTGCCCCCCCAGCACTATCTGAAATGTCGTCAGCCCTAGTATGATAGTCGCTTGTTTTGTTCCTCCCCTCCCTTTCTGCACCTCTCTCCCTCACCTTTTGTTTTTCTCCGGCTCTACCAGAAATGTCATCAGGCCTAGTACGGTAGTCACCTGTCTGTTTCCATTTCCTTCCAACTCTCCCCCTCCCTTCCTTATCTATGTCTTAGCTCTTGCACTATCTGAAATGTCGTCAGGCCGAGTACGATAGTTCATTTCACATCCTTACGGTTCATGGCCTGTAAGAATGTCATTGTATTTTGCCTTGTTCCCTCCCTTGCCTTGAAGCGCTTTGAAACACATTGTGTATAGGCGCTATATAAATAAACTATCATATCATATACACCTGGTAAAACAGCATGAGACGTGCAGGCATCGGTTCAAATCCGGCCAGAATGGCTCCGCATTTCATCCATCCAAGGTCGATAAATGGAGTATCATTAAAATAGTTCAGCAATAATAATAACAATTACTAGAGCGCTTAGAAGCAGGGGGAATTCTTAATGGGGCATACAATAAAACAACTGACAATTCTAATGACAATATTTTCATACCTGTAAATGTGGCCCCGGGGGTTGGGATGGGGACATTTGCACCCAGAGCCAGGCTGGTAGTCAAGAAATGCACAGTGGGGCCCTTGCGGGACACTTTAATACTGATGCAGCAATGTGATCTTGGGAAACTACTATGCAACTGATTGCAAGCTTGACGGTACTAACGCCAAACTCAAATACCATTACCGCATGTGGTAATTGCGGGGTGCCTGGACAGGTCGCCATGATTCCAAGTCATGCAGGCCTTATTATTTCCCATAGGACTCGATGGGGTCCAGTATTTACCATGTGTGATAATTACTGCACCCGGGAAATCACTCTTGTGTGGTACTGCGTTTGTGAAGCGGTAATTACCAACACAAAAGCAGCCTGTAATAAGAGTTTTGGAAACAAAACTCTGAATTGGTGGAGTGGTAAAACACTCAGTAATCAGTGGTCGAAGTGGGCGAGAGCGGTGCTCCTCTAATTTCTTTTCTTTCATTGTTACTGTTACTATACTTTTGATGTAAAAAATAAACCGTTCCGGAAATGGTTTACTTTTAAAATAAAAGTTTAGGAAGAAGTTTAAATTTGCACTTCAGTGCATGAACATTCCCTTAAACAGCAGTTGTGCTTGTGTGGGGGTTAGGATTGTTCGTGGGAGGTGGCGAGGTGATGGGGCTTGTGTGGAGCAGGGGAAGGCCGTCAAGAAACATAGTTCCACTACTAATTTTCGCACTCTTCGACCACTCTCTTGCATCACTCGGCCTGTTAAAGGCACCGTTATTTAATACTTACAATACACAACCCGCCCTGCCTCATCTTACAATTTGCTAGAACGCAGCCTTGTCTGCCTTAATGCCCCTAGTATCTTCCAACCTGACGGTATGTTCTGGCCCCTGCCTCACATGGCCAGCGTCCTCGCCCCTGAACCCTTCAACTGCAGTGGTTCTGGCACACACCGCCTCCCTCAGCGCGCTTCTTACAAAAGACCCCGCAATAATAGACGTGTGTGCGCAGTTTGCGTCTCACACACAAGATAATTACGGTGCTGCGCGATGCCAAGAACAGCACAAGCACTCGTGCAGAAACGGAGGCGGCGGGGGAGGCGCGCGCAGCCACGTGCCGGGACGTGCGTCTGCTTCCCATTGGAGATTGCGAGCCCAACATGGCGGCCGCTGCTGCAGAAAGGCAGGGCTGGGAGGCTCTGCCTACAGCAGGCTGCTGCTCCCCGGGGATCTGCTGGGAAGGAATTCTAGAGCCGTGTTTAACCCTTTAGTTTCCTTCTGGGCCCACGCAACGCAGAGCCCAGAGAGGTATGCACCGCAGAGAAAACGCGGCACTAGCCGGCATAATAAACGCTGAGCGGTCATGGGAGTCATAGTCCAATACATCTGGCGAGCCGCAGGTCGCTGTGCTAAGCCATGCGTTCTTCTCTCACTGGTTAACATGATTAAAGGTTTTCATGCCGGTGCCATGAGCACCTTCTGATAACTCTGGTCTAGCAGAGAAGCAATGCGTCCCTAGCACCTCCTGGCAAATGCCCGATTAAGTCTTCTTTGTTCATAGATACTGGGCACAATTTAGGGTGACCAGATTTAAAAAGTAAAAAACTGGGAGGTGCAACCAACATAAAAGTAGGACTAACTCTTGAAAGTGACCTTCAAGGCACTACACTTCAGTAGTGGGTGGAGGAGAAGGGGGTTTAAGTGTTACTGCTCAAATAAACGGTTCTGTTGGAGGAGACCAAAGCCGGCCTTGGGCGGGGGGGGCGGCCGGGTGACCACCCGGGTTGTCAAAGCCCCCCAGGGCACCATTAGCCCCCCTGCCACGTAAGGTTGGGGGAGGTTTTTAAGATCTGCCCTGAGCTGGCATAGTGAGAAAAGATGGCAAGCTTCCTTTTGTTATTAATTGCGCCCGCGGCGGTGGGGCGCATTTAATAACAATAGGGTGCTGAGCGGAGCATCAGCACCCCATTCACATGATGATTACCTCCCTGTTCCGACACGGGAGCCAGGAGGTTTTCATTGGAAAACGGCGCTCATGCATTAGCATGCATGAGCATCCTGTTCCAGTGATTAACCCCCTGCGAGGCGCAGGAGCAGGGAGGGACAAAAATCAGGTTCATAGCAAAGACTCCGTCCTAGACATAGGCATGCTGGCTTAGCATTTCTCAAGCAGCCCCAGCATGAGAATTTCCCTTATTCTCAAAGCACTGAGTAAGATGCTTAGAAATTATGCACTGAGTGTGTATTCATCTAATTTGCATTTCCCATGCCCTATGCGTGCCTAGGTTGGGCTTAGTATTGTTTGTTCATCTAATTTGCATTTCCCATGCCCTATACATGCCTGGTGTTGCATTTCCCATGCCCTATGCATGCTCAGCACTGCATTTCCCATGCCATATGCATGCCCAGCACTGCATTTCCTATCCCCTATGCATGCCTAGCATTGCATTTCCCATGCCCTATGCATGCCTAGGTCGGGCTTAGTGTTGTTTGTTCATCTAATTAGCATTTTCCATGCCCTATGCATGCCTAGTGTTGCATTTCCCATGCCCTATGCATGCATAGGTTGGGCTTAGTATTGTTTGTTCATCTAATTTGCATTTTCCATGCCCTATGCATGCCTAGGTTGGACTTAGTATTGTTTGTTCATCAAATTTGTATTTTCATTGCTCTAAACATTCCTAAAATTAGGCGTAGTAAATGCTTAAATAAGGCGTTTTGGAAGCAGTTTGCCTGCTTAGACAGTTCTTGAGAAATGCCTTTAACTTTTACTAGGGGGGCATTCAAAGAAGCCCAGGAGGCAACTGAGTGGTGGCAAAGCACGGCCCCAGTAGCCGAGGTGTAGCCAGGGTTGTCTAACAAGTGGGCCCTGAAGCTAATGTGGTTGGGCCCACAGCAGTGATATTAACACGTGTACATGCCCACACAGCACTGCCAAAGGAGCATTTACAGATTTTGGGAGGGCCTTGCCCGCTCAGGCCCTACCCGATGTACACCTTTGCAAGTAGTGCAGCGCTTCGATTATTGGCACAGGCAAGGGGATATCAGATGAAGGAAGCAGGGTCATCAATACTTCCTACACATCCCTGCCACCCTGGCGAGTGCTGGTGAGGCCTGGCACCGCCCATCCACCTCTACTTTTAAGGAAAATGGGTGCATTGGCTCCTCTTCTGCCACTGCCAGGCAAATGCTAAAGAGCAAATACGTCAGATCTCTGCGCTATGTGGGCCATTTAGTGGTCAATTCTTTCTGAATGTTGCGTGGCCCCCGAGTTTCATAGCCTGAGGTCAACACAAAGCAAAGAGAACCCTTCAAGTAAACAAAAGCGCATTCAAGTGTCTCGTTTCGTCTATTCAGACACCTACATCACATCACAACACCCCAAAACAAAGCATACCCCAATAGTCCAAAAGCAAATAACTGTCAGTCTCAATAATACAGGAAAGCCAAATGCACGTCCTATTATGCTGATTTAAAATGAAGTCCTATTATGCTGATTTAATATGAAGTCCTATTACGCTGATTTATCGAGTTCATATTTTTAAAATAACATTATTGCACTTTTTCTTCTTCAATGTCCATCATTTCAATGTAATGCCCAGGCCTCAGCAAATCCTCTCTCTACCAAAAGGCGTTTAATCCCAGGCTGACCACACACGGCACAACCTGGATGCAACATATCGAGGGGCAACGCCATCGATGAAGCAGGAGCATTTTTCAACTTCTATCTGCCAGTTAAAAGAAGACACAATAGACGACTGATGAATGCAACACGAGACCCAATGGCATCCCCTTCAAGAAAAGTCAAAAGGCATCATGACATGATGCAGCCAATTGGCTTTGAAGGTTAGCCTGATCAAATTGTGTTGCTCCCAAGGCATAGCAGGCTAGCCAAGCAGGCTTCCCCGTTTCCAGTCCTGGGGGTGGACGCCCAGGCCCCAGACAAAGCTTGCAAATGTGGCAATCCTAGTCTAAACTCCAGGGAGCATCTCCTCTGATACCAGCTCTGCACCACCCTCCCCCCCTCGCCCACACTGCATGAACACTCTGAACTGGGTTCTCCAGCCCTTTAAGATGAGTAGCAATTACCCTGGAGATGGATGGGGATGCAGATTTTATTCATACATCCAGGCCTCCAGCTAAGGTGGGTACTAGGCCTTTTTACGCATGAAAATCTTGCAAATAGGACAGCTTTATTTTCCTGGGTACATTTACACACAGGTTTAGAGCAGAGGGCAGTGCAAGGGTCAGGTTACTTGATAGAAACTAGGAGGTTTCTTTTGATTTTTATCTACATGGATGTAATTGCAGGCCACCTCTGAAACAGAATGTATTTCTCTGAAGCCTTGCAAAAAAAGAAACTGCACACTGTGATAAAAGGAATGGTTACTTTCCATTCAGCTTTAAAAGCACTGTGCATAATTTCCTAGAATTTTAGGATTGTATAATTAGATGGAAAACCAAGTTGCAATTGAGAATTCATATTTTGTAACAAATTATGCATGTTTTCCAGTGAAAGCAAACCAGTATTGCACAATTGTATTTTTCAGAGTTCTGGTGCTGTGTGCATAATCATGCGGAAGCCGATCATTTTTACACTGATAATGTAATCTACACTCTAATTATAAGTGTGTAAAATTATGACTATGCACAGTCTAGGTTACATCCATTCAACCTTGCAGTAAATGGGATACATTACTATAAATGGTCAGTGGCAGCAGAGTCTTTGCTCAAGGGTGAGTGATTGTCATAACACCAATCACAGGTGTTCTAGCCTCTCAAATCCTCAAGACTACAATTAAAACATCCAGAACCTGACTCTCCAGGACGTGCAAGCACTGTTAAAAAAAACAAAAAACAATGAAAGTTACATTTGTAATTGAAATAGAAACTCAGCAAAACCTGTCCCTGTGATAATCCAGATAGGTATTTAACTTCATGTAGTGCTTCATAAATGGTTCGTATAACATCTAGGTACTGCGATTATACACCTCAGTCGATACGCAGTTAACCAACCTCTGAAGGATGTTAGCCAATAAGATAGCTCAGCCCATTGAGCACTCATTGCTGAAATCTGTGCGTGATCTGTAGGTTGCAGGCTCGAATCCCGGCAAATCCAACTCAGCCTTTCATCCTTTCAAGGTCGATAAAGGAGTACCGACTTTGATTTGGTGATAATTGTGATAAATATGTTCTATGTACAGCGCTTGGCCAAAAGCGCTATATAAATAACCATTTGACCATTAGATTAGATGTAGAATTTAGCATGGAGTCATTGCCTCTCTGCACTGTTGTATAATAACATTGGCATCACATTCGGTAGTAATAGCTCCAGAAAATGAGGACTCATTACACATCAAATGACAATTCTGCTATCGAAACTTAAAACACACAATACAATTCATGTCTGCTTTACTATGTAATTGGCTAGGTTTTTGTGATTTCAACATTTAAATATATACAGGAGAGATCAAATGGCCAGACCTTAGATAAATAATTAAAGGTGTATTCTGTCACAATGCAGAAAGTTGCCGTACGGTAATGATTTCCATACAGTTTGTGCATGCGTCGGCTGGATGTCCCATACATTTTACTCTCTTGCAAAGGAGAAAAGTCATTTTTACTCTCTTAAAATCAGATTTACTCTCAAAGTTTAAAAATGACTTTTCTCCTTTGCAAGAGAGTAAAATGTATGGGACATCCAGCCGACGCATGCACAAAGTTTATGGAAATCATTACCGTACGGCAGCTTTCTGCATTGTGACAGAATACACCTTTAAATATTTCTCTAAGGTCTGGCCATTTGATCTCTCCTGTATATAACATACAGTACAATACTCCCACCTCAAAATCTTATCTGGAGCACTGCATCAATAATCAAAACGACTCAGGTAGTTTGGCAAAACGGGAGTCTGTTTTATTAACAAGTATATAAAATAGAGAGTACAACGAACATCAGCAGTCGTTCGATCCTCTTACTCAATGCATCTTACTAGAAACTGAGGTTATATTGCATAGAATCGTCATTATTGACGTTGACCTGTGTCACTACCTACATGGAAAACTACAAAAACCTATTGGAGGGAGTGATTGGTTCTAAGGGAAGGTCTAATCATACGTTCCATATCAGTAGAGGACCGTGAAGGAAAGTGAGAGGGTGCTTAACATCTGGTGGGGCAACTAAGCCCTACCTAAACATGGCCACTATGCACGTCACTAACTACACTACGTTCCATTGGCTACACAAACTATAGGACTCTTGATTACATGGTCCTCTACAATTGGTTGGCTTCCGCCCCCCATCAGTACTTTTCCACCTACGTTTAGCAGCATGCTGACTGAACATCCAGGTGCTAGTGGGCTCAACTAGAAACCAGCTTCCCACCAATTATTATATCAATCCATCATCACCTCAACAGTCCAGTGTCAATAAGTGCTTTGAAGTTTGGCCTTGGGCTTGTACTTTGCTCTGAGAATTTTAAGGAGTGTAGGCACAGCAGGGCCTTCGTGCGTAGCTGTGACCACCTCGATCGTTCAATTTCTTCCTTCCACGTGGCTGGACACCATGAAATCGAGCTTTTCGTGTATTTAATATTCTTTTTTAATAGTCATCTGACGTATTTTGTTTTGCTTAAGCTTCCTGAACAGGAGCCCCTTTTTCCTTCACACAATGTGCATCCAATGTCAGCCACGTCCTGTTTGATGAGACTTTTGGCTTCCTGGCTCATCCTATCTCCGCCTGCTGAGATTCATTCGTGCAATTAAAACTTGCTTTTAACTGTAACACACTGAAGTGAGGCCTTTTTATTTATGTTCAGCACTGCTTTATAATGTACACTGGAAACATCCAGCTTTTATTTGTCCATATGTATCTATAGAGGTATTTATATATATATATATATATATATATATATTTATTTTGGTGCTTGCTGCGGTCTATATATTATGAGCTTAGAGCTAGCTTCACGATTATTTTGCTGCTTGCGTTACAATTGCATCTGTATATGTGTAAAATGATTTGATATCGTTATCTCTTTCTGCGGCATAAGCTTCTTCATCCTGAGCCCAAGATGTCAATTATCCTTGTTGCTTTCTTGATGCCTTATAGAATATCTGCATTCTCTGATCTCTGCATCTCTTCTGTGTGCGTCATCTCTTTCCGCGTGACGTCACTATTCATTCTTGCCTTTTAACTGCTCTGCTTCTTCGGGAATCTCATTCAGATGGTCATCATTTTGTCTTGCGAGCAGGTACGGTTTTCTCAATGGGTAGCTTGCCTCCCAGATTCTCTTAGGTACTGGGACTCCTTTGGGTACTGCACAGAGTCCACGCTCTGCTCTTTGCTGATTCAATTGTTCTGCATATGTCACATACTTTGGTTCCCATTCTATAGGTAATCTGGGTGGGACAGTTCGAGGGGGGGGTACTTGGCTCCTCCTCTACAACTCAAACCACGGCCATCCATTTATTAGGATGCTGATGCGAACTCAGTCTTTGGACTCGGTGCCACTTGCACAGTTTTCAAAATCTTTTCGAAGACACTTATTGCTCTAAAACTGCTCGCCCCTAGCTTCGTGCATCATCTTGTGACCAGTTAAATCAATGTCCTCTTCCTTGCACATAAGGGCTAACTAAATCGTTATGCGTGTCCCCCACTGAAGAGCCACTTGAGCTACCGGCCAAGTCAAAAGCAACTATGACCTTCTAGCCACCGCTTTTGCTTTAATCGATGCAATGCCTAATTCAAATCGCCACACTTTATATTGGCAACGCTATCAATATTTAGTTGCTTGTTAACTTGCCAATTTTTAGGAAAATATGGCAGCCAGAGCACTTCAATCCCCTGTTGCAAATATAATAACTGTGGCGGTTTTAAAATTGTCTGCCTCCAACGCTGGCTGAATCACAGGAACCCTTCCCCCACCGCAATATATCTTGTCATTTTGAGGGGGCACTTGTGCGTGTATTAACTTGTAGTTTCAACCTTCACGTGCTCAGGGAATTACCCAATTTGTTTGTTTACTTGTGTTTGTTAGGTCTTTTTGACCGAATTATAGGTGTGCGTGGTTGCCTTCTTCCCTTTTGACCTACTTACCTGGACATGAGGAGCATGGGTTGCGGGGCGGTCCTTCACTCCTCATGTTCAGGCATCTGTGGTCTCAGGGGTTGCGGGGCCATCCTTAACAATGGAGACAGGGGACAAAAATTGCTCACGCCCCCGTTTTCAATGAATGGTCAAAACGGAGGCCTGAGCAGTTTTACTCCGGGCAGTCTGCCCGCGAACAAAATGTTTGCGGGCAGATCAGATACATCCCTGCTTAGCCCACCCAGATTTACATTCAGCCATAATCCCTCAAAACAAAACCTCTTTACCTGCTCAATCTTTACCCCCTCCCAGAATCAGCGCGATCATGCCGCAAGCTCGCCACATAACCATGATTTTCGTTTTTCTATAATAATCTTCAATTCATTCTCACTACTCTATTCCCGAATACGTTTGCCTCTTCCTGGATACATCTGCCTCTTTCTGGATACCTCCTCTGCCACTTCCTGCACTGGGATAAATGCGCTTCTTTCTCTATACATCAGCTTCTTCCTGTATATATCTGCTTCTTTCTGGATGAGTCTCCTCCTTCCTCGATACATTTTCTTGTTCCTGGATATGTCTACTACTTTCTAGATACACCAGCTTCCTCCTGAATATGTCTGCTTCTTTCTGGATATGTCAGCTTCTTATGTCAGCTTCTTTCTGTATATGTCAGCTTCCTCCTGGATATACCAGCTTCTTCCTACATATGTTTAAATATTGGTAAGGCAGGCGCTCTGTTGCCAGTCATTAGCTTCTCCTCCAAACGCACGTTTTCATGATTCCATCAATCTTCAGGGAGGCCGAGTTTCTTTGTTTTTTCAGGCTTGTCTTCATTTCTTTATCAGGTGTGGCAGGTTAATTGACTCTAAGGGTTCTGGTACTTGTATTTTTTGCACTTGATTTATTTTGCAGGTGACTGGAAACAACTCACTCCATAGCACAAATATACCCCTTGATGGGGGGAGGGGGAAAGCCATGGTTATGGCTCTCCATTGTAAGGCATGAGGACCCTGCTGCTGCTGCCTTTGAGCCTGGGGACTCCTGGAACAATGTTTAAATATTGAAACTCAGCCTCCCTGAAGATTGATGAAGTCATGAAAACGTGTGTTAGGAGGAGAAGCTAAAGACTGGTAACAGAGCGCCTGCCTTTACATCTTTAAACATTCTTCCTACATATGTCTGCGTCTTCCTGCATAAGTCAGCTTCTTCCTGGATATGTCTGCTTCTTTCTGTATACGGCAGCTTCCTCCTAGATGCAGCAGCTTCCGCCTAGATCCGGCAGCTTCCTCCTAGTTATGTCTGCGTCTTCCTGGATACGTCAGCTTCTTCCGGGATATGTCAGCTCTTCCTGGATATGTCTGCTACGTTCCTGTAGGTCTGCTTTTTTCTGCATGTGTCTCCTCCTTCCTGGATACATTGGCTTGTTCCTGGATATGTCAGCTTCCTCCTGAATACATCTGCTTCCTCCTGTGGATATGTCTGCTTCCTTTCTGGATAAGTTTGCTTCTTCCTGGAAATGTCTGCTTCCTTTCTACAAACGTCTGCTTCTTCCTGGATACATCAGATTCTTCCTGGATAGGTCTGCTTCTTCCTGCACACGTCTCCACCTTGCTGGAATGTCCCGATCCTGGAAACGCCTCTTTCTTCCTTGATACATTTGTTTCTTTGTGGATATGTCTTTTTGTCATATGCATTTCTGTTCTGCATCAGAAGTCAGATTCTCGCGCTTGGAACCTGCATCACCTATCATTATGTTGAATCCTACATCAAATGGGCTGCAGTCGTCACTGTATGATGAAAGACTACTTAATGGATTACAACTGGATCATAAACAAAGTTGTGTTACATAACTGGCAATTGAGTTGCAGCAGGAATGTCGGGAAAGATAACATTCAACATATGTATGTAGGACTTGGCTACTCTATCTTCCCACATCATCGCCCCACTCGGTATGCCCTTTAGAGCAGGGACAGTTAAGAGTGATTTTAATGAGTTGTTCTAGCATGTCTTGAAGGGCTGTACTGGATGTTATCGGCCTTCTCCAAGGTTAAGTGGAAAGGTGAGGTTGCATAACAAGTGAGATTGGATGATATCTACCAATACAGCCAAGCCAAGCCTGACTCAAACACCATAATATTGACATGATTACCATTGGCAAAAGAATTGCTAAACACTGAAATAAAAATAAATGAGCAGGATTTGGATATTGAGCTGGAGGCCAGCTACAAGTAACGCAGGCAGGCTCGCGCAGACACCGTTAACAGGCATAATCCAATGTTCATATTTATGCAGGGAAAGGGAAGGCTCATGCGACCACACACACCTGTATGGCAGTTAGGAGGGGACGGCAAGGAGCAGGGCACTGCGGGAAGCATGGAGCAGGGCATTGCAGGGAGCACAGAGCCAGAGCGAGCAGGCAATCCGGTGATGCATGGTCCTCCCTCAGCACGCTTGAGGATCGCGCAGGAAGTGGCGCATCAATGCTGCAGATCTTCTCCACTCACACAATGCTCCGGTTCCAGCCTGAATCGACGGGCAGAAGAACGCACAGATCTGTTGCAAAGGGGGTAAGGGAATGTTGGCTGTAAGGCAGTATTGAGCCTTATATCAGCCGTTAGGGTCATCTCCGTCTGGCCCCAATGTTTACAATGGCCCTTCCGACATTCCATGTCATATTTAATGATGGTAGACAAACATCAAGCTTTGTAATAGTGGTTAAGGCCCTCTAGCGACCCATCGTTTACAATGGCCCATCAACATTCTAATGTCATAATTAAGTTTGGAGACGTGGTCCGAGGGCTGTTCCAGGTATTATGGGAACTGGAGTCGGAGTTAAAGGCCCGGATAGATGGGCTGCGTGAACTCTACTAGGTCCCATTTCTCTTGATGGTCCATAAAACCTGGCCACGGTCACCTGAAGACTCAGATTAGGAAGCAGCAGTGCTTTAATAGGGCCAGTCATTGCCGGCTCTCAGGGCCGGCACTTCTAATTGTTGTCACTATTGCGGGCCAGGACTTCTCCAAACTGAAGGAGAGTACCAGTTATCGAGTATATGGCGCAGGATGAAAGCGATAACTCGGCACCATTTACTGTGAGAAGCTGAGCCACTTCACCTCTCGCTCCCAGTCACACCCTCTGTGCCCAATCCCGTACCGATAGCCTTCATCCCCACCGGGAGACAGCCGAAGCCCCACGTCTGTCTTCTTAACGTCATTGGCTGCCAGATCTTGCGAGAGTAGTGCCAGGCCGTTACAGGACGCCCGCTCACACCATCAAACAGGAGGCCCCATGCCAGACCTCCTGCCATGCCCCTTTGTCCTTCTCACCTCCGACTGCTTTACTCTGCTCCCCCACAGATAATACATGCCATAAAAGCACAGTTACAAACTTAAAGGAAGTCTAGCAGACTCAATTTCACAGAGCTTACACGCGTAGCCTGAGGCACACTCTTTTCAAACATGCGCACCGTTTTGTTAATGGGCACTGGACACATTAAATAAATACAATGAATACATTTGTGCTCTCACTGCTTCAGTTAGATTGGCTCCATTTCGATCAGGGGATTTGAGGGCGCCATTTGATACCTCGCAGTGCTTAATTTGTAAGAAAGTAAGTGCCAGGGCCCACATATTTACTTGCACGTCACTGACACATCGGGGTGGGCCGCTACGAGCCCACTGGCACCACCCATGCCTGCTCCATACAGTATCAACATAATTGGTGTTAAGGCTGCAAATACCACTAGTTCATTGCGGGTGATGGATGCACTGTGTGATTACAGATACCAATCGACATAACATATTGTGTCTTGAAATCATATAAATATTTAAGTGTTAATTTCTAACACATTTTTAATATTTTGCTCTGATCCCATCAGTGGCAAGTGGAACATGTTAACAATCTATCAATAGTAAATAACAGCCAACATGCTTTCCTCAGTAACACTCATTACTGCTTCAGGTAATTCCCCAGGGCCCTTAGTTACACAAAAGTAAACAAAGAAGATGGCCGCCATGGAACCGGGATAAGGGGCTACCTGTAGTCCCTTCTCCCTTTTCATGGCAACTCTTTCGAAAATATGATGGGATTTGAAAGGCTTTGTCAGGCTGGTAAGGACTCGGCCAGAGCCAATGAGATCACTTATCACAATCTCATTGTCCCTCGCCGAGTGCTAATTATCTTTTGTGTTTTTTTCTGTTTTGTTTCTGTGTCAGTGCTCACTAGCCAAAGCTTTAGTAAAGAATTGTAATCAGGAGTGAGTATGCCACAGGTGACCAGTCCACTAAGTGCTCTCCAATGCTGGGCAGCATCAGCTCTTCTAAGAAAGTCGTCATGGCAACCCTTGGTGGTATTGCCAGGCTGCATTGAATCCTGCATGTCGTATGTATTGCCATGCTGCATGCATGATCATCATGTCCCATACCGCCTCTAGCATGCTGCATTCTATAAAATCCAACATTAGTTCTGCGCAGCCTCACTACATCATCAGATGCTCTTGTGGGGCTGCCCCTCCCAAAAGAATACTAGGGAAAGTAGCGGCTAAAGGTTAAATACTGGATAGGATTCCGATAAATTATACAGGAGAGTTTGACACTACCACTGTCCTACCCAATTAATATTTGGGATCATTTGTTTGAAAGTGTGCATTTCGAAGTGCATTTGAGCCACAGCCCCACTGAACTGGGTGGGGCTCTAACGATGGAGTAGACTTGAGGTATGCATGTTTAGAATTGCTACATATCACAGCCAGCACACTGCAGTGACCCATCAGTATAATACGTCCAATGTTGGTTCATAAACATTCAACTCCAAATATCGGAACAAAACGTCAGAACTTTCCCCCCGGACTTGTAGTGCACACATTGGCCCCGATGTGCACAAACGCACGTCACAAACTAGAGTCGATGGCAAAAGTTAATATTAATAATCAGCAGTTACCACTTCCTTCATGTAATACCCTTCAACGGGTGTTGTCAGTTTCTACAATGTCTCAAAATAGGTGCATTTCCAATGTCCACAGCCCTTCATGTGCCCAATTTGTGCGAGTGCATGGGCAATTCATATGCGACTTACCTTGATGGCCGGTGCATAGGCCCTTTGTTTCATGACTTATCTGGCCGTTGCTGCTTTATTTTATATTCCTGGCGCATAGGTCACTGGACTGTACCATTCATCTGAAGGGTGGGCACTGAATCTCCCTTACCACTTAGGACATTCTATAGACTCTGACCTTAATCCAAACCCACCTTACCAGGACATTACAATCCCCTCTATGTGGCTCATCCAACCCCAGAATCACAGCGAATGATACCGACCCTATATTGTTTGGATTTGAATATTAATTTGAGTCTAGCTCATTTTCCCTCCTATACCCATGTGTACGTCTATACACGTCCAACAGTTCTGCCAGCTTGTTTGGCAAACCCAGTTCTTGCCCCGACACGGGGACTGTTTTGTACAAACCAATCTGAAAAGCCTCCCCGCCACTAGCGCCCGCTTGAGTACATCTCAAGTCCATCACGCAAGCACACATCATCTACAGCTAGTACCTGGCGTCAGCTGTTCTAGACATGACCTTCACAGTAAACCTAGCCGTGGAGTACAGACATTTGCTTTCATGCTGATTTATGACTAATGCCCATTAAAAACCATGCACCCATACTACCACAATCACCATCCCGTCCCCTCATCCCAACTGCATTTCCTCCCACCTAATTCTCGTATCTAATGTCTAACCATCCTTTCCTTTCGCCTCAACACCCAACCCCATTCTTTCTTATACACAGACCAAGGTCTGGCAACACTCGGATGGGGGTCACAACACGCCACCTCTTGGACATGATCAGGCTTGGGTGCAGTTTAAACGCTGGATGGCATAATATTATCAATGTGACCTGTACTGACCCAATGATGCCGCTAGAGGCATCATTGCTTTGCAAATTGCAATGTTTCTTCCCACCGTCAAGTGTACATATCTGGTGCTGTGCAAACAGGTGACATGCAGTGGTGGGGCGGGGAGAGAAAGAATGAGGCAGATAACAGAGAGGGTCACATAGAGGGAGAGGTGAAGGGTGGGACAAAAAGAGTGATGTGCACATAGAAAGCGAGTCGAACGGAGAACTACAAAAGAGAGAGGGGCACAGAGTGAGATTAATAGAAGTGGGGTGGGTAGAGCGGTCAGGCCAAGCACAAGACACATGCATGGAACTGCTGAGGGACCCCGCTGAGTTAAACGGAGACAGGGGAGTACCTGCAGTTCATCTATTCCATTTCAAATACTGGGATGCTGGATATCTGTGTGCATCCTAGGTTACAGGATACCCTGTCTAGGGGAGGTTACCCAGGATGGAAGGTCTACAAGAACACCCAAGGGGATTCTCTGTCCTAGGTTACAGGATACCCTGTCTAGGGGAGATACCCAAGATGAAGGTCTACAAGAACACCCAAGGGGATTCTCCATCATAGGTTATAGGATACCCTGTCTAGGGGAGGTTACCCAAGATGAAAGGTCTACAAAAACAGCCAAGGGGATTCTCGTGGGTGAATGCAGGAGTGCAAATGGGGGGCGGGGGAAGCAACACCAGCTATCTGTGTGCATTCTAGGTTACAGGATACCCTGTCTAGGGGAGATACCCAAGACGGAAGGTCTACAAGAACACCCAAGGGGATTCTCCATCCTAGATTACAGGATACCCTGTCTAGGGTTACCCAAGATGAAAGGTCTACAAAAACAGCCAAGGGGATTCTCGTGGGTGAATGTAGGAGTGCAAATGGGGGGCGGGGGAAGCAACACCAGCTATCTGTGTGCATTCTAGGTTACAGGATACCCTGTCTAGGGGAGATACCCAATACCTGAGGTCTACAAGAACACCTAAGGGGATTCTCGTTGGTGAATGTTGGGGTGCAAATGGGTGAGGGGCAAAAAAAACACCAGCAGGCCCCACTTGCACTCATGGTCTCTGCATTTCCCATTTAACATTTGTAAAATGGGTACCTATTTTGGAATCTCTCCACTGTTTTCCTTTAATATGTAGGTGTCCATCTCTGGGTCTACCTCTGTATGTTCATCATTCTTTGAAGACGGCGGGGCTCTTGGGCTTCCTCGTGCTGTGAAGTTCTCCACATTTGTCTGCAGCACAATCCCTGGGTGAAGGGGCAGGGGGAAGGCTGGAGATGGCCCTACTCCTCAGGACCTCCGCCGGTGCCATGGGCAGGCCCCCACTGTGCCCCCTGGACCCAGACCACCCCCTATAATACTCTCTGTAGAGAAGGGGGCCCTGGATAGAGCAGACGCAGGGTGAGCAACGCTGGGCAGAGGGTCCGAGGGGCTACGGGTAGAGGGTGTAGGTGCGGGCGCCGGACCCTGGCAGGGATGCGGCTGGAAGCTGAAGACGGCCGGGTAGGGCTGCAGCTGGAGGTCGTATCCGCAGGGCCCACCGGTGCCATGGCCGTAGGTGGTGGCAGGGGGCAGGAAGTGGTGCAGGTCAGTCAGGGTGCATGACGCTGCTTCGGTGACCATCACCTGTGTCTCGCACGGAAGGAAGGCGCCATGGAGGAAACTCATGGCGCCTTCCTCCTGTGTCAGTGCTTCGATGATGTGTATTTACTTGTGAAGCCTGCAGCAGGCAATAAGCTTCCAGCTTATTGCCTGCTGCAGCTTTCCCGGCTTGCTATTTTCTATGCTTGGCCATCATCCTTCAAAGCAGAGGGATGATTACCAATCATTGAAAGAGGACTTAAACTTCGAGTAAGCATTCAAGTAAGTATTCGGCCGAAGCTGAATAGCTGATTTTCAACTGAAATTTGGACAAATAGTTACTCGAAGCCGAAGTTCGGTTCACCCCTATTTAAGCCCTTATTACACCAGTAGCGGGTTTACAGCTCCAACTAAGTCATTAACTCTCAGAAGACTGCTTTGATAACACAATGGCAGGCACTGAGTGCAAAGTTTGATGGTAAGGCTTGAGTAAAGCAAACTGAAAGAGTTACCATGAGGAGATGTTTTGGGCTAGGTGGGGCAGGAACTGAGTAGGAATGGTTATAGGAATTAGAGTGGCTATGGGTAGTCCATGCGTGGGAAAATAACCAAAACAGCACCTACAAGCGTCGTGTCCATCCTCATATGCCATTTCTCCCCATCTGTACTCGAACACAATAGTTTTGGCTTATAGGTGGTGCTCAAACTAAAAAGGCAGTGTTTTTCTTCGGTTTGTGTTTGCTGTCTCTTCATAAAAGAGCTAAATACCAGAGGAACGACAGACCAGAAGAGCAACTCAAAGGGTAGAGAGGCCAATGGAGCATGCAAAGGACCAGAGGGACGACGGACTAGAGGAGAATGACTCGCAGGTGACAAATCGATGTAGCGTCTCACAGGAGTGGGCTTCCCACATGAATCCGGGTCATGAGGGACACCCTACTCTACTTCTGGGCTTTGTTTTTACTTTTGATTTAGTTCAGTCCATTTTATTCAATTGAGGGGACTGCCGCTAGAATGTCACAGCGCTATGGAGTTCAGATGTAATGCCAATCACTATATCTTTATTCAATGTTTGTATTTGTGCGTTTCAGTGTAAATGATGATTCACAGATAACATTAGTACACATGCTCTAAAGTGTTGTGTGTCAAATAGTATCCTGTTTAATGTGCAGCTGGATCAAAGATTTCGATTTGCTAATATATTGGTAGCATATTTTTGTAGGAGATTAATCTAGTACCATTTCATTATTATAGGCATTTCCTAGTCAAACCCCAATGCAACAAGAGCCAATGAAGATTGCAATTCAAAGGCCACGGACCCCAAAAGTGGTGTGGGACTGTTTAGGGCAACACTCTCCAGTATGTGTGGAACCATGTATGTTCATTAGCGCTTCTGTCCACCGTGATGACCATAAGCCTCTATCCTAGCCAAGTCTCTTGATTTCATCTTTCAGGGTATTTCCAAGAGTCAAGCAGTTCAAAGCAGCCTGATGTACCAACACAAGAAGTCCAGACTACAGAAACCAGCATGCACTAGTCTCCTCAGAAACCTGGGATGGATTGTGGATCTGAAATAGCAGCACAACGGAAAGAACAAAATGGTACTACAAGTCCCACAGTGCACCTGGGCCGAATGGGCAAATCCCAGTCCGCAACAGGAGTAATGTACTGGTTGTCCTAATGGGAATAGACTAGGCTTCCCCATTCAGGAGCAAAATGAGAAAGTCAACACTCACCACAGGGTCCCCGAATCACTACAACGGAACAGTGGAGCAGCAGCGGTGGAATTGGAGCCAGTGGGGAAATGTACAGTAGTGGGGAACATTAGGGAACACTCCCAAAACCACGTTTGGACAGTACTTGATCTAAAATGGAAAGGGAGAACAAACTATGCCGGAGACCATATGGCAAGCTGGAAGGAAGTGTAGACTGAAAAGGGGCGGGCTAAGTGGAGACATTCTAGCCCACATGGGGAGGAGTAGGGAAGAGTTGGGCTTAGTTTAGCTAGAGATTGGCCCGGGGAAGCAGCTGGCTTGGGTAGCCAATGAGAGCAGAGAGGGAACCACAGCAAAGTCAATCTGCAATGAAAGGGTTTGGGTCCGGTCAGAAAAGGAGAAAGGAGGACCAGAGAGGAGTGAAACAGCTGAAATAGGACTTGGAAGAGATTTTTGGTTTGGTTGGAAAGAGCGAAGGTAAGGTGCTGGGAATGAGAGAATGGCACCATTTGTGGCTGTTTGTATGTATGTGGATAAATGTGTGAGAGAGAAGCAAGAACAGGAGTGTTGGATGTGGTAGAGGTGGGAAAGGAGGAAGAGGGGGTGAATAAGGTTAGTGAGCCAGGCTCTACATCCCTGGGTGTGGGTTCAGAGAGGAGGACACTACATGCCTAGGTTTGGTTTGGATAGTGAGTGGGACACTATGTTCCTGGAAGGAGAGCAGGGCACCGTATCCCTAGACGAGGTTGTAGTGGAGGCGAGAGAATAGTAGGGATAGGATCACAGGACTATGAGGGAGGTGGAGAGTACAGACAGGAGAAGAGAGAGAGACGCGATAAAATCAGGAGACAGAGTGTAAAATGGTGGAGCAGGAGATGGAGATAGTTAGGAGGGGAGAGAACAGCAGGAATAGCCATAGTGACAGGACAGTGAGGTTAAAAGTTGAAAGTCTGTAATCCAGATGAAAGGCACCTCATGGCTGGGCGAAGGAGGTGGCAGCCCCTCTTAAGGTTCGGTGACAGGCCGCAGGGACCCCTCCTAAACTCTGAACCCCACGTGTTTCCTTTTCTAAGAATAAAAGTGGAAAACGTATCTACAGTACCACATGACAAATGGAAAACCTTATCACAATGCTTAGGAGGTGTTTCACAAAATCATAGCCATTTATTTTAATTTTTTTATTTGTTTATCGGCGAAATTATTGCAGCCTCATTACACAGGTTACACACTCAATAATCAGGTTATAATTCAGCAGCTACTCTTTGGCAATATATTCAGCATCGAGCAACTCAACCAATATACATAAACATAAACCTTTCCAACATATAACCAAGGCTTGCATGCTTCACAAAATAATTGCCATAGGGTGGATCAGTACATTAAATCCATTCCACTCAAGAAGGTGGAAGTAGAAGGTTCCCCCTTTTCCCTGTTCTGTGTGTCTGTCATGTAGGGTGGCCATCTTGGAAGCAGGTCTGCTGTGCTGCGCCTCATCCATGCTCACATCTTTGTGAGGTTACGGAAGCAAGTCTGCTGTGCTGCGCCTCATTCTTGCGAGGTTACGGAAGCAAGTCTGCTGTGCAACGCCTCATCCTTCCTCACATCTTTGTGAGGTTATGGAAGCAAGTATTTGTATTTGTGTTTGTTTTTATTTATTTATAAAGCGCACCAGGCCCAAGGGCATACGGGCGCATAGCATGGTTACAGACATAATAGGGGCACATCGCTAAGGTGCCCGGTAAAGTACACATTACATACAAAAGAGTACACACAATACAATAAATAGGTAATTTAGGCTAACAAACAGATACTATACATAATATCGACAGTAAGGAGAATCATCTAGCAGGGTGTCACTGGTGTAGGGAGTCTGAGTCAGCGGTTGGAGCAGGGAATCAAGGCTGATCTTGGGAAGATAAGCATGCTTTGGCTTTGCTCTTGAAGGCCAAGAAGTATGGTTCTGCTCCGAGTGGGTTGGGTAATGTGTTCCATAGTTTTGCAGCAAGGACTGGGAAGCTGCTCCTGCCTGATTTCTGGAGGTTTAAGCGGGGGATGGAGAGACAGTTCACTTGAGCACTCCTAAGTGGTCTTGAGGAGGTGTGTAGAGAGAATCTACTGGCCAGATAGCTAGATGCTTGATTCGGGATGCTTTTGTGGGGTAGTGCTAACGCTTTGAGTGAGCTGTGTGCTGTACTACGCCTCATCCTTGGTCACATCTTTGTGAGGTTATGGAAGCAAGTCTGCTGTGCTACACCTCATCCTTGCTCACATCTTTGTGAGGTGAACAATCCTTTGGCAGTACCCAAGATACAGATATGGAGGCTTTTTAGAGGGGCTTTTTCATGGAGTTAAAATCCATAACAAGTATGAAACCAGACAATGGCAACTCTGGCATGCTGCCATCTTTCTAAATCTTCTTTTCTAGAGACTAGAAATGTTGGTAGTATGTGTGCATGTATGTATCGAAGACCTAGATGGGAAGCAATGGAGGACTGTGCATAGGAGGGGCACCCAGGGGTTACACGTAAGGGTGCAGGGGTAGCTCTCTCGCTATCCTTTCACATATCGCTCATAAGTCATTTGATCTTTCCCTTACTTTCCAGCACTGTGTGGTTGCCGTTACACACTCCTTTGGAACCTCTGTATGAACAGCAGTTCTAGTTCAATATGGTTCCATATTTTTACTAAACAATTTGGTAACTAGAGCTCGGCGAGCCAGGGAATTTATGGGTAGGGCGCAGCCTGGGGTCTGGCCAGGCTCTTAGGGCCAAGCACGAGCCAATCCTGGGAAATGGCCATGCAAAACAGGGATGGGGCCTGTGGTTGGGGAGCAAGAAAAGAGGTTGGGGAGGCATCAAAAGGGGTTGGGGAGGCAACAAAAAGGGCTAAAGGGACAAGAAAAAAAGGGGTAAAATGGACTGGGGACAACAAAGGGGGATAAACTGACTTGGGGAAACAAAAGGGTCTAAAGAGGCTGGGGATGCAGAAAAGGGGCAGAACGGGCCTGGGGCAGATAAAGGAGTTAAGGGGCAACAAAAGGGACTAAAAGGGATTGGGAGGGGACAAGAAAAGCGCAAAAACGGTTCTGGGCAGCTAAATCTGATTCGTGGGTCAAGGAAAGGATGGCGGCTAAGGGCTGGGATCTGCCCCTGTCTGGGCCTTATTCCAGTGATGGCCTAACGAGTGCTTGCAATATCATCTTGTTGCTTTTTCCATCTTGCGAGGTAAGCCTTGTGTATAATAAGCAGTGGGCAAAGTAGAGAGCTGCTCCTTTCCAACATGGCTGCCCTGGGCCCTCTCCTTTGATGCCTGACTTTGTTGGACCTACATCCCGCCTCTGCTGCATGCAGATTGGACGGGATGCCTGATGACACCATCCATTCTAAGTGAGCCGGCATGGCAAGCCGGCTCACAGCAGAGGGTCGCAGCTAAGGGCTAAGATATTCCCCTGTCTGGGCCTTTCTGGGGCTTACAGCGCTACGCTATGCCCCCTCTTCCTGCCGGCTGCCACTCCTGCTCGCATCGTTGGTAAGGAAGGCCGAGCCCTCTTCCTGCAGGCTTTATTCCCTCTTGACTATTTCCTTTGGCTCATCTCTGATCGCTCCGTATCCTGAACTTGCTCTTTTTCATCTTACTAACTTTCTCTGAACATTGCTCATCTCTTTCGTCTCTTGCTTGTCACGCTGTTACACCAGACTATAATGTTGATCTTGCCACATTTGCGTGCAATTTATTGGCATGGGGTGTGACTTTACCACCATGCACACTTCTCCCTTGTCTCATCTATCCTCATGTATATGTTGCATTTTTTCTGTGTTTGCTGCTTCCCTTCCTTCATGACCTCACGTATAACGGATTTTGACTTGACAGCCCTTCGCTGTTTTGCAACCTATACCATATGCTTATACCTACTTGCCTTATAAGCTTATGCCCGTCTGAAGCAGCCCCCCATAACATACGGCGAGGCTTGCCAAAGCATGCTCCTACCACAATTTCTTGTACTGTGTAATTTGTTCTTAGCACTCTCTGTAACTAGCGCCCCGATGTATCTGGGTTTGTCGCGTTGTAACGGCTTATATATTTTACCCTACTGCAACGAAACCAGTAACTTTGATGTAGCCTCTTGTTCAATGAGGCGAGGCTTTCCAGACTATGTACCTACCTGATGACCCTGCATAGCTGTGATAGCCCCCTGTTGTAATTGATTTGTGTGTCCTTACCCTTTAACTGCGCAAGCATGCATCTGTATGCCTAATGTAGCCCCCGTACCATGCGGCGTGGCGTTCCTAGACTATGCATTTACCCTTACTCTGACATTCATGTATCTGTATGCCTAATGTAGCCCCCCGTACCATGGGGTGCGGCTTTCCTAGACTATGCATTTACCGTACTTTGACATTCATGTATCTGTATGCCTAATGTAGCCCCCTGTTCCATGCAGCGAGGCTTGCCAAAGCATGCTCCTACCACCGTCCATTATGTTGTAACTGACACGATTTCTAGCACTGTATGATTTGTTCTAAGCACTTACTGTAACTAGAGCCCTGAGGCGTCTGGGTTTGGCACACTGCAATTAAAATAAAATGGGTTTGGGGCAGCTAAAAGTGTTAAGGGGCAACAAACGGGGCTTGGGTCAACAGAAGGGGCTAAATGGGTCTGGGCAGCTAAAGGGGCTAAATGGGGCTCTGGTTAACGAAAGAGGCAAAACGGGTCTGGGGCAGGTTAAGTGGCAACAAAAGGGGCTCAATCAGACGAACAAGTTACTTTCTTACCTGGTAACGTTCTTTCGATGGGATGGTCCGACGACGTATTCCATATCTATGACATGTAATCACCACAGCTGTGCTGCTTCGGAAACTTTTTTCGGCGTCTGCGTCCTGCGTCGATGACGTCGATGCGCGTTCGTCGAGGACCTCGTCCAACGTCATTCGCTGTGATAAGTAGGACGCACGACGCCCGTAGCCTCAGTTGTAGTTTTTTCCCCCAGAACGTGCGACATAAGTCAACTGCAAGTCAGACACAAAGCCTTGCGGAACGTAAGCTGCAATCGCAAAAGAAATTCTGCAGCGGGGAAGGCAGGGCGGGAGCGATATGGAATACGTCGTCGGACCATCCCATCGAAAGAACGTTACCAGGTAAGAAAGTAACTTGTTCTTCGAGGGGATTGGGTCCTCCGACGTATTCCATATCTATGACAGACTCCCAAAGCAGTACCAGAGCAAGGAGGAGGGAAAGAATTTAGAATCAAAATTTAGAATAGCCAATCAAATAGCAGAACAAAGGACCGCCTTGCCAAAGGCCAGATCCTGCCCTCGGATGGAATCGAGGGAATAGTGACGTACAAATGTATGTACTGAAGCCCAGGTGGCTGCATCACAGATGTTGCGAATAGGAACACCCCTCTGCAGGGCAGTAGATGCAGCCACACCCCTGGTAGAATGGGCCCGCAAGCCAGCCGGTGGGTCCTTACCCGCCAAGCGGTAACACTCCGAGATGGCTAAAATAATCCAGCGAGACAAAGTCTGTTTCGTCACAGCTTGCCCCAAACGCTTCCCAGCGTAACCAATAAAGAGTTGATCGTCCACTCTGACCCGGGACATGCGTGAAACATAAAAGCTTAAAGCTCTCCTAGGATCAAGCCTATGGAGCCTCTCCTCTTCCTTACCAGGATGCGGAGGAGGATAGAATGCCGGAAGAACAACCTTCTGGGCCAAATGAAATTCCGTCACTACCTTCGGAAGAAAAGAAGGACGAACAATAAGGACAACCCTGTCCTTGTGAAATACAGTGAAGGGAGGCTTAACTGAAAGTGCCTGTAACTCACTCACTCTGCGAGCGGAAGTAACCGCAACCAAAAACACAGTTTTCAGAGTTAACAGCCTCAAAGGGCAAGAATGTAAAGGCTCAAACGGAGCACACATAAGAAACCTAAGAACAAGGTTTAAATCCCAACTGGGCACCAGGAAAGGTGACGGAGGGAACACATTAGTGAGCCCTTTCAGAAACTGTGAAATTAAAGGGATTTTAAAGTAAGAACACTCTTCAGACGAGCGCTTAAAGATGGACAGCGCCGCCAGGTAACCTTTAATGGTACCTACTTGCAAGCCCCTGTGGGCCAAAGAAAGTAAAAAGGACAGAACCATGGGGATGTCACATGCAAAAGGATCCACATTCTGAACTCTGCACCAGTCGCAGAACTTACGGCAACGGTACAGAGACTTTGTTGCTGGCCTTCGGGCCGAAAGCAACACCTCCATCACGTCTTCAGGGAGGTCCCAATCCTTATACCTCAACCTCTCAGAAGCCAAGCGTGAAGGTTGAGGGATCTGACCTCTGGATGGAGAACCTGACCCCCCTCCCGTGAGAGCAGATCGTCTCGGTAGGGAAGACGACGTGGAGGGCAGATGGACAAGTCGAGAAGGTCCGGGTACCACGTCCTCCGAGCCCACGCCGGAGCAATGAGGATCATCCGGGAACCGAACTTCCGCAACCTCCGCAGCACTTGCGGGATGACGGGGACTGGAGGAAACGCATACAGCAGCGGGAATGACCACTCCACCACAAACGCGTCTCCTAAGGCTCCTTTTGGAGGAAATTCCCGCGAGCAAAACCTTTCGCACTTCCGGTTGACACTGGAGGCGAAGAGATCCACTTGAGGGGTCCCCCAAAGGGCGAAGATCTCCAGGAGAATCTCCTGAGCCAACTCCCACTCGTGAGAGATTGCGCTCTGCCTGCTCAGAGCGTCCGCCGTCACGTTTTCATCTCCGGCCAGATGAACTGCCGAGATCGAAACTTCCTGCTGGATGGCCCAGAACTCGAGCTGCATCGCCTCCCTGCACAGAGGAAGTGACCCTGCCCCCCCCTTTTTGTTGAGGTAGTGCATGGCCACTGTGTTGTCCGTCAGGATCAGGACATTCTTCCCTCGCACAGTCGGCAGAAAAGCCTTCAGGGCTAGCCTGACGGCCCTCAGCTCCAACAGATTGATATGGAGTCTGGACTCCGACGGAGACCAACGACCGCTGACTGTCAGCCCGTTGGCATGAGCTCCCCATCCCGTGAGGGATGCATCCATCACGATCGTCACCTCCGGCCAGGGAAGCCAAAATGGAGCCCCCTTCATCAAGTTGCCTTCGACGGCCCACCACAGAAGGTCCCGGGCGACCGAGGACGGCACCTGAATCGAGTCCGACATCCTGCCGGAGGAGTGCGACCATTGCGTCTTGAGTGCCCACTGCAAAGATCTCATCCGCAGGCGAGCCTCTGGCACCAGAAGAATGCAGGATGCCATGAGGCCGAGCAACCTCAAGAACTCGAACGCTGGGAGCGTCTGGGCATGCTGAAACTTGTGCACCATCTGCTGAATGTGAAGAGCCCTCACCTGGGGAGGAAAACACTGCCCCAGGGAAGTGTCAAGCACTGCTCCGATGTACTGGAGCCGCTGTGTTGGCGTCAAATGGGACTTCTTTAAATTGAGGGAGAAGCCCAGCCTGTGAAGGGAGTGACAGGTGACGGATAGATGATCCAGGACTTGCTCGGGAGAGCACCCCCTGATCAACCAATCGTCCAGGTAGGGGTAGACGTGAATCCCCCCTTGCCTGAGATGCGCTGCCACCACCACCATGAGCTTGGTGAAAACCCTCGGGGCGGAGGTCAATCCGAACGGCAGGACCCGAAACTGAAAGTGCGAGTCGCCAACCGCGAACCTCAGGTACTTCTTGTGCTTGGGATGGATCGGCACATGGAAGTAAGCATCCTTGAGGTCGAGTGACACCAACCAGTCCTGAAGCTGAAGGGCCTGGAGGACTTGAGAGAGAGTAACCATCTTGAACTTGTCCTTCCTGAGGAGTTTGTTCAAACCGCGCAAGTCCATGATGGGTCTCAATCCCCCGTCTTTCTTGGAAATCAAAAAATAAGGGGAATACCATCCCTTGTTCCTCTCAGGCACCAGTTCTATGGCGCCGTTCTCCAGCAGGGCTTGAATTTCCTGCGCAAGGAGCGGATCCGGACACCGCAAAGAGAGGTTCCCCGGTGGATTGTCGCGAGGCCTGTGCCGAAAGGGAAGACAGTAGCCCTGGGTTATGATCTCCAGAACCCACACATCTGAAGTAATGGCTTGCCACCCTACAAGATGCTGCGCCAGCCTTCCCCCAACCGGCGAACCATGGGACATGGCCTCATGACTGAGTGGAAGCGGCTGCGGCGTTACCTGGGGGCAAAGAGGCAACTGCCCGAGCGGCCTTGGCACCACGGGTACCCTGTCGTCCACCTCTGGTACCCCTGCGTTGGCCTCTTTGACTGCCAGCTCCTCTCGCTTTACTGAAGGACGAGTAATAGCGAAAGGAACCACCCCTCCACTGCTGTCCCCTAGGACGAAAAGGCGGAGGTTGGCGAACTGCAGCACCCAACGACTTCGCTGCAGCTTTTGAGGTCTGCAACCTCTCAAGGCTCTCGTCAGCCTGGCTGCCAAAAAGGTGATCACCGTCAAAGGGCATGTTGAGGAGCCGGGACTGCACATCCGGAGCAAACCCCGACTTCCGCAACCACCCAAACCTGCGTATCACGGTGCTCGCCGCCATGGACCTACTGACGCATTCAGCTAAGTCCAAACCCGACTGAACGGACTCACACATGGCATCCTTACCATCCTGGACCATAGCAAGGAAACCATCCCGTTCGTCCCCTTCAGGAATATGTTCAGCCGCTAACGCAACACAGTTCCACAGAGTGTACGTGAAACGAGACAAGGCACAAATGGAGTTGGCCGCCTGAAGCGCCATACCACCAGAAGAAAACACTTTCTTCGCCCAGCCATCAAAACGTTTGTCGTCCCTATCAGGAGGGATGGTAGGGTACGACGCCTGCTTTGCCGGGGCCGTGGCCGCCTGTACCACCAAACTCTCCGGAGTGGGGTGCCTGGTCAAGTAGCAGGGGTCGCTACTGGCTGGACGGTATTTTCGCGACAAGGATCTGCCCACCGCCGGGAGACTCTCCGGAGCAGTCCAAGCCGCCGCCACCCTTCTCTGTAAAGCCATATGGAACGGCAGTACCGGGTCAGTTGGGGGACCAACATCAAGGATGTCCGTCAGATCATCCTGCACAAACTCCCTTGGGGGAGCAGACCATCCCAAGTACTCAGAAACCCTAGCCATAAGGCGCCGGTACGAGGAATCGGCATGAGAGCCAGGCTCAGGCCTACAAAACTCCACCTCCGGAGAGGTGTCCAGTCCACTGGCATCATGCAGCGACTGTCTCAACTCGTCAAACTGACTATGGCCCGAGACAATTTCATCTGGAACCTGACTAGGAACCAGGCCATCAGAATCTTCATCCGCCTCTGAAATATAGTCCAGGTGGCGAAAAGATGGCACCCTAGAGTGCCTGCTCTTAACCAGAGCCTTCCTAGGGGGTTCACCCGTGCCACGGGGTACCTCCGACACGAAAGGCGTCGATGGCGTCGAGCGAATCGGTGCCAGCGTCGAGAGAACCTGCATCGGTGCCGAGAGGATCGGCGTCGAGGAAATCGGCGTCGACGTCAGATGCAGCGCCTCCAGAATCGGCAGCGTCGACACAGCCCTCGAGGCCGGAGCCCCGAGCGTGTCCCTCGACGACCTGAGCGTCGACGGCATCGACGACTTCCTCGGAGCCGGAGCCTCGAGAAAGCCTGTCGACGCCCTCGACGCCACAGACGTCGATGCCCTCTTCGAAGACCTCACAGGTGCACACGGTCTCGAATGCGTCGAGGACCGGGACCTGGAACGGGTACGTCGAGAACGAGTCTCCTTGTCCGAACGGGACCTCTCCCGTGACTCGTGCCGACCACTCTTGCGAGCGGTGTCTCTCGACCTCTCACGACCGACCCCACTCGGGGGCGCGGACGGCTTAGTACCCTGCGACTCAAGAATCGCCAGCATTTTCTTCCCGAAGGAAGCCCATTCCTCCGGCGTCGCACGGCTGGTGGGGTAAGCGACGTGCCGGGCAGAGTCCTCCGAAGAGGACCTGGAAGACGACCGGTGTCGGCGCTTCCGAGAATGCCTCGAAGAGGCTGAGGAGTGGCGAGACCGACTCCTAGAAGGAGACCCACGAGACTTCCGACGATGATGCGGAGAGTCACCCCTCGAATCATCCGTCGAAAGCCCCGCAGACTTCGACTTCCGGGGCTTGGACACCCGACCTACCGACAACTTCTTCTTACGTTCGCGTAAGGCTTTGGACGTGAGCGACTGGCAGTCGATACAGTCATCTGTGTCGTGGGCCTCCCCGAGGTACCAGAGGCAGGCGTCGTGCGAGTCCGTCACCGACATCTTGCACCCACACTCCCCGCACTTCTTGAAACCCGGACGCGGGGTCGAAGACGAAGTAGAAGACATCTTCACACGAAGGATTTTCACAAAAACGAACAGGTTCGAAGAACCGAGAAGAACAGAACTCCAAAGAGTCGAGGCGTTTAACCGAGAAACACGAAGCAACACGTTCGCGGAAAAAACGGAACTGAGGCTACGGGCGTCGTGCGTCCTACTTATCACAGCGGATGACGTCGGAGGAGGTCCTCGACGACAGCGCATCGACGTCATCGACGCAGGACGCAGACGCCGAAAAAAGTTTCCGAAGCAGCACAGCTGTGGTGATTACATGTCATAGATATGGAATACGTCAGAGGACCCAATCCCCTCGAAAGGGGGTTACGAGAAGGGACAAAACAGGTCTAGGGCAGCAGCTGAAGGGGCTAAATGCGACTGGGGGTCAAGGAAAGGGCCAACATAGGCATGGGTCAGCTAAAAGGGGCAAGAAAAGGAGATAAGGGCACTGGAAGGGGCAAGAAAAGGAGCAAATTGGTAACAAAGGAGTTCACTTACCTTTTTGAATTTGCCACTGCTGCCGACTCACAGCACCACCAGGAAAGCACTTACAAGAGTGTGTCTCCCTGACTTCCTCTCCCAGCTGCCTGACTTCCTGTCCTGCCCCAGCCAATCAGTGAGTGGCAGGAGAGGGACCAGCAGTCAGACGTCCGGGACCGGAAGACAGGCAGGCGTGCTCCTATGTGCTGTGGGCACACCAGGAGCGCATCTTTTTTATTTACTTGGTGGGCACCTGGCGGGGCTCGCGGCCGCCCCTGCTCTGGGCAGACACTTACCCGCGAGGCTCGCCCAGTTCTATTGGTAACTACCTCATTATTTACTATGGCCTTTCCTCTGAGACCACTAGGACATATGTTCGTTTTACGACCATTATAGGCAACTCGAAAATGTGTCCAGAGGGCAGTGATGCCCAAAGCTGGTTACAGGGCAGAATTTGGGGAGAGTTTGTGTTCAGAGGGATAGTAGGGGGGAGGGAGAAGAGAGAGAGAAAGAGAGAGTGAGTGTGTGTATATGTTCTCTCCCTTATGCACTGCGTAATCTCTCACTGATATATTTATTTTCAGAGCGAGTGAACTAAATTCGGTGTGGTTTTATCAAACGATTTACTGCAACGATGCAGTCCAATAAGAGTCGTTAATGTCCCACAACGTGTGAAGCCAGAGGGGCATCTGGGCACCACCAGTATAGGTATGACAGTACATCCCGTGAGGGTGCACTCGCTTTCATGGAGGTTTCAAATATAACAAATGAAATAATATCGGGGACAGATCTGAGCCCTGTGGGACTCCACAACCAACATGAGCGTTAGTGGATTAAAAGGTCACGAGAGTGACCTTTTGAACCCTACTGAACAGAACTGGTGCAATCCTGCCAGTAATCTCTATACGGAGGGGGCGTGATCAGAGGCGTATACAGGGTAGGGCCTGGGCGGGCAAGGCCCACCCAACAACTGTAAATGTCCCCTCTGCAGCGCAGTGTGGGCATTTACAGATGTTAATGCCCCTGCGGTGGGCCCAACTAGATTAGCTTCAGGCCCCACTTGTTAGAAAATCCTGGCTATGCCTCTGGGTGTGGCCTGGGACCTGGACCGCCAGTGATTCGGCCCACACTAGGCAAGAGCCGGACACGCCAGGCTTCTAGAAATGCTGTTGGGGCTGTGTGCTACGGTGGAGTCTCAACAAAGTGGTCTAGAGACTGGTCTGGAGGACCGGAAGGATCCGGCGTGGCATTCTGTACAAACGAACAGAAACCCCAACCCCCAGATTTCAGTTAACCCGCTACTAGCCCAGGGGTAAGTGGGGCGATCAAGATCAGCGAGATGGCTGACTGAATGAGCCATCAATGCGACCTTACTCGCTGGACACATCTCATGGGGGGGTGCTCCGGTGCTCGGGCTCAGGAGAGTCGCTTCTTTCCAGGCAGAGCTGTAGGGAGGAATGAAACTCACCTGGGCAAGGGGTTCGGGCCCAGGTGGATAGCTATCAAGCTCGGGCTCGAGAAGGGGGGGGTGGAGTAGGGCAATCGCAGCTGTATCTACTGGGGATGTCATCTGTAGGTTGCACTACACCACTAAGGCAACGCTAGCACTGCGCCCTGCACTGTGTGGTTGTGTCGTGGTGTGAGCAGCTTCATGCAAAGAGTTTGCAAGGCGCAGTGAGTTTAGGATTCAAGGGGTTCTACCACTCTTCAGGTCACCCTCCTTTGACAGTGAACTCGCCCACGCAATGGGATTCTGCACCTGTGCAATTTAACTCTCCCGTCAGTTAAAGGAAGCCCGATTTATTCTTCATGCTTCCATCTGGACAGAGCGCAGTATGTCTCAGTGTCCCAGTTCCACCTTTAAAAGGACTGGCCCCTTATACTTAGAGACATTGCTCGGTGCCAGAAACTGAGCCAGAGTGAGGACTGACAGGTGGCTACATCCCTGGGTACTCAACGGGCCTCGCCAGAGGTGCGTACGCCGGAGTCACCCGGTACCCTGGTGTGCAGAGGGCAGCCTGTGGTACCCAGGCCACCTGCAGCCATCATGCGCTTTGCAACTGTGGAGACCAATGCGGCTGGTGTTCAACGCAATTATCTCTGGGGTGTCAGAACCTTAAAAATGAGGTTCCTAAGAAAAGAAAAGCCAGATTGGCACGAGTCTTGCTGCACGCTCCCAGGCAAGGCGGTGGCATCACCTGAATGCCTGTGTGCTGGCACCAGTGGCGCCGGCTCAATGCAGAGGCGGTGCAGCGGCCATTCCACCGCTTGCATGCTTGCCCAAATGCGGCTTCTTTCTTAGCGTCAGGGGTACTTTGAGGCAGGCGATGGCGATGCGTTAGCGACTGTGCCCGCAAACAGTGTCCCTGCCTCAGTGCTGGTGTGACGGCAGTGTGATGCGGTGAGGGGAAGTACCCTAATGTCGGTGTGATGCAGCCAGGGCAACAACCTAAACGGCAGTGTGATCCGGTGAGTGGAAGCACCCTAATGTCGGTGTGATGCAGCCAGGGCAACAACCTAAACGGAAGTGTGATGCGGCGAGTGGAACCACCTAATGTCGGTGTGATGCAGCCAGTGCCTCGTGGCGGTGTTATTCAGCCATTCCTGCTGCCTCAATGCTGGTGTGGTGCAGCCAGTGACACCGCCTTCAGGCTAATGTGAGGCAGCCAATGGCATCGCCTTCATGCTGGTCTGAGGCAGCCAGTGGCATCGCCTTCATGCTGGTGTGACGCAGCCAGTGGCACCGCCTTAATGCTGGTGTGAGGCAGCCAGTGGCACCGCCTTCATGCTGGTGTGAGGCAGCCAGTGGCACCGCCTTCATGCTAATGAGAGGCATCCAGTGGCACCGCCTTCATGCTAATGAGAGGCATCCAGTGGCACCGCGTTCATGCTGGTGTGAGGCAGCCAGTGACACCGCCTTCATGCTGGTGTGAGGCAGCCAGTGGCACTGCCTTCATGCTGGTGTGAGGCAGCCAGTGGTGCTAGTGAGAGGAAGCCAGTGGTACCTCCTTAATGCTAGTGAGAGGCAGCCAGTGGCACCGTGTTCATGCTGGTGTGAGGCAGCCAGTGGCACCACCTTCATGCTTGTCTGAGGTAGCCAGTGGCATCGCCTTCATGCTGGTGTGACGCAGCCAGCGGCACCACCTTAAGACTAGTGTGAGGCAGCCAGTGGCACCGACTTCATGCTGGTGTGAGGCAACCAGTGGCACCGCCTTAATGCTGGTGTGAGGCAACCAGTGGCACCGCCTTCATGCTGGTGTGAGTCAGCCAGTGGCACTGCCTTCATGCTGGTCTGAGGCAGCCAGTGCCACCGCCTTCATGCTGGTCTGAGGCAGCCAGTGGCATCGCCTTCATGCTGGTCTGAGGCAGCCAGTGCCACCGCCTTCATGCTGGTGAGGCAGCCAGTGGCACCGCCTTCATGCTGGTCTGAGGCAGCCAGTGGCATCGCCTTCATGCTGGTGTGATGCAGCCAGCTGCACCACCTTAAGACTAGTGTGAGGCAGCCAGTGGCATCGCCTTCATGCTGGTTTGAGGCAACCAGTGGCACCGCGTTCATGCTGGTGTGAGGCAGGCAGTGGCATCGCCTTCATGCTGGTGTGAGGCAGCCAGTGGCACTGCCTTCATGCTGGTGTGAGGCAGCCAGAGGCACCACCTTAAGACTAGTGTGAGGCAGGCAGTGGCATCGCCTTCATGCTGGTGTGAGGCAGCTAGCGGCACCACCTTCATGCTGGTGTCAGGCAACCAGTGGTGGCACCGCCTTCATGCTGGTGTGAGGCAACCAGTGGTGGCACAGCCTTCATGCTGGTGCGAGGCAACCAGCACCGCCTTCATGCTGGTGTGAGGCAGCCAGTGGCATTGCCTTCATGCTGGTGTTAAGCAACCAGTGGCACCGCCTTCATGCTGGTGTGAGTCAGCCAGTGGCACCGCCTTCATGCTGGTCTGAGGCAGCCAGTGGCACCGCCTTCATGCTGGTCTGAGGCAGCCAGTGGCATCGCCTTCATGCTGGTGTGACGTAGCCACCTGCCCCACCTTAAGACTAGTGTGAGGCAGCCAGTGGCACCGCCTTCATGCTGGTGTGAGGCAACCAGTGGCACCGCCTTAATGCTAGTGCGAGTCAGCCAGTGGCACCGCCTTCATGCTGGTGTGAGGCAGCCAGTGGCACCGCCTTCATGCTGGTGTGAGGCAGCCAGTGGCACCGCCTTCATGCTGGTGTGAGGCAAGCAGTGGCATCACCGTCATGCTGGTTTGAGGCAGCTAGCGGCACCACCTTCATGCTGGTGTCAGGCAACCAGTGGTGGCACAACCTTCATGCTGGTGTGAGGCACCCAGTGGTGGCACAGCCTTCATGCTGGTGCGAGGCAACCAGCACCGCCTTCATGCTGGTGCGAGGCAGCCAATGGCATCGCCTTCATGCTGGTGTTAAGCAACCAGTGGCACCGCCTTAATGCTGGTGTGAGGCAGCCAGTGGCACCACCTTCATGCTGGTGTGAGTCAGCCAGTGGCATCACCTTCATGCTGGTGTGAGGCAGCCAGTGGCACCACCTTCATGCTGGTGTGAGGCAACCAGTGGCAACGCCTTCATGCTGGTGTGAGGCAACCAGTGGTGGCACCGCCTTCATGCTGGTGTGAGGCAACCAGTGGTGGCCCAGCCTTCATGCGGGTGCAAGGCAACCAGCACCGCCTTCATGCTGGTGTGAGGCAGCCAGTGGCATCGCCTTAATGCTGGTGTGAGGAAGCCAGTGCCACCGCCTTCATGCTGGTGTGAGGAAACCAGTGCCACCGCCTTCATGCTGGTGAGGCAGCCAGTGGCACTGCCTTAATGCTGGTGTGAGGCAGCCAGTGGTACCTCCTTAATGCTAGTGAGAGGCATCCAGTGGCACCGCGTTCATGCTGGTGTGAGGCAGCCAGTGGCACCGCCTTCATGCTGGTGTGAGGCAGCCAGTGGCACTGCCTTCATGCTGGTGTGAGGCAGCCAGTGGCACTACCTTCATGCTGATGTGAGGCAGCCAGTGGTGCTAGTGAGAGGCAGCCAGTGGTACCTCCTTAATGCTAGTGAGAGGCAGCCAGTGGCACTGCGTTCATGCTGGTGTGAGGTAGCCAGCGGCACCGCCTTCATGCTGATGTGAGGCAGCCAGTGGTGCTAGTGAGAGGCAGCCAGTGGTACCTCCTTAATGCTAGTGAGAGGCAGCCAGTGGCACCGCGTTCATGCTGGTGTGAGGCAGCCAGTGGCATTGCCTTCATGCTGGTGTGAGGCAGCCCTGCCTTAATGCTGGTGAGAGGCAGCCAGCGGTACCGCCTTAATGCTGGTGAGAGGCAGCCAGCGGTACCGCCTTAATGCTGGTGAGAGGCAGCCAGCGGTACCGCCTTAATGCTGGTGAGAGGCAGCCAGTGGCACCGCCTTCATGCTGGTGTGAGGCAGCCAGTGGCATTGCCTTTGAGCTGGTGTGCGGCAGCCAGTGGCATTGCCTTCATGCTGGTGTGAGGCAGCCCCACCTTAATGCTGGTGAGAGGCAGCCAGCGGTACCGCCTTAATGCTGGTGAGAGGCAGCCAGTGGCACCGCCTTAATGCTGGTGAGAGGCAGCCAGTGGCACCGCCTTCATGCTGGTGTGAGGCAGCCAGTAGCACCCCTTTCCTGCTGGTGTGAGGCAGCCAGTGGCACCGCCTTCATGCTGGTGAGAGACAGCCAGTGGCACCGCCTTCATGCTGCTGTGAGGCAGCCAGTGGCACCGCCTTCATGCTGGTGTGAGGCAGCCAGCCAGTGGGGCAGCACCTCATCGCTAGGGGATGGGATCAGAGCACTTTTTGTAATCCTTTTATTGACATTTCAACAGTAGGCGCGCTATTTGTAAGCGACAACATCCTTACCAACTTTTCAACGATTACTTGTACCTTGTATCACCCCTAAACCCCCTTTAGTCTGCATACAAATAAACAAAGAAAAAGGCCAATAAAGGAAGCATACTATAGCTTAGTACAGGGGTCTGCAACCGTTGGCTCAAGATATTTCGGACTACATCTCCCATGATTCCACCCAATTCACTATGCTGAGTAGGTATCATGGGAGTTGTAGTTCAAAACATCTTAAGAGCCATATGTTGCAGACCTCTGTCTACATGTATCATCAACTATAGGCATTCCTCCAAAGTGGCGCTCTTCCACACCCCTTTGCCATCCTAATGCTTCGCAGCAATCTCTGGTTGGTCTCTGTGGGGGGTGGGGCTTCGTGTACATTGGGATCAGAGCAGACTTCGCCATTTAAGAAGCTACAGTTGTCTGAGCAGGCTCACTTCAAACTGGAGGACACAGTCCCTGACCTGGCTCTGACAGATCAGATCCCCTCGGGCGGGAAAAGGGTTAAAGTGGCGTAGACCCCCTGCACCGGGAAGAAATCCAGCCAGCCCCGCTGAATGCACTTAAAGGCTTAGCGCTAAGGGAGACGCTTAGAATGACACACAACCCCGCCCTGAATGGATTCCGTCCTACCCTGTGAGAACAGCACGCGCAATGCAAATGTTCAAAACATGAAAGTGACATGTCTGATAACCTGACCTGTACACCCTTAGTGCTTAGTGCAGCAAGACAGACAGTATACATTGCACTATTGGTCCTACCGAAATACGGGCAGACAGAGCGGAAGAGTGCAGAAAGCAGCGTGTGTCGTGTGCTTAGCGTAAACAGACTGCAGACTGCAAACGCACATCAAATGCATAAGGTAGGCAGCCACTGACTGGGGGGCGAGCCCCGGAGCACACGCGTACTCGGCGCCCCTACAGTTAGTCTTTGAATGCCATTTCCAAGAACTCCTGGTCTGCCACACAGGGCCATTCTAGGAGTCTCCTCTATAGTTGTCCAATAAGCCGAAACTATTGCATTAGAGTACAGATGGGGAGAAATGGCATATGAGGAGGGGCACAAAGGTTGTAGGTGCTGTTTGGTTATTTGCCCACCCATTGGCTGCCCATGGCCATGCTAATCCCTATGGCTTTTCCCACCCACTTCCTGCCCCTCCCCGCCCAAAGCATATCCTGCTGGGATCTCGTTGAGCTAGCTGCCAAATGCCAGTATTTTATAAAAGCAGTCTTCTAAAAGTTAATGACCAAATTGGAGTTGTAAACGCACTTTTAGTGTAACAACAATGTCACGCCAGGTCTGCCTTCAGCCACTCGATTTATAAACAGCAGGGTTTGAAATAGCTGAGAGCCATTTAGCTCCTGCTTCTATCCTTGGAGAGCCTGGTTATCTTACAGCCAACAGTTACCATGAGCTACTTTTGGCTCCTCAGGCAAACTATTGCCTTAGAACATGCATTGGTGACATTAACTTTGAGCGTTTCAGAATGTAAATAAAGCAGAATAATGACACATCCAGGACCAATTTAAAAATAATGGATCATATTTAATGGGCAAGAAAGTTAAGTGTTTATCTTATGTGGAAGTTAAATTTGCAGTGTGCAGTGTTACCGTCTCCTGGATACTCAGTGATAGCTCCTGTCTACTGGGTGATGCCTGGCACCCAGGAGCAGGTTTAAACTCCTGCTCATCGAATCTCCATTTTTATCCTTGAAACACTATGCATGTCCTTTGCTGAAGTACCGTTAAAATCGAGTATTGGCAAAGCCAACAGTTTTGGCTTGTATATAAGCATTAGGCACATTCCAGGTGCCACTATTATATGTGCAGGTACTCGCGCCATTCTGCAGCTGCAACCAGTATCGACCCAAAAGATCGTTTCTAGAGGGTCGTAGATACGGTTTTGCCGCATTCGGCATAGGTATAAAATACTGAATCTGAAAATACAGAAGTAGATGAGCAGGGGTGGAAGGGGTATAAAAGCTGGAATTACAAAATGCGGCAGAGTAGGCCTCCGTATTTTGCAATTCAAGCTTTTCGTCTACGTTCTTTTAACGTACATCCGCTGGGACCATCAATGGCCATCTAATACCACTATAGCAGTGCCTGGCAAATGCCTTTCCCATGCCTACAACAAATAAACTGGTTACATTGCCAATGCTTTGTTATTAGTTTGCATGAGACAGCGGGAAGGAGCAAATGCCCCTTCCAGCCAAACCTAAAAAGACAATCAAGTAAACAGTATGACACATTCGTCAACATAACATTGCTGTATTAATAAGTGAAAGCTTAGGCGGGAAGGCCCCTTGCCCAGGCCCCAGAGTTAAATCTGACAGCCAAGTAAGACTGAACGCGAGATCGTTTTTTCTGTACACAGATTGATTTGTCCTACTCTCTCGGCGGGGTTGCGGCAATGCACGTCTTATACCCACCAGACCAAACCGCCATTATGCATGTTCAGTTACATTTGTTAATGGGTTTGAGAATATACAGGCGTTAAGAGCATTGCGACATCAATGGAGGCTTTCAGCCAACCGTTTAACTGTCTCGTTAGGCCACGTGATTAATGTCTGCCCTCACATTGTTTCGCGGTATGCCTTTCTGTTGCCAGCTAAGCCGCCAAGGGAGTAGGTATTGATTGTGAAAATGTACACATATGGGAACTCCGTGGTATGTGTGCACACAGGGCCGGCCCTAAAATTTGCGGGGCCAAGTGCAGCAAATTAAGTGCAGGGCTCCTTCATTTGCATTTGATAACATCACCACAAGTGACATCACAGGAAGTGACATCACAAGATAATGACCACTATGTAGGCAGCAGCGAAAACATGTTAAATATATATATATATAATAATCCAAGGGGAGAATTTCCAATAACTGCACTAGCAAAGTATAAATGGTGCCCACCTTTTAAGCCGAACAATTTATAATGAACTATTCCAAAGAAAACAAAATTCAAACATGAGACATGCGCTTTAATGGCACTTCATGTGTTCTTGTGGGTAAGCGTCTGCATTGAAACATGACAACCTGGTGTGAAATCCTAATATATGAACACTTGAGCACGCACACTTTTTTTTTTTTTAATGCCGTCCTCTTAAACACAGAACCGGGGTTGCATCTGCCCGTTGAAAAAAGTGGGCAGACGCTGTCCACCCACATGTATCGACTTGTGCCCTGAAAACCAGTACAGGGCCACAACCAGAGAAAATATCCCCTCCAGTCTCCAGGAGGACAACCTCTCTTGTACATCCTTGGTAAATATTCATGGCTCACTTGCATGCTTCATGTATAATGTGATGAAAATGTTACCTTCTACTTAAATGCGTTTTGGCTTGGTAAATATAAACCTATGGAAATAAGGCAAATAGCCAAAACAGTTTTGTGCAATATGTTTAATTGTGCTGGAGGAAGGCACATATTTTAGGCAGCTAACTGCTGCTTTGCATGTGCTTTCAAAATAAAAATGTCCTTTTGCCGTTCTTAACACAACAATGGTCTCTTAAATAGGCCATCAATAGCAAATTGCACCCACTTTAAAAGCTCAGCTTTGACAAAGAAAGTGATCAGCAGTGCTTATGAGGCCTGCAGCGCCAATTGGGCCACTGGTAGGGGGCGGAGGGGTTTGTCTCTCCAGAGAGACAGCAGGAGGGTGACAGGTGACAAGTTACCTCACCAGAAGAAACAAAAGAGCCAAACCTCGAGGGAGAACAGCCACTTTAAGCTTTCCCGTCATCGTGCATGCTGCAGCGTGTGTCGCCAGTGAGCTCAGAGTGCACTGCAGCAAGTTTAGTTACTCTGAGCACATGGCCCATGCTGCAGTCAGCAAGAGGAGGGAGTCAACGGCACCCTCTGCGCAGAGCCCTAGCAGGCGCAGGGTCAAGTGCACATGACCAGGGCACATGCTGCACACACCTAGCGCCGGCCCTGTGCGCGCAAGCCCGTAAAAGGCAAAGTGTGCATCTTGGTACGCAGGAAGGCCTCATGTTATGGATACCATAGGGTCCTTACTATGGCTGAGGGTTTCACTGTGGCCTGTGATGGATGAGGTACGAGACATATAGATACAAGAAAATCCCTATAGTGCAAGATCAATTGCAAGCGGTGCGCTACTCGGTTTATTGACCGACCAAACCGCCTCAGTCTCTAGACCGACCAAACCACCTCATTCCCTTGACTGATCGGACCGCCTCATTCCCTTGACTGATCGGACCGCCTATCTTGACTGACCGAACCACCTCAGTCTCTTGACTGAATGAACCGCCTAATTTTCTTGACTGGCCAAAATGCCTCAGTCCCTTGACTGGCCGAACCGCCTCGGTTCCTTGACCAACCAAACCTTACATTGCAGCTGCTGCTTCCACTAAAGGGGATCAAGTATCAAGTAGTTGCTTACAGACCTCATTCCTCCTAACAAGGGATAGGGAGTGGCTTGAAAGGAACTCCTTTGCCTCTTACTGAATAGAATTGGGTTACAGGCAGATTTCAAGCAACCAGGAAGGAGCAACGTCTAACCAACACAATGGGTGAAAAATGTGCACTCGCCACCAGCCATTGGCTATTGATAATTGACTTGTGTGCGAGTAACAAATTGTGTATGAGTAGAATTCAGGTGGCAAGTGATCTTTTATGCGAACGGATCAGAGACATCTCAGACACAACATGGCATTGCCGACAGATCTCAGGCAAAATATTACAGTACCCTTACTGCTCCGTGGGGACAAGACTAGGGCCAAACTCATCCAAATCCAAAATGGCAGTCACAAAGGGTGCACACCTGCCGAGGGATAGTCAAGCTGTGCCACAGGAGCCTGCTCCCTTGACAATGCACTACAATATCCTGGTACCTTCAGTGGGTGCCAGCTAATCAACTCGGTTTTAGACCCAGTAAAAGGCAACAGATCATTTTAACTCTCTAAAGACGGTTGACTATTCAGAAATATGTAACTACTCTACTGATTCATATGCCAATAACTTTGTACTATGTTTTTTGTAACTAAGAAATGAATGTACCTCTCACCTATGTAAGCTAAGCGCCCAGATGCTTACGGGTTAGGAGCGCTATACAAATGGCTAAATAAATAAATGATAAAAAATAAAAGCTCAGTGTTAGGCCAATGACTCTAGTCTACATGAAACAAATCTCAGGCCCACAAGAAAAGGGAATGCTGAAACCTCGAAAGAACACGAGTGCTGGTTCGGAGGGAAGCCATGACTCACCGTCCATTCTGCGATGAGTTTCAGAACGGTTAAGCTGAACAAGGTTTGGCACCAAGCTGGTAAATGATAAAACGGGTTGACAAGCAGTGTGTTTCAATGGCACTTTTTGTTGTGGACATTTTTTCCAACCTAGAAACAATGGGCCTCGTTATGAGTATGGTGGAAGATCTGCCGATTCATCCCTAAAATCGTTATCGCCACTTGCACCCGTGGCATTTACCATGGGATGTGAGTGGTGGTATGGAGGTGTAAATCCCACTTTTGGACTCAATAGGACTCCACAGGGTATTTTGGCAGATTTACCATGAGCGGTAATTACGGACAGTAAATCCTACGATTTTTGGATGTAAAGTGGAGGATTTACCTCCAGCATTTTTTTTTTTAAACTGGCGGTTTTAGCACCACAAAAAAGTGATGGTGATGGAATTACTGCCAAATTTTTCACTTGTAATAGGCTCCTTTTAGCAATATTGACAGAAGATAACCTTATTCAGTTATCTCCACAACACTGGCCACCAAATTGAATCCAGCTTCAGTTCGACAGGCCGCTGTGATTTGTCTTATGACTTTAAGATTGCTGCTTACCTACAGAGTCAGCTAATACCATTAGACCGCCTGCCTGTCGACTAACGTATGTGTGGGAGCCCATCAACTCCGCCAGGATTAGAAAGCCATCCTGGCAATGCCAGATTAGGACCGGCGTCGCCAGTAAAACAGAGGGGCATGTGCCCTCCAAGTAACTGAATGAGAAGCTGGGAAGTAATGTCCATGCCCGACCACAGAGATGTCCTTCGGGTGTAGGAGAGGGTCAACGTACAGGCGGGATATTTGGGATAATATGAAGAGCAATGGGTCAGTGTATTCTTACTTATACTGCCAATGATATGATATGATAGGTTATTTACAACGCGCTTAACACCCAGAGGTTTCTAAGCGCGGACCCGGGGTTCGAACCTGTGATTCTCCGTGTTGTCTTGCTTCCAAGGCGAGCAAGTTGCCCCTCACAAAATGGATGTGCCCATGTGCTTGCTTTTGCGAATTTTGAGCTTGAATAGCTCAAAATTTTACATAGGAAGTTTTAAAAAAGAGAATGCTAGTATTTATTTTTTTATGTTGCCTAACTATTTTTTAAATAACATTTTTTACTAGACCATGCCTTTAAAATACTATCAATTCTAACAATGGAAATAGACTTAGGATCGAGGACTGGGCAAAAAATAATTTCCTCCTGCGAACCCTTAGCAGTAAATTAGAATACAGCCAGTTTTTCGCTTTAACGTTAAATTTAATCTCTCCTCCCACCCCTTGATTTCAGCGTGGGCATTCCATGGATCCGATAGGCTGTGTTGCCTTCTTTTGACTTTAGACTTGGGAAATGGAAGGCAGCAAGGCTCCCTATACCTCAATGCACCTTGTTCTAATATAGAATTCTTTTATCCCCAATGCTTTAATCATGGACGTATTTAGGTCCGAATTTTATATATGGCTAATCTTCACCACGGCTACCCCTATCCATTTGCATGGCTCGCTCGCTGATGGTTCCCGGGTGTTGTGGCTGACCTATGGAAACTTGTGGTCCGGATCAAGGAGCTGCTGTCGCTTTTATTTGCGAGATTCGTTCATAGCGAGTGATCTCTAGCAAGGGATGCTTTTTGGGGGAGAGTACCGAGTGAGTATGAGGTCCCACTTAAAATGGCTGCTTTGAAATGTAGGCTTGGTGTCTTGAAGGTGCTACAATTGAAATTAGGACTCTTTTTATGCAAAGGAAATTAAAATGTGGTGTTAATATGAGATCGTTATTTAATTGCTAGCATTGTTTAAATTCAAGTGCTTTTTAAAAGTTATTACAGTTTTATAGCTAATGTGAAGATTTCTAGAATTTTGCATTTTTAAATTTTTTTTTCTGGGTTTTATAATTTGTATCTTTGATATTTTGTATGTATAGGAGGACTGTTTTGTATTTGTGTAAGGTTGGTTAAATTAACCAATTCACAATAAAAATAATAAAAATGCTGTTAATCTTTAAAGAGACCTTTCCTGTAGGATATCACCGCCCGTATTGGGTGTAAGGATGCAGTGGAGGGAAGGCAACATGCTCAGTGTGTTACAAACACTCCCAATAAATGAGCTTGTCTCCTCATACTGGACTGCAGCTTCGTGAGGGGGGTAGAGGATGAGGTTTGCCTCCGACTTCAGAGCATAGACCACCCGGCAGCCGGTGTGCATTCGGTACAGCTCTACGAGTCTCATGTCAGTATCTGTTTGCAAAAGCTGACATGAGGGGGTTAGTTTCCACAGATACTGATATGAACGTCAAACACGCTTCAAATAAGTCAATAATATACATTAGTACCCAGCAAGGGTGGTGTGGCAGCCTCCCAGGTAATGAAGAGGCTCAGAGCGGGGGTTTTACCAGACGGTAAAGCCCCCGCTCCAAGCCTCCTTAGAGCGTGTGGCCCCCCATCTTCCCTCGCTGTCCGCTACCCCGCTTTCCTGCGCCCCTGTGTCCTATACGCAACCCCAGTTTATAACCTAAGAAGGAACCCTCCACCCCTGCCCCACTTACCTTCTCGTTCCTTGTCCGTTGGCTGCGCCAGGAACAGTAGTGTTCCTGGTGTAGAACCAGGGAGAAGGGACTACGTATTGTCGTTTCCTCCCGATCCATGGCAGCCATTTTTCTTTGTTTCTGAATATTGCAATTTCGCAACTTGCAAACTATTAGTACCCCGGTACATCATCCTGGGGTACTGGCCCGGTAATGGCCACCCCGCCACCCCAGCCCGTGTAGTATTGTGCGTCATGTAAGGATAACCATCTGCAGCCCCTGCACAAGTTTTCATCTGCTGTTTAAAAACTCCATCAACGGAGAAAAAAAAAGCACTTTTTGAAAAAGAGGCGGAAATGTACAAATAGCATCAACGGTGAATGTTGCTCTAAAACCTTTCACGCGACTACATATGTCCCAGCACACAGGCTACTCAAGCACAGGTATTGGGGGGGGAAGCATTACGCCTTACTCCCCCCTTCCCAGTGAAGACTTGCCCTTTGGAGTTCAATGTTGGGGCTCATCACATCACCAGGGCACTGTTGTGGTCATACCATGGATACACCACACTAAATCAGAACTCTGTTGCATAATGTCAAATATATTTGCTACGTTTTCTTGTGGTCGGAGATGGACTTCTGTAAATTGGAAGGCTGTTAATGCGTGATTTCACTGGAGCGTCTTTAAATTAGGGAGACCAGACATCCGGGTTTTCCTGGGACAGTCCGGGGAAATCACCCTCCGTCCCGGGAGTTTTTTCATTTTTGAAACCCCGTCCGGGGTTTGCATGATTGGGTGGCTAGGGTAATTAAAATTGTAATTATTTTTCACAACACTTTCAGAACTTTGAAGTTGGAGGTTTGGCTCGAACCCCCAACCTTTCAGGTACAAGTCACAACACTTGCTGACTGTGCCACAGAGACTGGCTTGGAAATCACTGTACAGCAAGCCAGGGGAGCCGACGTATTAATTTCCTGGGGCGGGTGGGGGGGTGGAGGGTTGGGTGCGGGGACGGCGCCCAAATACAGGAAGTGACATCACTGGCAGTTATAGTACCACAAATTTGCATGTAGTCGCCAACTTGGTGCAACGGCGCGCGGGGGGGGGTGGAGGCGCACACAGCGCAGAACAGTGGAAACATTGGCTAGCATGTACTGCATATACTAAAGTTAAGTAAGAAGGAGATTTAAGCCTTTGAGTTGCATTCCAGTAGGCCATCACTGCCCCTACTCCACCCCTCTATAATCATCCAGGTTGTAGTAGCCCTCAAAAGGCAGAGCAACACAACTAGGATGGGAGAACGAAATGCCGTCCCATCCTGTGAGTGTGTCAAACGTCAGAGCAAAGACTGTGCGGGTGCCTCCTACCTTGGAGCACAATCTCACTAATTTGGTGCAAATCTCGCAAGTGGGAGCATGGGAATCCCCTGCGTGTGTGTGGGCTGCAGACCCCGGATCACATGCTCACTTCTTCAGTGTGAAACTATGGCCAAGGCTCTTTGGGCAAGCATTCAGGATGGGTCTCACACCTATAAACAGTGTGATATATTGAGTGGGCACCTCGCTCCTTGGAGCATAGTATAAACCGTTGCTGGTAATCTCGCAACTGAATGTACAGTTTCACTCTTGGTCATCTCAGTGACCCCATGATGTATATTAATGGAGTCAGTCTCCCATCTGGGAAGACAATTATATTTCTCTTAAACCACTCTGAATTGTCACTCCCGTTTTCTCGATCTATAGATCCATACCATATTCATTCAATGTGTGTGCAGGGGTGATAACTTGTGTCAGAGAGCTCATTCTTTCATTCAGGAGAGATAAAGGGGTAACAACCCCCTGTATGCGGGATCAGGTTCATTTTGCCCCATGGCCCCTCCAGAAGGGGTGAGCACGTTTTTAGACCCTGCTGCTTCTGCTATCCGACAGGCTCAAGTCTTCTATCCCTTGCCCCATCAAGGCTCCCAACATCCTGAGCGGCAGCTTATGGACAGCAGGCAGCTCCGGACATGTCTGTTGCCAATTGAATGTAGACAGATCTACTATTTAGATACTGGGAGAGAGCCATGAATCCACATTGGTGGTGAAGAAGCAGTCAACATACAGAACACAATGGTATAGTGTTGCAGTTCTGCTGAGAAATGACAATTCTCAGCATGTGAGCAGTAGGCTGGATCAGTGCTGCCCCATAAAAGGTGTAGAAGCCTCCGTGAGAAGTGGTAGTACTGTCCCAATGGTGAGAAGTGTAGTATTTTCACATTAACTATGCTTAAGAACTTTGGGTTATTGAATAGTGCTGCTACATTCTGAGTAATTCCATCCCTTTAAATATATGAGCTCTTGTATAACCACGACAATGTTGAGTTATTCTGATGACAGACTTGCTCAATAGTTCTGGTTCTATATCATTAAATGTACTTCAGATCTTTAGAGTATCGGAAGGATAGCTCAGGGGCAACGTGCTCGCCTTGGAAGCAAGACGACACAGAGCAACACAGGTTCGATCCCTCAGTCCACGCAACACAGGTTCGCTCCCTCGGTCCCCGCAACACAGGTTCGCTCCCTCGGTCCGCGCTTAGAAACCTCTGGGTAGTACACACATTATAAAAACCCATTTAAAATAAAAATAAATACATCTGGGGCCTTATCAATAAGAATGTAGCAGCTCAACTGAGAGGAGCTGATGTCCCATCAAAAGTATAGCAGCCCCACTAAGATGAACTAGCATTGCCTCAACAAAAGCATAGTATTATCGCTGAGAAGATTCAACAATTATAGAAGCCCCGTTACAGCAGTACTATCCCATCAAGAGTATAGCCAGCTAACCGAGGAGTACCAGCATTGCCCCATTTCAAATATGGCAGCTCTACTAGACAGTGCTGGCTCATACGCCTCCGCTCCCCGCCCATAGCATTCACCCTCACCACGTGCACACTCAGAGACATGCAAACAGTCTCATTTTCCCTCTCCCTGCCCCTGCTCCCTGCCCCCTCCCTCGCTTTGCATCTGTACCTCCATTTCTAAAAATCCTTCTGGGTTGGTGTACCTCTACATCTGTTCACCCCTCTTGCCAAGAGGGGTGCACAGATGTACAAATACACCCAACCCAAAACGATTTTTAGAAATTGAGGGCCAGACTTGCTTTGCATCTGTGCCTCCATTTCTAAAAATCGTTTTGGGTTGGGTGTACCTCTACACCTGTGTACCTCGGTGCACAGATGTAGAAGTACACCCATCCCAAAACGATTTTTAGAAATTGAGGGACAGATGCAAAGCAAGAGCCTCTTGCTTTGCACCTGTCCCACAATTTCTAAACACCCCGACTTCATTCTGCGGGGGGAGGGCACCCCTGCAGCAAGCCATGTTATATCAATTAGAGCTCACGCTCGTTTTGAATTAACATGCCACGATTCACAGACAAAACTGCACAAATGAGATTATATTCAGTTTATAGAAAGGAGAAGTGCTGTAAATATGATTAGGTGGTGGTTGTGGGGGCGTGTTGGGGAGGGGCGGTAATTGGTGGGCTGCGTTGGGGTAGTCCCTCTTATGTTGTTTGCGTCCCGGTTTTTCGTTTTGAAAATCTGGTCACCCTACTTTAAATGGTTTCTCTAGCAGAGAAGGCTGCCACTTTTCCATTTCATAACAGATCCTTGTGTTCCTCTGCTCCATTTGCGAGCGGACAGGGAACCCCCACAATGTTTGCAGAGCCCCGTCATGTGAGCTGCACCACTTGGTCCTCCCTTGGTGGTCTCACATGGACCTGCAGGGGCACTGGTTGCCAACATGCATGGACCCATCCCCATATAAGAAGATGAGGACAGACCTTTGCCCACAGCAACCTCTTCGCGAGGGTGGGAGCGGGTATGCATTTACAATGTTGGCTAACAAGAAGTGCAACAGAGCATAAAAACTATTTTTGAGCAACAAGGAAAGGCGCACTAAAGGGTTAAATTAAGGTCTTTATTAACAAAAGTGCTGGGCAAAAAGGCTGAGTGGGAAGAGAACAGCAGAGGACGGCCGGGCGGCATCATGCTAGGCTATGCCCAGCAACCATTTCAGGAAGTCACAAAATGTGGCCTCTCCAGCCTTTCGAGACGTCCCCTCCCAATTGCCCCCCCCCCCTTGGTGATACTTGTTCCTTGCCCCCTCTCTCCCTCCCCACCCATGTCCCTGCCCGGTGTTCTCCTCCCCCACTCCCTTCTGCTGTGCTAATTACCAGTGCACCTTCAGATGTGAGCCTTCTCCCTGTGTTTCTCCACTCTTCACCAATGTCTCCAAGCACTTTACTAAAGGCTTTGCACTACTCCAAAGACAAAACTATTGGCTTTGCCAATTCCTACCAACGCAGCTGCTCCCAACTATGGATGTCCTCACAATGCGTGAGATGCACAATGGGAGATGACCCAAGCTTTGGAGGTCATCCCAGCGGAAGAACGGCCAGAAGATGCTGTTGAGAGCTCACGCTGGGTCAACGTGGCTGCTCCCAGCTATGGTTGTCCTCACACTGCGTGAGATGTACGATGGGAGCAGATCCAAGCTTTGGAGGTTATCCCAGCAGGGAATGTGTAGAAGGGGCTGTTGATAGCTCACATTGGGTCAATGCGGCTGCTCCCAGCTATAGTTGTCTTCACACTGCGTGAGATGTACAATGGGAGATGACCCAAGCTTTGGAGGTTATCCCAGCGGAGAATGGGCCGAAGGCGCCGTTGAGAGCTCATGTTGGATCAACGCAGCTGCTCTCAGATATGGTTGTCCTCACACTGCGTGAGCTGTACAATGGGAGATGACCCAAGCTTCGGGGTAATCCCAGCGGAGAACGGGCAGAAGGTGCTGTTGAGAGCTGGCGGTGGGTCAATGTTTAGAGAAGCATTCCACCGTTGGCGTGAGTAATCATCACTCTGTGGTGCTCCTGTGTACTTTCAGGTCATAAGAGCCCAGATGCTTCGACAGGCTGTCAATTAATTTAATGGGGTTTACCAGCATGGCCTCCATTTCCTTATAGGTATACTAATGTGATCAATACATGGATGCACCAGAACTGTGCTAATGAGACAGACAAAATATGAAGACAGAGATGGAATAAAAAAAGAGAATCAAAAAATGAGTCAGAGGCCAACAAATTGCACAGAGAATGGGTGGATTCATGGATAAAGCGGGCTGAATCTTGGAGGCATTGCCGCGGGTGATACCTCATGACTAAGGGGTCTACAACCTTTGGCTCACCAGATGTTTTAGACTACAACTCCCATCACCCCTAAACCAGCATAGTCAATGGTGAGAGATCATGGGAGTCCTAGCCCACAACATGTGCAAAGCCACATGTTGCAGAAACTGACACTAGATGATCCTCCATGAAAGGCATGGGATCCATATGCAAGTTCCTTACCTACCTCTCACTCTGGCTTATACTTTTGTAAAAAGCCAGTTTTAGCCAATGTGGAAGGTCAGCCAGAATGCCAAAAAAGGATCCAATCATTTTCTCATGCCGGGACTACTGCGCATGTGTCCCGTGTGATGGAAGAGCATGCATGGCTCCCACCATGGACACCAGCTGCCATCTCCATAGACCTCCCTTCGCGGTTTCCCTTGTAGTGGTGCCAGGCATCGCAGAACGCAACCCTGAAGGAGACTCTTACGCTGCTGTGGTTCACACTCAATAGGCTGCTTTCAATCTCAACCATGCCTCCTGGCCGGCATCTCCAACTGGGAACATTGAAGTCCTTGGGAAACCTGCATGCCTAGAACTTTTAGAAGGACTGCCATAATGAACTATCAATTGTCCCACATGAAGGTTCGAATCCATCCAAAGTGCATGCCAGAGAAACCAAAAGGAGTCAGCCTTCCTCCAAAATCAAGGGACTTGGGATGCCCCACCCTCGGCTTGATCGCAGATGCTGTAGGTAAGCGTGGACTGAGGGAATGGCCTGGGGGATTTGCACTCCTGTAGAAGCACTGCTGTACATGTATGTACTAGGCACTAGTAGCCATGGGACTACACACAATGCCATTTTATAAATGGTTAAATCCTAAACCTTCACGGGTAGGACGTCACTTAATTACTGTAGCTGTCTGATGTGATTTGCCTTTAGTTCTCGAGTCTGGCTTTAGGATTGGACCACTCCAGGATGGGCTCTTTCCACGATTTCTCTGCCATTTGCCGATTGCCTCCTCCCTCAATTTTTCTGTTTCAGTCCCATTTCTTTGAACCACTATCTTTCAGAGGCGCAACCAGTTGTTCCACTGAGTTCCCAGAAGATCTCGAGGGCTGATTGAACTAGGGTGTTAGATAGTATCACCCTCTGAATGGCAAGGACTAATTGCTATCCTTGTGGGGAGACGGGGGACTGTGACAAGGAATTCTGCCTGGTGTGAACCATAGATGGCATAGATTACTCCCTCCTCTCCCTTAGTTTTCTCATTTGGTGAAGCTGTAGTGGAAATAAGAAGAAAAAGTGGGAATATATGCACTCATCCTTTTGCAACCACCACCAGCATCAGCGACAGAAGACAGGTTGTTAGGCAGAATTATATGCAGTACCCTTTGGGAACACCACACACAATTAGGACTACAAGTGACAGTACAAATTCACCTTTGGTACAAGCCTGTACTACACAAAGTGGTAGCGATGGCTGAGCAGCCGAACATATCTCAAGAGTAAGTGAACAGTATCAATAGTTACACAAAGGACAGCAATTACTATGATTCAAACAAACACTGACTCAAGGTTTCTGAGTAAAAGAATATACATTTATTTACACATCAGTTGTAAAACATTACACTAAAGTAAAGCCGTTGAACAATCACACTCTTAATACACTATACCACACCCAATAGATTCTGGACAAGTTAGGCTCAAAATGAAGTGTGAACAAAATGGCACTCCAGCAATTTAAAAAGGAGTGAAAGACAAAGTTAAACAAGAACTGAGCAGCACCAAGTAAGTAAGCACGGCAATCTAGAAAAAGGAACTACAGTGAGGCAATCAAATTAAAGGGGCCTGGCCCAAAGTGAATGGACCAATGTCTTTGCTCAAGATCACACAGTTCAGGGTAGTTTGCGGTTAAGGCTGTGCCAAGAGTTTAGGACGAAGTTGGTTGGCAGAAAAGTTAGCTTAAAGAATGGAGAAGGACAAGCACTCGGATTGGCGAAAGGTTTCTCACACCTTCACCGCGGATGGACGAAACGAACAACTGGATTTGAACAGTACTTTAAATGGAGAAGAAGGCAGTAGCTGAGGCGGACATTCCTGGCAGGTCCTGCAGGCTCACAGTTCCTGAAGCGACTGTCGGACTGACATGAAGTAAGAAGACGGGAGGGTCCTGCACTGCCCAGGGAAGAAACCAGCAGCAGAGCAAAGCAACAAATAAAAGGTGTGTTCCTTAAAACGGAAGCAGGGTCCGTTCCTCCTGGCTATCCGGTTCACTGTAGCTCTGTACAGCAAATTCGACCAGAGAAGGGAGACCAGGCGAGCAGTTTGGTAAACTGGTTGTTCCCACCGGCTCAAGGGGAGAAGATTCCTTGCAGATCTTCCCTGTCGGAGTATGAAGATTCAGACCTGCAGCAGGGCTTCACCGGTAGGTTCAGTCGTGGTAGGGGTCCTTTTCTCTCAGCTCCTCTTCGGTTCTCTCGTTCCAGAGGCGACTCTGCCTTTCCAGCCCCAGAGACCTGCTTTTTATGCAGTTTTCTCCCATTCACACAGCCTGGCTGTCAATCACACAGCAGGGTGGCTGTCCCGCCGGGACAGTCACCACAGCCAATCAGATCAGAGTGTGACATAGGTTTCCAAGGAGACCCTGGGCAGGGAGTCTTAAACCCCTCCCTCACATCCTGTCCCCCCCCAGACATACAGGCGCCTAAGGAGGGCTTCTGTGCAGAAGCCCGCAAAAGGACAACAAACAAAGGAACCAAACCTGGATTGGCGCGCAGAGTAAAACACAAGAAAGACCTTTACAAAAAGAAATGGCGACTAAACCCAGCAAGAACCATATATAACCATATACAGTCTAGCGGGTTTAAGTTCGAGGCTACAAAGATAGCCTAAAACAATACCAAGGCTATTTAATATAACCGCGGTAGGAAAAATAGGGTAGTTAACACTGCCACCAGCCAAGTCTTAATGAAAAGGGAGCGAAACAATGCTCCAAGAGAAAGAGACAAAAAGGGATAAGTATTAACCCTTTCCAGAACTCTATTTAAAATAGTATGTACTGGTCCTGTGAGGTTTAAAGGAGACTAATAAAGTCAATGACAACTTTACATGATCTGGGAGTCAGTAGTCAGTCCCAGAAAACAGAGTCGAGGTTGGGAAGTCAAAAAGACAACCCTGTGTCACTGCACTGAAGGTGCTGTGTAACACAGTAAAAAGATGATGCCTATTGAGTAGGCGAGGCTCCATAGTCTATGAACACAAGAAAATGTTAAACACACACAGCAAAACACATGCAAGAGTGGGAAAAAGGCTCACACTCTCACCAGGTGAAAAAAAAAAATCCTAAAACCGATAATTGCAAAGCTCCTAAGCTACAAAGAGAGACCACATACTTCGTCTGGCCAGGGAAAAAGGAATACTAAGGCTGGACTCACAAATCATTAGGATCTTCCCAGACTTCTCTGTGGGGGTACAGATGGACGACAGCAATTCGGAGGTGTGAAAAAAATGCTAAGAGATAGAAAAATCGAGTATGCAATGCTTTTCCTCGCTCGCCTGAAATTCACTTACCACAACAAACTACTTCTTCACGGTCCCGGACGAAGCAGTCCAATTCATTGAGGCCCAAATCCCGCTAACGGAACCCCCGGTGGAACCAATGGACAACTTTCATGGTGGCCTGCCCTCTGGGTGCAACCTGTTGTCCCCCCCCACCCCCCAGTGGTTCTCCCCCTCCCCCTGCTCTACGCCACTCTGAGCCACTTGTGCCCCATCGCTTCCACCTTAAGAACACTAACGGAAAGGGGTGACACTCCGAATCTGTTTACCGTAACTTCTTACGCTGGGTTGGAACCTTGGCGGACCTGCCTCACCTGTATACACTAGGCCTGGGCCACATATGGTTAGATCTCGAGCCTCAATGATCTGATCCGCAGCACTCGGAACTGACGGAGCCCCGCGCTCCCACCATGGGGGCACCATCACTGGAAGGGGAAGGTGTCTTAGCTTTGCTTTACTATAGCGTTAAATGCTGGGATAGAACCCCGGCAGACCTGCCTCGCCTGTATGTACCATGTATGGGCCTCATCTGGTCAGATCTCGAACCTCAACGATAAGTTTGTTCTTGTAACCTAATATGTCATCAGTCGTTTGAAGATAATTGATGTTTCATCATAAGAGTATTAGCAAAAGTTGGTCACACGGCAGTGACGGCCCCCTCTGCAGCTGCAATGTCTTCTGAAATTGAGCTTTTGAATTTAAGCCCCTGTTGGGCTATTGGTCGAGCGATGCCGAGTTGGGGATGGCACGCAATTGTTCGCTCCAGGGTTGGGAAATACTACACTGCTAGTTGGAATTGGGTGGGGGGTGGAGATGTTGGGGAATGTTACGTAAAAACTGGCAGGAAAGAGGTGACTGGTTTTGAAAAGAGGTGTGTCCACGCCGCAGCAGCGCATAGTACGGAAGGCAGAGACAGATACGTCCACTGGTATGTCCCATAGATATCTCTCATGTCTATTAAAATAATGACGTGGAATGTCCGGGGGTTAACCAATTTCACAAAGGCCCGCAGGACTACTGCTTATGCGCAGAGACATGGAATCAAGATACTCCTGCTGCAGGAGACACACGCTTTGAAGCACCTTGCATTAAACTTGGCACAGACCTGGGGCCCTAATAGGTTTTACACACAATACTCCACTCAAGCCAGGGGAGTGCTGACCCTGATCTACAAATCAGTAAAATTTACACTCCACACGTCGCACATAGACACAGGGGGCAGATACGCGATCCTCCACTGTACACTGGCTAATGAGGAATGCTTGCTTATAAACTTGTATGGTCCAAATATCGACTCCCCTGTATTCATCAATGAGGTGGCCACTCTCCTCATGAGGCACGTAGAAGTCCCCATCATATGGGGGGGTAGACATGAACCTTATACTAGACAATGTCCTGGATAGAACAGGCAATACCCGCAGAACCTTGTCCCGAGCCGCCAAACAACTCCACGCACATGTGTTGTCCCTGAATCTAAATGACGTGCGGAGAACATTCCATCCCCAAGTGAGAGATTATACTTTCAATTCAACAGTACATGACAGCTCTTCTAGAATAGATATGTTCCTGGTGTCAAGTTGCCGGGTTGGTAGGATAGCAGACATCCAGATACTTGCGCGCACACTTTCTGATCATTCCCCAGTGGTGCTGCAGATCCAACTGGGCCCTGCCCTGCCTGCCCGCCCTGCCTGGTGTTTCAAACCCTCGGCAACCTTAGCGAAGATCAGAGCTGAGCTTGAACTCTTTGAATCGCACGCCCTCAGCGAGTTGCTGCACTATGCTCGTCCTTTGGCAGCGCGAAGGTATGGCGAGGGAGACAGACCAGGTAGAACCCTAGCCAGGTTGGTACGCGCAGAGGGAGGCAGGACCCGTATAGATAGCATCATAGATGCACAAGGCACGAGACACTGGACAGATCAGGATATAATAGACACCTTTGCTGAGTTTTACGCTAATCTGCACGGCCCCCAGCAGGAACACTCAGCCCACGACATGGATGACCTGCTTGAACGTATCCCAATGACCTTAATCTCCCAAAGCACCAAACAACAACTAGATGCCCCATTGACCTTGGAAGAGATAGTCCAGGTCATTTCAGACCTCCCAAAGGGCAAGGCCCCAGGCCCCGACGGGCTCACAGCGGAGTTCTACCAAGAACACGTTGCCATCCTGGCACCCATACTACACGAGGTCTGGGCCGAGTCACTTCGCCTAGCCGCCCTCCCTCGATCCTTAAGAGAAGCCCTGATAACTGTCCTCCCTAAGCCGGGGAAACCCCTAGATGAATGCAGCTCCTATAAGCCCCTATCGCTCATAAATACGGATATGAAAATCTTTGCTAAGGTAGCAAAGCTATAGCGAATAGGTTCCTCCCAATCATGCCACATCTGGTTCATCCGGACCAAAGCGGTTGTGTCCCCGGCCGCTCAACTGCCCTCAGTATCCGCCGACTTTTCAATGTGATGTCCAGAATTGACCCGATGGCTGATGCAGTAGCTGTCACACTGGATGCCCAGAAGGCCTTTGACATGGTTTCCTCAAAATACATGTTGGCAGTGCTGGAGAAAATGGTGGTGGGACCACATATGATCTCCTATATAAAACGGCTATATATGGGACCAATGGCCAAGGTCCTGGTGAATTCTTTGACATCTTCCCCCTTTGCATTATATAGGGGCACCCCCCAGGGCTGCCCGTTCTCCCGTATTCTATTCACGCTCGCCATTGAACCCATGGCAGACAACGTCAGGGATCGGCACACTCGCAAGGGTATACGCCTAAAAGACACACCGGAAATGATTTCACTATACGCCGACAATGTACTCCTATATGGCAGAAAACCATCCACACATCTAGACCCGATCATTCACGACATAACCAAAATAGGCACATACTCGGGCTTCACCATTAACTATTCCAAATCGGAAATATTCCCGGTCACGGCAGCAACCCAGCAGCCAACCTGTGAATTCCCCTTACGCTGGTCCCCGGGAGGCATTAAGTATTTGGGGTTTAAGTATCACTATCAAAACCCTCCCTGCTGGCAGATAACTATGTGACTACGGCACAGCTCACAGAATCAAAAATGGAACGATGGCGCAACTTCCCACTATCTCTCGCGGGGAGACTATCCCTATTAAAAATGATAGCGGTCCCCAAGCTCCTCTATGTCTTTGCCAATGTACCGATATGGCCGAGGAAGCAATAGTTCAAGTAGTTTCACTCGGCGTGCGCTCGATTCCTCTGGCACTACGGAGCGGTCCGCAAGAAGTGGCAACATATGACCCTTTCCTATGAAAAGGGGGCTTTGCGGCCCCAGACTTCACACTGTACTGGATTGCGGAACAGGCCCAACATGCCACAAACTGTTACACACACTTGCACCCGCCCCCACATGTGAAACTAGAGAAACTTGCGGGAGAAGGAACTAACATTATGTCCCTAATACTGCATCTGACATTCCAAACTGATGCCCCAGAGGACCACGTGGCTACCACGATCAGGGCATGGAACAGCCTATTGCACTCACGACCGGAGCATCGCCCATACTATAAGTGGCTCCCCATCTGGCAATTCCCGGGACTCTTCCCACACACGATAGACACCTCCTACGACACTGGGTGGATCTGGGCTACCAAGCATTGACAGATTTATACCCAGATGTGAAATTCATCACCCCCCAGACATGGCGCCCCGAGCACTCTGCCTCGGCACTAGAGCTGCTACAATACTTCAAACTAAGAGCGGCAGTCTGAGAAATGTGGCCCACCTATCCAGACGAACCCCCGGACTCTCCCGAGATCCAATATATAGCCAACTCGGCAGGCGGCAAGGGCATAACATCCTCCCTATACAAAATACTGTTTGGAAAATCAGGGCATGCATCCCTCAAACCACGTGAGGAATGGGCCGGGTAACTGGGATTGGACATCACTGAAGGCACGTGGAACAAAATGTGTGCACACACACACACAAAGTTTCCCTTAATGCTAGATTCAGGTGCATTCAATACAAACTCAACAGATTATACTACACACCTCAGAAAGTAGCGAAATTCAAACACACCCCGACTCACACCTGCCCGAAATGTAGATCTGAAGGGGCAGACCAGATCCATATATTCTGGTCCTGCAATGCACTTGGTGTGTTCTGGAAGGAAGTGACGAAAGCTCTCTCAGAGATAATTGGGACCCCGGTGGACCTCGACCCACTTGCCTTGTTGTACGGAATATGGTCCGGGGATGATGCAAAAAAAAGTCTACATTTTTTAACATAAGCGCCATAGTAGCCAAAAAGTATATACTGCAATGTTGGAAGCGCTGCTACCCCCCTCCATTCGAAATGTGGCTGAACTCCCTCACTTGGACGCAAACGTGTGAAGAGGAATACATCGGCTCCCTCCCCATGACATCTCGCCCCAAAAATGTGTGGACTGAGTTTTGCAGCTACCTGAACAGCAAAGACAGCGTCGAGTGGAGATCGACCCCCTCGCCACTCCTGCCTGGAGCCCCTAAATCCTGAACGCTGCACGCTTTATCGTCCCAAAGGCCCACCCCCCCCACCCCACGGTATACTGCTCGAATGATTGTACAAGTTTATTGACAAATGTGATACTGTAGTTCCTTTCTGTCTCTGAAATGCATGCTGTACCTGTCGCAACTTCCTGCCAATAAATAAAAGTTAAAATTAAAAAAAATATCCTAGAAATCCAGCAAAGCTGCTGAGGGACTCAGTAAGGGAAATTATCCATTCTGGAGACTTCTCCCTAACACAGGGGGCCATTCCTTTGACCAGCGACGCGCTGCCAGCACAGATCTGCATGGACCACCGCTCTTCCACCGCTCCTCCACCGCTTCTCCACCCCACCTGCACACATCGCCAGATTAGGATTCCGAGCCGCCATTCCTTTGACCAGAGACGCTGTGTCACCACAGATCTGCATGGACCACCGCTCTTCCACCCCACCTGCACACATCAACAGATTAGGATGATGAGAGAGGGACTACCCAAGAGGGAGGTTGTGCTTAGATGACCGCCTGGCCACTCTTTACTTAACATTTCTGGATGCACTCGGAGATAAAGAAAGCCAAGGTCAAATTTAAACTTAATCCAGAGAAAAGACAAGTCTTGTTGCTAATAAATTTAATGTTGGTAGACAGTGTATCAAAAGAACTGTGCCCTGGAATGAAAAAACAGAAAAATCACAGGAGTTTTCACAAACGTGGAACGTTTACCTAAAGTAAATTTAATTTCATTAAGACTAAGCTTGTTAAACAGTCTGGGAGTGCCGGATTATGCATTCCGCGGATAAGGAGCAGCGCGGAATGCAATTAGTCGGAGTGTCCAGGGACCGAGGGACTAATCCACCCTGTACACACACCGTTCTGTAATCCTTCCGCTGGAGCCGCGCCACTCGAATTCAGATTCCTCAAGCGCCCCCCCCCACTAAAGGTCTGGCGCAGCATGGGTCTGGGGAGGGGGCAATGAGCAGTCCTAAACATGGCTGTGTGCTTGGCGTGGCATGTCACTGAGAGTGGTACCCACCTCAGAGAGCCAATGTACACACATGAAACCTACCTAGGAGCGTTCCAAGCACGTGCTGCAGGCTTGAGGCCTAGCCCCGAGTTAACACTGCGGCAACACCGGCGGGGAACATCAGCGGCACAGGCGGGGAGGTAGCGATCGCTTTTTCAGTGCAGTGTGATGCCTTCAGGTATATCATAGGTCTTTTTTTGTAGCATTGAGAAAGACATTGTAGAAACCCCATATGCTAACGTTTTCAAACTTTTTATGGCAGTTTTGATCTACTTTTTCCATTTATCCGCGATCTTCCACCTTTTTAACTTAGGGGAGTCTTGTGGCCCTCAGCAATACTGGCAGTAATTCCCCTACTACATTTCCTAATCTCCCTGGATCACGTGATGTGACAGACCACTGCGCTCCATGACTCCTAGGTACAGAAGACAGGCATCCCTGTGAAGCCTTCACTATATCGATGGGCATTTCTCTAGCACCCTAGAGTTGTACAGACTCCATGTGATCATATTTTCTCTGTTTTTATTCCCTTTTGACAACCCATGTTATATTGGAGTTCGTCCCCCTTTTTAACTTAGGAAGATCGTATGCCCAATAGACATGCTCGCTGTGACTTCACTTTCTGTGCCTCAATGCCCTTCCTGGACTCCGGCCCCACCCACCCAGCATTCCCTGGCTATCTGTGACCCCAACTCACAAGCGTATTGTGTAAGGACCCTCAGAGGAGCATGATGTGCCCCCCAACATCGAGGCACCAGCACATTTCATTCCTGCAACTACCAACATCTGGGGTTTAAAAATCACTCTTAAATGGCCGCCGCGTTGCCTTGTCTGCCTGCTACAACTGAAATGCTTGGAGAGACACCCAGTAGGTAAGAGGCCCAGTCGGTCCGAACCAATGCCAATTTTCCCAATGATCCACCTCCCCTCTCTTACCAAGGCGTATAACACCTCCCGGTACTCTGCCTTACATCGCGCCATCCCCTTCTGTGCTTGTGACGAGTGCCCGGTGCACTGCGTGAGTCAACCACAACTACCTTCTGTCCCCCTTTCCCCTCCACCAAATTCCTGCTCTCCCTGCATTGGAGCAAAGCCAATGCCACCAATACTGTTCACGCCACATGGCCAGTGCCCGATATCCTCCTTCCAGGCAACATGATCCCCGGCACATGTGCGCCGCCACTCACATCACCAGCTCTGCTGGCCACACCAAACTCTTTAACCCTGGCAACAATGGACAATACTGGAAACTGGGCCCTTCTGCCCCATGGCTTAAAATGCAATAACAATGACCTAGGTGCAATGCCTCCCGGTATTGCCCTAAAAATGTGTTTTCAGGCGTAACGCCCTGCGCCGAATGTAAAACTGCATACTTGATGTAGCCCCCGTAACATGACGTATGGCTTTGCCAGGTTCTGCTACCACACCTATTGTGACCTTGCTTACCTGTACTATGTTGCATCTTACACACATACTACTGTGGGAGACCAAAAAGTGGAGGATCTGCTGGCCTTAAATCCTTTCCATTTATAGCGTGCGGGGTAGGCAAAACTGTGTAGATCCTTTGCCTATTTAACTAAAAACATATTAATTATTCCCCTTGGCAGAACACCACAGGGTGATTTTTGTTAAAATTCAAAATTAACAAAGTTCATTCCCGATGTGCACTGAAAACTATAGACTAATTTAATTGGGCAATCTTTCTGTTCAGCTTCCCCCACACAGGCCTTTAAGTAGAGGGGAGTCTGAAATCCAAAATTCTCAAATCATCCCAATTTTTCTGTCAGACTTCCCCAACACAGACCAAAGTAGGGGGTGAAGGGTCTGAAAGACAAACTGCTAAATCACCTTGTGTTTATTTTTTAAAGTGAAAGTACGAGTGAAATAATAATTGTCATATGCACTTGCATACATTTGTAAAACTGAACTGCTAGCCTATTAAGCGCAGCATTGCATATGTCAGTTTTTTTACTGATCAGTTTAATTATTTCTTGAAGTGAAATTTGTAGAAAGTAAAGAATTGTGAGATGTTCTTTTCAACCCATTTGTGCGATTTATTTATGTTGAGAGAAGGTTATTGTGTTGTGCCACAGATAAAGTGGTGTTTGACATTTATAGTGCGATTTTCTTAACATCTTATTCAAATAAATATAAATATCTTTCCTGTACACTGGCCTGGTTCTTGGCTCATTGGTAGCCCAGGAGAAGGGATACAAAGGGTATTAGATGAATTGGAGATAGGGCTGAAAAAAAATGAACTAACATTAAACCGCTTATTGTGCGACACCTAGATTGGGGAGGGAAGAAACTCCCTGTGCTGAGGGGGGCCTCTATGAGAAACCTGAAGGTGTCTCACCCGCTAGTCCATGGGGATCTTTCACCCAGGTGGCCAGGACACGGCCATCGCTTTTGTATCCAGTTCCTGGGGATGGACCAGTTCAGGAGGATCACCTGGGTGTGGGGTCTGCGTGGGAGTGGGAACCGGATGGCGAGATGTGGTATCCCCTTCCCTGTAAAACTTTAACCTCATCCTACCAGGTAGGATACTTAGGAACTCAAACCTCCACTTTCACAACACAAACACTTTCTCATGGGCAGCTAGCTATGAAAGAAAACGGACTAATACCCGAGCCACATACCTGGCATGTCCCAATACAATGGTCAGGCAGGGTCAAGCAATTACTGACCATCATGCACACCTGATTTCCATTACACTTCCCCACACGGATAAAAGGCGGAGCACGAGAGTACACAGGGAGTGAGGCAAAACACATGAGAAAACAGCAGTTCCAAGATGGCACTTTAACACGAAGAGAAAGACAGCGAAACAGAAGGAGATCGCAAGGAGGGCAAAACCCTTGACCTTTTCAATAGGGAACCATTACTTTCACAAAACCCCAAGAACAGAAAGCGTAAATCCAGGAAACCAGGCTGAAGTATCCTGCATTGTGTGTCGGAAGTACCCTGGACACTCCTGCGTCGATAATAAAGGTGGGGAGAATTACCTGCCACTGTGGTACTGTCCTTGGCTCCTACAACAAAGCAGCGCCAGTGAAATCAACACAGCCGGTGAGTTAGGGAGACCGATACCAGACCGGTCTGTGTTGAAGCCCAGGTTGCAAGCGGCAACATTGTATGGTGAGCGCTGAAGCGAACAGTGTATGAAACGCATGTGATAACCAATGTGAGTAAAACCGAACAACAGAGGAGTGAATTTTGAACCAAGATACAATACCTTTAACAGAGTGGTCCAGCACCGTGTGCGTGCTCATTTGAAGGTCTCTGTAAGGTATCCAGCTGAGAGTTGACAAAAGTGAAAGAGAGGCAAATAACTATGCATCAAAGCATCGCTCATAAAACACCTCAACAGCCTGGTATAATGCAGCTATGCCCCACCAAAAAACAGCCTAGAGGCACACATTCTCCCACACATGCCTCACGGCAGCGAGAATGCAGACTCGGAAACCGCCCTTCTTGCTGCGCACATTACACTGATCTCTCACCTCCACCACACCACATTTAGAATTAGAATGCAGCCATCCCGAGAAAACCACTTTGGCTGCTCACATACCAAGTGCACCCAAGCACTATATGCTACACTACTCTTTCAACTGATACGACGGCGCTCCACAAGGGCGTTCAACTAACAACGTTTTGAGATCATACCAATGGTACAAATGCACTATAACATAACAAAGTGGTCCTGCAACGGGTCATGCAAAATCCTGTGCACATTCGAAAGTCTTCAATGTTGATACTACAAACAAAGATTCTGACAAAGTAGATAAAGTTGGTCAGCCCGCACAAGGGAGATCAATTGAATGCTTTGGGTTAAAGCAAGTTTGTGTTAGAGTGAATTAAATTGGTCTGTCCCCGGCGGAGGGAGACTGATTAAACATTGAATCTGAGCCCGGTTGAGGGGGATACGAGATGAATAGTGAATCACCTAAGAAATTGAGTATGTGTCAAATCCCGAGAGGAAAGGAACTTATAGTTTGTTTGTCGCATCAGTACCTCTGAAAGAAGAGACTTTGAAAGGCAATGAGACTTGGGCTTAGAAGACCCTGATGCTAATGTTTGAACTACACCATTGTGCTGAAGAAACCAGAGACTGTGCTAAGCTCGAGTGTGCTGCCTTGTTCGTGCAGAAAAAGTGGGGAAGGGCGGCCAACGGCCTGAATATCCTGACATATCATTTCTTGAACAATTCTTTCTTTTTCATAACATTGTTTGCCACACTATTTGTATTTACAGGTAAGGACTGGCAATCGTTTTTTAGTATAGGCCCTTTTATTTGAGAAGACACCACTAGGACTGCATTATTATTATTTGATGGTGGTAGCTTGCTCCCATCCTTATATTTAGGATTAGATCAGGCGTTTTTCTCACCCATGCATACAGTTTAATAAACACCCTTGAACTGCGGTCACGTGTGTCCGTCTTACTGTTCATACCATGCCTTCCTTACACCTCTCAATAAACCATTGCAGCTGCCTACTCTGCTAATGCTGGTAAGTGAACCCAGATATTGCAACATTTTGAGTCCTTATTTGTCTAACCGAGATCTGAGATTACAATGAACATCAACATTTAAATCATAAGGTGATGACCCTCCCTCTAGAGCCAGGTTCAAAATACGTTTAAATGGTATACAGTCCTTTCAACACGTAAAAACACACAGTGGATTTTGTAAAAGCATATTTTTCACCACACTTTTGTAGAAAAACAGAGGGGTACTTTTGGGTGAGGCAATATGCGTTGGGGAGAGGGAAGTTGGGATGAAGTGACAAATTGTGAAGTAAATACACATGCAAGTGTTCAACCAATATCGGCAACTCTACTTTCCTATCAAATCTGCCCTTTTTACAGCCAAGATTGGCCGCTAAACCCTCCAAAAGGTTCAGATAAAAGGGTTCCAAATGTTGCAGTCCCTCTAAAGCGAGCACTAGATAATACCTGCATCTCAGTAGCCTACACTGCCCAACATAGATTAGAAATCTTAAGAGAAAAAGATGACATTTTATTTCAGTTTGGGCCTCTAAATGTATTGCTAGCCGCAATGTCCTAATCCATATCAAGTCCAGATCGCCCTGGTCAGGCAGGAGGCGTCCTTACTATTTTTAAGAACTCTTCCCATTCACAAATTACACATTTTTTAACCAAAAGGGCTGCACTGATGATACACAACTGTGCTTTAAACTGTCTGGGAACCCCACTTTATACAATCTCAGCCTTTCCTCTATTTTGGTCTCCATCAAAACCTGGGTGACTTAAACTTGCTAAGCCTAACTTCTGCAAAAAAGAAAAATTACCACCTATAGCGCACATCAGCAAATGTTACACTAGCATCCCTGCCAATGCAAATTTGCCATCGATAACATTTGCCTTTCAATATTCACTAAGATCAAAACATTGGGTTTTTCGATCCCGCCATGGACATGCGTGCTAACATTAGTTTAGTTATAGATCTCTCAACAGCCTATATAGGCATCTCTAACAAATCTGCCCCTAGAAATTAGACCAAGATCTAGAGAACATCTACAGGGCTGCAAAATAACCCAAATTGGATTCTGCATTGCACTAAGATCTGAACTCGGAAACAAATGACCAAACTTCCTGTTTTTTTAGAATCTAGTGGTATGCACTGTAATAAATGCCACCCCGCGCCCCATTTGCTTATGTTACACCGATCCTATGTATCGCGCATTGGCTTCAAAACTGCTTCACTTACAAATGCCTGTCCAACAACAATCCATGTTCCTCGACTACCCCGGTTATGCCACAGCACCCAAAAATAAACCGGAGATCGGCAAATGGTCAGTCTCGGTAGGTTCTAATTTTAACCATAAATCGGCCTGGTGGAAGAACATTTGGGGTTCAAAGTGCCTACATTTGGGTGAGTCCCCCCACCCACGCTTTAGCAATACAATCCAACAGTTTAAGAGACAGTTTGAACACATGGCTTTCAAATTCACCTCAACTTCTGAACTTCAACCCTTGTATTCTCGGTTCTCAGATTCACAGCACTTGAATGCTTTCAGGTCTTTAAAGCTTAACAAATGTTGCCAACTTTACAGGGCACACCCCACGCTAGAGCTGAGACACAGACACACAAGCGTCTGGATTGAGAGCACTGGTACCCCAAAAGCAATGCAAGCTTCTCCCACTAGTCTCCACAGGGCTGTTTTGAGGGAACGGCGAGTGGAACAGGTCTGCAATTCTATCTTTGTTTAATCCATACACCATCAACACAATTCAATAAACACAAAGTCATGACCCAAACACTACAGAGCTGGACGCACCTGTTCATTCGCTTATTCCGGACCCAATCAGACCTTAACATCTGATTTTTCACAATGTCTGTGCACCCCTCTATCCCAGATACTCTTCCACCTTTAGATTCTGATCTCCTAGCTCACAATACATTCCATCCTTCTCATGTCCGGGAATCATTGGCACATTATGCAAATCTCCAATAGCAGACAGACCTCATCGCCAACAGGATCATCCGGCAAGTGCATTCGGCTCCTCGTCTGCTCGACTTCGGTCACTACATCCATTGCACATGGGTTGAGTGGAAGGTTGCTCCTGATCCCCATCCTTGCTGTAACTCTACAGAATGTGCTTCCCCAAGATCCAGGCCCCGCAGCACACCATCCACTGTTTCGGAAATTCCTGAAATCCCTGCTTCAGAGACTGGCACTGGCAACCTGCTCTATCACCACTACCAATATGGTATGTGATGAGTTCTTTAAAACAAAAAACATACCATTCACATTTTTAGTGGAAAAAGAATACAAATTTGGAGTTCTTGGACACAAAACTTGATTTCTCAAAAATTGGAGTTCTTTCTCAGTTCTGGGGCGGGTGAGCATCGCACCCACAGTTTTCAGCATTAATCCCAAATGTTTAAAGCCACTTCTTGGCCAAGTCTTTATCCGAAAGACTGGCAACCTTGAGCCTTCTCTGTCAGTGAGCAATACAAACAACCTATTTTAGTTTTCTTTGGACTCAGTCTGCTGATCACTACCAATGCAGCGCATAAGTCATTTGCTTCCGGTCTCTTTATTCCTAGAGAGACTTCACCGTGCCTATAAGAAATGACTGCGTCCTTTAAACCAGAGTGGAGTCTTTCTTTTACATCTACACTTGCGCAACAGAAATGACTTGCCTTAGACTTGAGCCGGTATCTTGAAACACATCTACCAATAGGAAACATAAATAACTTATTTCAATACTCTTAAACTTGAGCTGGCAGCTTGGACTGCATCTACCAGCATGCAAGAGTGTGACTGGTTTCACTTCTATTAGATATCTGTTGACATCCTGAAGTACATCTACCAGCATCCAACACACATGACTTGTCTGATTTCATATAGAATTAAATTGGCAATCAGGGCCACATCTGTCAACATGTGACATGAATTCTTTCAATTCTCTCAATCTTGATTTCAAGATGAAAAAAAGCTTTGCTTTTACAGAACCTATGAGGACATCCACCCAGATACTGGATAGGGAGGTTTTGGTTCCATGACCAGGGTGCAAGCCAGACTTTAATGTCTCTAAGAGACTGGAGGTGTTGCCCAGAGTATGTCATTTGGCCATCTCCATCTTCTATTGGATTTTAAAGATAATATGACCGTGTTTGAAACTGATGGCTGTTTTGGGGGCTACTGCAGCATTTTAAGGAGCTGTGGGATGAGGACTTGCTTAATGGAGAGTGATAGAGTTCCGTCCCTGAATGACCATGTGGCTGTGTGAGCGATTAGTGGGATTAAGATACGTGCAAACACATTGAATCTTTGTAGGCATGTCATATAGGCTTCGGAGTAGGACCAAATTGTGGGTGGGAGGATGATTGCGAGTGAGAGAGGTGGGTCTACTGAAACAGGGTCTGGTTGCAGGGGCAGGTGCTGGTGTCTTTGAGGCATTGTAAACACCTTCTTGAATGTTGGTGAATTTGCCAATGTAGGGTTGGAAAGGTCGCCTGCATGGTATTGATATTGTTGCCTGGGGTCCCGAGGTCCAGGCAGGTCGAGGTCCACCTGAGAGACTAATATGAGAACAGGGTGACTGTGTTTTACTTGGGTGATTCCTGGAGCGTTTCTTGGATGGATTTGCGATAGGCTTTGGTTTTGTTTAGAGGGGGCGTGAAAGAGAATTTCTTTCCACGGCTGCGCTGTGGCTTCAAGGTGCTTGTTCCACAGAAGTGAGGAAGCCAGTGTACACTATTGGTCTCTATTCTCTGGCAGGACCTGAACCAGCCTAGTGCCGGGGCATCATCTTGTGGATTCTGTGCAGGAGCATTTTGTGGAAAATGGCCCATGCACCAATCAAACAGAAGTGGCAGGGCAAGCACCAATCAAACAGAAGTGGCAGGGCAAGCACCAATCTCACCGACGTGGCGTAGCAAGCACCAATCTAACAGAAGTAGCAGGGCAAGCACCAATCTCACAGAAGTTGCAGGGCAAGCACCAATCTCACAGAAGTGGCATGGCAAGCACCAATCTAACAGAAGCGGCAGGGCAAGCACCAATCTCACAGAAGTGGCATGGCAAGCACCAATCACAAAGAAGTGGCATGGCAAGCACCAATCACAAAGAAGTGGCATGGCAAGCACCAATCTCACAGAAGTGGCAGGGCAGGCACCAATCTCACAGAAGGGGCAGGGCAGGCACCAATCAAACAGAAGCGGCAGGGCAAGCACCAATCTCACAGAAGTGGCATGGCAAGCACCAATCTAACAGAAGCGGCAGGGCAAGCACCAATCTCACAGAAGTGGCATGGCAAGCACCAATCACAAAGAAGTGGCAGGGCAAGCACCAATCACAAAGAAGTGGCATGGCAAGCACCAATCTCACAGAAGTGGCAGGGCAGGCACCAATCTCACAGAAGGGGCAGGGCAAGCACCAATCAAACAGAAGGGGCAGGGCAAGCACCAATCAAACAGAAGGGGCAGGGCAAGCACCAATCAAACAGAAGGGACAGGGCAAGCGCCCTTTCATCTGTGTGTTCTAGGAGGTTTTCCTAGGCAAATGACGACTGAGGTAGGACAGTGCTTTAGGTGGCCTGGTACTATCCACCTCCCAGTACCAGCACTTTTCAGATATAGTGATTTTAAGACCCTGAGCATGGTTCGTAGAGCAGAGTACCGGTACTCTAGGAGAAGAGCTGCTACTGTAAACGCTGCGGGCTGAAGCGAACCTGCACAGAACGTCCATAGCTCAAGGGTAAAGCGCCCATCTGCTCTGCGTGGCATGTGAGCTGCTGCTGACCACTGCCCGTTTAGCTTCCATGTCCCCTGTTAGATATTGCCCTCTGCCACCCTTTCCCCCTCTTTCTCAGTCTCCCTCTCTCGCGTACATTTCCACCAATGTTGCCCTCTCCATTTCCTTACGAGATGCCCCATCTTCTCATTACTCAGTTTATATTTTCCTCTGTGCTCTCTCGCTCGTAATGATATTCCACTTTATCGGTGTAACTCCCCCACTCCCGCCTCTATCCGATCTCTTTTTTGTTTCCCTTTCTCTCTCCTCCTTATTTCTCTTTTTTTCAACCTCCTTTAGTTTTTGTTTTTTTTCTTTTTCTCTGCTTTTCCTTTGTTCCGCTCTATTTGTCCTTACACATTCTTCTTTTATACTGTGGCCCTTGCACTTTCTCTTGCTTGCATCGCTTCATTAACGGAGACTGTGCACGATAGGTCGAGTGGGCCTGGTCACGTCACTCAAGCGGATGCAGCAATGGGGGCTTTGGGGTTTGCCCTTTATACTCCACAATGTATGTGTGTGTGGCAGGTACAAAGTGTGTGCACCTAGCTGAGGAGCAATGGAGCGCCGCACAGGGCTTCCAAATGTGTAGATCCTCTCAGATGGGTGCTGCCTGAGGCTAGATTACGTTTGCCAGGGTAAATATTCCAGAGTGCAATCATACTGCACTAGTGCAATCAAGCATGAGGCACGGGAGTGGGTAGAGTAGTGAAGAGGGGAGCGGGGCCATTCTAGTGAAATGGGCCTTTTCTGCTACTACATTTAGCACTTCTTCCCTAAGGTCAGTGGGCACCTGCACTTTTTCCCTAAGGTCGGGGGGCACCTGCACTTTTTTTCCATGTTTCAAACAATGACTTGGGGATTAGCGAAGGATTAAGTTGAGCAGAACCCTCAAAGTGAAGGGAGCATTAATATTTGCACCCAGGGAAGGGTGTTCAGCCAATCAGGTGTCTGGAAAAGCGGGCGAGAACACACTGTGTACCGGCTGCATTTTCCAGCCACACGAGGCCCTTCCCCGGGTGGTACCATCTTGATTGTGGGGAGGCAACATAAACCGGCTGGGCCGGAGCATTGTACTACGGTCCCGGCACACCTCCTTCCCGCAGCCACCATGGAAATAGAACTTTCCTATGGCTGTCTGTTAAATGAAGGTTTTTTTCTCAACCCGGACGAAGCAGGGGTTGCGAATAGCAATCATCCCTGCTCAGGGTGGCGTAAAGGGCCGGTAACAGCCTGCCCGCTTGAGTCTAGGTACACCACCCTGAGCAGGCGTGATTGCTACCATGTTCACAACATTAGTGATGCACAATTTCTGTGCCATGTTCCAGCCACACAAGGCCCTTTAAGGTCAAGATGGCATTGCTGGAAATCTGGGACCATGGATGAGATGTACTGCATGCCTGGTGTTTTGGGGGAGGGAACACGGGAACTTTCTGTGGGCTCGTGGTGACCAGTGGCATGGAGGACACATTGCATACTTTTTTTTGTTGCTTCCATCAAGCTCCATAAGGGAATCACTCAGTAAAAAGAAAAGGGCACTGCAGCAGAGGAACCTGGAGCCAGTTCCCTTTTGGATGAATACAAAACTGTATTCCATTATTGGCCTGTGTAAATAGAGAAGTATTGTCAGAGCTGAAATGAGACATTTCAATTGCTGAATTGGTGAATGCTCTTCCTTCCTAAAGAGAGTGAGTGTCCGTTGTGGTTGTATTTTGTCCAGATATCTGATGAGGGAGCCAAGGTACCCCTGAGTGGGCCTTTGGGGGTCCTATCCTGTAAGATGCTCCTAAACAGTCTGCCTGTTTTTCTACCAACTCACGATTTTCACCATTTTCACCATGTGCACGTTTGGGCTGTCCTTTAGCCTTCGTATGTGGTGCAAAGCAGGATAAAGGGTTTTTTTTAATCTTCGACCAGGTTACTGTGTCGGCTGGTCTCAGAACCTCTAGACTGGCCATTATGTGTCAGTGTTTGATTTAGTAGATATTTCGGAAGGCTGTGCCATCTTTTCAGCAGTCCACAGCATTTCATGTTGTTCTGTTACCATGTATTGGTTGCCAGTGGACTATATACTGTCCTTTATGGGTCTGTTTCTTGTGTCTGTTTTGCTTTGTTTAGTGTTTGCTTCTTGATTTGCGTGAAAGTGATAGAATCCAGTATTGCTTTTTTTGTTGTTTTTTGAAGATGTGTCCAGAGATAGATTTTTAGGTTTAGCATCCATCTCCCCAAGTCTGCCCTGGATGGGTTGGTGGGGTTGTTTCTGCAGAGCTTGAGTGTCAGTCGGCAGTGGAGCTTTGCCCTGCTTGGCAGGGTCTTGGTTGAGAGCTGGTCCCCAGCCTTCACTGCCATGCAGTAGAGTTGGAAACTCTTTTTAGAGAAAGCCTCCGGTCTAGCAATGGCAGCCAGCAGGTGATCCTCCCGTGAGTGGGAGATCACCTGATCCCTCCCAGGTCCCGTGAAAGCGATCACAGGTAGCAGAAGGACGTAACATGTCGCGGGGCCGATGTGAAAGTGATCGAATGGCAGGGAGGGGCCGCGGCATTCGCTGTAGCGGGAGTTAATGGGAGGTAACCAGGCCCCAGGGGTGATGGCAGATGCCAGGCTATTCTAGCGCACGGGTAACTAGAGCCGACCCCTCGATGGGATGGAGACTGTGTGAGAGGAACAGCCGCCTTCCTCTCTCCCATCTGGGCTGGAGTATACGCAAGCCTTGGGACGAGCCTGCTGTGTCTATGTCCTGTGCTGTACTCGGGACCTGTAAAGGGGGCAGGGGATCTCGGCAGGAAGGTGGTCGAGCCAGCCTCCCAGCACATAAAGAGGTGCCGGAAGTGCAGTGCAGTGCACCTTGCTGCACGCACACATGCAGTTAAACAAGTAATATATGCAGGGCACAAGATGTGTACTCGCCATTGGCTAGTGCCATTTGATTCTTGGTTAGAAATTAGTATGGGTAAATTTGAGGTGGCAATTTAACTTTTGTATGCCTGGCTAGTAGCTTGCAACTTACATTTTTGCCTCCTGTTATATGTGTATGCATTCAGTGCTCCAGATAAGATTTTGAAGTGCGAGCATTTTACGTAGGGAGCAAAATGATTTTTCATGTAGTAAAAATGCAAGTTCTCTTCCCAATGGGAGCATTTAATGAGCGAGTAAAAATATGTTTTAACTTTACAATAAATGTTTGTTGCACCTGGTATATTAATGCACACTAAAAGATACAGGTTTACCTCTTCAGATCAGGTAGTAACAATAGTAAAGTATTTTCCTGTGGTTCTATGTCCAAAAATATCCATTTAGCCATGTGGGCGAAAGCAAAGGTTCAAGCTCATGTGGGGTTGGTTGCTATGTTTTCTTGGGAGTCTTTTTACTCCCTAAATTTAGTATTTGCCTATGTTTAGGGAGTAAAAGTGACCAATACACCTCATAGCATTTATAGTGTCCAGGGCTCAAGGCGTGGGCCCACCTTTTTGGGAGGACAGACGCACGGTATGCAGCTACGCGGCCGGAACTCGAACCCGAGTTGTGCGGTTGAAAGGCGACATGCTTAGCCACAGGACAAGATGAACTCCTATGGTCACTTCTTGTGACGTCACTTACCAATGTGTGCGTCACCGTGACCCCCACATTTTAAATGTAGGACTCGAGCCCTGATAGTGTCACAGGTTACTCAACCCAGCCATAATATAATTAATTAAAAGCAAGGGTGCTGCAAACTTGGGCTTCAAATAGTCAAAACGGACGAAGCGCAACTGAAAAACTGGCTTTTGGCTACAGCCAAATAATTTCCTGTCTTTGGCTCTAGAAATCACACAGGCAGGAAATGTGTGTGGGCTGACGCAGTGGAGGGAAGGACACGCGGCGGGCAGCCCTGTGCTCGTTTGCCACCCGGAAGACAGCATGAGGAGAAGCTTTGCTCCTGTGGATCATGACTATGGTAAAACTGGAAGATCTCACACCAATTAAGTGGTGGCCAATACGGCTGAGGTGATGTTAGTTACACGTCAGACCGACTGCGGAACGAGTGTCCGGCTCTGCCCCCATTCCCGTAGCCTATCTGAGAAACATTCTGCTGACAAATCTCCACACCACCCTGATAGGCCACTCTGCCAAGTGTTCTTGTGAAGCCATTTACCACCCTGTCAGCGAGATCGCTGTGCCTGAATTTTCCCCACCCCTGCTGCTATTTTAAGGGACCTTGGCTGTTGGGAAATCTTCACATTTCTCTCTAGGCCAGTCTGCCTCTGGGGTAGACCAGGCTGAAGATGTGTCAGACCCATTTCAACTTGATGGTTGGGGGCCCTGAGCGAAAACAGCTTGTGGCACCCGAGGGATGCATACGTTACAATGGTGACAATGATCAGCTTAATAGCTACCGATTAGCACGCTAGCCAGCGGGGAGCCCAAACACTAAATGCCCACTGAAGAGCTCTAAACCCTTCTTTGTCAGCAAGTGGCTTATGTGGAGGAACCAGTGCTAAAAGGCAATGTGGTAATAACACTTCTGTATATCCCGTGGGAAGAGAAAACGCAGCTTGTAACGCAAGCCCTGCAAAGCGCGCATTTGAAGCCCCAGAACGAAAATAGAGAAATTAATATATTGCGTGTTACAAGACTGCTGACTGGCAACAGCGGGATAGTTGCTGGGCGCCGCCTTGAGGCTTGAGGTCCCTTTCATTTGAAAGGCCCTGTCGCCGTCCAAGCTCTGGGGAAAGAAATGAAAGAGGCGTAGAGAGAGCCCTGCACCTGCCGGTAGATGGTATGTTAGGCAGTCTTTGCAAAGAACAACCTCCCCCACATACGTGGTTTCTTGGTGCTGATCACTGTAGGTTGTTTTGCCAGGGTGGCATGGGGGTTAGCGGAGAGAGGATTTGCCAAGTGGGAAACAGCTGTGCTATATTCTCAACACAAAATGATATGATCGGGCATCTCTTTGGCAAAGAGGTCCTTAGATTGTGAGCACTTCTGCGACACCTCGGGGTCATTTTAGCAGGGTTCGAAATTGAGGGGCGCTTGAAGCTATTTAGCTACTGCTTTCAGGCTGGAGGAGCCTCGTTAGCTTAAAACCAATCATCACCAGGAGATACTTTTAGCTCATCAGGCCAACTGATGCCGAGGAAACACAACTATGCGAATTTAACTGTGCATTTGGGACAATCTAAAAAGAAACATTAGGGCACATCTGTATGACATTTAAAGCATAAGGGGTCATACATAATGGATATAATTATATGTTTGCATCTTCTGTGGAAGTTAGATTTGTGTTACGCTATGTATAAGCTTCTCGTTCTCCAGTTGTAGCTCCTGGTGACTGGTTACTGCTGGATACCTAAGAGCTGCTTGTAGCTCCTGCTTATCCTATCTGAATTTCAAGTCCAGTATTCGGTGGCATGCGATGAAACAATGACCAGGGGAGTTCATGCCATTCTACTCACTCCCTTTTCCCCTGACGGCAATCAACAGTCCGGCACTATAGGCAGGAAAGCTGGGTGGGACGAGACACTCTTAAACAAGGGTGATCTTGGAACTGGATTTCCTCTCGGAGCAATACTTTGGAGGGGTCAGCCTGGACATTGTCGGTGTCTCTCTCCTTTATGGGGGTTTCTATAGTGGTTTGGGGCACTGGATCCCTGCTGGGTGGAAGGTGGGCTCCTCCTATTATCCAGCCACTTCTTCTTTTCTGGACCTAGTCTGCTTTTACTAAGTCCTGTTAAAAGTGTGAGTGAGGGGAATCTGGGTCCCAAAAGGATGTGGCATCAGCTTACTGTGTGGGGTGCTACATTATGAAGAACTGATGCACAGTAAGGAGATGCCACTTTTCAAAGGCACGCTTTCATTGACTTCTGATGCTCGGGAGGGTGGGCAAGCTATCATGTTTTGTGGGTCTGAATACAAGACATTCCAGGGGGGTGAGGTGCAGTTTGGCTCCGAGGGGAGACAGGACTGCAACGTGATAAGTGGGTCTGAACCATAAGAGTTACAACAAAAGAACCCATCGATAGTCATGAGAGGTCGAGGGTCAGCAGCATTTATTTATTAAAAATTCCTGTATACTGCGCCGCATGCCTGTAGGCCTCAGGGCGCGGTAGAAAGAGCTAGAGAGCCGGAAGCTTATAGTTTGGGGGGAGGGCAAGTTGGGTCTTACAATGGGAAATTGAAAGACCACCAACAGTCCCTTCTTTAGCTTTCATAAATCTGTAAGGCTGAGGAAGAGTAGGACACATTTCAGGCTGAGCAACACGGGACTGACACTGCGCCAGCCCTATTGCCTTCTGAATGGAAATCCCACTTGTTCCCCATAGGCCACTGGGGCTGAGGGAATAAGGAGTGCAAGATGGGGGTGGAGGGGGGAATGTCATGTCTGTGCAAGTTAGGAGGCCCGAAAGCAATGCATCCACTGGTGTGGTGGGCAGGAGTGAGCGTTCAGAGGGCTGTGCTCAGTGGGATAGGAAGGGGGGGGGGTGTGGACAATGAGAGAATGAAAACACCGTCTAACAGTCAGCGGCCTTTACGAAGCTCGTAGGGCTTGCCCAAAAGCTGTCCAATGTAAATACAGGTCGCATGCGATTGAAACTGCTCCAACCCTGCTGGCCTCTCAGATATAGCAGGCTGCTTGGAGGTACCTCTTTTTACCATGGAGGCCAGTGTCCCGGGGAGTAAGGAGTGAGAGCAGGGGGTCTATTTCTTGGTGCGATAGGGGCCTTATTCTCCGACTTCAAACTTTATATTCGCAAAGTCATATGCAAAGCCCTTTTCATATATCCGTCTGTTTATTTGATTTTTTTTCTTGCTCGTGTGCTTCAAATAAAGATGATGTCTTTATAATACATGGCAGCCTGCAATATCTGTATAAAAGTCTGGAAATAATGTTCTTATTATCGGCTAGTTGTGACATCACAACTAACCTGTAATAAGAAAATGACATCACAACTGCTCTGTCTGCTTTGCAATCACTCACTACGCTTCAATGCTGAAGTCACAATGCCTGCTGCTTGAGCCAGCAGAGAGAATACCAGCTGTCACTGCAGCACTTAATTAAAGTTGTGAAAATCTTTTCAAATTCCTTGCTTGCAGAGTAGTTTTCTGTGACTCATTGAAGCTGGTAATTGACAATTGACAAGGGACATTGTTTGATGTGTGCCTGCTGGAGTTTACCTCATATGAGCAAGAAACTGCAGGTTATTTATTTCAAAGCATACAATTAAAGTTTTTTTCAATACATTTTATTAAACAGATTATTTGTCTGCAACACATTAGGAGCTGCGTTTTTGCATTTTTAAATCCAAACAGCCAAACAGTTTCTATATTGATTATATAAATCAGCAAATGGAAGATGTCTTACATTATATGAAGCAAGAGACGAGATATTAAAGGAAAAGTCATTGTTTGGCCATATATTATAAGGAATAAAATACCCTCACCCTACAAAAAAAGGATATTGCAAGTCACCTTGGAGTTCCATGACCTTAAAAAGGAACTCGGCCTTCGGCTTTGTTCCTCTAATTGGTCACGAAACTCATTGGTGACTTGCAATATCCTTAAAATGTACAGTGGGGGTATGTTATCCAACATATCACAACGAAGAGAACTTACAAAAAGGTCAACATGCATACAGTGTTCCAATCTACTTCTATCAGAGATGCCATTTGATTAGCAGCAACATGTACACACTGGATTCAGAAGAATACACATTGCCCAGACCTACAGCAGACCGCTAGCAGAGAACTAGCTGATACCAGTAACCTATCCCTAAATATTCCATTAAGGAGTGACAGCAATATTATACTGGAAAGGGATTCCCTGTAGCTGTGTTAATAACCCAGCACATTCGCCACTGCTTATTGCCCCGAGGAAGCCAGTCAAAGGTGAAACACGTGTTGGCAAAGGAGAGTAACTTTGGAATGCTATGGATTTTATTTTTCCTGAATTTAAGGAACAATTTTTGAAACAAAGTGTGATTTCATAAATATATAACTGTATAACTTTTAAAAAAAGACACTTGTGGTATTGTGATTTGAACAAAGATTAAATAGCATACTACTAACCATGCAGCAGATATTTATTTGGATGCAACACGCGCAATTTAGTCTACAAAATCCCTAGAATAATCTACCATTGTGCTTGGCTAAAAGGACAGAATGCTTTTTTGAAAGCAGTGCGGCCAATCACAAAACCTAGGGCTGCTTGTGCGCTTTACAAATGTACAAATAAAACAAATAAATAAATAAAACTAAATAACTGTAAAACGTACAGGCAGTACTTTTTTGTCTAACCTACACAAATAGATAAAAAACAAAACTGAGTGTTTTTATTTGGTTTGGAACCTTGGTGATATATGATATGATAGGTTATTTATAAAGCGTTTAATACCCAGAGGTTTCTCCGCGTGGACCCGGGGATCGAACCTGTGTTGCTCCGTGTCGTCTTGCTTCCAAGGCGAGCATGTTGCTGCTGAGCTATCCTCTCGAGGTGGTTAGGAAATGTCCAGCGTGCATATGGAGAATTGATGTTCAGGGGGAGTGAATGTTATGCTTGACTAATGGCTCGTAATCTGACATTTGTAACCCTGAAATATGCTATTGGGTACACCCCTAATTGTAGAAATGATATTGCAAACTCTATGAAGTGATGTGATGAAGCTTCCTGCCTGACTATTGAGGATGGTGGGTTGCCAGGAAGGATAAGTGGTGCCATAAGGGACGTAATGCTGAGCCCAGGGCTCACATGGAACGCAGTGGTTCATTACAAAGGAATGCCAGTTACTTCGGCTCGTTTAGGAAAATTGAGGAGTGTCATTCACCCGGAGCTGCCAGTGCTGGCATGCTCGGCTCCCCTTGCACAGGTGCTGAAGCTGCTCCGGAATATATTTAAAACAAGAGCAGCGGCTGAGCTAAACCCAAGAACATAATACATCAGATTAAAGAACAAGGGGGGTTTGGGAACACCAAGATGGCAGACATGGTTCCCAAAGCCGAGATCCAGACCTGTACAGCCCCAGAGAACTACAACTCCCAAGTTTCTGATTCCAATGTACCAAACGTGATTCCCATTCCACCAGAGGGGGGCTGGAAGGAGGGGATAAAGCCCTATAATTTAAGAGTACCAAGACATACCAAAAATGCTTGTCACCAAAAAACCGAGAAACATTGGTTAGGGCTATTATACTACCGCGTCTAGACTACTGTTATGCCCTGCTGATTGGAGTGAATAAAGGCTGCCTGGATAGACTCCAAGCGCTGCAAAACGAGGTAGCGCATATCGTCTATGACCTTCCTAAAACCGAGCACATATCGGCCATCAGAAGGAAGCTTCACTGGTTAGCGGGATTAGCTAGAGTAAGATTCAAGGTTCTCTTAGGCTCACAAATGTATAAATGGCAATCTGCCCATTTATCTTAAAGAGCGTATGATACTATAAGCTCTTTGTAAGCCACTCCATTCCAGTTCGTGCAGGTGCCAAAACATAAAAGTACATGTGGTTACGGACGCTCATTCCCAGTCCTTACAGCCCAAGCATGAAAGGCTCTCCCCACTGAGTTGTGATTTGAAGAACGTAACCTCCCTTTTCAGAAAAGACTAAAAACTCTTGTTTGAATCATTTGTCTTCCCTTATTGTTACATTGACCTTCCTTGTCCCTTCATATGTTGGATAGCCTATTTTTATTAATTTCTGTTGCCCTGTCTCACAAGGTCCTTGTGTTGGTGTGCGCCTTGATGGCTGCGGGCTTTGGCGCTATATAAATAGAACATTACAATAAAATAAAGCCTCAGGGGGTTCTTTGGTACGTGGTGGAAGATGGAGAAAGAGCTCATTTGGTGCTGGCCGGTGAAAGAACGAGAAGAAGCTGGAGACGGGAGAAGGGAGCACAGCTCCAGGAGCCTGGGGACAGCAGGAGACGGCTTAAGCGGGGGGCAAAAGGGGGTTTAAGCGGCTGAGTTGGCTGGGAGGAGGAACACCAAGGCGGCTGTGGAAAGGAAGGTCCAGAAAGTGGCAGGAAAGAAGAAAAGTGGAAAATAGTGGTGGAAATGAGGAACGTGCCGAAAGGCATGAAAAGAGGCCAAAAGAGGTCGAAGAAGGTGTGCATTGGGAGTAGGGAGTGCATTGGAGAGTAAGAAGTGCATTGGAGAACCATCATTGTAATAACAGAGATGACAAAAGGGGTGAAAAGTGTGCCCAAAGGGTGAAGAAGTTGGTCGAGATTTGGAGTATCTTAAGTGTTGGGAGAAAAGGAATCAAAGGGGTAAGGAAGGCGAGGAGGAGAATACACAGCTATTGAAAGACTACCAATGAGGGACGGATAAGGAAAGAATAGGAGATAGAGGAAAGGGAAGCAGACACAGAGGAAGAGTATGGAAGGAAGTGAACGAGTGGAGAAACCTCAGGAGGTTGGAGAAGACAGTGACACAAAGAAGTGAAGGGGGGATGTTGGTTATCCTCCAGAAGCTGAAAGTGGACTTAGTAGAGGGGGGGAGGGGGTTGAGACAAAAGAGGTGAAGGAGAGGACTGTTCAAGGACCAAGGCCGGATGTATTAGAGCAAATCGTGGAGCAGAGAACTGGTAAAAGAGAGGCGGTGGTCCGTAAGACTAAAGACGGTATGGCCAAGTAGCCAGATAGCATAGGGCAAGGAAGTATGGGGTTGAAACCTGAGGCGAGCAGCCGAGGAGGGGAGAGAGGTTGCAGTATATGGTGGATGTAGCAGCACCCCGATAGGTTGGCATGGAGGGATCCAATGTGAACCCCGCCACAATGGTAGGGTACCCTCCTCTCACTCTTTGTCTCCAGTTTGTATTGGAAAGGCCACCACTCATTGCTCCGCTTGCAGAGTCCAATCATAGGCTCCACTACAGACCCAGCACCTGGGACCGAGGAGAACAGACAGTGAGTACTGTTGGAAATAGGGGGCAAGAACCAAGAGAAGAGACCCCAATAGGATGCTGCAACTCCTTAAAACCAGCATGGCATTGTGAGCTTACATGTATTGTGTGGACAGGCCGCCCCTTGACTTAAGGAACACTGGCAGGAGCTTGTGAAACCCTTCACCTTTAAGTTAGATGCTTTCTTTGGGAAGATTTTCTTGGAGCCCTGCCCTACTGAGAAGCACCACCATCCTGACAGCTTTTAGTTTAACTGTTTATTTCGTGCAAATCTGTGCACAAGTATCACTAAAACCATATGTTAACTCTATTCCCTTGTCTGGCCAGTTTGTTGATGTCCACTTTGTGAAAGTGAACACTCCCTAGGTGCGGATAATAGGTGAAGCGATCATTTTGCTCAATGTTATACATTGTATCAACTTAAGAAGGATGAGAGGCTGAGCAGACCAGTTAGGTAAGAACATGTGGCTTTCAGGTTATACAGACCGAGGGGTAGTCCGAGACTTGCTCAGCCCCCAGGCTATGGACCGGCATATGCCCACTCACTTCAGATTGCTGACCCTCTCTCACGTCTGCACTTTAGAAAAGAGACAGTGCCCTCATTTATTTATTGGTCATTTATATAGCGCCTATACACTCAGCACACGTTTGAAAGCACTCTAATGCAGGGAGGATGATTAGATAAGATGCAAAAATAGGTAATTGGCATTATTATTAAGCATTGGAACATTCAGAATGGGCGAGTGCTATGCGTTAAGAGGTACAACATAATACATGGAATACAAAATGTTACAACATAAGACAATTATTGTACATGCCTGACGGTGGTTTCAATAATGTAAGAGCTATACATAAAGAAGGAGAGGGACACGGGGGAGGGAAAGGTGAACGAACAGAAGAATAAGACTATCGTACGCGCCAGTCAGAGTTACTGATAGTGCGTGAGGCATGTAGTAGGAAGGAGGGGCTGGGAAGGATTAGGAGGGAGAGGGAGTAGCAGCCAGCTTAATAGGGGTGGGATGGAGAGGGTACTGGTGCCCGAAGAGAGAGGCATCAACATGCAATCCCAGCTGAGCAGGCGAGGTGCATGATAGGAACATCGTTAAGTGATCACCGAAATTCGATTTTGGAAAGGCACATTGGGCACACAAAATTGAAAAACGGCTGCAAGATGTAAAAGTCACGAGACATCAATTTAGGTGAGCTGCCATATCTCGCAGGGGGGCATAATGTTCCAGTGGTCCAAGATGGGTCAGAGTCTGCATCCAAGAGACCAGGGGATAGCTTCATGATGTGCTGTGGGGGTGGAGGAAGATGGGGCCCTGAGAACCCAGACAGGCTGAGACAGGAACCTTGGTAGTGGGCCTTGGAAAACTGCCCTGCACTCGCCAGCCGGCTCAAGGATTGGCAGAGATAGGGGTGAAATAGACAATCTGAGCGGGCGCGCCGCAATTCTGGCGGTATATCAGCAAAACTGCCTAACCGTTTCTGCCACCCAATATCCCGGGCGATCGGGACACAGGTAAATTCCAATTCCATTCCATGCAGTCCCATGGGATGGGATTGCCGGAATCACAGGCACCATTTATTTCCCAGTAGGGATCCTGAACTCCCAGCAGGTCAAGCTTGCCAGTAGATCACTGCCCCACCAGCAAACTTATGTTTCCCAGATCTGGAAAAAATGCTGGTGCTGGAATGAACTGCATTTTTTCGAGCATGTTTTCTGGACCGGGGAACTTATAGTGAGCGCCAATGGCTCGGCTTTTCAAATACCACCTAAGTTCGGACAAACGTACTTCTGTTTTACCATTGCGCCACCACCGCTTTCAATTCCTATCCCAATACCTAGTCTCCAGCTCTGTATTAACTGCTTATTCATTTCTGTTGCGGCTTTACTTGCGTTGCGTGGAAGTACACATCTGGCAGGACCCCAAACAATTAGCAGTCACTTGAGCGTGTCAAATAAACCCAAACGCCGCCATCCTGTCTCTGTAAAGATCTCGCGGAAAAGCAGGGGGAAATGGGGTGTGTGGACACCACGTGACTTGAGTTCGCGTTGCTATCTTCTGCCAAGCTTCGTCCTGACCCCACCTCCCCCGCGTCTAATTCCTTTGAGAATGGCACGGGGAGCTTTTTTTTCTCCTGCCAGAGGGAGTAATTTGATTTAAACGTGCTTCTGTCCTTCAGACAAACTTGATCCCGAGGGACTTTAAGCTCCTTTCTGATGGAGACGAATGTCCGTCAATCAAGATTAAAAGGCTGTCGTCGATTGCGCGGAAGTGATCAATGCGTTCTGCACATCCGGGTCGGGGGTGGGCGGCACAGTGGGTAATGGTGCTGCTTGGCCTGGATGCAAGAGTTGTCCTTGCCAGTGCTTAGAATGCCAGGTGGCCTGGTTAGTCTTCCCATCGAAATTATAGGGTGCTCCAGCCCCGCTCCTCCCACTTTCCCCCTGCCAACATTCTGGGCCATTCATATGGGGCCTGCTGACCTCCAGAGCCTGCGTAATTACTTTCCTTTTGCCCCCAGCAGTGCTGTTCTGGGGTATGAGGCAACAGACACTGCAATGGGGCATTTCCAACAGAAAGAACCACCACCCCCCCCTTACAGCTCCAGAAATCTAACGATTCTGTGTCTGATTCCAAGACAAAGGGCCCGATGTAAAAAAAAAAAAAATGATTCAATGGGAAAAACGCTTTGTAAATCAGGCCTAATGTGCGCAAAACAGAAAGGCTACCCTTTAAAGATGAGTTTTCACTCATGGCTGCAGGGATATCCAATGTTATTAACATCATGCATTACCGCTAGCTGCACGTGTATGCCAGATGACCTGTAGCCGGGGCATGTTTATTACGACAAAGCATAAAAAGCATTTGTATAATGTACCTGTAAAGGTTTTATGCACGCCTTTTTTGACGTGCCATGTTTTCATTCATTTTCATGGCAAAGAGGGGGCACAGAACGCAATTGCCCTTTCCGCAACCTCCATCCCCTCTGTCGTACAATAGCACAGGCGTTTATTTGCATAAAGAGGTCTGGGAGTCCCCCTACCAGTCCGAACACGGCCCATTGACCTGTTTTTGGGTGGATGGCCTCCGGAGCGTCTCAACCACACTTAAGCTCACTATGCTTTTCACAGAGGAGAAATGTCCATACACATCAGTCTTTGTCCCACCCGTAGGTAGTCCGGCACCGAAATGCTAGGCAAATCTCCTCTGAACAAGAGTACCAACAGCAACCCCAGACAGGTGTTTCGACTAGTCGGGCCTCATTAGTGAGGTGGAGCTGTGCCTCTCTAAGAACAGTGAGCAAGGGGTCCACGTCTGGATTCCCCTGGTACCTTATGGTGAGACCCAAAGTTACTTAATATGCAAAACAAAGGGGGGTCTGGGAGTCTCTCTACCAGCAGGAACACAGCCCATTGACCTGTGCTTGGGTGGATGGCCCCTGGGAGGGTCTCAACCACGTGCTAGCTCACTATGTTTTTCACAGAGGAGAAATGGCTATTTGCATATCAGTCTTTGTCCCACCCGTAGGTAGTCCAGCACCAACATGCTAGGCAAGTCTCCTCTGAACAAGAGTACCAACAGCAACCCCAGACACATGTTTCAGCCTAGTCGGGCCTCATCAGTGAGGTGGAGCTGTGCCTCTCTAAGAACAGTGAGCAAGGGGGTCCATGTCTGGATTCCCCTGGTAATTTAGGGTGAGAGCCCAAAGTACCCAAAATTTGCATAAAGAGGTCTGGGAATTTATGCTGGCATGATATTTTCATGCCAGCACAAGTGCTTTGGTTTCTCGTGGAATCGGACTGCTTTTTACACAAGCAAAAAGCAGGCAGATTCCAAAGTAATCCATTGCAAACCCTGCCTGCTGAGCATGCACGGCAAGCAGCATTTGCTCCATTTCCACTATAAAGGGAACACACTAAGGCATGCAGGCAATTACGCCTGCATTTACACCTTTCCTTTGCACTTCACAGCACAATCGACTGACATTTCATGCAGTCGGCCTGTTTGCACATAAGAGCAAGGTCCCCTCTATGCAATAAACATTTTTAAGTAAGAATACCCCTTATATGTTTTAAAGTGCTGAAAGCACACTGCTGTGCATTCCTTTAGGAAAACTGAAATAGGTTAATATACAAGTACATTTGCCCCACCCACAGAAAGTCTATGAAGGTAACCCCTCCCCTACCATGTGACGCATTAGCCCCCCATGAAGTTACGGTATCGTTGCACCCCATGGCTAATGTTGACTGCCTTCAGTCTGGATGAGGTACGAGGCATCGTCACAGAGGCATGTCTATGTCACGTAGACACCGGATTGCCCATCTTGGCAGTCGAGGGCAGCAGATGCTTCATCGCAGAAATACTGTTAGCACCACCCCTTCCCTGTCCATGCCTCCAAAGAAAATCATGCCCGCCTTGCTCCCGAGGCTACCCCAACTCTGTTCCTCATCCGAGACAGACTGGCGTGGGACACACTCAAGCGGTTTACAGTGGGCAGAAAGATATTCTGCTGAATTAGCCGGACAGATAGCAAAGCGAGTAGAGTGCTCGCTTTGACATCCGTGTAGTGCCTGTGTGCGCAGGTTCAAAGTAATTATAAGCAGCGCTCAGATGTCTGAGTGTTCGTAGCACTATATAAATGCAAAATTATTATTATGCTTACGGGGTCTTCCTCTAGCACGCCTGGTGCCATTTGCATGGTTTCTTGGCGCTTCTAGTCCGGCAAGAACAAAGGAGGGATTATGCATGGGATTAAACAGAGCAACACAGAGGTTGTAAGGAGTTACAATGTTCTAAAGTTGCAACATTGCGGGAATTGTGGTTCTAAACATAAAATAGGAAACACAAAACTACAATCTTCACAAATCCAAGCAAACAAGACTGTATGACTTTCTCACACTGGGCATGAGACCACGTGAGAGCTCTGGAGTTATCCCTTTGCTTTGGGTTGTCAGGCTGTGATATTCTCACGCTCAACCCGGCCCAAGGTCTTCCTCTTGGGTTAGCTTCATCATCTAGTCTTAGTGTCAGAGCTATAGCTTCTTGCAAACCTTTCAATCTCTCGAACAAGTCTCGCAGGGTTTGATGGATAGCTCCCCGCCAGCCTTTGGATTCTCTAATGCTCCCAGTCAGTTCCCTTGTTGTCTTGGTCTAGTCTCCCACAGTGCTGGCTGTGTATATCCCTGGAAGCACTTTGATTAGCTAACACAGAGCCGTGGCTCCCAAGCTGAGGTGACAGCTTGTCGATAGAAGACTGCCATCATGTGAGTGGTGGTTGTTTTCATTACATAAATACCCAATTGTATTGTATGTGTACGTATAGCGGGCGAGACTAAGGCCCCGGGAAGTTTCAGAAAAATGTGGTACCCGCACTCCCCCAATCGGGCGCATTTAATAACAAAAGGGTGCCTGTCTCGCCTTGTCCCACTATGCCAGCTCGGGGGAGCCCTTGAAAGACTCACCCGAGCTAGTGTGGCGGGGGCTAATGGCGCCCCGGGCAGTCGCCCATCCTGCACTGCCCCAAGGCCGGCCCTGCTGCTCATTACCTTTGTACTTCTGTACACGCTGCACTTGTAATTCGGCAGCTGCATTGAGTGTACCTTGTGCCCATTCCATCTAGGGCGCTGCTTTGTATTTTTCATTTATTGTTTTTTTTTCGTTTTTTTAAAAAAACATTTTTATTAATTTCAAACAAACAATACAAACCAAACAGGCTGTGCATATATCAACAGTTCCATTGTACATTGCTTACTTCTAGCCACTGTTTCCCTTATCCCTCCCCCCATTTTGAGCCTATTACTTTACACATTCCGTTTCTGCATCTTGTGGTAGGGTCTCTCCTTCCATGGGTTCTGCCAGGTCTCGTATTGACCCAAACAGCTCTGCTATTAATGATTTCCAGTCCATCAGGGACTCGGTCTCCTCCTCCCCCCAGCACTGCTAGTTTCTTGCCATACCATGGTTTCTGCCTCTGCCCATTTCTGCACATTTTTCCACCACACCTCCACTCGCGGTCTGTGGCATGTCTTCCAGCCCATGGCAATTCTTCTCTTTGCAAGCACATATGCCAAATCCCTCAGCTTACTCATATGCTTGAGTTTCTGCGATCTTGGGAACCCCCCTGAACAAACTAGCCCACACTGTGTCCACTACAATCTTGACGCCCTTCTCCGCTAGTTTTTGCTCCACTTCGCTCCAAAAGTGTTCAATGACCGGGCATGACCAGAATATATGCACCATACCTGCGTTCTCCTCCTCACACTTGGGGCATGCTTGCCGTCCTCCATTCTCAAACCTCGATATCCTCTGGGGTGTCATGTATGCCCTATGCGTAATATACAGTTGTATCTGTTTCAATCTCGCATTTCTCGATACCTTCTTATGTTACCCCTGAGCCCGTTCCAACATCCCATCCTCCATCAGGGCTCCTACTTCCGTTTCCCAATCTAGTCTCAACTGTGTGACCTCCTTCTCCTTCCTTATCTCATGGCCCCCTTCCGCTATGTCGTATATCACATCTATGGTGGCATCTGGTTCTTCCTCCAGCACAGTTTCGGGCCATGTTCTCTTAATTCTCCGCACCATTCTGTGATACGTAATATACTGGCCCGTGTGCAACCCGGTTTCCTCCTGCAGCCCCTCAAAGGTAATGATAGATCCCTCCCGCCAGATATCTCCCATTGTTGCTAACCCAACCGGTTCCCAGTGGTTTCTGATTATCATCTTTAGCTGTTCATCTACACCTGTTAATGCAACCAGTGGTACCTGCGGAGAGCATGGAGACGGGTTCTCCATCATCTGGCATGCCCTACGCCACATCTTCCACCCTAGTAACATCAACTTGGGGCGCCCTTTCATTTCTGCCTTGGGTACCCACATCATTTCGTTCAAGTAAAATGGGGCACAGTCTTGTCCAAACAGCCAGGTTCAGAGGTCTCTTCATCAGAGAGCCATTTGGCAACATACTGTAGTTGGCTCGCTACATAATAAACCTCATAGTTAGGCAATTGTATCCCCCCTTTCTCGTAAAAATTCTGTAGCTTCCATAGCGCCACTCTGTTTCGCGTGCCATGCCACAGGAAATCCCTGCACACACTATTCAGTTTGGTCAAGAACTTGTTAGGTATCAGGTATGGTATATTCCCAAAGTAGTGCAGGAGCCTAGGCAGGACCACCATCTTGAGCATTGCTTCACGCCCCATCATTGCTAAGGGCAACCTCACCCAAAATCGCATGCAATTTTCAATTTTTTTAATGGCCACCTCCGTGTTGCACCTATGTTCCTCTTCCACTGTGTGGTATATGTCTATCCCTAAGTACCGAAATGTATTAACTGCCCACGGTACTTGCAATACAGGTAACTGCTCCAATGGAATCCCTATATACCCACCTAATGGGAACATGCTTGACTTCTGGGGGTTCACCGCTATACCAGACAACCCCGCATATCTCTCCATCACTTCTAGAATATATTGGATATTTTCTTCCTGGTGCCACAGGTACAGCAGCATCATCTGCGTATAGGGAGATCAGACGCCGTTCCCCACTCACCTCAATGCCTATGATATCATATTGTTGTCTCAAGTATATTGCTAGGCGTTCCAGGGCCAGTAAGTATGTAGAGCATTGGAGACCACGGACATCCCTGTCTGGTACCCCTGCGAAGCTGCCATCTTTCCAATATCACTGATCACGTTTTGACTCTAACCAGCGGTCCACTGTATAGTATTTTCGCCCACCGTACATACCCAGGCTCCAACCCATAGCACTCCAGGGCCGCTAGCAGCCATGGCCACTTGACCGAGTCAAAGGTCTTTATTGCGTCCAAGGACACAATTGCCATTTCACCTGCGTTTTCGCTTCCACAATCAATGACTCGTTGGAGTAGTCTATGATTATTAGAGATGTTCCTATTTGGGACATAACCCGTCTGATCAGGGTGTATTAGTCTACCAATAACCCTCTTCAATCTATTTGCCAAGACAGCTGTCAATATCTTGCTGTCTTGGTTCAGCATCAACAAGGGTCTATAGGAGCTGCAGCTATGCCCAGGCTTATTAGGTTTAGGAAGCAGTATTATTATCGCTTTTCTGAGTGACTCTGGCAATCTTCTCATCTCAAACGCTTCATTTAGCATTTCTAACAGTGGAGGGAGAACCTCTTCTATGTATACTTTATAAAATTCACTTGGGAGTCCATCCGCCCCCGGGGTCTTCCTAGTAGGCAACTGTCTCACCACCTCCCCTAGTTCTTCCAGGGTAATTGGTGCGTCTAGCTCCTCTCTCTCCTCCGCACTTATCTTTGGCAATCTTATATCCTCCAATGTTTCTATCATCGTAGCCCGACTACTCTTACCATCATCTCCATATAATAACTTATAATAGTCTGCAAACTCTTGGTTGACTCCCTCTTGAGTATCCGCTACACTACCGTTTTCCCTCGTTATAGTTCTGATTGTAGATCTGGGGGGTTCGCTCTTATATAGCCACGCCAACAGCATTCCTGGTTTATCCCCTCCCGCATGCTGTCTCTCTACATATTTTTTATAATTGAGGTTACACAATCTATCCCAGTACTCCGCGCATTTTTGCTGTAGCTTGAGTATCAATTCCACTTCCTCCTTAGTGCTACCTCCACCCCTCAATGCCTCTTCCAGTTTATCCTCCATCTCTCGTAGATCAGCTAGAATCCCACCCTGCAGACCTTTAGACTTTGATATGGCTAACCCTCTCATCACAACCTTGAAGGCTTCCCACAGTGTTCCTCCCGAGTCCACACTACCAGTCTTCGTCTCAAAATAGTTTACAATCTCCTCCCGCAGGTCTTCCCTAAAAAAGGGGTCTATCAGTGCCTCCGCTCGTAGGCGCCATGTCGGAATCCTTGCTCTCGGGGGGCAGTATTGCCATCCGAGGATCAAGGGCGAGTGCTCCGAAAGGACCCTTGCTTTATACTCTATTTGTGTAATCTTTGTTATTACCTCAGGTGTAGTAAAGACATAGTCCAGCCTCGTGTGTGACTGCTGTGGGGTAGAATAATGCGAATATTGCCTTTCCTGGGGGTGTCTCATTCTCCATGCATCTTCCAAACCAAAGTCACCCAGCAATGTCTGCAGCGCTTTAGCAGCTGGGGCGGGTCTATCCATCTTCCCATCCGATCTATCTACCCTTGGGTTAAGTAGACAGTTAAAGTCCCCTCCCCAAATCACCGCAATCCCCACACACATGCTCAAATTGGTACTCAATGTTCTGATGTACGCCGCTGTGTTCTGGTTCGGGGTGTACGTATTTACAATGCTTATCTCCCTTTTTTCCACCAATCCCTTCAATATAACCATCCTCCCATCCGTCTCAGCTACCTCTTGCAGCCGTTGAAATGGGACATGTGGCGCCACCCAAATAAGCACTCCCCTAGCATAAGCAGAATATGACGAGCCCACCACAATTCCCTTACACTTCCTGGCAATAACATCCATCTTCTCCCGTGTCAGGTGGGTCTCCTGCAGCAGTGCAATGTCTATTTTTGCCTACGCAGGTATAGCATGACCTTATTTCTCTTTAGATAACTATTGAGCCCCCTTACATTCTAGGTAACTATTTTAAGGTCCCCCATGGCTTATTAGAGTTCCATTCCACCTCCCACCGGTACAGTCCAAATCTAAGTTCCATTCCATTCTATATAGGCTCGTTCCCCAGTTTAAACTCCCGCAAACCAAAAACACACCAAACTCCCCATTCTCCCCCTCCCACCTCCCTTCCCATCCCCAACATCACCAACCTCAACTGTTGCCCAGCTCCATCCCTGGATCTCAGGCACTTCCGCATCTAGCTCTTTCTGGCTATCGCCTGTACTCGAAGCTCAGCAGGGTGAGGTCGCCCTAATGGCTATCCTACTACTATTGCTCGGGGGGGTTGGGTGCCTTCGTCCTGCAGCTCCTATTTACTTCAGTTCAACCACACGTTGCTACTCAATTTACATGTGAATTCAATATTCTATATTCCAGTCCATTAAGTTCAACAAAGTCAAAGATATCACAGCCAAATATCAGCTTTACTCGTTCGCACCCTTTTATCTTAATCTCTATCATAGTCACGGCTGGGGTACCCGCTCTGCATCATATCACTATACATGCAATATCCCAATCACTTATCGTGTTCCTCTTGGGCCTGCTCCGCATCTCGTTCCGGGCAACCCTGTAGGTCCAGCCATGTCATTGCTTCTTCCGGGGTGTCAAAAAAGTACATCCTGCTTTTGTGCAACACTTTCAATTTCGCGGGGTACAGAAGCATGCATTTGATTCCGGCCATGCGTAACCTCCTCTTGATTGCCACATAGCTGTACCGTTGCCTCTGGACCAACATTGTATAGTCAGCGTACGCCGTGATGGTGCTTGAGGCCTTTTCAATCGTTCCCCCTTTACGAAAGTACTCCAAAATCTTCTCGCGATCTTTTTAGTTCAGTATCTTTGCAATTATCGCACGGGGAGGGGATCCAGGCTTCGGTTTCCTCATAAGGGCTCTGTGTGCGCGCTCCACTGTGAATCCTTGCAAGAGTTTGTCGGCCCCTATTTCTTGCAAGATCAGGTTCTCAACATAGTCTGTAGGGTCTTGGCCTTACTCCCCGTCCGGCAGTCCGACCACGCGGATATTGTTCCTTCTTGGTCTCCCTTCAGCTTCCTCTGCACGGTTCTCCAGGTTAGCTACATGTTGCTTCAGTACGTGAACCTCCTTTGCATTGTTGGCGCTAGTGTCCGTGTTAGTTTTTACCGCACTCTCCAGGCTGCTCGTTCCCTCTGCCAACGTCCTAACATCTTGTCGCAGCAGGGTAACTTCTATACCTACTGCGTCTATTTTAGCCTCCAAGGAAGTGCGTAAGTCTGCCATCGCTATCCCCCATGAGTCCCTCAGCTATAGCCGCTAATATCTGGTTATTTTCAGTCGCTAAGGTGCTCTCCGCAGGTGCTGTCGTGCCACTGGGCGTTGTTGTCGCAGGAGATTGCTGCGTTTTGGCGAATGCTTCCATCGTGGATTGTTTGTTTTTGCTCTTACTTAAGGCCTCTCGCCCCGCCATCTTGCAGCCTCAGTTGTATGTTTGAGGTTGCTTAGTCTCTAGTGTATCAATCCTACTCCTCTGTCTTGATGCGGCACCAGTGTATCACTCCAAGCCTGGGGAAATTATCCTCGGGGAACCCCTGTATAAGTTTGTGTTTGTTGAGCTGTTTCTCCGAGTGGGTTGTGTCCTCCCACGTTTCAAATTGTCTTGCTGCTTCTTGGAGACTACTCTTTTCTCCCATCATAATCACCCATCTTTTGGGCTCCTTGCGCTCTTCACGCCACAGCTTATTTCCGCTGTAGTCTCTTTTGTATCATCATTAACTTGGATGAACCCTGTATACCGTGCCCTTCTATGGTGGCGCCCACTTTTTGGCTCATTCACTCTTCGGGGTCGTCTGCTTGTCTTCAGCACCACAGAATACCCATAACTTCCAATACTGTATTCCCCTTTATCTCTAGGAGAGAAGGACCTCCTCCATCAGTGCCAGCCCAGTGGTTTAATAATATGTCCTCTCGTAGCCGTTGCTACAAGGTGTCCGTTTCCGCTGTTGTCAGCTGCTAGTATCCTTGATGAGCAGCCGCCATTCAGCCCCAGCTGCCCTTTATGCTGGGATCTCACTGGTCTTTTCTCGAGCACGACTCTCGCGTGCCCCCGTCCGCCGCAAGGCCGTCCCGAACTCCTTTATCCCAGTCCCAGCCTCTGTTACTTATGTTGCCACACGTTCCTGCGGCGCACCCGCTTCCTATGCTACAGTGTATCGTGCAGTTTTGATCCGTTGCGCCTGTGCTCCAATCGTGGACGTGTTCAGATGGCCGCTCCTTATAATCTCTGCCCCGCGGCACCCGGCTACATCCGCATTGCACAGTCAGCTCCCTCCGATGGAACGCTCGGAGAGCCCCGCCTGCAGCTACAGTATCTTCCTGACTGTCCGCTCCTCCGCTCGCAGGCTTGCAGCACCCTGCAGCTTAACTCCGGCTGATACTGTTACCAATATGTGCTCCGCTGGGCATCCCGTCAGGATCCAGTCCTCTGCTCACAGTTCATAGCCCAGCTTCGTCATTTCGGTGATCGGGGTCACGATGCCTTTGTTGTCCGCCATTTTGCAGGCATACGTGCCCACCGAGTCACGCACATAAAACACTAACTCCGGCATGCTTCCACCAATAAGCTTATAGTTTGCTGGTGTTGTGGGGTGCACCTTCCGACGCCTTTGCTGATGTTTTCTGGAACCTTTAGACCAATTTAAGCGTGGTAACACGGATCTTCGTCGGATGAACAGGAGCTGCTGCACCGGAGCACATCCTACTTTATGGCTAGTTAGCCACGCCCCCTATTAACTTGCGTTGTTGCCGCCTTGCGGCCTGCGACGCCGCTATTTCTTCCCCCTTCCTTATACCCTCCCTCCCATCTGTGTGACTGGTCCGGCTCACTAGGCAGTAAACTGTGTGTCCTCTCACGCCGACGCTCACGCTGCATTGTCATCTCGTGCTGCCGAAAGTGCACCTTGTTCCCGCGCTGCGGTGTGTGCACTTTGTTGCTGCTCCATCTAAAGCGCTGCTTTGTTTTGCCCACACTGTTACTAGTGTGTTTTTATCTTGCGTTGTAGCCGCCGCGTGGCCTGTGACCCCGCTGGTTCATCTCCCTCGTGCCCTCACCTCTTCCCGCCCCTCCCATTGGTGTCTGGTCCAGCTCACTAGGCATTTAACTGAGGGTGTTCCTTTTCTGACGCTCACGCCGCATCTTGAGTGCACCCTACCCCTTACCAAACATACTTTTTTCCTCCTGTTGCCCGAAGTCTAGCAATCTGTTTTACTCCTTTTGCTTCTGCTGCCGATGTCTCTGTTGCTTTCTTGTATCTGCTAATGTTTTTGCCTTTGATCTCTGCCACTTTTACCCACCCTCCTGTGTGTCTAGAACTATGCCTTTTCTCACATGCCTACATGTTCCCTTCACCTCCCCCTCTCACACTGCTCCCCCTTTCGTCACTTTAATTTTGTTTGCACTTATTTTACCCCTCACCTTCTCCCCCCTTGCACTCCCTTTCTGTCTCGGCACTTGCATGTTCTAAATTGTCTCACGGCCTAGTCAGAGCGTTTTTTGTACGTCTCCTCCTCTTCCCCCTCTCTGCTCCTCCCCTCTTCCCCTCCCCCCTGCTCTCATGCACGTTCTGAATGTTTCAAGACCTTTTAGGAAAGTTTATTCTGTTTTTTGTTTTACACTTTCTTCCTCCCTCCCCTCCACCATGTCTTGGGGCGCCTTGAAAAAAACAATTTGATGCATAGTGTGCATTACAAATGACCAATAAATAAAAAGAATGTGAGAAGTGCACTGCGGATGCTACTGACCAGATTTTGAAAATAAGAAACCGAGACAGGCCACAAACATAAAAGTAGGACTAAATGCACCTAGTCCAACCAAAGCCCCCTTAGCCCCCACCTTCCCCCCATCCCACTCGGCAGGATGGCAGATTAAAATAAAACGTTCAGCCCTTCTATATAAAAATTGCAGAATTGGCTGTGACACTAATAGCTTGGATTCATGGAATTATTTGCGTGAAAAAAGCAGATTTGCGTGCCTTTCTGCCCGAAAAGCCCTATACTTCAAACAGGGATTTTCGGGGAGAAAGGCAGAAAATCTGAGTTTTTCACACAAAGAATTCCATGAATCGGGCTATAAGCGTGTTAAAAACAAAAGAGCTTTTGCTTCGATTGTTATTACAGGTTGTAGAACAACTCATCAAAGGACTCTGCAAATTCGACCACACCGCCCCGACCCTCATCGATCTGATGAAAGCCTGTATCATCTTGAAATCCTGCTGCAGAGCTCAAGCTGTGATCGGATGTTGCGTTCCCACAGGGGCACCGCAAATAAAGAGCACCAGCTGGAAGCACACTGTAGTGTAAAGGGCCAGTCGATCTACAGACTGACAGTGAGTGAAATTATCTATCGGTAATGACACTCACTGTAGTGAGTCTCTGGATCGGTCCAACTGCGAGGCGAGCCTAGTCCAAGATGGTGGGCGAAAACAATCACAGAAGTTGGAGGTAAGCGTTGGGGTGGGGTGGGCACACCAAAAATTCTTGCACACAGTGTAGGTAGATCTGGGGCCGGCACTGTCCTGCTGCTTATTCAACAAGGCTGTCACCATGAAGTCCTCAAACTACTCACCATCTCCAGAAGCCTATGATCCATCAGATGTAAGGACATGTGCAGACTTGAATTATGTATTGTGCAGGAAGGAAAAAACCAGAAGACGGGCCTTATCTGTCTATCCCCCAAGACTCTGAAACCTCCTCTGCATCAACATCCGACTCACTCCCTCGCTTCTACCGTTCAGGAGGGAACTCAAGACCCTCCTTTTCAAGGAATGGCATCTAGGTCCATACAATGTCCACTCCCCAGCATACTCCAGAGCAGGCAATCTGATCCCCCATTGCCTCTTCCCTTGCTTACTTGTAGATGCGTTGCTGACTATTACCCTCCCTCCCCGGTTAGATCCACACTCCCTAGTTTCTCTGCTCCCTAACCTTATTATTCTCCCCCATGATTGTAGAAAGCGCTCGCGTGGATTCCTGCAGCTAGGCCTGCGCCCAATAAATACCCTGATAGTAATAAAGGCTTTGCCATGTTTGTTTCTAATCCAGTCTTCGTGGCACAATCAATATATGCTTTAAACAGTCTGTTTGGAGGTTCCAGCCTACCTTGGGGTGGCAGAGATGTATGTGACAAAGGTGATAATGGGAATCAAGGGAACGCTTAAACTGTTAATAGATGTAAAAGTCAAAATGTGTTTGTGGCGGGATTTGTGGTGGAAAGTTGTTTCTTATACAGTTCCACACCGGTTCATACAAGCTGCACCCAATTTGCATAGTTACCTGTTATGACCCCTCTGGACATTACTAGCGACATGAAATTTGGACACTCCACCCCTTTCCCCGGATTTCAGCACCTTCACACATGAGATGGTCGCCTGAAATTAGCGAAACATCAATGTGGTCGTAGAAGGACTGGTCCTGATACGAGGAACAAAACGAGGTCCAGGCCCTAGGATACAAGCTTTCCAAGATATTTGTTCTGCAATGCACTGGAACGAACTGCACCTCCCCAGGTGGGGAGAGAGCACAGAAGGTCCCAGTATGCAGCAGCACACCAACTCCTGGCCTCCCCCGAACGTATGTTACGGGGTATGTCAGCCACCCACACACGCCAATTCTCAGTGCAGTTTACTTCAGGGTGCAAAGCACATCAAGCGATAAGCAAATCTGAGTAGTGACCTACAGGATCAGTGTTATCATGTCTGTCTACAGAACCTGTTCAGAAAAGGGGCACTTCTGCTAGTTATCTATACATGTTACATGATTTGGTGAGTCTCTGCAGTGGTCACCCTCCTTATCCTAAAATCATGAGGGGGCTTTTAAATTTTAGAAAAATCTCTGGATGGAGGGCACAGAGGGCCTAATTCCGGGATGGTCGCAGCAAAACCAGTAGGTCTGGTTACCCTGTGCTGAGGTGAGAAGGGATAGAGGGTGTAGGAAGAGGAGTGCAGAGAATGCTCTAAAGGTAGCGAACAGTGATGACGAGAGGAGGCGTGGTCGGACTGGCCAAAACGAACAGCGGTTTAGTCAGAGGATCCTGTAGGATCCTGTAGCTGTTAGGAAACGCAGGTCTCCACCTAAGGAATGGAAAGTATCAGCAACAGGGAAGAATAGGATTCCCAAGACTGATGGTAACTTGAGGAAAGATATGCCGCAGAGAGAAGAAATGGAGGGTAGCCATTGAATGGCAGGAACTTCGACTTCGACTGAGTAATGATCGGTCAGCCCTATACCACTAGCCCAGAATGCAGACAGTGCCTAGGGTGCAGTCAACAGCACTACTTCGGGTGAAGCTAGACATGGAGGCCCGCGATACACAACTGCCGATCTAGGCTTTGGAAGAAGGACAGGACATACTGCAGCCCAATTACTGGTGGAAATAACTATTGCTTGGGGTGGCACAGGAGCATCTCTGGGAACGAGAAGAATGGGGGGTAGCCTGACTTCAGGCAGGGAGAGTATATAGTAGAGAGACTGAAGTGGGAGAAGGACGATAGAGACAATGAAGACAAAGTGTAGGGAAGGTTCAATGGTCAACAAGGAGATGGCCATTCCATTGCAGTGGTCACTCTACTGTGCAAAAACACGGCGTTCAAGCAGGGAGGAGGTCTTGGAGCCAACAATTGTAGAGAAGGCTGCAGTATCATGGTCAGGGAGGGTGGGACGTGGGAGGCACACTTGATGCTGATCAAGTTAGAAGGAAAGAAGGGGGGACACTAGGCTTGCCGCCGACCGCCCGAGCCTGGCAATTTGCATAAAAGCAAAGGGCATTTTGGGAACATAGGAATGACCATATAACCCTATATTGAAAACGTGTGAGAGTGATCCAGTATGAACCCATTTGGATCAAGTAATGCAAATTGGGCCCTCTGGTCTTTTCACTTACCTCAATACTCACCCTATACGAAACAATGTCTCTAAATGGCACGACACATATACCCATTTGAACAGAGTGCGCCCAGGATCTGCAGCTCAGCTGCTTCTACACAGAACCCATTCACTCTCGCTTGCTTACTCTCCTGAAGTGCTACTTGTGGGTGAGAGCTCCAAGGGGCAGACGTTAGGCCCTGCTGGGATATCCTCAGGGCGGTACAGCACCACGGCAAGACATACTTTGCTGGAGAGACACTTCCCCTTGTTCTGACCCATTTCCTACCCTGATCCGGCAGGGTTTACTGCCAATATAGACTCTTTGAGGTCACTTTGAGGGCTAGAATCAGGAGTAGCACAGACTTTGCAGCTGTCTTCCACTTTCATTAATACGCAACGCCATACACACTTTCTGCATACCCTGCCCTTCAAAAATGCATATAGGTGCCCACTCCAACTTCTATCTGCTCTTTGACTTTAGAACCTTGAAGCGTCCTCTGCGCAGTCTTAAGTGTTGCATTAGCAGTCTAAAATTGATGTCTACAGCCTTTCGACCCCCCTATCCTATCTCTCAGTGACCCCACCACCTATTTCCTGCCACATGTCCTTATCCCCCAGGGCTCTGAGCATCCAGTCTGTTTTTCCTCACTCTAAACAAATACATGTTAAAATCAGGCTGTTCGGTTATGCACCTTAATCCCTATATGTGTACACATGTAATTTGCTGTTCATCATTTGCACCCATCTTTCCACATTTTCTTGGGAGGAGAACCCTCAAAAGCCTCCTTGGAAGAGTTGCATTACATAGTTCGCTTGCAAGTTATAAGTTCCAGCGCCACGTTTGGTTCCCAATCCACCAATCCTACCCCACGCTTGGTTCCCAGACTACCAACCCTATCCCACTTTTGGTTCCCAGTCCATCAACCTTACCCCATGTGTGGTTCCCAGGCTACCCTATCCCACATTTGGTTCCCAGTCTACCAACACTACCCCACGTTTGGTTCCCAATCCACCAACCCTACCCCACGCTTGGTTCCCAGTCTACCAACCGTATCCCACGTTTGGTTCCCATTCCACAACCAACGCTGTTTGGTTCACAGTCTACCAACCCTACCCCACGTTTTCTTCTACCAACCCTATCCCACGTTTGGTTCCCAGTCTACAAACCATACTACACGTTTGGTTCTACCAACCCTACCCCATGTTTGGTTTCCAGTACACCAACCCTACCCTACCCTATGTTTGGTTACCTGCCCACCAACCCTAGCCCACGTTTGGTTCTCAGTCCACCAACCCTAGCCCATGTTTGGTTTCCAGTCCACCAACCATACTCTACGTTTGGTTACCATCCCACCAACCCTACCCCACATTTGGGTCCCAGTCCACCAACCCGACCCCACGTTTGGTTTCCAGTCCACCAACCCTACCCCACGTTTGGGTCCCAGCCTACCAACCATATCCCACGTTTGGTCCCCATTCCACCAACCCTACCCTACGCTTGGTTACCAGCTCACCAACCCACCCCACATTTGGGTCCCAGCCTACCAACCGTACCGCATGTTTGGTTCCCATTCCACCAAACCTACCCCAAGTTTGGTTCCCAGTCCACCAACCCTACCCCACGTTTGGTTACCAGCCCACCAACCCAACCCCACGTGTGGTTCCCATTCCACCAACCCTACCGCACGTTTGGGTCCCAGCCTACCAACCCTACCCCACGTTTGGTTCCCATTCCACCAACCCTACCGCACGTGTGGTTCCCATTCCACCAACCCTACCGCACGTGTGGTTCCCATCCCACCAACCCTACCGCACGTGTGGTTCCCATCCCACCAACCCTACCGCACGTTTGGTTCCCAGCCCACGAGTGCTACCCGCGGCTGCAGTGGGCACATTCATACAAGGATGGGCATCATCACACCCGCCCCAAGTCATTGACGGGACTCAAAAGGAGCACGTTCCCATGTTCCCGCCTCACGCACACGGCTTTGAAACGTAAGCCTGTAATTCTGGGCCCTTGGTGGCCACTGCCCGCGCGCCCGTGTGAGCCTTGGCTAAGTGGTCTCGCAGCACGCAGTGATGACCCTTCTTTCTCAATTAGAAACAGCACGATTCTTGAGAGCCCGAATTAGCCTCCAATTCAGACCGGATTTCAGGCTTTCATGTTGCTGTATTGCAGCCAAGCAAGTTGGCACTTGAAAAAAGACCAGTCAGCGCGGACACACACAGCCTGCCGCCATGCTGAAGCCGTTGCTAGGCGAGGAGTCAACAAAGCAGGCGGAAGAGTGGCAGCTGGGGGAGGAGATGGGGCGCCCTGGCCTCCTATGGGCGGCAAGCTGTGCGCCCTGCCTCCGGGCTCCTCTGCTTCGCAAGTGGTGTTCAGTCCTCTCTCTACAGACGCACAGGAGATGCGTGGCTCTTCTACCCCTGCTGGGTGAGCGTGCGGTCCTTTTCACCCTGACCCGCGCCGGCGCGTGCGGATGATGGGCCTGCAGCTGTGAACTACACGGATTTACATCCTTGGTCCTCCGGTGACATCATTCGGCACAAGACCTTTAGGTCAAGTGCTTCCTCAGAAGCACCCACACGTCAAGGGCTGACTGACAGGCCTGCCCTGCATTCTCTGTATCCCTTTGCATTGAATGCAACCCTCTCCATCAGACACCTCGCCATCCTCCTCGCGGTCGGTGTTCCCATAGCAACAGATGTCGGCTGCAATCTGACGCAGGCTTTCTTCGGCCTGGCAGTTGCCCTGTACTGTTGCATGCGTTCACCCGATTTTCCTTCCTTCTCTTCAGGTCTTTCAAATCTCTTGCTTATGATCGCAGCAGACCCTGTGACCTTGCGCATCGAGCGCACCATTTCATTGAACTCAGAGGACCTTTGGCTGGCATGCTTTCCCCCATTGGTTAACGTGAACAAAAGATGCTCTATAGCGTGCTACTAATGTAGGCGATGACGCATGTTGTCATGCATGTACGACTGTACTCGAACTACAGAAAAAAGGATTGCAGTGAATTTGGAGTGTGAATTGCTCGGGTTGGATCAGACCTTTCTGTTCCATGAGGATGATAACAATATGTGTATTTATTTAGCGCTTTACTCCAAAGCGCTATACAGAGCACATACTTACATACAATATCACCCAACTAAAGCTGGTACTCATTTATCGACCTTGGAAGGATGAAAGGCTGAGTTGGCCTTGCCGGGATTCGAACCTGCGAGCTGCAGACCACATTCTGATCGCAGCAGCAAGCACTCAACCAGCTGAGCTATCTTGCGATGGCACAGCCGAGATGAATCATTTGCAGGCTACCCTGCTGTTTTATGATGCTGCTGCAGTTGCAGACCCGTGTTGGTTTCAGAATGAGCTCTGTGACCTGGGATTTCAGAATGGACAGGCCTCTTTCGTTGGAACCCTGATTTGCAGGTGGTTCGTTCCTTTTCCAGCTTTCATAGCAGACTGAAACATCATGGAAAGGACAGATGGCGGAAATGACAGATGGCGAGAGCAACGAGGCATGATTATAATGAATTCAAAGCATTTCTGTTCATCACTCGCCAGGGTTCGAAATAGTTTGGAGCTATTTAGCTCCTGCTTCTAGCCTAGGAGAGCCTGGTTAGCTCAAAATCAAACGTTACCAGGAGCTACTTTGGCTCCTCGAGCAAACTGGTGCCTTACAAACATGTATATGTGGCATTAACTTTGAGCGAGAATGTAAATAAAGAACAATTAGGCCATCTTTAAATATAATGGATCATGCACAGTAGGCATAAAGTGCGTATTCGCTCTTGCTTCCCCAGCAGCAGTTCCTGGCTCCTGGCTGATGCCAGGAGCCATTTTAGATCATTCTTGTCGAATGCGGATTTCCGACCCTGGAGTTGCAAAGTCGCCATAAGTGGGCGATGACCGCACGTCAGTCCCGATCCTGCAATGCCCAGTGACCCAAGGTACACTTCACAGATGGCGCCCAAGGAAACCAGAGAATGCCTGGAGCTATTGTGGTCTCCTGCAGAAGGGATGTGTCCCAGCAGTTTCGGCTGAACTGCCCTTTTTGAGGTGGGACCAAGCCGGACTTGTTCCGGCAGAAGGTGGAATGACGGCCATGCCAGAGCAATTTCCAGGGGTTAATAAAAGCTTGCTCAATTCATCACTCTTCAGTGTTTCAAAGTATCCCAAAGCTAAACCTGTTGTTACTATAACTTAGCAATGTGTGCAGGAGCGCCTCATGAACGGCCGTTGGAGCACTTTTCAGGCATTCCGTGTCAGACACTGTACTGTGTGAGAGGGCAGTACCACATGGACGCAGATTGGGCGCATTTGTAATGACAATAAAAAGCACAATACATGGGGTGGCTGGTGAAGTTTTAAAGCATTTGCTCATAAATAGTTTCCCCAGTACTAGCGCAATTGAAGTGAGCAGGGCCGGCCTAAACTGGGCGGAACTAAATTGGGCGCCATGTCCCTGAAAAGGCACTGACAAATTTGGGTTTGTGCTTGCGCCGCTACCACACCAGCAGGGGGCAGCGACCCTCTGTTGAAATGGAAAGCGTCCCGCTTCCATGCTGGAGCGATGCTCTTATCACTTAGAGCGCCACTGCTACACCAGCATGGGGCAGAGAGGCTGTCCCCTGCTGGTGTAGCAGCAGCGCTCTACTGAAATGGAAAGCGTCCCGCTCCCATGCTGGAGCGGTGCTCTTATCACTTAGAGCACCACTGCTACACCAGCATGGGGCAGAGAGGCTGTCCCCTGCTGGTGTAGCAGCAGCGCTCTACTGAAATGGAAAGCATCCCGCTTCCATGCTGGAGCGGTGCTCTTATCACTTAGAGCGCCACTGCTACACCAGCATGGGGCAGAGAGGCTGTCCCCTGCTGGTGTAGCAGCAGCGCTCTACTGAAATGGAAAGCGTCCCGCTCCCATGCTGGAGCGGTGCTCTTATCACTTAGAGCGCCACTGCTACACCAGCATGGGGCAGAGAGGCTGTCCCCTGCTGGTGGAGCAGCAGCGCTCTACTGAAATGGAAAGCGTCCCGCTCCCATGCTGGAGCGGTGCTCTTATCACTTAGAGCGCCACTGCTACACCAGCATGGGGCAGAGAGGCTGTCCCCTGCTGGTGTAGCAGCAGCGCTCTACTGAAATGGAAAGCGTCCCGCTCCCATGCTGGAGCGGTGCTCTTATCACTTAGAGCGCCACTGCTACACCAGCATGGGGCAGAGAGGCTGTCCCCTGCTGGTGTAGCAGCAGCGCTCTACTGAAATGGAAAGCGTCCCGCTCCCATGCTGGAGCGGTGCTCTTATCACTTAGAGCGCCACTGCTACACCAGCATGGGGCAGAGAGGCTGTCCCCTGCTGGTGTAGCAGCAGCGTTCTACTGAAATGGAAAACGCCCCGCTCTCGTGCTGGAGCGGTGCTCTTATCACTTAGAGCGCCACTGCTACACCAGCATGGGGCAGAGAGGCTGTCCCCTGCTGGTGTAGCAGCAGCGTTCTACTGAAATGGAAAACGCCCCGCTCTCGTGCTGGAGCGGTGCTCTTATCACTTAGAGCGCCACTGCTACACCAGCATGGGGCAGAGAGGCTGTCCCCTGCTGGTGTAGCAGCAGCGTTCTACTGAAATGGAAAACGCCCCGCTCTCGTGCTGGAGCGGTGCTCTTATCACTTAGAGCGCCACTGCTACACCAGCATGGGGCAGAGAGGCTGTCCCCTGCTGGTGTAGCAGCAGCGTTCTACTGAAATGGAAAACGCCCCGCTCTCGTGCTAGAGTGCCCCAAGCCAGCATTCGAGCGGGGCGCTTTTAATTTTGATAGGGCGCCTTCACCACACCAGCTCGGAGGACCCCTTGAAAGACTCGCCCAAGCTGGTGTGGCGGGGGCAAGAGGGATAATGTGGCACTGTGGGCAACCGCCGGATCACCCATGCCTAAAGTCGGCTCTAGAAGTGAGCAAGCAACCACCTTGGAAGGCTCAGGGGTTTTCCAAACGCGAACATCTTCAAACTTATGTCTTATTGTACTAGATTTTGCAGCTCAAACTTCAGAAGAAATTGGATAAACAGCCATAGGAGGTCTGCAAGGAAACACCCACAATATTCCAATACTTCTGGTGCCAGATCACCAATGGTACATACAGGCATCACTTCACCACAGCAAACCATGGATGTGTGCATCAGAAAATTGTGTGCACTGTGGAAACATTTCATTCACACCACAGAAGACAAATGTGTACCCCATCATCACTGAATCAGTGCCCAATACGAGTTGTCATTACTACACTGGCAAGATGTCAGTCGATAAAGGTCGCCAGGGTCGGGAGAGCTGCATCTCAAGAATGATGCAGCTTTAATTGCATTTTATGATGCAAGCTTAAAATGTCATTTTTCGTGCAAGTTAATTAATTAATCTTATATTACACGCTAAATACTGTAGACCAGTCTCTATGCGCGGGACCGGGATTCGAACCTTGTCTTGCTTCCAAGGCAAACGCTTTGCCCCCTGAGCTATTCTCATGGCTCCAGCTCAGTGAATCTAATTTTTGGAAATATTGGAAGAAGTGGGCCTGGCATAGAAGTAGACCAGGGGGATTTTGAGGAAGCGCTAAGAGCTTATTCTGACAGAGACCATTTATGTGGTTGTGGCGCTAAAGGAAGAATTGTGTGAAGCCGTTACAAAGAAGCTATATTTTATTTATTTTATTTGTAATGCGCATTGACAGGGCCCGTAGACATTAGAGCTCAAAGAAACACATATAGGAACAAAACAGATTAGGACGAGAAGGCAGGGCAGGTGGGCGCCGAAGTAGCTAGCAGAAAAGGATTGTCAAAAAGTGCTTGTTTGAATTTCAGAAAGCTGCTAGAGGCCCTCGGGTCAGGCGGAAGATCATTCCAAAGCCTGGGGGCTGTGTGGGCGAAGGAGTTCTGTGCAGCCATGGCCAGTCTTGCTTTGGGAATGAGCAGAAGATTTGAGTTGTTAGATCACAGAACCCTTCTCTCTGGCAGCCGGACCAGTTTCTGGGCGAGATAACTAGCAACGTTTCTGTGGAGACATTGATGTGTAATACAGAGTGTCCGAAAGTAACACTCTCTCCACTGGGAGCCAGTGGAGATATTTCCAATTTCTTTAGAAGTTATCAATTGTGGCAAATCAACCTGACCAAGACAATTATTGTTGCTATTGATGAACCGAGGAAGAGCCTTATATCTTCTGTGTTGGAACTTTCTGTTGACAAATTGAAATTGCATACAACTGTGTTGGAACTTTGTTGCAGATCAGGATTCCCTTGTTTTCTAATCTTGAACTGTGGTTACATTGTGAACTCGATCACTATTGTTTTGAATTGCCATACAGTTACTTCTTTATTTTTTGTATGCAACAGTGTGAGGGACAGATATCCTTGGTTTATTTTAGGCAGGGAAATCCTCGTCAGGGTAGGCATAGTGAGGTGCTCATCCAACCTTTGAATATAATAAAATGGCATTTGTTGAGAAAACTTCACAAGTGGTCCGCCTAACATTTCTGACCAGTCACCTATCACCCACTTTGTGTGAAGATTAGGGCACAACTTTTCAAACTCATTAAGTTCTTTAAAATGCCGATGAATACCTGCAAATTGGCTTTTGTGGGTATTCAATAATGCATGTGTAATATTAGTACAATAGTACAATAAATGTTGCTCCGGAAACCTAAGAACGAATTACACCCACATATAATACCAATTGAACCAATGACGAGGGGGCAGGGAAATATTTTTGCAAGCCTCCGTTTGCTGAAATAATTTTTCTCAAGACAGTTACTTCCAGCTAACAATGAAGGGAGACGTGCACGCCCTGCCCTGCAAGCAGCAAGCAGGATAGAGAGTATACCACGTTCACTTCCTGGTTCTCTTGTTCTTGGGACGGTCCTTGCATGATGGTTGACTCCCTCCTTGTGATGGGAAGAATACAGAGGCAGCCTTTAGTCTACCGTGTGAACTGCCCATTTGTTTTTTTCATACTAAAAGAAAAGCAATTACTAATGACATTTTGTTTAGAACTAATTAGTAAATCCTCCCCTTTTAAAAACTTTATTAGGGCGGAATGGAGGGAGTAAAGGAGGCCAGGGCACAGAATGCTTATGTCATTTTATTCTCTTTTCCCCGATATCGCGTTGGTTGGC